>NC_091982.1:20958481-21558481 GCF_044704955.1 Pristiophorus japonicus
GACAGGAACACCAAGACTCAGAATGGAGCACATTATAACACCCAAGGTACGGAGCGTTGTCGGCGGGAGGGGAGGGTGGTCAGTCGGTGCCGGGAGAGCAGGGGCTGCGTTCCTCACCTCCCCCTCCCCTCTCCCCCTCTCCCCTCCTCCCCTCTCCCCCTCTCTCCCCCTCCACCTCACCCCACCTCACCTCACCCCCTTCTCCTTCCTCCCTTCCTCCCCCCCCCTTCTCCTCCCTTCACCCCCCCCCCCTTCTCCTCCCTTCACCCCCCCCTTCTCCTCCCTTCACCCCCCCCCCCCTTCTCCTCCCTTCACCCCCCCCTTCTCCTCCCTTCACCCCCCCCCCTTCTCCTCCCTTCACCCCCCCCCCTTCTCCTCCCTTCACCCCCCCCCTTCTCCTCCCTTCCCCCCCCCCCCCCCCTTCTCCTCCCTTCACCCCCCCCCCTTCTCCTCCCTTCACCCCCCCCCCCTTCTCCTCCCCCTTCACCCCCCCCCCTTCTCCTCCCTTCACCCCCCCCCTTCTCCTCCCTTCACCCCCCCCCCTTCTCCTCCCTTCACCCCCCCCCCTTCTCCTCCCTTCACCCCCCCCCCCTTCTCCTCCCTTCACCCCCCCCCCTTCTCCTCCCTTCACCCCCCCCCTTCTCCTCCCTTCACCCCCCCCCCTTCTCCTCCCTTCACCCCCCCCCTTCTCCTCCCTTCACCCCCCCCCCTTCTCCTCCCTTCACCCCCCCCTTCTCCTCCCTTCACCCCCTCCTCCTTCCTCCCTCCCCTCCCTCCCCTCCCCCTCCCCTCCTCACCCCCTCCCCTCCCCTCCTCACCCCTCCCCTCCCCTCCTCACCCCTCCCCCTCCCTCCCCTCCTCACCCCCTCCCCTCCCCTCCTCACCCCCTCCCCCTCCCCTCCTCACCCCCCTCCCCTTCCACCCCCCCTTCTCCTCCCTTCACCCCCTCCCCCTCACCTCACCGTCACTCCAACATCTTGCATTCAGCAAAGCTGCATCAAGTTCCGTGCCTTTATCTCGGTATTCCCTCATTATTAACTGCCGTCTGCGTTTCATTCTCGGTTTTTTTTTGACATGCCTTATGTGTTTTGTTATTTTAAGGTTAATTCGTGGAAGTAACTTTTTTTTTCTGTAACAGAAGAGTAGAATATCACACACCTGTTAAAACCCGAAATCTTGCCAGCGCTGTTGGCATATAGTATCGGATTGCGGAGCTCAGATTTGAGCGTCCGGAAAGTTGCAATGGTTGCCAGTAATGCAGATTAATCTGATTGTGCCGAGTGGGCACTGCTTTGAAGCACAATACATTTCCATGAATGTTTGCTTGCATCCTAATCTCCGGTTTTGGGGAGTGAATGTTAGGGCCTTCATCCATCCCAGTTGAAAACTCATTTCCTTCCACTTTTTAATGTGATGGTGAAAGGTGCAAGCTGGCATTGGGATGGGAGAAGTCACACCCTTAATCAAACAAAGTGAAGCTGAATAAGCTTACAACCGTTAATCATATGGCATCATGTTAGTGAACATGTATTTAATACAGCTAATGTGGCGGAGGTGCGGTGAATGTTTGTGGTGGAGCAGCGGCGCGAGCCCGTGGCGAAGGTGCGGCAAATGAGGCTACACGGCCCAGAAGAACCGAGGGCCTAGGGGCAGTACGGGCCAGCCCACACTACGATATGTGTGCGCACTAGGTCCATGCAGCAGAGCAGGTCTCCAGTCATCCGGGTTGACCCTTACCACTGGATAAAGGTCTAGCTCTCTCAAGCCCGTGTGCTGGCTGATGTGCAACATTTTACCACATATTTTTTTAAAAATCCACCCACAGGCATCTTCTACCCCTCTCAATTGGAGTTGAGGACTGCAATATTAGGTCCTTCATTGAAACATTTGTGAACTCATGTGGAAGCAAGTCATCCTCACTCGAGGGACCACCTATGATGATGATGATGTACAGAATGTTTTGTAGAATGCACAAGAGTTCAGATATTAATTTACTTTCTTGGTTTAATCAATAGGTTTTCAAACTGGTTTCCATGAGGTTATCAGATTTCTATATTTTTCCGTGTGTTGACTTACTAGAATGTTCTGTTTGGCGTCAGAACTGTGGCCCCTGAGCCCTGGCAATTCACCCTTCAAAGCCCAGGCAACTCAACCCTATTTGTGCTTATATTTGTTATTTATTGGCTTGTGTTGTGTGAATTTTGTGAATCTGAAAAATGATGATTTTAGTGCTGTTGCTTCATTAGTTTATAAATCCTAAATTTCAGCAACCAAGACCTGCTACTGACTGATATTAACTTTAGAACTAGACCCTGGGGCTCAATTGGTATATACTTGTGCATTTAACCCTGATCTGAGCTTCCGACTCTTATCCTCTCCATCACCAAGACCACCAACTTCCACCCTGTAACATCACCCGTCTCCATCCCTGCCTCAATTCAGCTACTGAAACTCTCATCCATGCCTTTTATTATCTCTAAATGTGACACTTCCAATGCTCTCCAGGCAAGCCTTCCACTTTGCACCCTCTGTAAACGTGAGCTCATCCAACAACTCTGCTGCCTGCACCAAGTCCTGTTCACCCATCAGCTCTGTGCTCACTGGCCTACATTGGCTCCCGGCCTGTCAACACACCTCGATTTTTATTTAAAAAAAATTCTCATCCTGGTTTCCAAATCTCTATCTGACTTCGGCTCTCCCTATCTCTATAACCTCCTCCAACTATACAACCCCCCCCCCCCCCCCCCCCCGGAGATCCTCTGTGCTCCTTCAATTTGTATAGGATGCACGTCGAGTATTGTGCACAGTTCTAGTCTCCATACTATAAAAAGTACATGGATGCACTTGAAACAGTGCAAAAAAAATTTACAAAGGTGGTACCAGAACTGAGAGATTATAGTTATTGGGAACGATTGAACAAGTTGGGGCTTTTTTCTTTAGTAATGTGAAGACTTGGAGGTGACCTGAATTAGTTGGACAGGGTAGATGTGGAGAGAACGTTTCCACTTGTGGGAGAATTCAAAATTAGGGACCATAAATACAAGATGGCTATTAATAAATTCAGTAAGGAAGTAAAGAGAAATTTCTTTACTGAGAGTGGTTGGACAGGAAGTGTTTGAGGCAAATAGCTTTGATGTTTTCAAAAGGAAACTAGCCGAGTAAATGAGAGGAGAGTAGAAGAATATACTGAAAGGCTGAGATGAGGCAGATGGAATGGGAGGAGACTTGTGGTGTATAAACACTAGCTGAGTTGTTGGGCCGAATGGCCTGTTTCTGTGCTGTATATTCTATGTAAACCTAGCCTCTTGTGCATTCACAATTTTCATCACTCCACCATTAATGGCTGTACCTTCAACTGCCTAGGCCCCAAGCTCTGAAATTCCCCTCCTAAACTGCCCTACCCCCCTCTCCTCCTTTTAAGACACTCTTTAAAACCAAACTGTTTGATCAAACTTTTGGTCACTTGTCCTAATATCTCCTTGTGTGGCAGTGTCAAATTTTGTTTGCTCCTGTGAAGCTCCTTGGGATGTTTGACTATGTTAGAGATGCTATATAAAGGCAAGTTGTGTAGCAATCAAGGGCAAAAAAGCTTGAACACCCTTGTTGTATGATAAAGAAAAACATGCAATGATCTCTCAGTTTTTCTTTGGGTAGCTGACAATCTTGAAAATTAGAACAGGAGTGAATTAATATTTGCAGGGCTCCCTTAAACAGAAAACTTAATTTAAAAAAAAAACTCATGTCATTTTGTTGAAAAACACTTGCATGTGAGAGAGCATTTTCCTGCTTTTAACAAGCTGTAGGGAATGTTAACACTCTTTGAAAGTAGCTCTTGAAACAAACTGAAGGCTGTCATGACTGCCATGAGATTCCATAACTTGTACTGCAATAGTAACATTTTATTACACTGAAGGTTGCAGGGTGGTGTATTAATGTTACACTATCAATTGTGGTTCACTTTTGCAAGTTGAGCTAACTGTACTTCCTGTGTTTCATTTACTGCCTTGTAATAATTCCTGGTGTCCTTTAAAGCAATAAAGAAAGGAAAGATAGATTCCGAAAGTAAACTTGCACAAAACATAAAAACAGATAGTAAAAGCTTTTACCGATTATATAAAATGGAAAAGATTGACTAAAGTAAATGTTGGTCCCTTAGAAGATAAGGGGGATTTAATAATGGGAAATGTGGAAATGGCTGAGACCTTAAACAATTATTTTGCTTCGGTCTTCACAGTGGAAGACACAAAAACCAGGCCAAAAATTGCTGGTCATGGGAATGTGGGAAGGGAGGATCTTGAGGTTATCACTAGGGGGGGTAGTGCTGGATAGGCTAATGGGACGCAAGGTAGACAAGTCCTCTGGTCCGGATGAAATGCATCCCAGGGTATTAAAAGAGATGGCGGAAGTTATAGCAGATGCATTCATTATAATCTACCAAAATTCTCTGGACTCTGGGGAGGTACCAGCGGATTGGAAAGCAGCTAATGTAACGCCTCTGTTTTTTAAAAAAAAGGGGGCAGACAAAAGGCAGGTAACTATAGACCGGTTAGTTTAACATCTGTAGTGGGGAAAATGCTTGAAGCTATCATTAAGGAAGAAATAGCGGGACATCTAAATAGGAATAGTGCAATCAAGCAGACGCAACATGGATTCATGAAGGGGAAATCATGTTTAATTTACTGGAATTCTTTGAGGATATAACGAGCATGGTGGATAGAGGTGTACCGATGGATGTGGTGTATTTAGATTTCCAAAAGGCATTCGATAAGGTGCCACACAAAAGGTTACTGCAGAAGATAAAGGTACGCAAAGTCAGAGGAAATGTATGGATCGAGAATTGGCTGGCTAACAGAAAGCAGAGAGTCGGGATAAATTGGTCCTTTTCGGGTTGGAAATCGGTGGTTAGTGGTGTGCCACAGGGATCGGTACTGGGACCACAACTGTTTACAATATACATAGATGACCTGGAAGAGGGGACAGCGTGTAGTGTAACAAAATTTGCAGATGACACAAAGATTAGTGGGAAAGCGGGTTGTGTAGAGGACACAGAGGCTGCAAAGAGATTTAGATAGGTTAAGCGAATGGGCTAAGGTTTGGCAGATGGAATACAATGTCGGAAAATGTGAGGTCATCCACCTTTGGGGGGAAAAAAACAGTAAAAGGGAATATTATTTGAATGAGGAGAAATTACAACATGCTGCATGCAGAGGGACCTGGGGGTCCTTGTGCATAAATCCCAAAAAGTTAGTTTGCAGGTGCCGCAGGTAATCAGGAAGGTGAATGGAATGTTGGCTTTCATTGCGAGAGGGATGGAGTACAAAAGCAGGGAGGTCCTGCTGCAACTGTATAGGGTATTAGTGAGGCCGCACCTGGAGTACTGCGTGCAGTTTTGGTCATCTTACTTAAGGAAGGATATACTAGCTTTGGAGAGGTTACAGAGACGATTCACTAGGCTGATTCCGGAGATGAGAGGGTTACCTTATGATGATAGATTGAGCAGACTGAGTCTTTACTCGGAGTTCAGAAGTGTAGAATTTACCAATATCTCGCAAAGATTCCAGGTACCTTTCCCCTACAGAGGAGAAAAATCCCTTTCTGGGCTTTTAAAATCAGTTTAAAGGGGCAGACGAAGCCTGCGGGGGATAAATGGGGATGCATTCATGGAGACCCCCCCCCCCCCCCAGTGTTTGGAATCATAGGAAAGGTAATTCAAAATGGACCTAAATTACAGAAGCTTGAGATCCCCTAAACATCTATGGGAAGGAGCATATCAATTTTAAGATTCTACAACATTTTGGCTGCGAAAAAGTGTTACCAAATACAGGAGGTGGAGCCAACGTCTGAAGCAAATTCATGTATTAAAGACCCCAGACTGTCTGGGGAACTATTCACCCTCTAAGAGATAATCGAATTACCCAATCAAGCACAATGGAAATCATGGTCAAGAAACTGGACAATCCTAAAACAATGCAAAACCAGTGATAGCACATTCTCACACCCTAATCGAGTTACTGCTGACAAAGGAGACATTTGAAAATCAATGGACAGTACAGTTTAAACAGAGCCCAAGAGATTTGATGGGAGATAACGGAGCCTTTTTTTGGGATATATCTATCCCCCAGTTTTACAAGGACTAGCAGAACACAGAACGAAGCAGAACACAGACTGGAACTCGCACAGACTTGAACACAGACAGAAACAAGCAGCTGGAGCTGGGGAGTGAAGAAATGGGTAGTAGTGAAGGAAACTACAAGAAATCGTCAAGGACTGACCGAGCACGAGGCCCACGAAACGGAAGGTTGTCAGCAACCAAATTGGCAAACCCGGGCTATCACAACCAGCGAAACGACCAACCAAAACCAACTCAGCAAAAACCAAAGAATCGACCTTTATTTCCACTCTACAATCTACTTCTGAATGACCCAACGGGTGAGAAATTACCAAAAGGGACTAGCTAAAACTATTCCTAACCAAAGAAAGTGGGTACTTATCCCATACATCCGAAACGCAACTTATCGCATCAACGGACGCACCCCAACCGAAGACTACGCAGTCCGTAGTCCTCTCCTCCATCCGGGGTGCGGCTCGCCTAGAAGGCCATGTGCAGTGAACCCTGAAACCGCGATTCACCGACAACTGTCTAAAGGGGTTGGTGAGCATAGCCCTTGAACCCTCAGAGCTAGAACTTAGTTAGTTAGGGGAATTGGGAGGGGGGAGGCTGGGATAACTTGTGTAAATGTATCTGCATTCTCCTCTTTACCCCTTTTAGAGTTTAAGCCATATTCTTTTCCCCATAGGCTGTAATTTGACATGTTATTCAATGTGTTGTACCCCTCAGTGTGTATTGGTCTGTGTGTTATTAAAGGTGTGCCTTTCACTTCTTTTAAACACACAGCCATACCTGCTTCCTACCTTGAAACCGATTGTCTGTCCAAGTCTGACACAGTCCCTTCATAATTCCAGTGTCTAGAACCAAGGGTGTGGGAGCGATTCGGAACCGCTCATATAAGGTCAGAAGGGAAAGCTGACCCCCCGCAAACCACCCCTTACATAAGGATGAGGGGTGATCTTATAGAAACATTTAAAATAATGAAAGAGATAGACAAGATCGAGGCAGAGAGGTTGTTTCCACTGGTCGGGGAGACTAGAAGTAGGGGGTACAGCCTCAAAATATGGGGGAGCCAATTTAAAACCGAGTTGAGAAGGAATTTCTTCTCCCAGAGGGTTGTGAATCTGTGGAATTCTCTGCCCAAGGAAGCAGTTGAGGCTAGCTCATTGAATGTATTCAAATCACATAGGTAGATTTTTAACCAATAAGGGAATTAAGGGTTACGGGGAGCGGGCGGGTAAGTGGAGCTGAGTCCACGGCCAGATCAGCCATGATCTTGTTGAATGGCGGATCAGGCTCGTGGGGCTAGGTGGCCTACTCCTGTTCCTAATTCTTATGTTCTTTACATTCCATGTAATTTCATTGTTGAAAATATTATACTAGATTAGCCATTCAAAGCTTTGCATGCCAGGAGCATATGATACTGTATAGAAAAGGGTGATTAGGCACATTAATTATGTGTTAGTGTTTTTCATGTTAGCCATCTAGTTTAATTCCACTCTCCTCGCTCCCCATATATACCCTTGTAATATTTCTCTCTCACAAGAATTTATGAACATTAATAATTTGTAGCAGACTTCTGCATTCTAACCTCCCTCTGTAAAATATTTTTTCCTGACCTCCATTCAATTCTTTTTGCAATCATAAATTTGTGTTCTTTGTTTCACTGGCCAACGATATTGTAAAACAAAATCATGACGCTTTTATAATCTTGAATTTATTTTAGTTTACACCTTCACCACCTCCGTCTTGTGAAAAAGCCCTAAAATCTCTCCTAAATTGTTGCCTCTTATTGCTGGTAACATCCAAATTAATCTATTGTGCACTTTATAAAAAAAAAAAAATTGCTTATTTATCCCATCTATAATGAGGTGGGCAGAGCAGGTCTCCAGTTGTCCTGGTTAATCCTTGCCACTGGATAAAGGCTTAGCTCTGTCGAGCCCGTGTGGTGGCTGATGTGCAACGGTCACCACACGTTAAAAAAAATCCACGCACAGGCATCTTCCACCCCTTCAATTGGAATTCAGGACTGGAACATCGGGTCCTTCATTGAAACATCTGTGAACTCGTGGAAGCAAGTCATCCTCGTTCGAGGGACCGCCTATGATGATGATTAATTGTTGTACGTAGTTCTGATCAGTCCCTTTTCTACTTCCATACTTTAGTTTTAGAACCTATTGTATTTCCCTGTGGGCATAACTGGGAGCATCTTGCATTGATTGACATACACTTTCATTTCATGTTGAACAATATATATTTACAAAAGACTTGTTTAAAAACTTCAATTTTCCAACCCCACTCAGGCTTGCCAAATCAGGTTTCCTCATTGTTCAGTCACTAGTGACTAGGAGCAGTCTGTTGAAACAATGAGGTTGCTGCTTTAATTGAAAGCCTATCCAAAGCCATTTAACCCCAGAAAACTACGTTTTTTTTCAAAAATTGTACGTCAACTTTTATAGTGTCATTAAAATAACTCCATGCTTCACAAAGTAAATTAAGTGCACTGACTGCTTTGCAGATAACATGGGCAAAATATTTTGACCAAAAGCAATCCCGTATTCCCCTTTATTGAAAATGTAAAATGGCTCAGTAAATGTCAGCACTGTTGTAGACAAAGCTTTTGCTGCAGCTTGAGCTGCTCCCCAGACCAGATGATGACTTTACAAGGCAGACCAATGGAGGAAGTAAACGTACTATGAAGCTCCCACACAGATGGTGATACTTTTAGTATTGGTGAGCTGGGAGCCCTCTTCTGCTTTTTCATTGTTGATATACTAAAGAGTAACATCATTTTTATAGTTGATCTTCCATGGCTCATGGGGAGTCAAGACCAGGTGTAGCCATCAGGTGACGTGCGATTAGAAGGTCCATATCACACCGATGTAACTCAGTCCCTATTTGAAAGTCATTATTTACAATATGTTAAAAATCTTGCACTTGCTGCCAACTTACCATTATGAATTCCTATGGCCACGTTTGTAATGCTGCAGACTTTAATTGCACCCACCTGCCAGTGATGGTGCTGTAGTGCCTCCACTGGCAGGTCAGTGTAATTACTGCATGACACATTTACATGGGTAGTTTCCATTATAAATGTGCACAATAGAATTTATAATGGAAAAAGTTGACTCTGCAGTGTAAGATTTTTAATATATTATAGATGTATAAAAACTTTCCTTAATTTTATGAAAAATTCAGGGCTACACAGTTAACATAACCCACCCAACAGGTTTGGGTCAGAGGCCCATTTTACACTTCAATGAAGTCAACGGAGGAGCATAAAGTCAGATGGGGTGTAAGACAGGCATCAGGTACAGATAAATCATAGTATGTAGTACTTGTATGTTCGAGCCCCACTGGAGCACATAATCCAGATTGACACAAGTGCTCCAGTGTTGGAAGGGCCATCCTTTAGATGAGACATTAAACTAAAGGCCCTGTTTAGGTTGACGCAAATGATCCCGTGGCACTTTTTTTGTTGAAGAGACGGAATTCTCCTTGTGGCAAACATTTACCTCTCAACCAGCAAGCACCACTCGTATTTGGTCAGTCATCTCACTGTGTGCAATGGCTGTTGTCTAGTGACGGGTAATTTTTAGTGTGAAGTTAACTACTAGACCATCCAGGGTACTGCAATCCTACTTCCTAATTTTTGCTTTTTATTTCTTGCAGGTAGAACAAGTGAAGTTGCTAGACCGGTTTACTTCTAAGAAACCAGCACTGGGAACGCTTTACTTGACTGCAACCCATCTGATTTTTGTAGAATCTTCGCCAGAGATTCGCAGAGAGACATGGGTATGTAGTTACATGTTTGTTGTTCACTACTTTTGTGCTGACTTCTCAATCTGAAAGCAAGCGCCCTCCTTTTAACTTAACCCGCTCTGCGGGAACGGGGCAGATTCAGGCCTGATGCCCGTCTTACATCCCATCTGACTTTATGCTCCTCCGTTGACTTCATTGAAGTGTAAAATCTAGCAAGGTGTAAAATGGGCCTCTGACCCAAACCTGTCGGGTGGGTTATTTTAAATTCAGTTTACATAAAATTAAGGAAAGTTTTTATACCATTAGGTAATCATTTTAATTTTAAAATGTTTTGTGAAAGCAAGGTGAATGGCTAAACTTAATATTACAAGACATCAAAGTTTAAGAGAAGGTGGAAAATAAGATGTTGCTTAAGTGATGCAAAACTTGATTATTAAATGCCTGAAGATTGGATGAGGACGGAAAGATCAAGGCAGATGAGATGTTTAACAGTTTCGAAATCCTGGGAAAGAATGAGTTTGAGTAGTAAACTGATGAATCTTGATTTCATGAGTGAAGATGTAGCGAGGTAAAAGTGTGCAGAACAATGTATTTGTAGCTTAGGAGGAACAAGAAAGGAACATTTGAAATTTTCTCAGGATGAACCAGTTTCTGCAAAGTCATGACACCCTTTTTGACCTAGTGTTCAGCCTCATACCTCATATCTAATAACTTTTTCTTCCACCTCCACAGCGACACTCGCTTCCACCCCTACTGCCATTGAAATTCTTGTACCTGCTTTTGTTGCCACTAGATTTGAATTTTCCAATGTCTTATTTGCTCCATAAACTGAAGCTTGTTCAGCTGCCCATATATGGTCTCGCCTTAAGTGCACTCACTCATCACACCTCATCTTTGCTGATCTACATTGGCTCCTCGTTTCCCAACATCCTAAATGTCGAATCATTGCCTTCAAATAGCTCCACGATTTTCCCTCTCTCTATCTGTGTTCTCAGGCTATTCAAGCATGGAGGGCATCACAGCTTCACCTGATCCTGTACTCGCTCAATATTTGAAATGTGTAATTTAAAACAGGAGTCACTAATAGCAATTGGGAATAGGAGTCCTGGTGGTTTTTCATTTTCTCCCTCTTCTAGGAGTCTGTTTGGCTTCATGTTAGTGTGTTTGCCTACTAGGCAGCAGTGGTATCAGTTTTTAATTTTTATTTGATAACTTTAACCAAAGAGAATTGGGAATACTCCAAGCCAAGGGCTGCAGTTGAAACGGCTGTTCTCAAATGGAAGAAATAGTATAGGAAAATATAGGCTTCACAGGCTGACAATGAAACTAATTTATAATTTTGAAAATAATACTTCACAGATTTTGCACCATCATATTTCAACAATAGAGAAGCTGCCCCTTACTTCTGCAGGATGTCCGTTGCTGATTCATTGCAAGAACTTCAGAGTTGCTCACTTCGTTATTTGTCGAGAACGTGATTGTCATGATGTTTACAGTTCACTTCTCAGACTGTCACAGCCAGGTACAATACCTCTGTGTAAATTACTGAGTGTAAGCTTTAACAACTGTTATGACATCTCTTTCATTGATGTAAGGTTTTGATGATGGTGCTATTGGTGTAATCGATATGTTCTGCAAAAATACATGCATTTATATAGTATCTTGTCACATTTCAGAAATGTCTCAAAGTGTGCATACAATTAATTACTTTGAAGTGACTGTTATGTAGGCAAGCATGGCAGCCATTTTCTGTACAGCAATATCCACAAGCAGCAAAGCAATGATGACAAGATAATTTGCTGTTGATGGGCTAGAAGACATTGGGCTTTCCCTCCGGCATCTAAATTTAAATCCAGCTCGGACAAATGGAATGAAAGTGTCTTCTGTGCTGGCTGTAATGATCCAATGTCAAATAAGCTTGGCCTAGCCTCAATCCAATTCCTAATTGATTGGCTCCACAGTTTATGTTGCCTATAATTCAACACTAAATTGACAAATTTACCCAGAGATGGCACACAGAAGGAAAATAGAAAAATACCACACTGGTGCTTTTGAGGCTGACTAGCATTGTTGGGGCCCCGATCTGTGCCAGCATTGGGTGGTAAACAGCAGAAGTAAGAGACTACCACAACAACAACAAAAAAAATTTGCATTTATATTGCACCTTTAACATAGAAAAATGTTCCAGGGAGCTTCACAGAAACCTAATCAGGCAAAAATTGATGCCGAGCCAAAGAACAAGATATTAAGAGGGGTGACTAAAAGCTCGGTCAAAGAGGTGGAGAGGCAGAGGGAATTCCAGAGCTTACAGCCCAGGTGGCTGCAGGCACCTAGTGAGTGGGGGATGCATAAGAGGCCAGAGTTGGAGGAATGCAGAATTGTAGGGCCTGGAGCAAGTTACAGAGATGGGGAGGGGGGCGAGGCCTTGAAGGGATTTAAACATTAGAATGAGAATTTGAAATTTGAGGCATTGGGGGTCTAAAATGTAGGTCAGTGAGCATAGTGGTGAGGAATAGGACATGGATAGCAAAGTTTTGAATGTGCTGAAATTTATGGTGGATGGGAGACCGGCCAGGAGAGCATTGAAATAGTCGAGTCTGGAGGTGACAAAGGCCTGGATGAGGGTTTCAACAGCAGGTTGGCTACGGCAGGAATGGAAATGGGCAAGGTTACAAAGGTAGGGCAGTCTTTGTGTTGGAGAGGATATGTGCCGAGAAGCTCAGGTAACTGGTGGATCTTGGTGCAGGTAAGAACATTGATGTATATACACAAAAATCTTGCTCATTTAAAAAAAAATGTTTACTATAAAATGGAGGGATATAAAAATTACTTTCCTTTATGTTTAGAGATGTATGTTGTAACGGTTTTGTGCTTTACTGTAGGCCAGACCACATACTCATCCATAGTATTGATTTTAAGTCTGCTATGATTACAAAAGTACAGTTAAATAAAAGTCCGTTCGTAATTATTAGTGTATTTGTATTGATAGTTGAAGCAATGTTTTTGTGCTTTAATATTGCTATAATTCTATTTTGAAATCATATATCGTGTAATAAAAATTAGATCTGTTCTCTGAACATTGATCTTTCTTGGTGTCTCTCCTAATCTCCCATTTGAAATGCCTTCGCATAAAGCTATTTTTATCATTGCACTTCACCATGGGCAACTTTTGTCAGTGTCTAGTTACTTTTCTAATGTTATAATTCACACTATTATTTTGAGACCGTAGAAATTTCTGAAAGATGTTTGGCCTAGAGGGTACGATTATTCTGAAGTACAAGTATATGTTATACTGTAGCAGTGAGATCGGCTCTCTAGAATAAACATTTGGTTAAAAACAGGATGTAATTGAGTCATACAGGTCGTGAAGGTCATAGATTCAATCCCCACTGTGTGCTGAGTTAGTTGATCTTGGTGAAGGCAGCAATTGGGGTACTTTAATTAGGCACAGTACCATCTCCGTGAAGTAACAATCTTTGGACATTCTATTTTAGAATGATGTATATTGGCAGACTGATCTGGTGATCTAGTACTCTGCTCACCATCTTGAACAATTGGTTAATCAGTGGGATGTGATGGTGGATGCTTCAAATGTGGTATTATGGCCTTGTACACCTCAAAGATGGAATCTAAGGTCTTGATTGGAAGATTCAAAGGCTGTCTGCCCTAGTTGTGAACAATATCAATGCCTGGGGTCCTGGTAGATGGCAACTTCATCTTGGATGCAATCCTTCAGGACGGCATTGAGAAGTGCACTTTGGTCTTTTTTTCTATAGTAGTAAATCTCAATGCATGTTAAACTTGTGGTATACAAGATATATATCCAAATAATTGAGAAGGTCTAAGATCAAACTGATAGATTTGTGGCAAAAAAGAGAACTGTTTGCAGACATGTTGACCTGTTACTAAATTCCCAGAAGGGGTAGAAGCTACATAGGATAGGAAGCAGACCTCTTTGTTAAAACACCTTGCATGCACAACTAGAGGGCTAGACCAGTCACTGGGGGCTGGGATCCTCCACTCGGTAATCAGGTTAAAGCCCAAATGGGTGTCTGGTTCTAGTGTGACAAGCAGGGGGATGTTAACCAGTGATTGTCTCTGGTAAGCTGCCTAATTTTAACTGGTTAAACTTCAGCAGTGTCACTGTGCACACTTGTGGATCCCCAAGACTTAATCTGCCAACCTGCAGCAAAGCTCCCTGGATAAGGGTAAGTGGGATATGTTCCCACAAGGAGAGAGTATGGATTTCATATTTCAGAGATAGAAACCCTACAGGTGGCTGTAGATTTCTCAGTAGCTTGAATTGGAGACTCTCAACATGGTGATGGGTTTCCTCACAAGTAGGAGGCCTGGCAGACTGAAAAAATATGGCAGGTATAGAATGATACTCAGCATTTTTTAATTATGATGTACACAGGGACTTTTTATTGCTGATTGTTGAGAACATTCGTTTTTATACAGCAGCAGTTAACTTTAAAGTTCCAAAAATTGATTGTATTTCAGTGGAGTGTGAGGAACTTTATGCTTTCTCATACAACCCTAAGCAGAATGAAACGGACAGAGGAATAGGTTGGAAAACAATAGATTTAAGAGAAGAATTTCAGCGTATGGGAGTACCTAATGAATACTGGGCGCAGACTGATGTAAATGAAGGTTATGAGGTGAGTAATAACGATTCCCTGCTTTTATGACTTTTATTACCCATGTGTGCCCACACTTCAGTGAGATCATAGATCACGATTTGATAACTAAGAGCATCTCAACATCCAGCTTGGCCAAGGCACTGCCTGCCCAGTATTGTCTGGAGCTACACACCAGAAGGTCCTAGAATCTGTGCTTGGGTCCTGGACTGTGATAATTTAGTTGATCTCGGCCAGAACAACAGTCTAGGTAGAGGAAGAAAAAAGATCAGTTACAGTTCCCACTCCTGATTTACATAAGAAATAGGAACAGGAAGGAATAAGCCATATAGCCTCTCGAGCCTGCTCCGCCATTCAATAAGATCATGGCTGATTTGATTATGGATTCAGCTCCACTTCTCCATCCGCTCCCCATAACCCCTTATCCCCTTAAGAAACTGTCTATTTCTGTCTTAAATTTATTCAACGTCCCAGCTTCCACAGCTCTCTGAGGCAGCAAATTCCACAGATTTACAACCCTCAGCGAATAAATTTCTCCTCATCTCTGTTTTAAATGGGCGGCCCCTTATTCTAAGATCATGCCCTCTAGTTCTAGTCTCCCCCATCAATGGGAATATCCTCTCTGCATACACCTTGTCAACCCCCCTCATAATCTTATATGTTTCAATAAGATCACCTCTCATCTGAATTCTAATGAGTAAAGGCCCAACCTACTCAACCTTTCCTCATAAATCAACTCCCTCATCCCCGGAATCAACCTAGTGAGCCTTCTCTGAACTGCCTCCAAAGCAAGTATATCCTTTCGTAAATATGGAAATCAAAACTGCACACAGTATTCCAGGTGTGACCTCTCCAATACCTTGTATAGCTGTAGCAAGACTTCCCTGCTTTTATACTCCATTCCCTTTGCAATAAAGGCCAAGATACCATTGGCCTTCCTGATCACTTGTACCTGCATATTATCCTTTTATGTTTCATGCACAAGTACCCCCAGGTCCCGCTGTACTGCGGCACTTTGCAATCTTTCTCCATTTAAATAATAACTTGCTGTATCTATTGACTTATACTAGTAAGTGTATGAGTGGATGCCAGATGAAAGCCAAATTGGGCTCATTTGCAATAGTTTCCTAACACACTGGGTCTAGATTTGTACATGAAGAATTGCATTTTGTTCATGGTACCAGAAGGCTGCCTGACTAAAACAATAAGGCAGCAAGAGTCGGCACCTCTAGGGTGAGAGGGGAACAATTCAGACTCTTGCTTGATCATGCGATTATTTTCAGCCCAGACACAAGATGAACCTAAATCTGATCGATACGATGTTTTTAACTCCCCCTGAACTCTATTACTTATATTTTATTTAAGAAATTTAAGTTGCAAAATTTGTTTTTGCTAAGTTTCTGTATTTCCTGGCATCTTGACTTGAAGCTTTGTACCTTGTTTACAGGAGCTGAATCAATATACTATTTAGTTCCTGTTTTGGTGAGTTTTCAAACATCTGCAGCTTGAATTTCACTTTCCTCCTGCTACAAGCTGGCACTGACGGAAGTTAATTTTAAGAAACCCTCCACTGAGAGTCTGACTTCCTTCCTTACACTCTCCTTACTATTTCATTCCTGTTGGTACTGCAGTTGAGGCAGTTTTCAAAGTACAGTACTTAATTTGGAATGCACTGCCTGATAGGGTGGTGGAAGCAGATTCAATAATAACTTTCAAATACTTGAAGTGGAAAAAATTGCAGGGCTATGGGGAGAAGGGCAGGGGAGTTGGGACTTTCAAAGAACCAGCACAGGCACACGAAGCTGAATGGCCTCTCTTTGTGCTGTATCATTCTATGATTCTAATGGCTGGGTCATGTTTGCACATATCTTGCTACATGTGAAGGGGATCTATTTAGAATTTTGTGTATGTCTTGTGCTTTCTGTGTTATGCTTTTTGAGTCACTTGTGTAATCATTTGTAATGGAAAAACCCTATTTCAACATTTTATAATCAACATTTTGCTGTCACATTTTGTTGATAATCCATTCGAACCACTCAATGCTTTTGGGGAAAATATCTTTTTTTTTCCAGTCATTGAAATGTCTAATGTCCAAGTAAGTTTAATAAAATTCACATTTCACAATAGTATGTTTAAATATACTCACTGGTTGTCTTTTGTGACTTTGAATGCCATCCTTTAAGTTTTAGTTCAAGACTTCAGTCTGTCTCTGAAGTCTGGGCTTCAATTGAATTGTTTTCCCCAGAACAACATGTCTAAAATTCAAACCTTATCTTGTTGCATTTTAGGGCTTCACTATACATTTCTTCCATGCTTAGCACCAAAGATCACTCCCTAAGTGAGACTTCACTCCTTCTGAGTAGGAGTGTGATCTTGTATGTACAATATCTTTGTAATATAGTACTGTCCAGGGGTTGAACAGAAATCTTTGTTACTGTAGTTAGCTTACTGAATTGACAGGAGTCTACTTGGTGCACTCCTAATTTTTAGATATCAGAAGAATAAATGCTCAAAAACCATGTGACTTGGGCTACAGTCTACAAATCAGGTTTGATAAAAGTTGACAGTCATGGATAGTTAATGGAAACGATTACAGAACTTTTAACTTCTTTGGGTACAAAAATAGCAAAAGACATGCCATGTTGCTAACTCCATAATATTAAGCCTGGACCAGTGTAAATAGTATAACTTAACATGAAGCAGTGTTGAGTCTCCAGCCTAAGTGATGCCTATTGTTCCCTATGAAGTTCAAAACTGGGATATAGGAAATCATCTGAACAAAGTTTATTCAATTAAAGTGATGGTTTTTTGAACTCTACCAAGATGCTACACCAAAATTCATTCATAGCAGGTAAATGGCTAATGTACATTTTAAGTTCAAAGGAGTTTGGGCACAAAATAATGCATCGCTGTGGGGTGACAACTAAATTGGTTGGGCAGGGGGAGACGGGGGGGCTGGAGAAAGAGATTGACAGGGCAGAGGATACTCTAAGTGGCCAGTGTGGGAGCTTGAGGAGTTCACAGTTGGGCGGTGGGGTCAAGCTCTCTTGTGATGCTTGGAAATTTCACTAGGCTACATTTAAAGTTGGCTAGAAAATTATGCTGCAATGAAAAAGACAATTTTAATAAAAGCATTGTTACTTATTGTAATGAATCAATACAGCGCACATAACACTGGGAGGATGTTTCCACTGACTGGGGAATCTAGAACATGGGGTCACAGTCTCAGAATAAGGGCTGAGATGAGGTTGTAAATCTTTGGAATCCTCTACCCCAGAGAGCTGTGGCTGCTCAGTCATTGAATATATTCAAGACAGATAATTTTGGGGGAATTAAAGGATATGGGGATAATGTGGGAATGTGGAGTTGAGGTAGAAGATCAGCCATGATCTTGTTGAATGGCAGAGCAGGCTTAAAGGGTCAAATGGCCTACTCCAGCGCCTATTTCTTATGTTCTAATCTTGAGTCTGTGTTTAGGGCAGACATATTCCTGTGTGGCCACCTGTGTAATGGAGAGCATTTTTCCTGAAACAGATGCTGACTTTAGGGGGAGGATACAATTTCAATGCTAGGTTTGGAGCTAATGTTTTTTAGTCATTCAACATTATAAATGCCAGGCTCCGTACCACCTGCAGGCGTGACAAAGTACTGCAGGTAAAAGTTGACACTATTTAATGGATTTTTTTCGTAGAACTCAACATGGGTGTTTTTATTGCATTTTGAGATTGAATTCTGCAGCTTCCCACTTCCCACCCCATCATAGCTTTTAATATATAAAATGCATAGTGAAGTACTTATAATTCTACACCAATTCAGTCTGTGCCAGGCAACTTTAACATTAACTGAAAACTGAATTAATATTTCAGGCTAAGATGCCAGCGTGATTTATGCTGTGTGTCTGTCTGGAAATCCTCTTTACAGTATTTTTGAAGACTTTAAGCTATTTTAAAATAAACAGGTCAATGATTTTGTTAAAATAGTTGGCACATTGGATTCATTATTAATATTGTACAGTGCCGTTTCAATCTCCGGTTTTTGTTTAGAAACCAGCTTTAGCCCAAAGTAATTTTGTCAAGTATTGCAACCTTGCAACAGCGTTACAAATTTACTTTTCTGTGGCTTCACACTTTAGCTAAATATTTTTGCAGATGTTTGATATATTTTAAATGTTAATGAAATGTTACAGAAGCTGTTTATCAAAAGTTTTGATCTTCATTTGACTCATTCCCCTAAGAATACTTCAGTAAATTTTTTTTCTTCCTGCATTTTGAAATTTAAACTGTTCCCACATTTAAAACCCGTTTGAAATAATAGTCTGTCCATTTGAATTTAAATGAAGTATCGTTCAAATTTTCTTTAACTTTGTACTTTGACAGCAAAATAAGTCTCTACACTGAAGTGTTATTTTTATAAAAATCATTGAGCAAAGCTCCATATGTATTAGTCAAATTCTATTGTAGAATTTTGTTTTGGTTCCTTCTAGACCTGCAATACCTATTCAACAATTCTGTGTGTTCCAAAAGGAGCCAACAAGCCAACAATAGTGGGCAGCTCAAAGTTCAGAAGTAGAGGGCGATTTCCTGTTCTTTCATATTACTTCAAGGAGAATAACGTAAGTGTTTTTACTAATTAGTGATTGTTTTTTATGTTTCAGTGTAGTTTATTCAGATGACTCAGCTTAAAGTAGTACTTCAGGATATAACCCAGTAGTGCTCTTATTGTTTAACTCTTGGAAAAATACCAGATATATATTTTTTTAATATCCTGATGGCTTAATGGGCAACTTCACTGCATGGAATCTTGCTCAGCCAAACAGGCAAGTTGGTCCCAAGAGATTTGATTTCGATCCAATAGCGATGTGGGAAAGAAGCACAGCATAAAATGATTTCCCACCCCCATCCCTAATGTAATTAAATGTTTGTTTCAACAGGCTGCCATCTGTAGGTGTAGTCAGCCACTGTCAGGGTTCAGTGCCAGGTGTGTGGAGGATGAACAAATGCTACAAGCCATTAGCAAGGCCAATCCAGGAAGTTCTTTCATGTATGTGGTAGACACGAGACCAAAGGTATTTTTATTCACTAAATGGTTCAATGGACGTAACTTATAAAAGTCAATGGGTTAAAACCCATTACAATTTGCCTCAGTGTTTCTGAATTAGGGAGACAAAAAAATCAGCTACAGTTCCTACCTGATTGCTCTCCAGTGATTCAAGCTGAAGAATGTACATGTGCGGATGACCGGTGAGGACAGGATGTGACTTGGCTGTGATTCCTACCATCGTCAAGGAACATGTCAATTAAGGATGTCACAAGTGTATGCCATATGCCTGTGGAATACAGATTTATTCTACAGGGGCTTTACTTACGGATGCTAAAATCTGCAGATCCCAATATTAGCCATTAAACTGCTGTAATAATGAAAATCAGCAAGAAACCTCCTTTAAGTGATGATTGAAAATGATGTATGGTATAACTTGCAAAGATTGGACAAAATGAAGAAGAATGGTTTCCTAAATTTTGAATTCAGGTTTAAAATTATTTTAACCTCGAACAAGATAAGTTGATGACTGAAACAGGATGATTATTGAATACATACGTCACCGACAGCAGAAAATAAAAATCCACATCTGAAAACAAATAACCAAATTACAGGGGCTGTGTTCACAGTATTGATGTCTTTTATAGCTGAATGCCATGGCAAACAGAGCTGCTGGGAAGGGATATGAAAATGAAGATAATTATTCCAACATTAGGTTCCAGTTCGTTGGTATTGAGAACATACATGTGATGAGAAACAGCTTGCAAAAGTTTTTGGAAGGTAATGTTTCTGCTCCAGCTATTGTTTATAAAAATAAACTTTTCTGAATAATTGGTTCAAAAATCACCTAAGACAGAAATTGCCCTTTGAATAAACAGAAAATAAAAGTCATTCTGGTTTGTAGGGCTTAGTGTTACACTGGTACTCCTAACTGCTGATGTATCCTTGACTAAAGCTATGGTGTGTACAGCTTCTGTTCTAATAATAATAACTTTTATTTATATAGTGCCTTTAACATAGTAAAACATCCCAAGGCGCTTCACAGTAGTGTTACAAGACAGAACAGATAAGCTTGACACCGAGCCACAAAAGAAGAAATTAAGGCAGATGACCAAAAGCTTGGTTAAAGAGGTAGCTTTTAAGGAGTGTCTTAAAGGAGGAAAAAGAGGTAGAGAGATGAAGAGATTTAGGGAGGGAGTTCCAGAGCTTGGGGCCCAAACAGCTGAAGGCATGGCTACCGCTGGTTGAGGAATTATAATGAGGGATGTTCAAGAGGGCAGAATTTGAGGAGAGTAGACATCTTGTGGGATTGTAAGGCTGAAAAAGATTAGAGATGGGAAGGGGCAAGGCCATGGAGGGATTTGTAAACAAGGATGAGAATTTTGAAATCGGTGTTGTTTAACCGGGAGCCAGTATAGGTCAGAAAGCACAGGAGTGATAGGAGATCGTCACTTGGTGCGAGTTAGGACATGGGCTGCAGAGTTTTGGATGACCTCAAGTTTACGTAGTGTAGAATGTGGGAGGCCAACCAGGAATGAGTTGGAGTAGTCAAGTCTAGAGTTAATAAAGGCATGAATGAGGGTTTCAGCAGCAGAAGAGCTGAGGCAGGGGCGGAGGTGGAAAAAGACGGTTTTAGTTATGCCGCGGATATGTGGCTTGAAACTCATTTCAGGGTCAACTATGACACCTAGGTTGGGAACAGTCTTGTTCACCCTCAGATTGATGGTAGTGAGAGGAATGGAGTCAGTGGTTAGGGAACGCAGTTTGTGGCAGGGGCCAAAGATAATGGCTTTGGTCTTCCCAAGTTCTGGCCAAGATCAGTGAACTCAACACACACCTTGGGACCTTTTGATCTGTATAGCTTTGTAATATACTGGCTGCTGGCTTTACTCTCTAGGCCATCATGGCAGCTGCAAGTTTCATCCTGTTCATTTGAAAAGGTTTTAATGTTGCATATATAATGAACTTTAAAACTGTCAGTTCCAGGTCTATCAATCAGAGCACATGATGAATGGCTGGTTAAAGTCGAATATATGTGACCTAAAATTGATTGGTTTGGGGCAATGGTTTTTGCAGTTTGTATAGTGCGTTGAAGTACAGAATAGTTTTTTCCACAGTAATTTATTGAGGGGATTATAACCTCCGTATTTAGTATTAAAGAAGAATGACTCTTATTCTATAATCAGCAGAAAAAAATCTTTAAAAAAAATGGAGGTGGAGATTTTACCCTTTAAAAAATCTCATTGAATGGCTATCTGCTTGAGTCACCTAAAACCTCAACTTTCATTAAAATTAAGCAGCAAATTAATTATAATTTTAGAAAATAGCTGAAATTGTTTATAAATGTCTCATTATTATCCTCTTGGAACATGAAGCAGGAGTAGGTCATACGGCCCCTCAACCTTGCTCCGCCATTCAATAAGATCATGGCTGATCGTCGACCTCAACTCCACTTTCCTGTCCGATCTCCATATCCCTTGATTCTCCCTAGACTCCAAAAATATATCTATCTCTACCTTGAATACATTCAGAGACTCAGCATTCACAGTCCTCTGGGGCAGAACATTCCAAAGATTCACAACCCTCCTGAGTGAAGAAATTCCTCCTCATCTCTGTCTTAAATGGCCTACCCCTTATCCTGAGACTGTGCCCCCCTAGTCCTAGACATTCCAGCAAGGGGAAGCAACCTCTCAGCATCTACCCTGTCAATCCCCTTCAGAATCTTATGTTTCAATAAGATCACCTCTTATTCATCTAAACTCCAGAGGGTATACACCCATTCTACACGATCTCTCATCATAAGACAGCTCTCATATCCCAGGAATCAATCCAGTGCGCCTTCGTTGCACTGCCTAAGGGAAGTATATCCTTCCTTAGATAAGGAGACCAAAACTCTGCACAATACTCCAGGTGTGGTCTCACTAAGGCCCTGTACAATTGTAGCAAGACTTCCTTACACTTGTACTCCAACCCCCTTGCAATAAAGGACAGCATGCCATTTGCCTTCCTTATTGCTTGCTGTACCTGCATGCTAGCTTTCTGTGTTTCTTGCAAAAGGGCACCCAAATCTCTGAGCACCAACATTTAAAAGTTTCTCAGCATTTAAGAAATATTCTGTTTTTCTATTCTTCCTATCAAAGTGAATAAACTCTAATTTCCCCACATTATACTCTATCTGCCACCTTACTGCCCACTCACTTAGTCTATTTATATCCCTTTGCAGACACTGTGTTCTCCTTGTAGCTTATTGTCCCACCTAGCTTTGTATCGTCAGCAAACTTGAATACATTACACTCGATCCCTTCATCTAGGCCATTTAATATAGATTGTAAATAGATGAGGGCTTGCGGCACCCCACTAGTTACAGCCTGCCAACCTGAAAAAGACCTGTTTATCCCGACTATTTTCTGTCCGTTAACCAATCCTCTATCCATGCTAATATATTACCATCCCATTTGCCCTTATCTTGTATAATAACCTTTTACGTGGCACCTTATCGAATGCCTTTTGGAAATCCAAATATACTATATCCATTGGTTCCCCTTTATCTACCCTGCTAGTTACATCGTCAAAAAGCTCTAATAAATTTGTCAAACATGATTTTCCTTTCATAAAACCATGTTGACTCTGCCTAATCATGTATTATGATTTTCTAAGTGCCCTGATACCACTTCCTTAACAATGGATTCCAACATTTTCCTGGATACTGATGTCAGGCTAACTGGTCTGTAGTTCCCTGTTTTCTCTCTCCCTCCTTTCTTCAATAGCGGTGTTACATTTGCTACCTTCCAATCCACTGGGACCGATCTAGAATCTAGGGAATTTTGAAAGATCAAAACCAATGCATCCACTATCTCTGCAGCCACCTCTTTTAGAACCTTGGATATGGGCCATCAGGTCCAAGGGATTTGTTGGCTTTTAGTCCCATTAGTTTCTCTAGTACTTATTCTCTACTTATATTAGTTACATTAAATTCCTTACCCTCATTAGATTCTTGGTTCCCCATCATTTTAGGTATGCTTTTTGCATCTTCTACTGTAAAGACCGATACAAAATATTTGTTTTTACATTTCTGCTATTTGTTTATTCCCCATAATAATTTCTCATGCCTCAGCCTCTAAGGGACCAATGTTTCCTTTTGCTGCTACTCTTTTTACATACTTGTAGAAGCTCTTACAATCTGTTTTTATATTTCTTGCTAGTTTTCTCTCGTCGTCTATTTTTTCCCTTTTTATCAATTTTTTGGTCATCCTTTGCCGGTTTCTGAAACTCTCCCAATCCTCAGGCTTACTACTATTCTTCGCAACATTATAAGCTTCTTTCAATTTAATGCTATCCTTTAGTTAGCCAAGGATGGATCACTTTTCCTGTGTAGTTTTTGTTTCTCGGTGGAATGTATTTTTGTTGAGAATTATGAAATATTTCTTTAGATGCTAGCCACTGCCATACCTTTAAATCTATTTTTCCAATCCACCTTAGCCAACTCGCCCTTCATACCTATGTAATTGGCTTTATTTAAGTTTAAGACTCTAATTTCGGACTTGGGCAAGTCACTCTCAAACGTAATGTGAAATTCTATCATATTATGATCACTCTGCCCCAGAGGATCCTTTACTATGAGATTGCTAATTAACCCTGTCTCATTGCACAATACAAGATCTAAGATAGCCCGTTCACTGGTTCCATGACGTATTGTTCTAGGAAACTCGTTCTCCAGACTACCTTTGGCAAATTGGTTTGTTCAGTCGATGTGAAGATTAAAGTCCCTCCCGATTATTGCATTACCTTTGTTAAAAGCTCCTACTATTTCTTGATTAATATTCTGTCCAATGGTATAGCTACTGTTAGGGGGCCTATATACTACTCCCACCAGTGTTTTCTGCCCCTTGTTATCCCTCTTCATTGCTAAATTACATGCACTTTGATCTATAATGTCAATGCAACTGTGTTTGTTCCAAAACATTAACAGTACTTTTTTGGGGGTTTTCATATTTTTTTCCCCTTTTACTTCTTCCTTTCCTGAAGGTGTTGATTCGTGCTGAAGTGCTATTCCATGGGTGTACCTTGGTGCTGACAGGCCATTCGACTGTGAAGAATCTCACAGACAAAACTCATCCTGTTTTCCTTCACCTGACAATCGCACATTAATATATTCCATTTGGGATTGCTGGATTATGATCAGGAGAAGGAACCCAGATGATTTATTTTATTTTCCCCCCCCCCTGCCCAAATTTCTCAGTAGTACATTTACTACTGAGAAAATCAATTCTTCATAATTTATCAGCTCAACATGTTTCTTTGAAGACTCTCTGCAAATATTGACATGCTCTTGGATCCTCTGATAACCGTGAAGGATTGTGTTCTGTGCCCGAAAGGTAAACAGTGCTATAATTACAGAAAATATTATAAAATAACCAAAATCGCATGTTCCTAAATCAAATACAGAAATCTAAGTTTGGGGACCTCAAACAACTTACTTAATCTGTACTTTTTAATCTCTGTTTGTTTCATGGGCAGGGGAAAAAAGAATATTACAATAAAATTAAGGTTTCTTTTTTTTTAGTATGTGAACTGAAAGCCCCATCAATGAGTGACTTTCTCACGGGCTTGGAAAATTCTGGGTGGCTGCGTCACATTAAAGCGGTTATGGATGCTGGTGTCTTTCTAGCAAAGGTAATGTCTTGAGTTTTTTTTGCCAGTATTCTTCCCCTTTTTACCAGGTGTTGAATCCTTACTATAATATGTCATTGGCAGAGCCTTCAGTTGCCATGATCTTGAGCTCCTCCCAAACCTCTCCACCTTGTCAGTCTTTCACATTTTCAAAAGCTGCCATAGAGTGGCGTACTTTAGCTATGCCTTCACAGACGTCCCCAGCCTCTCCATCCAACTGGAGTTTGGTGTCCAACTCTTTCTTTTTGAAGCACTTTCCCTTAATGGTTCTGCTACTCATTGCATTAATCCATGAACAATTTTTTTTTTTGAATTGTATTGACTGAAATACTTAACCCTAACAGCAGCTTCCTGTGCACATTCTCTTCGCCCCCCCCCCCACCACAGGACTTTTCTGCTTTAATAGAATATTAGTATACTAGAAAGAAAGAGAGAATTATATTTTGTATAGCATTAAAGTTTTCAGAACATTGTCAAACAGTGCATTACTTATGTAGGAAAACTGTATTTCACTTCTTGTGAATTATTATTATTAAAATGCAGTATATGGTGATATAAAGGAATTTATTTGTTTAAAGCAACTTTCTTTTTCTGTACACTGTTAATGCTAGGCAGTAACTGAAGAAAATGCCAGTGTGTTGGTTCACTGTTCTGATGGATGGGATCGTACTGTTCAAGTTTGCTCATTGTCTGGCCTTCTCCTGGATTCCTACTACCGGACAATAAAGGGATTTATGGTGAGAATGTACATGGTGCATAAAGCTTTTAGGGGTTTTGGCTACTTAAAACTAAGTTAACAGTTAAGTAATATACAGCCTATGTTATGTTTCCTAACTGATCTAAACATACACTATTAAACAAAAATTAGTTTGGAGACGCAGTAGTTAAAGGCAGTGCTCTATATAGCGCCACGCCATGCAGACCAGAAGATGCCCGTTTAAATACCCAGGCCTAGAAATTGGCCTCCTTAGTACCTAGAGATGATAACAGGGCACTAAGCACTTACCAACCGGCCGCAGCGAGAAGATCAACTCCCACCATACTTGGCAGGAAGTTTGCAGCAGCGGTATGGCGTTGCACCCTGATTTCCTTCGCCTGGAGATCATAACATCATTGCCGTGCACATCACCTTGGTAGCGCTCCGGACCCCAATTTCGGTTCTCCCCCCTGCAACATCGCCGGGCAAAAACGTCGGCAGCTGCAGGAGGCGTTCATTGGGAGGCCGCGTGCTTCGGGGCTTAAAGACAAGGTGGCTGAGGTAAGTTTTAGAAACAAATTAAAAAAAAAAAAAGATTTCAGTCCTCTCTCTCCAATTTTGTTCTCTGATCACAGGTAAGAAACAATCAGCCTGGCACTCTGCTGCAGTGCATCGGGCTGATCGGGCCGATTCACGGCTACCATCTGGGAGAAGCGCTGCAGGATAAGGAAGGATATACTAGCTTTGGAGGGGGCACAGAGACGATTCACGAGGCTGATTCCGGAGATGAGGGGGTTACCTTATGGTGATAGATTGAGTAGACTGGGTCTTTACTCGTTGGAGTTCAGAAGGATGAGGGGTGATCTTATAGAAACATTTAAAATAATGAAAGGGATAGACAAGATAGAGACAGAGAGGTTGTTTCCACTGGTCGGGGAGACTAGAAGTAGGGGGCACAGCCTCAAAATACGGGGGAGCCAATTTAAAACAGAGTTGAGAAGGAATTTCTTCTCCCAGAGGGTTGTGAATCTGTGGAATTCTCTGCCCAAGGAAGCAGTTGAGGCTAGCTCATTGAATGTATTCAAGTCACAGATAGATAGATTTTTAACCAATAAGGGAATTAAGGGTTATGGGGAACGGGCGGGTAAGTGGAGCTGAGTCCACGGCTAGATCAGCCATGATCTTGTTGAATGGCGGAGCAGGCTCGAGGGGCTAGATGGCCTACTCCTGTTCCTAATTCTTATGTTCTTATTTGTTAACTTACTCGCACCAGCTATTTCTGTTGCTGTGTATACTAATGGAATGCTTTCTGAAGCGCTAAGTTTTTTCGGGGCTATTTAACACTGGCCTGGATTTTGCAGTCAGATGTTCATAAGAATGTAAGAACATAAGAAATAGGAGCAGGAGCAGGCCATTTGGCCCTTCGAGCCTGCTCCGCCATTCAATAAGGTCATGGCTGATCTGATCTTGGGCTCAGCTCCACTTCCCTTATGACTCAAAAATCTATCTATCTCCACCTTAAATATATTTAATGACCCAACCTCCAAAGCTCTCTGGGGCAGAGAATTCCACAGATTTACAACCCTCTGAGAAGAAATTCCTCCTCATTTCACTTTAAAATGGGCGACCCTTTATTCTGAAATTATGCCCCCTAATTCTAGATTCCCCCAGGAAGGGAAACATCCTCTCTGCATCTACCTTGTCGAGCCCCCTCAGTATCTTGTATGTTTCAATAAGATCACCCCTCATTCTTCTGAACGCCAATGCGTATAGGCCCAACCTACTCGACCTTTCTTCGTAAGTTAACCCCTTCATCTCAGGAATCAACCTAGTGAACTTTATCTTAACTGTCTCCAATGCAAGTATATCCTTCCTTAAATAAGGAGACCAAAACTATACGCAGTACTCTAGGTGTGGCCTCACCAATACCATGTACAGTTGTAGCAGGGTTTCTCTGCTTTTATACTCCATCCCCTTTGCAATAAAGGCCAACATTCCATTTGCCTTCCTGATTACCTGCTGTATCTGCAAACTTTTTGTGTTTCATGCGCAAGGGCCACCCCCCGGTCCCTCTACTGCAGCATTTTGTAATTTTTCTCCATTTAAGTAATTTGCTTTTTTATTTTTCCTGACAAGTGGATAACCTCACACTTTTCCACATTATACTCCATCTGCCAAATGTTTGCCCACTCACTTAGCCTGTCTATGTCCTTTTGCAGATTTTTTGTGTCCTCCTCACAACTTGCTTTCCCACCCATCTTTGTATCATCAGAAAACTTAGCTACATTACACTCGGTCCCTTCATCCAAGTCATTAATATAGATTGTAAATAGTTGAGGATCCAGCACCGATCCCTGTGGCATCCCACTGGTTACCATTTGCCAACCAGAAAATAACCCATTTATCCTGACTCTCTCTCTTTTTCTGTTAGTTAGCCAATCCTCTATCCATGCTAATATATTACCCCCAATCCCGTGAGCTTTTATCTTATGCAGTAACGTTTTATGCAGTAATGCTTCTGGAAATCCAAATACACCACATCTACTATTTCCCCCTTATCCACCCTGCTCGTTACATTCTCAAAGTACGTCAGCAAATTTGTCAAACATGACTTCCCCTTCATAAAACCATGTTGACACTCTGCTTGACTGTATTATGCTTTTCCAAATGTCCTGTTACTGCTTCCTTAATAATGGACTCCAGCCCCAACGACAGATGTGAGGCTAACTGGTCTATAGTTTCCTGCTTTCTGTCTGCCTCCTTATATTTGCGGATTTCCAATCTGCTGGGACCTCTCCAGAATCCAGGCAATTTTGGTAGATTACAACCAATGCATCCACTATCTCTGCAGCCACTTATTTTAAAACCCTAGGATGCAAGCCATCGGGTCCAGGGGACTTGTCCACCTTTAGTCCCATTATTTTAGAGTACTATTTCTTTAGTGATTGTATTAAGTTCCTCCCTCCCTATTGCCCCATGATTATCCATTATTGGGGTGTTTTTAGTGTCTTCTACTGTGAAGACCGATACAAAATATTTGTTCAAAGTCTCTGCCATTTCCCTGTTCTCCATTATTATTCATTACACTTACCCACAGATCACCTATGGGCTTTTGCACTGAAAGTTGTGGTAATTAGAAATCCAAAACAGTGCAGCACCCTCTAAAGAGGATCTATAACTTGTGAGCACAGGGCAAGCAGTGGTGTGTCTCCTTAACCAATCAAATTGAAGAATTTTTACTGAGGTACGCAGAGTTTAAAACAGGAAATATAAATTAGAATAAATAATTCAATGTAAAGTCATGTACACAAAGCAAAATAAAGAGAGGAAAAGAAAGATGGGATTAAGAGAGAGATCAAAGAGACCATGAAAAAGTAAAAAGTTTTATTTTAATTATTTTTAAATCTCCAACAATAATTAAAATCTGATGGTATGAGACTCCATACTTGTAAACGTTAATTTTCAGGGCCAGAAGGTTTGTTTCACAGTAATTAAGGCTTATGTCATTAAAAATTCACTTGCACTGGAATGGACAAGGCATGTTTAGTGGGTATCTTTGACGCAGGTACCCCAACTACACGTAATTCTATGTTTCAATGTCGAGTCTCTAAGCAAGATACCATTACAGCGAAGCTTCTGGAGGAGCAGGCGACTCGGACAGCAACTTTCTGATTTCCACGTTTAACTGCACATGTCTGTTGCCTGAATTTTCTGTCCGATTTGCTCTTTACTAACGGTGAGCGCTTCTATCCTTACCATTACTTTTACCATAAAATCCCGGGCACTGTCTTTCATGTGTTAAGAGAGAAGATCCCCAAGATATGTCCATATTGCAGGTAGTCTCTCCTGAGAAACATGAAATCCACTTCCTTAATCAGGCATTGTTGGTGGAATTGTTTACAATTTAAAAAAAAAACACATGCAGTGTTATCCTGGCAACCTTTTTAATCATATAGTCCTTGCATGAGGCAGTGGTGGATATGTTAACCTTGCTGTCTTTGCATCAAAAAGTACATAATTCACAATAACATGATTTAAATTTATGCACTGAATTGTCTACTGTTTTAATTTTTTTAATCTAAGGCCTTGGCCTTTGTCTCAAAAGTCTAGGCTTAGTGTAAATAGTTTTGCCCAAAGCTGTGAACTTGTCATCCTGTAATTATACCACTATCCATGAATGTTCCCTGTAAAAACAATATCTGGCCGGGGCTGCGCAGTCCATTCAAAATCTGCGCACGTGCAGTTTTTCTATTGAAAAGCCGGCTGCGGGGACCCCCGGAGCGCCGCGCAGCTTTCGGGGAACATTCCTACTCGCCCGCTCCCACCCCCTCACTGCCCCAAGTGGATGCCCTGCAGCACTACCACTGGTGGAAGGATGTAATTACAGTATAACCAGTCACAGTAACAATTTTCATTATAAATGTTGACATAGGAATTTATTTTGTGTATGTGTATTTTAAAAAATCTTATCTGTGTACTTCATGTCATTTTTTTCCATTAAGTTTCAATGACCACATTTATAATTAGAAAATGTCTATGTAAACATGTTGCCCCTGGTGAGCGATGGCTGAGAGATGCTGGATCGGCTATTGAGAAGGTAACTGCTGACCAGTGGAAGATTACTTTGAGCAAAAAGTGCTCATCCTAAACTTTCCTTCTCTCTAACTAACTACAACTATTTACATTTTTAAAGTGCTCTTCAATTTTTTTTTTTATGTTTGTTTTAATGCTTTTTAAGGTGGAAAAGGATAGCCAGCAAGCAGGAAAAGGGATTGAAAAAAAATTGGGTGGAGGCTAAAAGGCACAGCCAAAAAGCAGACATTTTGGGATAAAGTGGCAAGGTGAATAGATTGAGTGTGAATTCCAGGAGGTTAGCATAACAGAAAAAGTAGGCATGGATGGAGTGGGGAATGAGCAGCAACCTGGCTTCAGGACCAATGGAAGAGGCGTGTGGGGGTAAGGCTGAGAAGATGACTGATGAGGTGTACAGCCATGGAGAGATTTTAAATAAAGAAGAGGGTCTTAAAGTCAGTTTGCTTTGGCACAGGCAGCCAGTGGAGCGATGAGGTGGCGTCCCTTTGTGTGAGGTTGGAAGCGGGTTTCAGAGTGCTAAATAAATTGGTATATATGGAGGTTGAGGAGAATGGCAAGTAAGAGTATTGAAGAAGTCGATCCTTGAGTTGATAGTGTGATTTGGCAATATTTGGGTTGTAGACTTGCAGGGGCTGAAATTGCCCTCTGTCCTGTTTGGAGTGGATAATTCGAATTAACTGGTGAATTACCGCCAGTGCTGATGGGGTGGGGAATAAAGGGAAATTGTCCACTTTTGTCTTTAAAAATCAACCGGGCAGCAGAGGGGAAGAAGCAAGTGGGTGGAAGGCGGGCGGTATCGACAGCTCCCCGCTGAGCACGTCAGCGTGACACAGACAATGCTGCGTTGCGCAGATGCGTAGCAGCGTCCCTCCCCTCTACTTAAAGGGGAGGGACGCTGCGAGGCCTCCTTGGTGCCCACTGGGCCACTAGGGAGAGCTTCGGCCAGGCCAGAGACCCAGCACCCAAGAGGGGGTGCCTGGCTGCATTTTGGCAGCCCGGCTGAACACTTGGCCGTCATTGTCTGGCCAACTGCAGAGTTGGCCGACAATTAAAATAAAATGGCGGCTGCAGTGGTGCATCCTCCCCTTTAAGGGTGGACGCGCCATCCAGCCACTGGCAGCTTCCTGCCGTGTGAAGCTGTTGGGGGCACCGACCGGCAGCGGCTACGCTCCTGCGGGACAATTTCCCTCGCAGGGTAGAAAGGAGTCTCCTCCAGGCAGTAAGGGGTGGGTGCATATCTGACAACCCCTGTCCGCTGCCCCCAGCTTGGGGGCAATTCCACCTGGGTCGGACTATCTGCCTGCCCCCCCCCAGTCGGAAAGGCCCGACTGCCCCTTGGAGGCGGTAAGGGGGCAACCTCCTTTCCCCCCCCCCCCCCCCCCCCCAAATGTTCAGGGGTGAAAGAAGGTTGTTTGTGGCAACAGAGTGGCTGTGGAGGAGGAAGCTCAGCTCACGAATGAACAGTTATTGAAGTTTCCAGATTTAGAATGAGTGGATTGCTGGGGGGATTGAAGTCAAGGCCCGAGCTAAAAAGGATGCCTTGTATCTAAAGATTTTTTTAAAAATTAAGGTATTTCAGAGGAATATTAAATCGATGTAAATGCAAACAAAAAAGTGACACAGCTCTTAAGTTGCTGACATAAATATAAAAGGAAATGCGTGCTTTCCATTGCTGATGAATTGGAAATGTTTTTTTTTTTAAAAAGAGGTTATCAACAAGAAATGCTTATTTCTAATATTTGTGCTGGTGTAATTACATGTTTGCTCTTTTCAAGGTTCTTATAGAAAAAGAATGGATCTCTATGGGGCACAAATTCTCCCAAAGGTAAACAGATGCTCTTTCATGGACAGTTATCTACATGTTTAGTTTCCCTGTTGTAAGCAAAGGTTTAAAGCATATTGAAAAATAATGGTAGTGATAGCTCGCTTAATGGTCGAGTGGGTAAAGACCTAAGTGTCGGGTCCAATTTCTGGTATCTGCTGGATCTCAATCAGGGCAGTCGTTGTTGGGTTGGGAGGGGAGAATCCTGATCCTGATTGCTGTCAAGTGATTCCTGCTGAAAAGTGCAGACAGTGGGCATTGGTTGAAGATGAGATCAGGCTCTCCCTTCCCGCTCCCCTCCCTCTTTCCCCTTCAATTTCCCTCCCCTCCTCTTCCTGTCACCCCCCTTCCTGCCTCGCTCGCTCTCTGTGAAGAAATTCCTCCTCGTCTCAGTCTTGAATGTCCGACCCGTTATCCTGTGACGATCCTGAAACCTTGAGTTCTAGACTCACCAGCCAGGGCAAACAACCTCTCAGCATCTACCCTGTCAATCCCCCTCAGAATCTTGAATGTTTCAATGAGATCTCCTCCCATTCTTCTAAACTCCAGAGAGTATAGATTTAATCTCCCCTCATAGGACAACCCTCCCATCCCAGGATTCAATCTAGTTGTACTCAGCAAGAGGTAGGTCCTTAAGGAGATAATGAGGGGGGAAAAAGTTGTAAATAAAAGGAATGTTGGACTCAAAAGATGACTGATTATTGATGAGGATTGTTGATCTTGTCATGGACCTGCCCACCTGAAAGGACAAATATTACAGCACTATTTTGAAGAGCAAGGAGCTCTCCGCTTACAATTCTTTTCTCATACAGCTTGAACCTCCCTTATCCGGAACCGCCCCTCATCCAGACCCATTCCCGGCCACCAGGTGGCACATGCGCAGAACTCCGACATGAACAAATTGAAGTCCTTCCTTGCTGGCCTGATCTTGTGATTATCCATGCCCATGACCTCTCTGCGCACTCCCAGCCCCAAGCCAGCCAGTCCCAATATCCCCTTGTTCATTACCTGTACCATCCAATTTAACCTGACCAGCCCTCGTCCGGAAAAATCCCTTATCCAGAACAGGCCAGGTCCCGAGGGTTCTGGATAAGGGAGGTTCAACCTGTACTTTGCCGTTTGTGTCATAGAATAGCTGCTTGCCTGCACAAGTCATTCCCAAAAGTAATTGTGTGAATTTAGCAGGATGATATCTTTCTATAAATACAAATATTCGTTCTAGTAACTTTGTATTTCAGCAGTGCTTTGTGGCGGCCTAATGCTGTCTTACAGGGACAGAAAGTCAGGCCCATTGTTGAGCTATTTTTTTTAAAGATGGAAAAAGCTGAACCGTAATCAGTTTTGTCTCAGCATATTTAGAAACATAGAAAATAGGTGCAGGAGTAGGCCATTCGGCCCTACGAGCCTGCACCACCATTCAATAAGATCATAGCTGATCATTCACCTCAGTACCCCTTTCCTGCTTTCTCTCCATACCCCTTGATCTCTTTAGACGTAAGGGCCATATCTAACTCCCTCTTGAATATCTCCAATGAACTGGCATCAACTACTTTCTGCGGTACAGAATTCCATAGGTTAACAACTCTGAGTGAAGTTTCTCCTCATCTCGGTCCTAAATGACTTACCCCTTATCCTTAGACTGTGACCCCTTGTTCTGGACTTCCCCAACATCGGGAACATTCTTCCTGCATCTAACCTGTCCAGCCCCGTCAGAATTTTATATGTTTCTATGAGATCCCCTCATTCTTCTAAACTCCAGTGAATACTGGCCCAGTCGATCCAGTCTCTCCTCATATGACAGTCCTACCATCCTGGGAATCAGTCTGGTGAACCTTCACTGCACTCCCTCAATAGCAAGAATGTCTTTCCTCAAGTTAGGAAACCAAAACTGAACACCATATTCCAGATGAGGCCTCACCAAGGCCCTGTACAACTGCAGTAAGACCTCCCTGCTCCTATACTCAAATCCCCTAGCTATGAAGGCCAACATGCCATTTGCCACCTTCACCGCCTGCTGCACCTGCACGCCAACCTTCAATGACTGATGTACCATGACACCCAGGTCTCGTTGCACCACCTCTTTTCCTAATCTGCCGACATCCAGATAATATTTTGCCTTCATGTTTTTGCCACCAATGTGGATAACCTCACATTTATCCACACTATACGCATCTGCCATGCATTTGCCCACTCACCTAACCTGTCCAAGTCACCCTGCAGCCTCTTGGCATTCTGGTCACAGCTCACACCGCCACCCAGCTTAGTGTCAGCTGCAAATTTAGAGTTATTGCACTCAATTCCTTCATCAAAATCATTGATGTATATTGTAAATAGCTGGGGTCCCAGCACTGAGCCCTGCGGCACCTCTCGAGTCACTGCCTGCCATTCTGAAAAGGACCCGTTTATCCCGGCTCTCTGCTTTCTGTCTGCCAACCAGTTCTCCAATACCATGTGCTTTCATTTTGCACACCAATTACGTGTGGGACCTTGTCAAAAGCCTTTTGAAAGTCCAAATACACCACATCCACTGGTTCTCCCTTGTCCACTCTACTAGTTACATAGAACATGATTTCTCTTTCATAAACCTAAGCTGACTTGGACCAATCCTGTCACTGCTTTCCAAATGCGCTGCTATTTCATCTTTAATAATTGATTCCAACATTTTTCCCATTACTGTCAGGCTAACCGGTCTATAATTCCCCGTTTTCACACTCCTTTTTTAAAAAATAGTGTTACATTAGCTACCCTCCCGTCCATAGGAACTGTTGAAAGTCCAAATACACCACATCCACTGGTTCTCCCTTGTCCACTCTACTAGTTACATAGAACATGATTTCTCTTTCATAAACCTAAGCTGACTTGGACCAATCCTGTCACTGCTTTCCAAATGCGCTGCTATTTCATCTTTAATAATTGATTCCAACATTTTTCCCATTACTAATGTCAGGCTAACCGGTCTATAATTCCCCGTTTTCACACTCCTTTTTTAAAAAATAGTGTTACATTAGCTACCCTCCCGTCCATAGGAACTGATCCCGAGTCGATAGACTGTTGGAAAATGATCAAGGCATCCACCATTTCTAGGGCCACTTCTTTAAATACTCTGGGATACAGACTATCAGGCTCTGGGGATTTATCGGCCTTCAATCCCATCAATTTCCCTAACACAATTTTCTGACTAATAAGGATTTCAGTTCCTCCTTCTCGCTAGACCCTCGGTCCCCTAGTATTTCCGGAAGGTTATTTGTGTCTTTCTTCGTGAAGACAGAACCAAAGTATTTGTTCAGTTGGTCTGCCATTTCTTTGTTCCCCATTTATAAATTGGTTCCGGTCCTGTCCAGTTGCAGACCATCTGGTTTGTACTGGTCCCACCTCCCCCAGAACTGGTTTCAATGTCCCAGGAATTTGAATCCCACCTTCCTGCACCACTCCACAAGCCACATACTCATCTTAGCGATCCTGCAATTCCTATTCTGACTAGCACGTGGCTAGTGAGATTACTACCTTTGAGGTTCTGCTTTTTAATTTAACTCCTAGCTCCCTTAAATTCAGCTTGTAGGACCTCATCCCATTTTTTACCTAGATCGTTGGTACCTATATGCACCACGACAACTGGCTGTTCACCCTCCCTTTTCAGAATGCTCTGCACCTGCTCAGAGACATTCTTGACCCTTGCACCAGGGAGGCAACATACCATCCTGGAGTCTCTGTTGCGACTGCAGAAACACCTATCTATTCCCCTTACAATAGAATCCATTACCACTATAGCTCTCCCACTCTTTTTCCTGCCCTCCTGTGCAGCAGAGCCACCCATAGTGCCATGAACTTAGCTGCTGCCTTCCCCTGATGAGTCCTCTCCCCCAACAGTACCCAAAACAGTATATCTGTTTTGGAGGGAGGTGAATACAGGGGACCCCTGCACTACCTTCCTTCCACTGCTGCTCTTGATGGGTCACCCATTCCCTATCTGCCTGAGTAACCTTTACCTGCGGTGTGACCAATCAGTAAACGTGCTATTCAGCATCACAGATGCTCCAGAGTGAATCCATGCACAGCTCCAGTGCTGCAATGCCAGGAGCTGCAGCTGGATACACTTCCCACATGTAGTCGTCAGACACTGGAAGCATCCCTGGCTTCCCACATAGCACAGGAGGAGCATGACATGTGTCTAGGCTCTCTTGCCATGGCTTAACCTTTAAATTACTTAATTTGGCAACCATGTCAAAGGTTACCTACTGATAAGGAAATAAAAAGAAGAAAAAAAGGTTAAATACTCACCAATCCACCAGCCAATCACTTACCCGCTTGGCTGAAAGCCTCATCCATGCCTTTGTTGTCTCTAGGCTCGACTATCCCAATCCTCTCCTAGCAGGTCTCTCACTTTTCACCCTCTGTAAGCTTGAGCTCATCCAAAACTCTGCTGCCTGTACCAGAACTCCCACCAAGTCTCATTCACCCAAGTCCCTTTCAGCCATCACCCCTAACCTACATTGGCTCCTGAACTGGTGGCAATGCCTCAATTTTAAAATTCTCATCCTTGTTTTCAAATCCCTCCCATGACATCACTCCTCCTCCAGCCCTACAACCCTCGGCGAGATCTCTGCATTCCTCCAATTCTGGTCTTTTTGCGCTTCAGCTGTGGCTCAGTGGGTAGAACACTCGCCTCTGAGTCACAAGGTTGTGGGTTCAAGTCCCACTCCAGGGGCTTGAGCACATAAATCTAGGTTGACACTCCAGCTGAGGGAGTGCTGCACTGTTGCAGGTGCCATCTTTCAGATGAGACGTTAAACCGAGGCTCCGTCTGCTCTCTCAGGTGGGCATAAAAGATCCCATGGCACTATTTCGAAGAAGAGCAGGGGAGCTATTCCCAGTGTCCTGGCCAATATTTATCCCTCAATCAACATAACAAAAACCGATTATCTGGTCATTATCACATTGCTGTTTGTGGGAGCTTGCTGTGTGCAAATTGGCTGCCACATTTCCCACAGTACAACAGTGACTACACTCCAAAAGTGCTTAATTGGCTGTAAAGCACGTTGGACCATGTGGTTGTGAAAGATCCTATATAAATGCAAGTCTTTCTTTATCCCTGATTTTCATTGCTCCATCATTGGCAGTCAAAGAGACGCGTGTGGAGTATTAACACCGAATGGCCTGTTTTTGTGCTGTATATTCTATGTAAATCTGGCCTCTTGTGCATTCCCAATTTTCATCGTTCCACCATTGCCGGCCGTTCCTTTAGCTGCCTTACGCCCTAAGCTCTGGAATTCCCTCCCTCACCCTCTCCGCCTCTCTATCTCTCCTCTTTAAGGCACTCTTTAAAAACTGCCTCTTTGACCAAGCTTTTGGTCACCTGTTCTGATATCTCCTTTATGGCTCAGTGTCAAGTTTTATTTGATGACGCTCCTGTGAAATGCCTTGGGACGTTTTACGATATTAAAGGCACTATATAAATTCAAGTTGTTGGGGATCGAGTGGGGGGTGGAAGTGATGCAGCCAGGGTCCCTGCTCCTGATCACAGTCCAATGTCTCTCCTGCAAAGAAACGTGCACATTGAATGAGGACAGGATTGAGCTTAGACAGTCGAATGGCCTACAATGATGCAGGCTTGCATGTAAAGAAGAGCAATTTGGACAAGGTGCCAAATAGCGGCCATCATATGTTCAGGTAATGAGGGGGGCAGATTGAAGGGGAAAAGACTCTTTCAAAAAATATCATTTCAATTCAAGGATTTCATTTTATGTAAGGTTGGAGATTCTCATTAGTTTCTTTTTATCTTTCACAGATGTGGGCATCTGGAGGGTGACCCTAAAGAAGTTTCTCCTGTGTTTACCCAGTTTATTGAAAGCATCTGGCATCTGATGGAACAGTTTCCATGTGCTTTTGAGTTTAATGAGAAGTATCTGCTGGAGATCCATGACCATGTCTACTCCTGTCAATTTGGCAACTTCATTGGAAACTGCCAGAAAGAACGTCAAGAGTTAAAGTGAGCTTAAAGTGAATGTCCATGTTCTAAATGGGCTAGTGCCATTATGGTTCAGAAAACCCGAGTGAGTGTGCGCTCATTGCTAAACCAATGCTTTGTCATCAATTACGATTAAGTGTTGCATTTTGATTTGGCTCTGGGTCCCATTCTCGTGTGTGTGTGTGTGTATATATACTTTTTAAGGGCTAGTTATAAACCATCTGACCCAATAAGCAACCCAGCCCAATACAACAAATATCCTGAACAGCATTAATTATTTTACAGTGGCCGCCTAGAGGAGGAAATAAAACCAGAACTCCTGGTTTGTGCTGAATTTGCTGATCTCAGCCAGGGCAACAGGAGAGCTACAGATGACCTCAACAGCCCTGACGAGAAAACCAGTTCCACTCCTCAATGCTGTATAGTTACCGCACCTACAAAGTGCATGTGTGTGAGGTCAAGATTGGTCGTGTCTATAGTGCCCTTCACAATTGTGCAGCGTGTTGATAGTTGTTACTTCGGCTAGCATTTGTAGAGTGGCCATTTGACTGAGATAATTGAGAGTTGCAGCACTCGTGCAACTATTCCCCCAAAAAGGTTCAATGGCTTCAGGAGAGAAGGGGAGAATTTGATTTGGAAGCAGCAGCACATAAATGTAAATTTTTCATTATTACCAGGTTTGTTTTTTAAATGATTGAAGACTGTGCGACCACACAATCCATTTTAAAATGTCTACTTAAATGTTAAGATTGCTTGTATAATTTTAGACATTTTTTTTTTATAGACTTCAAGAAAAGACTCATTCCTTGTGGCCATTTCTATTGGAGAAACAATACCTATACCAGAATCCCCTATATAAACCCAGTGCAATAAATATTGTGTTGAAGCCCAATACTGCGCCTTTTAACTTCAAGTAAGTGTCTCAGGAACTGGAAACTTTTTTGGTTTTGGTCCTTTATTATCTCTTGTAACAGTTTTCTCGAAGAGATTTTTGCATGTGCTTCCTTGATCAATTGGTGGTTGAAGGCAGTGCCTTGTGTATCAGTAGGACATATAGGCCAGAAGGTCACTGGTTTCTTTGCTGAGTTTGCTGATTTAGCCAGATCTGCAGTAGGGGTATTATAAATGGTCTTGTACCCATCAGTTAGTGAACCATTGGCAAGGGGAAACCAGCCAGTCTTGTCGCTCCTGATTATGGTCCAGAGGTACCTGCTGGAAATAATGTGGTAATTTTAACCCCTAAGGATGAGTGGGTTGGCAGCTGGTGAGAAGGTAAAACATTGTTAAAATCTCAAACCCGCTTCCAACCTGCCCATTTTCTTTTAATGGAGGTGGGTTGGGGCGCTAGGTGACTTGACTGCTCTCTGGAAGTGGGTCAGTCACTGAAATCTTTTAAGCAGGATGCATGCCTTCATTTTAACAGCATTTTTATTTTTAACTTGTGGAGGCCGAGATTCCTGGGCTTCTGTATCCCAGCAAGTAAAAGTAGGCAAGAAGGTCTGGATCCATGAGGTAAGGGCCTTTATAGCACTGTTTTTGGGCCAGTAGGAGCAGTAATTTTTCCTCTAGGCACAACAAGCTTACCTGCATGCGATCGGCCGACTCCCACCTCGCCGTGATGTCCGTTTCACCCCTCTCTCTCCCTCCCCATGATGTTAGACTTGCCTAACTACAAATCTCAGCTGCTTTTCTGCCTGACAAATAGGCAGCCTGTCAATCTGCAGGATGTCTGAGAATCCTCCCCTTCTCCCCTCCCTCCCGGCCCCAAGTAAATGTTGGGGCCAATGTGTGTGCGGAGCGGAGTTCTGTTGAGGACAGGATTTGGCTTGGCTGTAATGCTGTTCACATTTGAGTAAGACTCGCACATGAAGAATGGCCACTTAGACAAGGTACCAGTGTGGCCAGCTTCTATGAAACCATCCCCAGTATTAGCACACTCGGGTAAGGAGGGACAAAAATTGGGATGAAGGGAAATAGTACAGCATTTTTGTAAACTTTCTATTGCATACTTACATTAAAGTTGTAAGACAACATCTATCTTCCTCCTGATTAAATAATTTGCTTTCGCTATTAAGTGTCAGTTTTTAAAAAAAAAAAGTTACACCACACAGTGCATTCCAACTTACAGAATTGGCAAGAATGTTCCTCCTTTGCCTATGCTGCTTTTTAGCCAATGCTGTGATAGCATCCCTCGAAGACTCACCTGTTAAATGTTCTCCTTTATGGGACATCTAACATCATCGCTATGGTCAAGATGTTCTGCTCTCTTTGGTTTGGTGCATTGGAACATCAACCAACTATGCAACCATGATGGATAGAGTGATTTTAATTGTTAATTCCACAAAGTGCAGTTTCTTTTATTGAGCCCCTGATATGTTGGCTATTAATGTTTTACTGCCATACATTTGATTTTGTAATCTAAAAAAATGAATAATCTGAGGGTTTTTTGTAAGTTTCTATTGTTACATGTATTCTTTGATGAAATCCATCAGCATATAACACGGTGATTTTTATTGCGAAAGATTACTGCCATTTTTAAGTGCTGCTATATTTATAAAGACTTCATCTGTTCTCCTGTCTAGATTCTGGTGTGGTATGTATAACCGTTTTGATAGAGGAATGCAACCAAAACAATCAGTGCTGGATTGTCTACATGCTTCAATGAAACAGAAAATAGAACTAGAGGGAACTGTAGCAGATCTGAATCAGGTAAGAGAATTTAAAATTGCTAAGTTGGGGCTCTGTGATAAAAAAGCACTGCTCTGTGTCATATCAAGACATATAAACCACGAGGCCTCTGAATCAGTATGCATTCTGTACTGAGTTGGGGTGCTACATTTGGCCTTGGTGCCTGTGTTCAAGGGAGGAAAAAAAATCAATGTTTCCACTCCTGTCGCACATGTGGGTCCCCTCCATTGCACATGTGTGGATCCCCTCAGTCTCATGCACTGGTTAGTACAGCCTCGCAAGCTAACTCGCTATTTAAGAACATGAGAACATAAGAATTAGGAACAGGAGTAGGCCATCTAGCCCCTCGAGCCTGCTCCGCCATTCAACAAGATCATGGCTGATCTGGCCGTGGACTCAGCTCCACTTACCCGCCCTCTCCCCGTAACCCTTAATTCCCTTATTGGTTAAAAATCTATCTATCTGTGACTTGAATACATTCAATGAGCTAGCCTCAACTACTTCCTTGGGCAGAGAATTCCACAGATTCACAACCCTCTGGGAGAAGAAATTCCTTCTCAACTCGGTTTTAAATTGGCTCCCCCGTATTTTGAGGCTGTGCCCCCTAGTTCTAGTCTCCCCGACCAGTGGAAACAACCTCTCTGCCTCTATCTTGTCTATCCCTTTCATTATTTTAAATGTTTCTATAAGATCACCCCTCATCCTTCTGAACTCCAACGAGTAAAGACCCAGTCTACTCAATCTATCATCATAAGGTAACCTACTCATCTCCGGAATCAGCCTAGTGAATCGTCTCTGTACCCCCTCCAAAGCCAGTATATCCTTCCTTAAGTAAGGTGACCAAAACTGCACGCAGTACTCCAGGTGCGGCCTCACCAATACCCTATACAGTTGCAGAAGGACCTCCCTGCTTTTGTACTCCATCCCTCTCGCAATGAAGGCCAACATTCCATTCGCCTTCCTGATTACCTGCTGCACCTGCAAACTAACTTTTTGTGATTCATGCACAAGGACCCCCAGGTCCCTCTGCACCGCAGCATGTTGTAATTTCTCCCCATTCAAATAATAATCCCTTTTACTGTTTTTTTTCCCCAAGGTAGATGACCTCACTGTTTCCGACATTGTATTCCATCTGCCAAACCTTAGACCATTCGCTTAACCTATCTCAATCCCTTTGCAGCCTCTCTGTGTCCTCTACACAACCCGCTTCCCCACTAATCTTTGTGTCATCTGCAAATTTTGTTACACTACACTCTGTCCCCTCTTCCAGGTCATCTATGTATATTGCAAACAGTTGTGGTCCCAGCACCGATCCCTGTGGCACACCACTAACCACTGATTTCCAACCCGAAAAGGAGCCATTTATCCTGACTCTCTGCTGTCTGTTAGCCAGCCAATTGTCCACCCATGCTAATACATTTCCTCTGACTCCGCGTACCTTTATCTTCTGCAGTAACCTTTTGTGTGGCACCTTATCGAATGCCTTTTGAAAATCTAAATATACCTCTATCCACCATGCTCGTTATATCCTCAAAGAATTCCAGTAAATTAGTAAAACATGATTTCCCCTTCATGAATCCATGTTGCGTCTGCTTGATTGCACTATTCCTTTCTAGATGTCCCGCTATTTCTTCCTTAATAGCTTCAAGCATTTTCCCCACTACAGATGTTAAACTAACCGGCCTATAGTTACCTGCCTTTTGTCTGCCCCGTTTTTTAAACCGAGACGTTACATTAGCTGCTTTCCAATCCGCTGGTACCTCCCCAGAGTCCAGAGAATTTTGGTAGATTATAACGAATGCATCTGCTATAACTTCTGCCATCTCTTTTAATACCCTGGGATGCATTTCATCAGGACCAGGGGACTTGTCTACCTTGAGTCCCATTAGCCTGTCCAGCACTACCCCCTAGTGATAGTGATTGTCTCAAGGTCCTCCCTTCCCACATTCCTGTGACCAGCAATTTTTGGCATGGTTTTTGTGTCTTCCACTGTGAAGACCGAAGCAAAATAATTGTTTAAGGTCTCAGCCATTTCCACATTCCCCATTATTAAATCCCCCTTCTCATCTTCTAAGGGACCAACATTTACTTTAGTCACTCTTTTCTGTTATATATATCTGTAAAAGCTTTTACTATCCGTTTTTATGTTTTGCGCAAGTTTACCTTCGTAATCTATCTTTCCTTTCTTTATTGCTTTCTTAGTCATTCTTTGCTGTCGTTTAAAATTTTCCCAATCTTCTAGTTTCCCACTAACCTTGGCCACCTTATACGCATTGGTTTTTAATTTGATACTCTCCTTTTATTTCCTTGGTTATCCATGGCTGGTTATCCCTTCTCTTACCGCCCTTCTTTTTCACTGAAATATATTTTTGTTGAGCACTATGAAAGAGCTCCTTAAAAGTCCTCCACTGTTCCTCAATTGTGCCACCATTTAGTCTGTGTTTCCAGCCTACTTTAGCCAACTGTGCCCTCATCCCACTGTAGTCCCCTTTGTTTAAGCATAGTACTCTCGTTTGAGACACTACTTCCTCACCCTCAATCTGTATTTCAAATTCAACCATACTGTGATCACTCATTCCGAGAGGATCTTTTACTAGGAGATCGTTTATTATTCCTGTCTCATTACACAGGACCAGATCCAAGATAGCTTGCTCCCTTGTAGGTTCTGTAACATACTGTTCTAAGAAACAATCCCGTATACATTCTATGAATTCCTCCTCCAGGCTACCCAGTGCGATTTGATTTGACCAATCGATATGTAGGTTAAAATCCCTCATGATTACTGCTGTTCCTTTTTCACATGTCTCCATTATTCCCTTGATTATTGTCCGCCCCACCATGAAGTTATTATTTGGAGGCCTATAAACTACACCCACCAGTGACTTTTTCCCTTTACTATCTCTAATCTCCACCCACAATGATTCAACATTTTGTTCATTAGAGCCAATATCGTCTCTCACAACTGCCCTGATATCATCCTTTATTAACAGAGCTACCCCACCTCCTTTCCCTTCTTGTCTATCTTTCCGAATCGTCAGATACTCCTGTATGTTTAATTCCCAGTCTTGGCCACCCTGCAACCACGTTTCTGTAATGGCCACCAAATCATAACCATTTGTAATGATTTGGGCCTAATCTCCCTGTCCTAATACACCAAACCTGTAGGCACTTTCTGCATCTTGGAGAACAAGTGAACTAACAGAGAGATTGCTACTTCTACAAATTAGGCTAACCAGATTATGTCAGGAAGTGGACAAAGCATACAAACAAGAGTGCACTAACAAATAGGGTCCAGGTAAGAAAAAATAGCGATAACAAATAGGGCCATAGTACAAAATATCAAGGTGTCTAATAATGTTAAAGGCAAATCTAAAAGCACTGTATCTGAATGCACGAAGCATCCGTAATAAGGTAGACGAATTAACAGATGTAAATGGATACGATATAGTTGTAATTACGGAGACATGGTTGCAGAGTTCGGAACTGAATATCCAAGGATATTCGATATTTAGGAAGTACAGGCAAAAGGAAAAGAGAGTGGTGTGGCGTTGTTAGTAAAGGATGAAATCAGCAATAGTGAGAGAGGATATTGGCTCAGAAAATCAAGATGTAGAATCAGTCTGGCTCGAGCTAAGGAGCATCAAGGGGCAGAAAACCATTGGTGGGAGTTGTCTATAGGCCTCCAAACAGTGGTGGTAATGTAGGGGACAGCATCAAACGGGAAATTAGAGCTGCATGTAACAAGGGTACGACAGTAATCGTAGGTGACTTTAATCTACATATAAACTGGCCAAAAACCATATTGGTGGTAATACTGTGGAAGATAAATTCCTGGAGTCTGTACAAGATGGGTTTTTAGACCAGTGCGTCGAGGAGCTTACTCGGGAACAAGCTATCCAAGATTGTGTATTGTGCAATGAGAAGGGGTTAATTAACAGTCTTCTTGTGCGGGATCTTTTAGGGAAGTGACCATAACGTGATTGAATTCTTTATTAAGATGGAAAGTGAAGTAGTCCAATCCGAAACTAGGGTCCTAAATCTAAACACAGGAAACTACGAAGGTATGAGGAATGAATTGGCTATGATCGAAACATAGAAAATAGGTGCAGGAGCAGGACATTCGGCCCTTCGAGTCTGCACCACTATTCAATATGATCATGGCTGATCATGCAACTTCAGTACCCCACTCCTGTCTTCTCTCCATACCCCCTGATCCCTTTAGCCGTAAGGCCACATCTAACTCCCTTTTGAATATATCCAACGAACTGGACTCAACAACTTTCTGTGGTAGAGAATTCCATAGGTTCACAATTCTCTGGGTGAAAAAGTTTCTCCTCATCTTGGTTTTAGACTGTGACCCCTGGTTCTGGACTTCCCCAACATCGGGAACATTCTTCCTGCATCTAACCTGTCCAATCCCATCAGAATTTTATGTTTCTATGAGATCCCCTCATTCTTCTAAATTCCAGTGAATATAAGCCGTCGATCCAGTCTTTCTTCATATGACAGTCCTGCCATCCCAGGAATCAGTCTGGTGAACCTTCGCTGCACTCCCTCAATAGCAAGAATGTCCTTCCTCAGATTAGGAGACCAAAACTGCACACAATACTCAAGCTGTGGTCTCACCAAGGTCCTGTACAACTGCAGTAAGACCTCCCTGCTCCTATACTCACATCCTCTCGCTATGAAGGCCAACATGCCATTTGCTTTCTTAACCGCCTGCTGTACCTGCATGCCAGCTTTCATTGACTGATGTACCATTACACTCGGGTCTCGTTGCACCTTCACTTTTTACTAATCTGTCCCCATTCAGATAATCTGCCTTCCTGTTTTTGCCACCAAAGTGGATAACCTCACATTTATCCATATTATACTGGATCTGCCATGCATTTGCCCACTCACTTAACCTGTCCAAGTCACCCTGCAGCCTCTTGGCATCCTCCTCACAGCTCACACTGCCACCCAGCTTAGTGTCATCTGCAAACTTGGAGACATTACATTCAATTCCTTCGTCTAAATCATTAATCCAGTACTGAACCTTGCTGTACCCTACCATTCTGAAAAGGACCCGTTTATTCCCACTCTTTGCTTCCTGTCTGCCAACCAGTTCTCTATCCACGTCAATACATTACCCCCAATACCACGTGCCTTAATTTTGTACACTAATCTCTTGTGTGGGACCTTGTCAAAAGCCTTTTGAAAGTCCAAATACACCACATCCACTGGTTCTCCCTTATCCCTCTGCTATTTGCATCCTCAAAACATTCTGGAAGATTTGTCAAGCATGATTTCCCCTTCATAAATCCATGCTGACTTGGACCGATCCTGTCACTGCTTTCCAAATGTGCTGCTAATTACATCTTTAATAATTGATAGATTGGGAAGATTCATTAAAAGGCATGACTGTAGATAGGCAATGGCTAACATTTAAGGAACATGAATTACAACAGTTATACATTCCTTTCTGGCGCAAAAACCTCATGGCTAACAAAAGAAATTAAGGATAGTATTAGATCCAAAGAGGAGTCATACAAAGTTGCCAGAAAAAGTAGCAAGCCTGAGGATTGGGAGCAGTTTAGAATTCAGCAAAAAAGGAACAAGAGATTGATTAAGAGGGGAAAAATAAAAGTACGAGAGTCAACTTACAAGGAATATAAAAACCGACTGCAAAAGTTTCTACAAGTATGTAAAAGGAAAAAGATCAGTTCAGACAAATATAGGTCCTTTACAGTCAGAAATGGGAGAATTTATAATGGGGATCAAGGAAATGGCAGAACAATTAAATAAATACTTCGGTTCTGACACACAAATAACGTCAAAGAAATGCTAGGGAACCAAGGGTCTAGTGAGCAAGAGGAATAAAAGGAAATTATTATTAGTAAGAAAATAGTGCTGGAGGAACTAATGGGACTGAAAGCCGATAAATCCCTAGGGCCTGATAATTTGCAAAAGAGGTAGCCGTGGAAATAGTGGACGCATTGGTTGTCATCTTCCAAAATTCTATAGATTATGGAACAGTTCCTGCAGATCGGAGGGTGGCAAATGTAACACTGCTATTTAAAAAAGGAGGGAGAGCGAAAACGGGGAACTAAGACCAGTTAGCCTCACATTAGTAGTAGCTAAAATGCTAGTCAATTCTAAAGGATGTGATAATGGCACACTTAGATAATATCAACGGGATTAGACAAAGTCAGCGTGGATTTATGAAAGGAAAATCGAGTTTGACAAACCTAATGGAGTTTTTTGAGGATGTAACTGATAGAATAGATAAGAGAGAACCAGTGGATGTAATGTATTTGGATTTTCAGAAGGCCTGTGATAAAGTCCCACGTAAGAGGTTAGTGTGCAAAAGTAAAGCACATAGGATTGGGGGCAATATACTGGCATGGATTGAAAATTGATTAACTGACAAGAAAAAGCAAGTGAGAATAAACGGGTCTTTTTTGGGGTGGCGGGCAGTGACTAGTGGGGTACCACAGGGGTCAGTGCTTGGGCCTCAGCCAATGTAATATTTGCAAATTTGCTGACAACACAAAACTAGGTGGGCTTGTGAGTTGTGAGGAGGATGCAAAGATGCTGCAAGGAGATTAGATGGGTTGAGTGAGTGGGCAAACACAAGGCCGATGCAGAATAACGTGGATAAATGTGAAGTTATCCACTTGTAGGAAAAACACAAAGACAAAGTATTATTTAAATGGTGATAGTTTGGGAAATGTTGATGTACAAAGGGACCTGGGTGGTGTTCTTCACCAGTCATTGAAAGCAAACATACAAGTGCAGCAAGCAGTTAGGAAGGCAAATGCTATGTTGGCCTTCATTGCAAGAGGATTTGAGTACAGGAGCAAGAATGTCTTACTACAGTTATTCGGGCCTTTGTGAGACCACACCTGGAATATTGTGTGCAATTTGGTCTCCTTACCTAAGAAAGGATATATTTGCCAAAGGAGTGCAGCGAAGGTTCACCAGACTGATTCCTGGGATGTCAGGACTGTCATATGAGGAGAGATTGGGTTGACTAGGCCTGTATTCACTAGAGTTTAGAAGAATGAGAGGGATCTCATTGAAATATATAAAATTCTGACAGGGTTGGACAGACTGGATGCGGGGAGGATGTTTCCCCTGGCTGGGAAGTCTAGAACGAGGGGTCACAGTCTCAGGATACAGGGTAGGAAATTTAGGACTGAAATGAGGAGAAATGTTTTCACTCAGAGGGTGGTGGAATTCTCTACCACAGAAGGCTGTGGAGGCCAAGTCACTGAATATATTTAAGAAGGAGATCGATAGATTTCTAGACACAAAAGGCATCAAGGGATATGGGGAGAAAGCGGGAACATGGTGTTGAAATAGAGGATCAGCCATGATCACATTGAATGGTGGTGCAGGCTTGAAGGGCCGAATGGCCAACTACTGCTACTATTTTCTATGTTTACAAAGACAGCTTGGTCTCTCTGCAAGGTTGTTACTACAGACTGTTTCTGACTGCTAATGCTACTGACTACTGATTGTCTACCATTAGAGGGCTGTATCAGCCCTCTTTTATATCTTAATTTCAAAGGGAAGTATCTATATTCACTTAACCACCAGTCAGGATGATACCTGTGCTGAAAGGTCTCAACTTTCGCCAATTAAACCGTATAAATGTGGAGTCCTGTGACTCATCGAGTTGCTGGGCATGGCTATTCTCAAGCAAGACTGACTTGTATCTATGAATTCTTATGACCATTCCCCAGCAATCTTACATTTTTATTTTCTATTAGGTGTTCCACTCGGGGTCTAAGCTGGAGATCATGGGGTCTGGTTCCTGTAAGAGATGTCCGTAGAATAAACGCTGTTTTTTCTTGGGTCATTACTTGGAACAATTAAGCTATAAAAGGTCCTATGACCTTCAGCTTGGATGTTTTTGGCCAAATTATTTGGGAACCTCCACGGCCAAAAGCCTGGGTGATGCTTTAAATTAGCCTCACTTGTGTTGGATAATAGCTCTTTCCCAGTATTCAGTTCAACAACTGAATCCATTTTGAGCAAAGTACTCAACTGTCTTCACATGATGTCCATACTCATTTCCAGCAAGCTAAACTCCATTTTAGGGCATTTCCCCAACCAATCTTGAAGGCATCCTTTGGGCAATTCACAGGGTACTGCTCCTACAAAATGCAAGGGGGTTAATTCATTAGGGATATCTCCTTTTATTAAAATGAAATCTGTATTTAGTACTAATGTCTTTCTTGATATACAGTAGTGCCTTCATTTGGTCTGTCGTCTTCACATTCATGCTGCTTACAATTGAGAAACAATTTTCTTCTGACAACCTATCCTTTTTCATGCTTTTCAAGAATTCTTTACTATCCAATAAGTTTTCATTCCCAATATTACTTTTCACAGAAATTCAAATTATGTCCAAGATGAATCAGTCCTGACGGTAAATGTCAGCACACTATGCAACTATCCTCAAATGGTGTCTACTCTTGCACATTTCCAGCAATGCATTGATGAATAGCAGTCAGGAGCCAGAACTGTAACTAATTTTTCCCTCTGAAGCGTGGAAGCTCTAAAGTCAGTGGTAGTGCCTCTACCAACTGTGTATCAGTACTCACTGGATAAACTTGGTAAACCGTTGATCACAAGAAAGGATTGAAGTGTAACCCTGGTCATTATTGATCAGTATGCCTGTGCTAATCTTAAGATTAATAGAAACGATAATGAATGAAAAACTGTTGCAAGATGTCAATAATGCAGACAATTGGTCAGTCTTGTCCAGAAATGAAACAGTTTACAGCAGCAACCTATGGCATTTTGATAGTTTGACATTCTAGTCTCATTGAAAATCACTCATTTTTCTGGCATATCTGATGAACTTCTGAAATTGGATATGAAATGATAACTGGATGCTTATCTTTTGCAACGCCTTGAAAGAATTGGACAGTAGTGTATGCAAAGTTCAGAACACCAAGTCAGTACTGTCAAAAAATGCAGATGATGCTTTTGCCCACTCACTCACTGTGATAGTTACAAATCCATTCCAATTACAGACTTTCACTCTGGACTTGGCAATTGCATATACTCTACAATGGACAGGCAAATAGCGAACATAGCAGAAGATGGGGGTAGAAGCTTGGAATATCAAGAAAACTGGTCCTACTTGCCATTATTCCCGTCTTCAGTTTTCTAGAAGACCTATTGTCATTGAGATTCTGACTGCCTCTTGCATATCTGGTGAGCACCTGATTGGTGCCAGTGCTTCAACCAGACCTCATGATTACACCAAGAGTACAGGAAGAGTAGCTGTATCTTTGTGTATCTGTCCAAAAAGTTTACAAATTATTAGTGACAAAACTTCACATACAACTCTGTCACACTGTTACTGAAACTCTGAACCTGTTGTACATAAGTTTAAATACAGAGTTGATCATTAATTGCTGAACTTGAGTTCTTGGACCATGTCTTTGGTTATGTGAAATCTATTGCCCAATTGGATCACATTGAATTGTATCCTCGGCATGCCTTCAAAAGTGTGGAGAGAAAATTGTCATACTGATGCTGACAAAAATTGTTATGCCAATGCTATGTTAGGGAAAATGTAGAATGCTCTACCAATATGTAAATAATTATGTTTTTTATATTCAGAGTTTTAGTGTATGGAGTTTGAGTCCATGTGCATTATTGCTTTTCTGGATACCTTTTTCTGTTTTTTTTTTTATATACAGAAACTAATTCAACTGGATGAATCACATTCTGATCCTACCTTTATCTTGCCTATGAAACTTTCTATTGAGGAGGACTCTTCCCAGTCCCAAGTACTTGGTGCTCCTCAGGACTATATGGAAGAACAGAAAATTCAGTTGCTAAATGGCACAGAAGAGGTAATGGAAACTATTGCTGATCGCAAAGAAAGGGAAAATGTAACAGACTCCTCCTCATTCACACATCAACCTCAATCTACTTTGAATCACGTTGACTCCCTTGGCTTAGTCAAGTTGAACATACAAGTAGATGAAGAAAACCTTCCGATATTCCAAGATACAATAGAAAAATAATCTACTTATTTCTAAGCAAATTGTATGTGTGTTTGTTCACAAACTTATTTGTTCTTGATATTTTATATCATTCTACAAAAGTGTGTCAGAAGGGAAAATGCCAAGAAATTGCTTTTTAACAAAGGGAAGATATTTCAGGATCTGTCAGGAAATCTGGCTGCTGAAATGGAAGGATGTACTCGAGGGATAATTTTATAAAATTGCACACCTGGTATGGATCCTCACCTTCAGGAGCCCACAGTGGAAATGTAGGCAACTGTCCACAATGGATAGGAGATTGTGGTCACTTTGCACCTGAATTCCTGGCGTGCTAGTGGTGAGGCTCAGATGTTATAATCTGTCCAGTTATTGCAAGTCTGTGTTATTATATTTCTTGTACTTTAAAGGACCAATCTCACTAAGTGGCTTCATTGTAGTGTTTGAGTTTTACTGCTGAAGAAACCAGTGTTGGGTGCAGTAAGCCTTTTTAGAAACCTAAACTTGCTGCTTTGTATATATTGAGCAATTGACCAATATGTTTTCTAAAATGGAACTTAAAGTTTTAGATTAAATACTTTCTAATGAATGAATAGATTATGATTGCATTTCCCTTTTTAATCTTTTGCTCCAGTTTTCTCTCATCTGCCTTTCTATTACTCTTGTTCAAATATGACTCCATGACTGCCACCAGCCCTCTGATGTCTTGCCCAAATGACCATTCAATGTGTAAGCCAATAAGACAAGTTATTCTCCAATGACATTTGAGTCCAATCCTATTTTCAACAAATCTCCGCCACACGCATTTCCCAAGTGTCACTGCATAGTAATTAGGGCAGGAGCCCTGGAAAATTTCTACAGCCAACTGCTGCCCCAACTGAAATCAAGTAACTCAGCACGGCACGGGGGGATTGATCCAGGGCTTTCTGGGATTGGATGGCCTGGAACTATCCTTGAGTGGGGAGACCCTATACGAACTAGGTCACCAGAGGAAGTTGTATTTCACTATTGTTTTTGCAAGGTGGTTTTGTAATTAGGTTGTACTAGTGTTCTATTAATTATGAACAGTTTTGACAATTAGCAAAATATTTCACAGCTCTTTCAGAGTGACCATGAGACATTATCACTTCACATTTTGCCTAATCTAAAAGTTGTGGTGCTACATTTGCCATGATAGTCGGTGCTGATTTCTTACTTTATTGGACATCATGAGGAAATATACATTCTTGGGTCTCAACAAAGTTTATTTTCTAATCTTTTATATTAGTTTGTCATAAGTTTTATCTTTTCCAATATATTTGGTTTATTGTTTTCTGTGATTTATTGTCCGAAAGTGAACCTCTAGTTACTCCAATTCCAAAGTTTCTTTGTCATTTCCTGGGTCACCACCAACTAACGTAATCTCAGCTAGAGCACTACCCATCACATTTCCTCATTGCCAGTCCCTATTGGGTGCACTAAAGAGCCAATTGGATGGAGGCCATGTTTTGGGGGGAGCTCTCTGGTTCTATGAAAACGTGTGCGCTAGATAATGTCAGACGTGCAGAATTCTCGTGTGCTGTCGTGGCAAATTTTCCATGTGGGTTCTGCCAACCACAAATAAACATTAAACTGCGCGTAAAGTATTGTAGAGTTTGAGATTCCCTAATGGCTTTTTCTTGAAGGCTACTTAAAGTCCTACAGTATTCTCGGAAGAAAGTGTCTGAACAATGATTAGAATTTTATGATTTGAAATAGATCATAAAATTGTCTCACTATAATAAAATCCTAATTGTGTGTGTGTGTGTGTGTGATACACACGTGCGTAAGACTAGATATTTGTTCATGAGGGTGGAAAATAGGGGGCTTGCTTATACACACGTCATTGTGATGGATATTGCTGTAGTTCATATTGGGGAATGCACTCATTTGCTAACCAGCTCCTGCTCTTCTGTTCATTCTGGATTGTACAGCAGCACCCACTCAAAGAGATCGTATTGGTGCAAATGAGAAGAATTCCCACCACTTCAACCTTAACTGCTGACTGTCAGTACATGTATTGTTGAAGCTAGTTGGATCAGAGGAGGGTTTTTTAAATTAGTGAGATCAGATTAATTTGTTTTGGAAACCATCGTTGGTGGGAGGAGAGAAAGTGTTGCTTTTAGTCAATTATTTTAAAGGATACCCAAGACAACTGTTTTAATGTAGCCTATAAATATAGCCTATAAATGTGCTAAATAGTTTGGATGCAAGAATGTGTGGTTTATATACCATTTCACATTAATTTTTGAGTTAGCTGAAATTTTTTTAAATGTTTTTTGTTTGACCTCCAGTTTTCTTGCCTCCTTTCCTGAAAGCACCAACCAGTGCTGAGCTCAGTACCAGGGTACATCTGCTCCGTCCATACTTCACCCAAGTAGCATTTTTTCATGAGTCGACGAGTGAATGACTTTTCATTTTCCCCCTCGGAAAGAGGGCGGAGGCCCATTGTAGCACTCTCCTACCATCCCAGATTAAATCAGATAATGCAGCACAGATTGGGAATTGAACCGGAGACCTTCTGGTTTATCTGGCTCAGTTAAACATCCATCTTTTCTATGTATTCCTTTCTTAACCATTTCATGCACAGTGCCATATTGGAATTTAGTTGACATTTGAACAGTGTTTAAAAAGTAGAGTAAAATGCCATGAAATTTTACCAAAATGAAGGCAACCCAATGAGATTTTGTAGAAAATGATTAATTCTTAACTTCTCCAGATTATTTATTTTTCTCCTTTTAGATTATTAAAAGTAGTCTTAAGATCAGAATCGATCAGTAAGATAGTTTTAAATTGACCTATAGTCAGTAAAGCGACTATTGTATATTTTTAATTGAGTTTATTGTGATGTAGTTTGATTGCAGACATCATTTCATTTGCGCTATCTGCTCTGTATGAGCTTCTTCCATTGGATAACATGGTGCCTGTTTCACGAGAATTGATCGTGACATAAGCCAAACATACTAGTGTACAGTGTTTTATTTCAGATTTCCAGCATCTGCAGTATTTTCATTTTTTGGTTTTATTGTACAGATTAATATGGCATATTGTTTGAAAAGGGAAGGCTTGCTGTTGCTACTCAAACTTTGTGCACTCATTCAGCAATTGAACAAAATTGACCTGTAGATTTATGACCACAGTACCGTGTTGTAATATCAAAATCCTAGATGTTTAACGACCAGCTCAAAAATGTATTTTTCTAAGCGGTTTCTATTAGTGAAACTGCTGTTGCTTGTATGATTGTGATAATTTAATTATATCAAGCACAAAACTAAACTTTGTTACTTTAATACCTGTTTCACCTGCCTGTAATGTGTTGGTCCTGTATGTATAGACATTTAAAAAGACTCTTCCTGTTCTGTGCCTTCTCGGCTTTAACCTTCAAAAGCACTGTAATTCCCTTGCATTGTTTAACTTGTAGTAATTTTTGAAGAATTTTCTTTTTTAAAAACCCAATGGCTAATTTTGTCAATACTGCCTTGTAAATGACTGTTCATGACTGAAAGAAAATAAATATAAATTTGTTTGGATTTTGCTACATAGAAAGACGAGTTGAAAGGGTGCTTGTTTGTGTATTTTTATCTTGCCAATTTTACTCCATCCCCTCCTGTCCTGTTGATTCCTTGATGGAGTATGATTCCACAAGTATCAGATGTCCTCTGCTATCTTGTTCAAAACACCATAATTCATGCGGGTCCTGACGGTAATTGTTGGTAGGCCATTTGACCACATTTGGTGAGAAGGACACATCAGTTAAACCTCATCCTGACCTCTGCCAATGTTTATACTTGTGCATTTCCAGTAGGACTTAACAGATAGCGTTCAGAACCATGGCCGATTTATTTTTTAATTATATATAATGCATACATACAAACATAGAAAATAGGTGCAGGAGTAGGCCATTCGGCCCTTCGAGCCTGCACCGCCATTCAATGAGTTCATGGCTGAACATGCAACTTCAGTACCCCATTCCTGCTTTCTCGCCATACCCCTTGATCCCCCTAGTAGTAAGGACCACATCTATAACTCCTTTTTGAATATATTTAGTGAATTGGCCTCAACAACTTTCTGTGGTAGAGAATTCCACAGGTTCATCACTCTCTGGGTGAAGAGGTTTCTCCTCATCTCGGTCCTAAATGGCTTACCCCTTATCCTTAGACTGTGACCCCTGGTTCTGGACTTCCCCAACATTGGGGACATTCTTCCTGCATCTAACCTGTCTAAACCTGTCAGAATTTTAAACAATTCTATTATATCCCAAGCAGACAGTCAGGTGACAAAGTACCCAGGGTACCCGTCACTCAGGTCTGCCTGAGGCAGCACTTGTGTAACACTAAGTCATACGGATCAGGAGGTTAGGGATTTGGTCCCCAGTTGATGCTGAGTTAGCTGGGGGTAGTGATTGTGATGTTCCAATTTGGCCTGATAGGACTGGAAAGATCTGAGTGATAGATAACCTAGGTACTTGATCATCTCATTCCAGAACAAGCAAACTTCTCAGCCAAAGGGCAACACCTCCAACTGCATAGCATTCTCTCAGTACTGCATTGTGGTATCAGCTTAGATTATAGTGGAGTCTTAGCCCACAATCCTTTGGCCTAGAGGCAAGAGTATTATCAACTGAGTCAAGTGAACACCTAACAGAAAACCATAAATTCTTAAGCACAGTAATTTGTAGAATATTCATAATTAAATTATATGTGCACTTTTTCCAAATCTGTCTGTTGCCTTTCCTTGTTAAAAGTACTTGGAATATTTCATTTTATCTTGAGGAGTAAGGAACCAAATTGTCTATATTCATCATCATCATATGCAATCCCTCAAAATCGAGGAAGACTTGCTTCCACTCTGAGTGAGTTCTCAGGTGACTGAACAGTCCAATACTGGAATTATACTCTCTATCACAGGTAGGACAGACAGTCGTTGAAGCTAAGGGTGGGTGGGGAGTCTGGTTTGCCACACCTGCCTGTGCTTGTTTTCTGCATGCTCTCGGCAATGAGACTCTGTGCTCAATACCTTCCGCCCACCTGGGCCTCACTTGCCGTGTAGGAGTTCTGAGTAGAGCGCTTGCTTTGGGAGTCTTGTCAGGCATGCGAACAATGTGGCCCGCCCAACGGAGCTGGTCGAGTGTGGTCAGTGCTTCGTTGCTGGGGATGTTGGCCTGATCGAGAACACTGACGTGTCTATACGCCCAGTGGATTTGTAGGATATTGCGCAGGCAGCGTTGGTCTATATTGCAGGGACCTTGTCGAAGGCCTTCTGAAAATCCAAATACACCACATCAACTGGTTCTCCCTTGTCCACTCTACTGGAAACATCCTCAAAAAATTCCAGAAGATTTGTCAAGCATGATTTCCCTTTCACAAATCCATGCTGACTTGGACTTATCATGTCACCTCTTTCCAAATGCGTTGCTATGACATCCTTAATAATTGATTCCATCATTTTACCCACTGCCGATGTCAGGATGACCGGTCTATAATTCCCAGTCTTCTCCCTTTTTTTAAAAAGTGGGGTTACATTGGCTACCCTCCACTCCATAGGAACTGATCCAGAGTCTATGGAATGTTGGAAAATGACTGTCAATGCATCTGCTATTTCCAAGGCCACCTCCTTAAGTACTCTGGGATGCAGACCATCAGGCCCTGGGGATTTATCGGCCTTCAATCCCATCAATTTCCCCAACACAATTTCCTGACTAATAAGGATTTCCCTCAGTTCCTCCTCCTTACTAGACCCTCTGAACCCTTTTATATCTGGAAGGTTGTTGGTGTCCTCAGTGAATACCAAACCAAAGTACTTGTTCAATTGGTCTGCCATTTCTTTGTTCCCCATTATGACTTCCCCTGATTCTGACTGCAGGGGACCTATGTTTGTCTTTACTAACCTTTTTCTCTTTACATATCTATAGAAGCTTTTGCAGTCCGTCTTAATGTTCCCTGCAAGCTTCTTCTCGTACTCTATTTTCCCTGCCCTAATCAAACCCTTTGTCCTCCTCTGCTGAGTTCTAAATTTCTCCCAGTCCCTGGGTTCGCTGCTATTTCTGGCCAATTTGTATGCCACTTCCTTGGCTTTAATACTATCCCTGATTTCCCTTGATAGCCATGGTTGAGCCACCTTCACTTTTTTATTTTTACGCCAGACAGGAATGTACAATTGTTGTAGTTCATCCATGCGGTCTCTAAATGTCTGCCATTGCCCATCCACAGTCAACCCCTTAAGTATCATTTGCCAATCTATCCTAGCCACTTCATGCCTCATACCTTCAAAGTTACCCTTCTTTAAGTTCTGGACCATGGTCTCTGAATTAACTTTCATTTTCCATCCTAATGTAGAATTCCACCATATTATGGTCACTCTTCCCCAAGAGACCTCGCACAATGAGATTGCTAATTAATCCCCTCTCATTACACAGCACCCATCTTGTCTGGAAAGGGTGGGGTAATGCTTTTTGTAGAACCCTTACTGTCTGAAATTAGAGAACAGCATACTGGGTTGAACTGGGACCTCCCCAGTGTGTATAGATTGGTTGTCTAACAAATGAACATTGCTTTTGAGGAAAGTCTCCTTTCCTCAAACTGAAATCTTTCAATTTGCTCAACAGTCAAACAAAACTATATGAAACTGTAACTACAGGGTTTTTTTTTGACAATTTCTCCTCTCTCCTGAAGACAAACCTGCTGGGGCATCTTTTGAGAAGCCCCTGGTGCCCTCCAGTACCTGCCTAAGTTTGCATTCTCTATGAATATGAGCCACTGAGCATTAGCAATCTATTCGACCATTGGAACATCACAGCCAAACTGGATGCTGCCCTTAAATGACATTCACACAAGTGCACTGTCCAGCAGAGATCAATTGGTAATGATGAGGACCTGATGTATCTTTCTTTCTAGCTCCGAGGAACTAAGGCCAAATGTGACAAGCCAGCAGACTGTTATTGTGTCAAACTTTCCAACTCGGGTCACTGGATTGAAATTGTCAGCAGGAATGCAGACTGATTCCATTTTTTTTTTCTCACCACTCCAGATGTGCTCATACGCTGGCTAACAGTACAGACCAGGAATCAAACCTGGGACTTGGGGTCTGTATGGTTTAGTGCTACCCATGAGATGGCTTTACTCACTAGATCATTGGGGAAACCCCTGAGGATAACATGTACTGTTTTCAGATGACCATTTAAGGGACAGGGTGGAGTATAGGAAATTAGTTGTCTTCTACTACATCCAAATACATTATGCAAATAATAGTTTGGTCTACCCATTCCCTCTTTGTGATGTGTCCAGCAATAACACACAATCTCTGAACAATAATATCACTGCCAATAGTAGAAGTTTGTATGGTGATACTTGGGTTCTTGCAAATGAGGAATTGATTGAACTGTCAACATTTAGAAGATGTTAGTGAGATTTGTATTTTGATGACAAATCATGTGGGTTATCAGCACTTGTGATGAGTGGGATTGATTGGAAACCACTTTAAAAACGTTCTCATGAAAAGTTGCTGACCTGAAAAGTTAACGCTGTTTCTCCATAGATGCTGCCTGACCTGAATATTTCCAGCATTTTCTGTTTATATTTCAGATTTCCAACATCTGCAGTATTTTGCCTTTGTATTGGTGTTTAATCCACTTGCACTTCCCTTCCCACCTTGAAGTTCTGCACTTCTTGATTTCTGTTTGCCTCTTACCTTGTTTACATTCATTGCTTTCTGTTTTCCTTTTCCTGTTTGGTCAGCTATCTACTAAAACTCGCTTTCACAGACCTATCTTTCCTCATCAACTGTCTCCGGCTCCGACTAATTCCACCCTTCATGTTTCGGATCCATCCATGATTACAGATATCTCCATGGTATTTAGCATTCCCGAAACACTGCTCTTGCTGCCTCTTGAGATCCATGCTCGAAGCCATGCACTGCCACATGCACGCTCTCAACCTCTATCTTCAGCAGCACCGACTGAGTTGTCCTGATCCACAGTTCCATTTCATCCTGTGCTTTAGCAAAAATCTTTATTCCTTTTGGTTGTCAAGCACTACAAACTTCAACAACTCTGAGATACTAACATCCCTCCAGATCCTTCAACTACACCTGCCTGTGACCCCATCCCTCCTTCCGATTTTACACTTTGCCATGTTTTCACTATCCTCTCTGACCTTCCCCTCTCTAACCCTGAATGATCAGTCCACAGCACAGGCCTCAGCTTCATCCCCTTGGGTCCCCACCGCAATGAATTTCGAGCTCAGCACAATGCTGAGTTTTTCTTTGCCTCCGCAAGCTCTTTGGCCCTTTCTCCCATCTTCAGAATTTTTGTTCCTGCTGGACCGCTCCCTTTTACCCTCTAGATCTTTTCATTGCGAACTGCCGGCATATCATTGACTGTCAATTTCTCTGCTCCCCTCACTAACCTATATCCTTCTGAACTTGTAGTACTTGGTTCTCTCAGATCCAACCCTGACATTGCCATTAAACCTGCTGACAAGGTTGTTGTTTAGTGAACAGACCTCTACCTTGCGGGTGCCGAACATCAACTCTCTGACACCTCCTACGTCCCCCTGTACCATGACCCCATGACTGAACATCAAGCCATTGTTTCCCAGATAGTCACTGACCTCATTTCATCTCTGGAGATCTCTTCCCCTCTTTCCCCTCCCCCCCACCCTTCCCTGGCTTCCATCTTCATAGCCCCCCTCCAATCTCGCACAGCCTGTTTCTACCTCCTTCCTAAGATCCACAAACAGGACTGCCTTGATAGACCCATCATTTCAGCCTGTTCTTCCCCCACAGAACTTCTTCCTATCTCGACTCTCTTCTCCCCTTGTCCAGTCGCTTCCAACCGATATCTGCGACTCTTCTGGTGCCCTTCGCCACTTTTAGCATTTTCCAGTTTCGTAGCCCCAACTGTCTCCTTTTCACTGGATGTCCAATCCTTCTACACCTCCATCCCCCACCAGGACAGCCTGCAGGCTCTCTGCTTCCAACCAGTCCCCATCCACCACTCTCCTCAATCTGCCTGAACTTGTTCTTGCATTGAATAACTTCTCCTTGACTCTTCTCATTTCCTCCAAATAAAAGGTGTCACTATGGGGCCCGACTATGCCTGCCTTTTTGTGGATTACGTGGAACATTCTTTGTTTCAGTCCTACTCTGGTTCCCTCCCTCACCACATTTATCGGTACATTAATGACTGTATCATGCCACTTCCTTGTTTTGCCCCAAACTAAAAAATGTCATAAACTTTGCTTCAAAATTCCACCCCTCCCTTGCCTTCACATGATCCATCTCTGACTGTTCCCTTCCCTGCCTCGTCTTCTCTTTCTCCATTTCTGGGAATAGGCTGTCAACCAATATCTACTATAGGCCTACTGCCTCCCACGGCTACCTTAATTACTTCCTCCCACCCCATTTCCTGTAAGGACTCTCTTCCTTTCTTCCAGTTTCTCCATCTCCGTCGTGTCTATTCTGACAATGCCACCTTTCATACCAATGCTTCTGATATGTCTTCCTTTTCCCTTAACCAAGGATTCCCCTCCACCATGGTTGACAGGCCCCTCAACTGTGTCCATCCCATTTCTCCCCTCACCCCTTCGCCTCTCTCCCAGAACCATAATAGGGTGGTTCTTGTCCTCACCTTCCACCCCACCAGCCTCCACATTCAACAGATTATCCTCTGGCTTTTCCGCCACTTCCACTGCGATGCTACTACCAAACACATTTTCCCCTCCCCTTTCAACCCTCCTCAGAGACCGTTTTCTCTGAAGCTACTGGTAAATGTTAATTTTTCACTGACCATTCTTGGCTGTTGCCTTCCAACTGAACAGTAATTGCAGTGAATTGATCTGCACTATTTAAAAAAAAGACATACCATTTAAATAAATTTTGGTCAGGTTTTTTTTCATAGTATACTGTGATTGGCCAGTTACACATTAAATCAAGTCATCAACCATAACAATTTCATTCTCATCACTCATTCCACTGGTTCAATTTGCTTTCAGTCCCTGAATATGAAAATTTAATTTTTCAAGGGGACCAATCAGAGTTTTAGGTGTTGCAAATAAGCACGTCCTAAACTCATTGGCAAAAGGGCTTAACGCGTTAGCTTTTGCGAAGCAGTATAATGCTTGAATGAATCCAGACTTTTGCAATATAGTCATTTATGTTATTTATTTTAACACGGACATCTACCACTGGAAAAGATAGAAAAGGGATTTGTCCCTCAAAGATCTCCGCTTTTGCCACCTGAAATATTAATGTCTGTGATCAGATTTTTTCTTTCGCAGGCATAGATATAGTCCTTACCTGACCGGTAATGTGAGGAACCATGGTATTTGTGCCTTCACTTTCCTAGAACAATCCACAATTAATCTCACTGCCTAGCATGCATCTCTGCTGCAAATGTTTACTCTTCAATCAGAAGGTGCAATGGTGTCTGCCTCTACTCCCTGCAGGAGTTCCCCAGAGAAGTATCCTTACCCCAATCATCTTCAACTTCTTAATTAATGACCTTCCCTCTGTCATAAGGTCAGGAGTGGGGCTGTTCACTGACTATTCCACAGAGTTCAGCTCCATTCACAAATCTTTTGATAATGAAGCAGCCTATGCCAGCCTACTAAAGGATTTGGATAACATCCAGACTTGAACTGACAAATGGCAGGCAACATTTGTGCTACCTAAGTGCCAGGTGATAACCATCTGGATCAAGAGAAATCCCAACCACCTCTCATTGACCTTCAATGGCGTCGTCATTGCTAAGTCCTCCACCATCAACACCCTGGGATCACCACTGAGCAGAAGTTAAACTGCGTCACTGTGGCTACAAGAACAGGATGGAGACTGGGTACACGGCAATGAGTGGCCCAAAGTAACTGAAGGTCACTCGTGCTGAGCTAAGATTCTATGGGTGCTATCAGATCTCATACTCCTTACTCAAATGACTGGTCTTAACTTCTGAGCTTAGACTGTGAATGACAACATTCGGCTGTATGACTTGGGAGCATGAAGCAAATCCAACTGACGCTTTAACTGATGTCCTTTCATATGCTCTTGCAGCAGATGTCATTAGACAGCAATTAGCCCAGGATCACTGAATTATATTATCCCTGCTGCCATCCACCATCTTCACTTGACACTGTGACCTAGAGTTTCCACCCGGGCAAAATCTCACGCTGAAAAATGAAGGATCAAGATTTGTTCTCACCCAATAAGAAAGCACCAGTTTCTGGGGTCAGGATCATTATCATGATCATATCAACTCCCAGCATTACATACATCAGTCTTTGGGACATTTGGGCGTCCCAGACTAGTTTGCTACTGCAGGATGAAAAGGCCCACAGTAGTTTAACACAGCCACAATGCAAAAAGTAGTTTTTGATCCAGCATCAAAATCAGTTTGCTTAAAGATTGTCTGTGAGGTCTAGCAAAGGGATTAGAGCCAGCAGGTTCACAGACAAAGCTGTGGACATGCTTTTCCAGGAATTCCGGAGAAGGAGGAAGATATTATTTGGCAAGAAGTGACACAGCCCCAAAGGGAGAACATCACAGTATCAACAGAAGCAGATGGCTAGGGCCGTCAATTGTAACATCGCATGACAATTTTAATGGAAAAAAATGTAATGATCAATTACTAGGACTGGCAAGTTAAGAGGAGCCAGCCACAGCTTTCATAATGTACTGTACCAAACATGTCAGCCACTTGGGAGAATTAGAAGCAGAGAGGAGTGTACTGGGTGATGCACAGAGCAATGACTGAGCAGGAGTAGCTGGTGGTGACACATGAGGAGGAAACTGTTGCTGACCAGAGATTTAGGATATGTCATCCATCGGCTGAAAAGCTTTGGCATTCAGATCAGATTTGTCTTACTTTTCAAGGAAGAATGCTTACAGAGCATCAAGTGTATGTGCAGGCAGTGGGCCCAGTGTGTCGCAGGTGGTGATGTGTGGTTCCCTGATAGCTGGCTTTTGCAACACTACTGCCATCCTCGAAATGTGTGGCACCTCGCGGGACATCTGCAGCAGGGTCTGTGCTTCTTCCATGGATACTCCATCTGCTGCTTGAGCGGCCTGGGAAGAGGGTTGCCTCTTCCAGCCTTCGAGTTATTGGGGCTGGGATACAGATAGGTATCTCATGGGGCTTCATAGATCACATTGGCACCTTCACGTCTACTTTCCCATAAATCAGTGAATGTGTGGGGGCAATGCCCAGTATTAGAGACATGGTAGGAATGAGATGGATGGTGCTGTTCTTGCTCAGAATTGAAGCATATACAGCCCCTGCACATGTACTTATGTACTTGTGCAGAGTTCCACTCTCAGGCCAGTCATTTTTGAATGCTTTGAAAGCAATGTTTGCACAAGGTTGAAAAAGCATGAAGTCAGATTGACATGCAAATATACAAGTGATGCAGCGTGCAGCAGATTTATCTTCGGCCTTAGCTGCCTTGAAATGAGAATCAGCTAAATCCCAAGAGTATGCTGTCATGTTGGTGTTGGTTGTTCATAGGGAAACTGATGAAATTGCTAGCTCTGGAGAACAACGCATCATGACTTGCTTAATGCACTGAGCACATCTGTTTGGCTTATGTTATTGTTGTCCGGATTGACAGACTGGAATGGCCCCATGGCATAGAAGTTAAGGGGCGGTGGTGACCTTACCAGTAACTGACAGAGCAATGCATGTGGAGGAAGCAGGCTTCAGATTTTCTTGCAGTCTATGGCATAACTCTTATTGGCTTTCTGTAAAGTGAAGCCTCAGTATGCAGCACTCCTCAGTCAAATAGGAGCTGGGATGGATGGCATCATGATTATGATGTCTCAAAAATTGGCTGGCGCTTCCATTGGAAATGACAGTGGAAATTGATTGCATGCATGCGTGAGTGGGGATCCAGCATGAAGGATCTCTATGCATGCTCGCCTGATTATCTACCCAAAATGAGATCAAGAGTATCGAGAAATCTAAGTTGGTGTGTAGTATAACTCCACTGCAATGTGAAGCTGGGTGTTAAACATGCTCAGGGCCTCCTTATAATAGAGACGTTTTAATGTTAAAAGAAAGCAGACATTGCCAACCCTGCTTTCAAAGCATTCAAAAATGACTGGCCTGAGAGTGGAAGTCTGCGCAGGTATATAAGTACATGTGCATGGCGCACTTCTGGAAGAAAGAGTGCAAATTTCAATTCAGAGCATTACTTTGGTCTTGCTGCCTGTAATGCACACTGTGGTCTACATCAGCTCAAATATGCAAAAGGTGGCAATGGACTGATCTTAGAAAGATAACATTGACAATTAGTTCATCAGAAAGCGGCTCTGTAGATGCAAAGCAAAATGGCACTTACTGCCTGAACCTGAAAAACTTGTCCAAACATACCCATCACTCATCTGTGTCTCACTGTTGAGAGAGTCCACAGCAGCTGACTGTTTTTTTTTTACATGCAATGAGACAGCTGCCAGGGCTCAGGGTTGAAACGATCCCACAGGCAGGATGCCATTCATTGAAATTTTTGGAGCAAAGCACCTAAATTTTCTTCCATTCAGCAGATCAAATTTCATTGAATGATTGGCTAGCTGACCCTCAAAGAATAGGAGGAAGACGCACATACACGCAATTCATTAATTTGAACAATCTGTATTGAAATTAAACTGTTTAATAAAAAGAACTTGTATAATAATGAATTTGGTTACAAGGGCTGATAATGCAATCTAGGCTTCAGTGCTGCCAGAATTTCAGATCCTAAAGCACTGCCTCTACTCGAATGAGCTGATCTTGCCCCATAATAGCCTCATAAATTATCGTATTTTTATACTACAGTACTGTGCCAAGTGCGTGGGTCAAGATTTCTAGCAGTAGCAGCTTTTAAAGGCTGCTGGCTGCCCTTAAAGCTGCACTTCATGAATGGTGGTATTCAGCAATCAAGCACTAGAGGTTGTACTGCAAGTGGTCCTGCAGTAAAGAATGAGCTCCTTGGAAGAGAGGGCAATAAAGCGTACTGCTAAAAGAGTATGCATAGAGATGTACAGAATGTATCAATTACAGTTATGCCTATGGCCCAAACCTGGAAGCAGATGAGGACAAAACTGTTTGGCTTACGCAAGTTTGCCAAGTTAAGTGAACATACATGAAACGACATGTTAATAGAGTGTTTTGCCAACCTTTTTTTTATTGTTTCTTGCTTTAAACCTGGTACACCACCACACAAGGAGAAATCAGGGAACTTTGTCAACTTCTGATCTTTGTAAATACACAGGCATACTCATTTCTTCCATTTTGTTGCACCATGTTACCATATCAAATGGGATTATTTTGACCCTTCTAATAAGTTGGGAACTGTTGGCTATGTTATGTATGTAACCCTAGGCAACCTGTATCATATTGCCACCAAAGGGCCTACCTGTTGGGGTCCCAAGGGATCCCAGCATCCCTTGGGAGCACTGTATATAAACAGGTCTCCCATGCTGTACCTGCACTCTGGAGTTTGAATAAAGGAGCTAAGGTCACACTTACTCATTGTCTACAGTACTCAGTTACATTACTTTATTATGAGAATAACAACTGGCGATAAGATAACGAACAGCCACGCGAAAATGCAAAGAACTGTTGGAACTGGAGAAATTCTCAGAAGGGGACGATTGGGAGGCCTTCGTGGAGCGACTCGACTAATACTTCGTGGCCAACGAGCTGGAAGGGGACGAGACTGTTGCCAAACAAAGGGCGATCCTCCTCACCGTCTGTGGGGCAACAACCTATGGCCTCATGAAAAATCTTCTAGCTCCGGTGAAACCAACAACCAAATCCTATGAAGAACTGTGTACGCTGGTCCAGGAGCACCTAAATCCGAAGGAAAGCGTTTTGATGGTAAGGTATCGATTCTACATGTGTCAACGGTCTGAAGGCCAGGAAGCGGCGAGCTATGTCGCCGAACTGAGGTGCCTTGCAGGACATTGCGAATTCGATGGATTCCTGGAGCAAATGCTAAGAGATTATTTTGAGCTTGGCATTGGCCATGAGGTTATCCTTTGCAAACTATTGACTGTTGAAACACCGAATCTGAGCAAAGCCATAACAATAGCCCAGGCATTTATGTCCACCAATGATAACACCAAACAAATTTTGCAGCATAAAGAGGTTTCGGCAAGTACTATACACAAAGTAACATCATTTTCAGGCAGAAATGCATATGGCAGAACGCACACGCCTGCAGCTGCATGACCTCAGATGACCCAGAGTCTGCCGTCAATCATTAATGCGAGGCAGTTAACACCTTGTTGGCGCTGCGGAGGTGATCATTGAGCCCATCAATGCCGCTTCAAACACTATGTGTGCAACGGCTGTGGAACAATGGGACACCTCCAGCGAATGTGCAGACGAGCTGCAACCCTACAAACTACCACATTGCAGAGGAGGATCGATCCATGGGGGATCAGGCTGAACTAGAGACTCGAACCAAGGAGGCAGAAATGTATAGGGTATACACCTTCACCACGAAATGTCCACCGATCATGTTAAAAGTTGAACTGAACGGAATTCCAGTATCCATAGAACTGGACATGGGTGCGAGTCAGTCTATCATAAGCAAAAAGGCCTTCGACAGGCTGTAGTACAACAAGGCACACATGCCCAAGCTTAGCCCCATTCACACAAAGCTAAGAACTTACACCAAAGAGCTGATCCCTGTTATTGGCAATGCAGAAGTAAAAGTCTCCTATGAAGGAGCAGTGCACGAACTCCCACTATGGATTATACCAGGAGATGGCCCCACACTGTTTGGCAGAAGCTGGCTGGGAAAAATCCGCTGGAACTAGAACGACATCCGAGCACTCTCGTCCGTCGATGATGCCTCATGTGCCCAGGTTCTGAGCAAGTTCCCGTCGTTGTTTGAGGCAGGCATTGGAAGTTTCTCGGGGGCGAAGGTGCAGATCCACTTGGTTCCCAGTACACGACCCATCCACCACAAGGCACGGGGGGCGGTACCATATATGATGCGAGAGAAAGTGGAAATTGAGCTGGACAGGCTACAGCGAGAAGGCATCATCCCGCCAGTGGAGTTCAACAAGTGGGCCAGTCCGATTGTTCCGGTTCTCAAAGGCAACGGCACGGTCAGAATTTGTGGGAACTATAAAGTAACAATTAACGGTCTTTCGCTACAGGACCAGTACTCACTACCCAAGGCAGATGACCTATTTGCGACCCTGGCAGGAGGAAAGACGTTCACCAAGTTGGACCTGTCCTTGGCCTACATGACGCAGGAGCTGGTGGAATCTTCGAAAGGCCTCACCTGCATCAACACTCACAAAGGTTTGTTCATCTTCAATAGATGCCCGTTTAGGATTCGATCGGCCGCAGCTATTTTCCAAAGAAACATGGAGAGCCTGCTAAAGCGGGTTCCGCGCACCGTGGTTTTCCAGGACAATATACTGGTCACAGGTTCGGACACCATCGAACACTTGAAAAACCTGGAAGAGGTTCTAAGTCAGCTAGATCGCGTGGGACTGAAACGCTCGAAGCGTGTTTTCCTGGCGCCAGAGGTCGAGTTCTTAGGGAGAAGAATCGCGGCAGACGGTATCAGACCTACCGACGCCAAGACAGAGATCATCAAGAACGCGCCGAGACCACAGAATGTTACGGAGCTGCGGTCGTTCCTGGGACTCCTCAACTATTTCAGTAATTTCCTACCCGGGTTAAGCACTTTGCTAGAACCCCTACATTTGCTACTACGCAAGGGAGATGACTGGGTATGGGGGAAATCACTTTTGAGAAAGACAGAAATCTGTTATGTTCCAACAAACTGCTTGTTCTGTATAACCCATGTAAACGTTTAGTGCTAGCTTGCGATGTGTCTTCATATGGGGTCGGGCGTGTGTTACAACAAGCTAACGAGTCGGGAACATTGCAACCGGTCGCCTATGCATTGGGGTTTGTCCAAGGCCGAAAGGGCCTATAGCATGATTGAAAAAGAAGCTCTGGCAAGCGTTTACAGGGTGAAAAAAATGCACCAGTGTCTGTTTGGTCTCAAGTTTGAGCTAGAAACTGACCATAAGCCGCTCATATCACTATTCTCAGAGAACAAAGGGATTAACACCGATGCCTCTGCCCACATCCAAAGATGGGCGCTCACGCTGTCTGCATATAACTATGTAATCTGCCACAGACCAGGCACAGAGAACTGCACTGATGCTCTCAGTCGGCTACCATTGCCCACCACCGGAGTGGAAATGGCACAGCCTGCAGACTTGCTCTTGGTGATGGATGCATTCGAAAACGAAAAGTCACCCGTTACGGCAAGCCAGATCAAGACCTGGACCAGCCAGGATCCTTTACTGTCCCTTGTAAAAAAACTCTGTCCTCCATGGGAGCTGGTCCAACATCCCAGCGGAGATGCATGAAGAAATCAAGCCATTCCAGCGGCGCAAAGACGAAATGTCCATACAGGCGGACTGTCTTTTGTGCGTGGTTTTGCCTAAGAAATGCAGGGAAACGTTCATGTGATAGCTTCCTTTGGGAATCTAAATCGATACTGGCCAGTTTTTTCAAGCAGGTCCAAATAAAAAGCCCTGGCCCTATATACATGACTGTCAGCATAAGGACATGTTTGAATGGAGTGATTAAGGTTCAATCCCACCTGTGTAGCAAGCCTTCTCTGATTCTTCTCCTGCTCTTTGGTATCAGCTAATGCTCAATGGTAGCACTCTCGCCTCCGAGTCAGAAGGTTGTGGGTTCAAGTCCCAATCCAAAGACCTGGCCACAGAATCTACACTGACATTTCAGTGCAGTAATGTGGAAGTGCAGCACTGTTGGAGGTGCCGGCTTTCAGATAAGACGTTAAACCATTTGGATGTAAAAGATCCTATGGCTATATTTCAATCAAGAGTAGGGGAGTTCTCTCCAGTATTCTGGCCAATATTTATCCCTCAACTAACATCACTAAAAAATATATATATATTCTGGTCATTATCATATTGCTGTTTGTGGGAACTTGCTGTGCACAAATTAGCTGCCACGTTTCCAATATTACAACAACAACTACCTTTCAAAAGTATTTAATTGGCAGTGAAGCACTTTGGGACGTCCTGAGGTCATGAAAGGCACTATATAAATGCAAGTCTTTCTTCTTTCTCCAGAACCTGAAAATAAAGAGATGTACCCTTAGGAATACCCATAACTAACAGTAGTGAGCTGTCTAACAAGTACAATTGCATAATCACTGACAAAAGATGCAATGCAGCTTTAAGTAGCTATCAGCAAGACCAAAACAATGGATGGACAATCAGTTGTTAAGAGATGCAGCAACAGCAGCAAAGTACCTTTAACAACAGAGATCCAGTTGAAAGGATCCAGTTGACTTCTGTAGCAATAACTGTTATAACAGGTGCTCAGCCTGTTGAATGCTGCTCCTGCCTCCCGATTGCAATATGGGAAGGACCCTTGATTTAAATATATTTTGGGGCTATAATGAATCTTGTGCCTAATCTATGTTAGTCTAGGCTACAAGCCTAAACTGTGCATCAGGCCTCAGGCATAGTGTACAAGCTGTCTGAGACAGGTAACTTGCATCTGGCAGCATCCGTGTTATGCTGTGAGCTGTGAATGTAACTCTTAATAGCCAGCAGAGAGATCTACATGTGCGTGAATCAGCATTTGTTGACTCTAATCACTAAAAATGCTTACGTTTATAAAGTACCCAGCAGCTACAACTGATCATTGGCCTGATACCACACTGAAGTTATGTGCAATGTCTTATCAAGCTGAAGCAGTGTGTGATGGCCTTCCCAAGGAGCCTTCACACTGCTGCATTCCAGAGTTAGATTGGGACCTGACTGCAGTTATACTATCACTTTTGCATCACTGCCTAAGACCATTAACACCAAATTAGGGTCTCAAACATTTTTTAAGACTTCTCAGATGTGGTTCATTTATTTTATTTACTTAAGGAAGTAATGCCAACTGTTCCTTCTTTATGTTTGTATTTACTAATTGTATTATAATGACATCCACACATGTTCTGTTTGCAGTTATATTTTAATATTTTTTTCTTGTTTCACTTAAGCCTCCCACATCTCCCCTCCCCTGCCTTCAATCAAACAGACATAAGCACACACATTGTCACCTATCTATATTTACCCGCACTGGTAGGGCTGACCAAGTAAGGGAGGACGTGAGGGCTAAATTTAGCCTGCCCTGTGAATCTCTGTTCAGACACACTTGCTGTGGTATTTGGGTGTGTTACTCGGCTGAGCAAGCTGTTTGGATCTATTTAAGAATTTGGTTGCAAAAGTCTATTTGGGAAGACTTTCCTGTGCATTGCCTGATCAGTGGAGAAGCAATAGAACATTTTGGTACCTAACTTCATTACTGTTGTTCTCTTACATCATCGACTACATTAACAGTCAGCAAAATTTGAGGAGTGACCAGAAAAAATTATGTCTGGATGTGTCTGAAACTGAGTGGATGATCTTTCATCGGCATGGAACTGAAGATTATGTGGCCTGTGAAAATGAGTCTGGTGGACATCACCAAGATATTTTCCATGCTTCAGGGAAAGGATGAAGAAGATGACAATGGAGATAGAAGTCAGCTGCACCAAGCTGTCTCTAAAGATGATGACAAACTGTTAGCTGAACTTCTATCCCAGGAGAGGTACATGAGATTTCTTAATAGCCGGAGTGGCTGGGGTGTTCCAGGGACCCCTCTTCGTTTAGCAGCTACACGGGGTCACCTGAAATGTCTGGAGGTCCTCCTAGTCCATAATGCTGAGGTGGACAGTTTGGATGTGAAGGCTCAAACCCCTTTGTTCACTGCTGTTAGCGGCAGGCATTTGGATTGTGTCCAAGCCTTGCTTAGGGCAGGAGCTAATCCCAATGGAAGTATATACAACAACAGCTCACCTATTCTGATTGCTGCCAGAGATGGGGAGGTGGAGATTTTAAAGGAACTGTTGGAGCACGGGGCAGAAGTCAATGTGCGCTCCAAGATGCCGGATTGGGCCTCCAATCCCTGTGCTTGCAGTGGTCCTCTCTATCTTTCTTTGGTGTATGGACACTTTGATTGCTTTCGTCTTCTTCTCTTGTATGGAGCAAACCCAGATTTTAACTGCACCGAGGAGAGACTACTGGCAAGAATTAAACCACCAAAGACTGCTCTGGAGATGTGTTTCAAATATGGCTGTGGGGCTGAATATGTGCAGCTGCTCATAGACTTTGGAGCAAACCTTTATTTACCAGATCTCCCTGCAAATAAAAATATAAACCTAAATGAAGTGTTTAAACTTCTAACCAGAGCTAGAGGTAAGTAACAAATTTAATTGCCATTTCTATATTAAAAGGTAATACTTTTAAGCAGCACATCTGGTGCATTAATTGAAAAGTAATTGCCAAGTAAGTGATCTTTGGTATATTCTCACAAAACTCCAAGTTAGTAAAAAGAGAGGAACCAGGCTTTTAACTTGTCAGAAAATATTAAACTAAAACCGGGAGAGATCACTCTCATCAGCTGCTAACTAGACTTTCATTATTGTGGTGGTAACTTGATTATTTAAAACTAAAATTGTCATTTGAACCATGTAGAGCAGCTCTCCATATTAAAACAACTTTAAAATTCTATTATTTATTCATTCATTAATTTATTTGTAGTTAAATGCAGAGATTAACTTTTGGAAAATAACATTTTTACAGTTGGACTATTTGTGGAAGTGAAACTGCTAAAACAAGTTTATTTAGGGTTTTTATCTAATTGAGAGGGTATGGTAGTGTAAACCAGAGAACGCAAGTTCAAATCCCACCATGACAGCTTGAGAATTTAAATTGAGTTTAAAAAGAAAATCTGGAAATAAAAAGATGGCAATAGTTTCGCTAGATTAGTGGCCTTTGGGGAGATACCAGCTTATTATAAGGTCAGAAAAAACAGCAGAAAATTCTCTTTCACTAAGTTAGGTGGTGCAGTCAGTAGTTAGATGGGACATTGATAGATTAAGTGAGTGGGCAATACTATGGCAGATGGAGTGCAAAGTGGGAAATGTGAGGTTATCCACTTTGGAACTACGAAAGATAGATCCAAGTATTTTCTAAATGGTATGAAGCTAGGAACTGTGGAGGAGCAGAGAGATTTAGGGGGTCCATGTACAGAAATCACTAAAATTAGTGGACAAGAACAAAAAAAATAATTAAAAAGGCAAATGGCATGTTAGCCTTTACCTCAAGGGGGCTGGAATACAAAGGGGGTGGGAGCAATGCCACAGTTGTATAGAGCTCTGGTTAGATTGAATCTGAAGTACTGTGGAAGGATATAATGGCCTTGGAGAGGGTGTAGCGCAGATTCACCAAGGCTAAAAGGGTTAAATTAAGACTATTAAGGGGTGATCTAATTGAGGTGTTTAATATGATTGAAGGGTTGGATAGGGTAGATAGGGGAAACTTTTTCCTCTGGTGAGGGAGTGGAGAACAAGGGGCCATAACCTTAAAATTAGATCTAGGCTGTTCAGGAGTGATGTCAGGAAGCACTTCTTCACACAAAGGGTCGTAGATATCTGGAACTCTCTCCCTCAAAAAGCTGCGGATGTTGAATTAATTGAAAATTTCTAAACTGAGATTGATAGATTTTTTGGCAAGTGTATTAAGGGATATGGAACTAAAGTGGATACATGGAGCTAAGATACAGATCAGTCATGATCTAATTGAATTTCGGAACAGGCTCGAGGGGCTGAATGGCCTGCTCCTATGATGTTTTGACGATTATGAAGGGAATTGACAAAATTGATCCAGGTGAACAAAGGAACATGGGTTAAAAATGAGAAAGTTGATAAGAAGTCTGGTGGAACTTATGCACCCAAATGATAATAGAGTTGTCACCACTCTATTCTAACAATAGAACAAATTACCAAGCAAGGACAGTAATGTAGACAAGTGTAATAGGTTAGAATATAGACAATTGGATATGTTTCAGGAGAGAGAAACTTCAGAAATATTGTGAGACGGTAGGAAGGCAGGGTTGATCTGCGAAAAAAGGATATGCTTTTCAGGCCATTTTCTGTTCCTTACCATCTTCGAGGAGATTTTCCTCTCCTGTGTGCTAGGAGTCCACTGAACTCCCATATACAAGGAAGAGGTAAAAGGGATAGAGACACATGCTGCTAGGGTTTGGGAATTTTCTGGGGTTGCTCTGAAGATGTGGAGGATTGCTTGTGTCCGGTCCTTCTCCAGATCAGAAAACCTGAGAGGCCAGGCAGCAAGGGAGGCTAAAAAAGGTAAGTAGCACTTTTTTAAAGGTCTGTAACGAACCCTCAGGGTTGGAGAACACTACTGCTGTGGATTCCCACCTCGACTCTAGGCCAGGGACCAATGCTAATACCCTGAACCTGGAAATGCGGGTTATGTTCAACAACTAGATTTGAATTGTAAAAATCATCAAAATTGCTACATATGTTGTTGAGCTAAGACACTAACCTAAAGTATTTTGGATTCCAGCTCAACCAAGGTGCTTGATGTCACTGTCTAGGATAACCATCCGCAAATATCTCAAACAAGCAAAAGGACTACATTCCATAGACCAGCTGGATATACCACCAATCCTAAAAAATTATGTGAAACACCAGATCTGAGCTGACTGTTGAAGTTTTTACTGATTTATATGGTTTGTGTTCTGTAGGGAAGAGATCAATTGGGCCAAAAGTCTATCTTTATCATGTGACCTTGTGATATTAAAATGGTTGGATCTCATCTGCAACAGAGTTAGACACAGGTAGAGCATTTTACTTCGAGGGTTATCAAACCAGCTGGATTATTCCAGGTTGTAATTGTTGTGTGTGTTGTATTACAGAGGTAAGTTTCTGGCTTTGCACTCTCAGGAGCACATATGGAAAATTCAGGCCTTTTCTCACCTTTGACCAGTAGAATTTCTTAATTTAACTTCCACATAGTGTACTAAGTTATTACATTAAAAATTCATAAATTATTTAAAAGGAAGCTTTTATTAAACAATTCACATTTACAGTAGATTAAATCACAAAACATTTAGACAATTATATTAGAAGGAACAACATATGCTGCAAAGTGGTGTTCTATTTATTTAATAAATACATAAGACACATGTGGTATATTTAATATTTCAACTCTTTCATTAATTATTTATTTGATTACATTTACAATTGAAAAGCAGGCCCAAACGCAGCGCTGTAATTTTCTCCTTCACCGCGGGCAGCGGGTGAGGACAGAATTGTGATGCCCTCCACACTTGAGGTGACCGCCGACACTTAGGGGTCGAAATTGCCCACTGCCCGAAACGGACCGCACCTACTGATTTCGATAAGCTCCGGCAGCCCCAATGCATGGAGCGACCAAACCGGAGAAATTCGGCACTTGGTGCTTTTGTTTGGAGCGGGACGGAAGTGGCCTCATCATGGGGGCGGAAGTGGGGGGCGGGGCGGAGTGACCGATGCTGCAAGGCATCAGCGCCGTGCTGATGACGCCATTGCGCTGGCGCGTCACACGCCCCAGCCCATCAGTTAAAGAGGAGGGCTGCTGCGAACTCTGCAGCCACTTTAGTGGCAAACACTGGGTCACCGGGGAGAGTTTCGGCCAGGCCAGTGGCCTGGCACTCAAGAGGGGGTGCCAAGCTGACCTGTCGGCGGCCTGGCCGAACCTGCGGCCATAATCGTTGGTCCGACCTGGCAGTCAGCTGACAAGAAACAATAACATGGCGTCGCCGACGGCGACACCTTCCCTTTAAGGGTGACCGCGCTGCCAAGCCACAGAGAGTGTACTAACAGCAAAAGCTGTCGGGGGCACCGATCGGCTACACCGCTCCCGTGGGGCTATTCCAGGAAAAGGGCAATTTCCCAAGGGGCAATTTCGGGAAGGGGACGTAGCCGGTCAGTAAGGGGCCGACGCTTTCATGCTGTGGTGGGAAAACGGAGCGGTCCCGAACACTGCTCCAAACGTGAGGAAGGGCAATTTTTAAAATGGCAGCCCCTCTGCGGAGACTCGGTGGCTATTCTGCACCGACCCGTGGTCGCTGCTTTCAGGCGGCCAGAGGCCTTATAGAAAGGGGCAATTACGGCCCCTTAATGTCTAGGCTTACACACGTGGTTACCGATATGAGATAACAAGTGCCACTGGTAGCCTGGTGAACCATACCCCAACCGGGGGTGGGGGCTGGGAGAAAATTGGATGGGAGCAGGGAGAAAACAAAAAGAGGCTTTCATTGAAAGAAATGGAGTGTCTCCCCTACCTTAAAATACTGTTTCAATAATGGAGTATGAAAAATAGAAAGTAAGAAAAACAAATTATTTTGAAATTTGAGTTATTATCACCATATTTAATTTATTACCAAGAATTATTACCAAGAGTTATGTTCACATGCACTCCATAAAATGCAGGATATTAGAGAGATTGAATGATTGTGTCTTATGCAAATAAATGGTCATGAAGAAGGACAAGTGATTTGTTGTAGATGATTTATTATCACTCAGATCTGCCAGGAAACCAGCATTTTCACTACATCTGGGATTTTTTTAATTACAAGATCACAGTACAGTACCCGAGCAGAAAATTGTGCTATAAGCAGTAAATAGGAAAATTTTTCAGGATTTGTCACAACATCTTACACTGTGCTAAATAGTCCATAGTCCAGCTGAGTCTCCCTCAGTCTGCCTCCAAGCTAAGTGCTGCCGTGGTACTGTTCGCCATTGTGGCCATTGACCGAGGACTGGGAAAATCGAGCCTTTAGATTGCCATAGCCTCTGGTCATTCCCCTTTCCCTGATGTTGTCTCTCTCTGCTCCCACCCCATAAAGCGCTGACGCCTTTCTACTCTCATGCAGCTATTCCTGACCGCAAGTGATGCTTACCCTCCTCTCTTACTCCATTTTCTGCAACTCAGCTAACCCTTCCAAAGGGGGTCCAGCGGGATCTGGCAATGCCACTGGGCAATGGGCACCTGATAGCCATAAAAGGGCTGGGGAAGGTAAGGCAACATTCCCCTCAGTTCCAACTCAGAAGGTTGAAGCCTCAGAAGGTTGTGGGTTCAAGTCCCACTCCAGTAAAAGATCCCATGGCACTGTTTCGAAGAAGAGCAGGGGAGTTATCTCTGATGTCCTGGCCAATATTTATCCCTCAATCAACATAACAGAACAGATTATCTGATCATTATCACATTGATGTTTGAGTTAGCTTGCTGTGTGTAAATTGGCTGCCGCGTTTCCCAAATTACCAAAGTGACTATATGCCAAAAGTACTTCATTAGCTGTAAAGCGCTTTGCGACGTCCAGTGGTCATGATAGGTGCCATATAAATGCAAGTCGTTCTTTCTTTCTTTTGCTCCTTTTTAGCTAACTCCACTTGCTGCCCCTCACTCGTGCTGTGATTTCAAGAGTTCTAAATCTACCTCAAGATCTCATTCCTGGCCTGATGCTTGCTGTAGGTGACTTTGTGTTGTGTGATGTGGATGCCTCGCAGCCTCAGGCCCAGCAAGTTGCTGGTTGCCTGTCATCCCTATGGAAGCACAATGGGAAGAGGCATTTGTTGCTATCAGCAAGACATTCCACATGCCTTGGAACACATTGCACTAGACAAACATGCCATGCATTGAAGTTGTGAAGCCAGCTAACTTTTCAAATGACAAAATGCTTCAGTGCATGAAAAATTATAGATGGAAGAAATGGCAGAAATAAAGGTACAATAGTGTTAGCTTGTCCCAATAGTAGCAATCTCATCTCTGAGTCAGAAGGTTGTGCATTTAAGCACATGATCCAGGCTGCCACTTGTCGGAGGTCTTTCAGATGATATGTTAAACGGAGGCCCTGTTTAAAAGGTCCCATGGCTCTATTCAATTAAAGGTTATAGAGAGAGATAGATACCTTCTGAGGAGGGTAGTCCATTTGTCAAAAACGGCAACCCTTCTTGCTCACCGCGCTCAACATTACCTTCGTCAGAAAAGGTCGCAGTCCTCTCTGCTCAAACATCATGAAAAAGACATCCGAAAAGAACTGCCAAACAGTGAATGATTGATCACAACAGGGTATGTGACTGCCTCTTTCAGGCATAGCAGCTGCTATTTTATACTGCTGTGTTGAATGTTCCACTTTTCCTGGCCTCACAGAATCTAATCTGCACTGGGAGTGTTTCATAACTATTTAAAGGCAAGGACCCTGCAAAATGCACCCTTGGTAATGAGTTGTGGCAGTGGACTTCTAGGTATGCCACCACTGTGCCTGAATCAAAAAAAATTATATTCCTAATTTATTCAATATTCCACCAGTATATCATATATACTGCTCTCCTTATAAAACAGCACATGCCCTGATTCATGAGTAACTCCTTGAGAGATCCATTTATTTATATAATACATCTAGAACACTTTTGTTGGACATACTCACATCCTCCACACTTTGATGATTGCCACACTGTCTATACACAAATGTCTTTGTCACACTTTCATCTGATAGACTCAAATGTCGTATTCATAAAACTGTAACAAATCACAACTTGCAGGTAAGCACCACACCTATCAACAAGTAGCAAGCAGGAACAAAAAAAACACCAATCATGAACTTCAATAACTATAAATCAGAAACAGCAGTCAACAACATTTATCAGTAAGGGAAAGGTAAGAGTCTCTGAATATATTTTTACTTAGATAGATTTTTTGGAGTCTAGGGGAATCAAAGAATATGGAGATCGGGCGGGAAAGTAACGTTGAAGTCAATGATCAGCCACAATCTTATTGAATGGCGGAGCAGGCTCGAGTGGCTGTACTGTAGAGACTACTTCTGTTCCTATTTCTCATGTTCTTGTTAAAGGTGAACCAATCAAATTGCGCCCCCCCCAAAACTACTATTCATCTTTGTTTTCTTAGTAACAAACATCTAATGTTAAAAGTAAAATATGTAGTATAATAAAAAATACATATTTAACTATAACATTAAACTGATCTACAAAATTGTTTTTGTGACTTATATGGCTTTATTTTTTTTACTTAGATACCACAGTCTCTATGTAAAAAACCCTAGGGTTTGAATTGACATTCGTCCCAGTTATTTCTCTATCAGTGGGAGAGATTTAGCAGCCATAATTACCACTATGAGTTTATGTACTGTGAAGAAATATCCCAGCTTCCATCGCTATAATTCTTTCATGTAATTGTGCATAACTCAAAGCATGTGCCTCCCTCAAGTTAATACATTAATTATGAGATTATTTTACCAAATGACTTCCAAACAAGCTAAAGCATGAAGTTTAGAGCTGCTTTCCAATGCAAGTTTGGACAGGCAAACTATTTTCAACTGTTATTTTTACCTGAGAGAGAGAGACTGAAAGAAATGCTAACTGAGGTGAGAGGCAGGATGATTGAGGGAAAGAGACCGATTGAGAAAAGCCAAGATAGAGAGAGAGGTTGGCTGAGAGAGGGACGTGAAAGATAAAGAAAGAGAGACAAAGGTACAGAGCAGAGGGTAAAGAAGCAGAGACAGAAACAAACTTAGAGTCAGATAGTGAGAGTGACAGGGAGAGACAGAGACAGACACACAATGAATGGAATCTCTAAATTTTCTAATATATTCTAAATGTTTATAGCACCAAACTCCAACATGGCCAAACATCTGCTGTCCACATTCTGTGCTGCATTAAGTTCTGTTCTCCTATCACCCTTATCATTGTCTCCAGTCGTCTTGGTTAACCCTTGCCACTGGACCAAGACCTAGCTCTGTAAAGCCTGTGTGGTGGCTGGTGTGCAACGGCCACCCCACGTGCATCTTCCACCCTTCAGTATATAGTTGGGGACCTAGAATGTCAGGTCCCTCATTGAAGCACCCGTGAACTCATCCCTCTTTGGTGTGGAAGCAGGTCATCCTCGATACAAGGGACTGCCTAATACTACTACTGTCAATCTCCATTGGCTCCCTTCACTCAACGAATTAAACTCAAAATCCTCATCCTAACTGACATATTCTCCATGTCCTTACTTAGCCTAAGTGCTTTATCCTCCAACCCTGGACAGTCCTGCACAGACCCTTCCTCCACTTCACCATCAGTGACAAGGCCTCCAGCTGTATTTGAAACTCCCTCCCTAAACTCCTCCACATTACTTCTTTGCCCCTCACCTTTAAAAGATTGTTCAAAACCTGTCTTTTGGACCTTGTTTCTGATCATTTTTTATAGCTCCCCTACTAATCGAGTGTGCATTCCACCTCTGTGAAGTGACTTGGAATGCTTTCTACATTAAAGATGTTATGGAAATATAAGTTGTTGATTTACCAAGGATTGTCATTCCTAGGTAGGGTGAGCTGCCGGGCAAACTGTCCCCAGGCTGCTTAACACGCAGAGCCTTAACCAGTTGCTTGTAAGTGTACGAGAATGGGCTATGGCTGCCTCCCTCTGATTTCTCCCTGGTTCTTTTGGGAATGCACCTTGTCTGTGTTTTGTTTCTCCTCCCAACAATATGACTAAGATTGGAAAATTACTGTATGGAAAATCTTGGAGGTATGCCCATATCCTGTCAGTGTTTCTGAGGGCACTGGAGCATCAATGTCATGTGGCATTGCACCACCTTCCCGTATTCATCATAAAATCAATCAGAAATTTGAAAAAGACAAAAATTGAGATGAACTAACAAAATCACTTTTAGATTTGTACTGATACAAAATCTTCATTTTTTTTGTAGTAGAAATGACAATTTCTTTATGTCCATTACAGAATCGTAACTTTTCTTCAACAAAACTGCTACTCTTAGATAAATGTTTGGAAGTGCAAATTCACCATTAAGGAGGCCTTTTCCAAGAAGAAGTTATTTTTATGGTGTCTTTCGCATTCAAAATCTTCCGGGTGCTTTATTGGGGTAATGGTTGGCACCAAGCAGGAAGTAGTGAGAAATTGAAGGAGATGAGTGAAGGCGTGGTTGAAGAGATATTTTTGGGCAAGGCTTCTGGAAAAAATAGAGGGAGTGAGAACTTCAGGGTGCAGGGGCATTGTGGTTGAAGGTTCTCCCACCTGTGATGAAGAGGAGGGGAAAGGAAGATGCACAATAGGCAAGAGTCAGAATAAGATAGCAGAGGTAGGGTGGAGTAAGAAGGGATTTGAAAGTGAGAATGAGAGTTTTGATGTATTTCTTCATTACAATTCCATATATATTCTATATGTATTTTAAAAATTCAGTTTAAATATTAATGTAATTGGATAAAAACATAGAAACATAGAAAATAGGAGCAGTAGTAGGCCATTCGGCCCTTCGAGCCTGCACCGCTTTCAATATGATCATGGCTGATCCTCTATCTCAACATTATATTACTGCTTTCTCTCCATACCCCATGATACCTTTTGTGTCTAGAAATCTATCTATCTATCTCCTTCCTAAATATATTCAGTGACTTGGCCTCCACAGTCTTCTGTGGTAGAGAATTCCACAGGTTCACCACCCTCTGAGTGAAGAAATTTCTCCTCATCTCACTCCTAAATTTCCTACCATGTATCCTGAGACTGTGACCCCTTGTTCTAGACTTCCCAGCCAGGGGAAACATCCTCCCTGCATCTAGTCTGTCCAACCCTGTTAGAATTTTTTACGTTTCAATGAGATACCCTCTTATTCTGCTAAACTCTAGTGAATACAGGCCTAATCGACCCAATTGGGCCATTGTACAGCAAAATTCTAAAAGGACAGAGGGTGTTAAAAAAACAAGCCTAAAGGCTTTGTGTCTTAATGCAAGGAGTATCCGCAATAAGGTGGATGAATTAACTGTGCAAATAGATGTTAACAAATATGATGTGATTGGGATTACGGAGACGTGGCTCCAGGATGAGCAGGGCTGGGAACTCAACATCCAGGGGTATTCAACATTCAGGAAGGATAGAATAAAAGGAAAAGGAGGTGGGGTAGCATTGCTGGTTAAGGAGGAGATTAAGGCAATAGTTAGGAAGGACATTAGCTTGGATGATGTGGAATCTATATGGGTAGAGCTGCAGAACACCAAAGGGCAAAAAACGTTAGTGGGAGTTGTGTATAGACCTCCAAACAGTAGTAGTGATGTTGGGGAGGGCATCAAACAGGAAATTAGGGGTGCGTGCAATAAAGGTGCAGCAGTTATAATGGGTGACTTTAATATGCACATAGATTGGGCTAACCAAACTGGAAGCAATACGGTGGAGGAGGATTTTCTGGAGTGCATAAGGGATGGTTTTTTAGACCAATATGTCGCGGAACCAACTAGGGGGGAGGCCATCTTAGACTGGGTGTTATGTAATGAGAAAGGATTAATTAGCAATCTCGTTGTGCGAGGCCCCTTGGGGAAGAGTGACCATAATATGGTGGAATTCTGCATTAGGATGGAGAATGAAACAGTTAATTCAGAGACCATGGTCCAGAACTTAAAGAAGGCTAACTTTGAAGGTATGAGGCGTGAATTGGCTGAGATGGATTGGCGAATGATACTTAAGGGGTTGACTGTGGATGGGCAATGGCAGACATTTAGAGACCGCATGGATGAACTACAACAATTGTACATTCCTGTCTGGCATAGAAATAAAAAAGGGAAGGTGGCTCAACCGTGGCTATCAAGGGAAATCAGGGATAGTATTAAAGCCAAGGAAGTGGCATACAAATTGGCCAGAAATAGCAGCGAACCTGGGGACTGGGAGAAATTTAGAACTCAGCAGAGGAGGACAAAGGGTTTGATTAGGGCAGGGAAAATGGAGTATGAGAAGAAGCTTGCAGGGAACATTAAGACGGATTGCAAAAGTTTCTATAGATATGTAAAGAGAAAAAGGTTAGTAAAGACAAATGTAGGTCCCCTGCAGTCAGAATCAGGGGAAGTCATAACGGGGAACAAAGAAATGGCGGACCAATTGAACAAGTACTTTGGTTCGGTATTCACGAAGGAGGACACGAACAACCTTCCGGTTATAAAAGGGGTCGGGGGGTCTAGTAAGGAGGAGGAACTGAGGGAAATCCTTATTAGCCGGGAAATTGTGTTGGGGAAATTGATGGGATTGAAGGCCGATAAATCCCCAGGGCCTGATGGACTGCATCCCAGAGTACTTAAGGAGGTGGCCTTGGAAATAGTGGATGCGTTGACAGTCATTTTCCAACATTCCATTGACTCTGGATCAGTTCCTATGGAGTGGAGGGTAGCCAATGTAACCCCACTTTTTAAAAAAGGAGGGAGAGAGAAAACAGGGAATTATAGACCGGTCAGCCTGACATCGGTAGTGGGTAAAATGATGGAATCAATTATTAAGGATGTCATAGCAGTGCATTTGGAAAGAGGTGACATGATAGGTCCAAGTCAGCATGGATTTGTGAAAGGGAAATCATGCTTGACAAATCTTCTGGAATTTTTTGAGGATGTTTCCAGTAGAGTGGATAAGGGAGAACCAGTTGATGTGGTATATTTGGACTTTCAGAAGGCGTTCGACAAGGTCCCACACAAGAGATTGATGTGCAAAGTTAGAGCACATGGGATTGGGGGTAGTGTACTGACATGGATTGAGAACTGGTTGTCAGACAGGAAGCAAAGAGTAGGAGTAAATGGGTACTTTTCAGAATGGCAGGCAGTGACTAGTGGGGTACCGCAAGGTTCTGTGCTGGGGCCCCAGCTGTTTACACTGTACATTAATGATTTAGATGAGGGGATTAAATGTAGTATCTCCAAATTTGCGGATGACACTAAGTTGGGTGGCAGTGTGAGCTGCGAGGAGGATGCTGTGAGGCTGCAGAGCGACTTGGATAGGTTAGGTGAGTGGGCAAATGCATGGCAGATGAAGTATAATGTGGATAAATGTGAGGTTATCCACTTTGGTGGTAAAAACAGAGAGACAGACTATTATCTGAATGGTGACAGATTAGGAAAAGGGGAGGTGCAAAGAGACCTGGGTGTCATGGTACATCAGTCATTGAAGGTTGGCATGCAGGTGCAGCAGGCGGTTAAGAAAGCAAATGGCATGTTGGCCTTCATAGCAAGGGGATTTGAGTACAGGGGCAGGGAGGTGTTGCTACAGTTGTACAGGGCATTGGTGAGGCCACACCTGGAGTATTGTGTACAGTTTTGGTCTCCTAACCTGAGGAAGGACATTCTTGCTATTGAGGGAGTGCAGCGAAGGTTCACCAGACTGATTCCCGGGATGGCGGGACTGACCTATCAAGAAAGACTGGATCAACTGGGCTTGTATTCACTGGAGTTCAGAAGAATGAGAGGGGACCTCATAGAAACATATAAAATTCTGACGGGTTTAGACAGGTTAGATGCAGGAAGAATGTTCCCAATGTTGGGGAAGTCCAGAACCAGGGGTCACAGTCTAAGGATAAGGGGTAAGCCATTTAGGACCGAGATGCGGAGGAACTTCTTCACCCAGAGAGTGGTGAACCTGTGGAATTCTCTACCACAGAAAGTTGTTGAGGCCAATTCACTAAATATATTCAAAAAGGAGTTAGATGAGGTCCTTACTGCTAGGGGGATCAAGGGGTATGGCGAGAAAGCAGGAATGGGGTACTGAAGTTGAATGTTCAGCCATGAACTCATTGAATGGCGGTGCAGGCTAGAAGGGCCGAATGGCCTACTCCTGCACCTATTTTCTATGTTTCTATGTTTCTATGTTAATCTCTCCTCATACAACAGTCCTGCCATCCCAAGAATCAGTCTGCTGAACCTTCGCTGCACTCCCTCTATGGCAAGTATATTCTTTCTTAGGTAAGGAGACCAAAACTTCACACAATACTCCAGGTGTGGTCTCACCAAGGCCCTGTATATTTGCAGTAAGACATCCTTGCTCCTGTATTCAAATTCTCTTGTCAACATAAGAACATAAGAAATAGGAGCAGGAGTAGGCCATACGGCCCCTCGAGCCTGCTCCGCCATTTAATATGATCATGGCTGATCCAATCATGGACTCAGGTCCATTTCCCTGCCTGCTCCCCATATACCCTTATTCCCTTATCAGTTAAAAAACTGTCTATCTCTGTCTTAAATTTATTCAATGACCCAGCACTCTGAGGCAGCGAATTCCACAGATTTACAAATCTCTGAGACAAGAAATTCCTCCTCATCTCAGTTTTAAATGGGCAACCCCTTATTCTAAGATCATGCCCTCTAGTTCTAGTCTCCGCTTTCAGTGGAAACATCCTCTCTGCATCCACCTTGAATTCCAATGAGTAGAAGCCCAACCTACTCAACCTTTCCTTGTAAGTCAGCCCCTGCATCTCCGGAATCAGCTTAGTAAACCTTCTCTGAATTGCCTCCAAAGCAAGTATATCCTTTCTTAAATATGGAAACCAAAACTACATGCAGTATTCCAGGTGTGACCTCACCAATACCCTGTATAACTGTAGCAAGACTTCCTGCTTTTATACTCCATCCCCTTTCAATAAAGGCCAAAATTCCATTTGCCTTCCTGATTACTTGCTGTACCTGCATACTAACCTCTTGTGTTTCATGCACCAGAACCCCCAGGTCCCTTGTACTGCAGCACATTGCAATTTTTCTCTATTTAAATAATAACTTGCTCTTCGATTTTTTTCTGCCAAAGTGCATAATCTCATACTTTCGAACATTATACTCTGTTATGTCTTTAGATGCTCTGATAATGACTCCATGAGGCAAAGTATTGCACTTGAACTGTCATAACCTTAGTCCGTTTAATATAACTCCTGAGTGAAAATCACACATGGTGGCCTGCTTTTTATACTAGGCCTGGCACACCTGTATAGATAACCTACACATCTCCCACTGCAGTGCCTTCGGGTGGGACACCTTAGTGACCATACAGCTGATGTACAAGTTTCCCATAGTAGTGCCCTCTGGTGGCATACCATGTGTAATAGTACAAGCAGTAAACATGTCTGGATATATGACATCACTCTCCCCCAAGTCCTTAGTGCAAATCGCCTTCATACATTGACTGTGCTCTGGGCTTAGCTCTATCTGATTGACCCTTGGAGGGTCATTTCCATCTTGGGTGAGTAGGTGGTGTTTCGTTGGCAGTAGAGGTGCTGGTGGTTTCTGTTTGTGAGTCCATGACCACTCCATTCTCTCCCCCCCACATACAGATTATGCCGGTGGCTCATTACATTAATATACATTCAAGTCCAGAAAAAAAAATTTGCAATTACATCATTACATTTGTGGTACAGTTGTGAAGCAAGTACATTTGACTGGTGAGATACATTCTTGATCCATACTTGGAATCAGTACTGGTGTCAGCACCGGTGCGTGAGAACAAGCTAGTTCCAGAACTGCTGGATGGTGTCCAGGTGGTCTGATGGTGGCGCGGTGCCCAGTGCTGGCAGTGGGAACCCAGTTGGCTCAAGTTGCCTGCTCTCGGGGCCTTTGTCGTTGCTCCTAGCGTCAGGCAGGTCCACAGATGCCTGTGATCTCTCTGTCCTTTCCTTATGCCCTGGGTTGTTGCTGCTCCCGGAGGAGCAGTCGTCTAGCAGTGCACAGGGAACTGCTGACTCGCTTGTCTGGGCGTTATTTGATTTAGGATCCTGGCTGGTCCCGGTCCCATTTTGGAGAACTGTTGCGGGTGACCCTTCATTCCCAGGTGTAGCCTTGGTGGCAATAGGGTCTGGGGCTGTGCCTTAGCGCAGTTTGCTCTTTCAGGCTCGTGGCAGTTGGTGCCATCGGGTGACTGAGAGGTGGAGCTGATCAGGGGCAGGGTATCGATACCGGTGCCGTTGCCCTCCTGAGATCGCTTGCTCTGCAGTTTGTCTATATTAGCTGCTTGTGGCCACACTCCGTGGTGCATCACTCTGGTCCCAGGGACGCAGGCTACAGCATTGGTTAGCCGGCTGGACCTGTGTGCTCCCGATGGGCTTGTGCCCGCTACATTATCTGAATACAGTTGAAATCCTGCATCGCACAACGTTTCTGTACTCATTGTAGATAAACTGTAACTCCGATCGCAATCACACAACTTTTCTTTGCTTAATACATGTATAAAACTCTGATCATCAATTACAAGCTTTACATTTAACTCACAGTTGCTGTTACATTGATTGAGAATGTGGAACTGTCCCTTTATGTGTGGTGGGTGGCTGGCCTCTTTTAAGAGAGCCTTGTTATTTTTACCCCAACCATCATCTTCGCTTGGTACCACGTGTTGCTCCATCAGCGCTGCACCTCATGGTCTGGCCGCCGCCATCTTTTTCCTCAGCACATCATCTCGTGGTTTGGGTGCCATCTTTCTTCCATCCACGATGTCAACTGCTGTGATCCTCTTCTCCCCGGGTTCTGCCACCGAAGCTGGGAAGTCGCCTCTGGATCCGATTTTCTTCCTCCGGAGTCCTGCCGCTGGAGCCTGGAAGGTGCGTTCGGGTCGTCTCAGCTGGATCATCTCCACGCAGTCGTGCTGAGCGGTCTGTGTCTCGGGTGCTGTGCTGGTCTGCTCTCTGGTGCCGGATCCAGCCTCAGGTGGGGGCTTGCTTTGCCTCTGAGCTCAGGGGACATCGATCGCTGTGGGATGAAATCTTCCCAGTGCCAATGGATCTTCTCCATCCACCTTCTTCCGAGTAGTGTTCCATCACCTGCAACAATCCACAGAGGTAACTTGTGCACCATGTCATCATGGAGTACCTTTACATCTGCACTACCAACGACTGGGATAAGTTCATTGGTGTTGGTGCGCAGCTTTGCCTGAACTGGGACCAACTTGGGTCATTCAGCTTGATTGTCCCACAGCCTCGCAAAGACTTCTTGATTCATTACTGACTGGCTCGCCCCTGTGTCCACCTCCATGAAGACTAGAGCGGCGTCTATCTCGACTTCCATTCTCAACGGGGAACATTCTGTGGTGCAGGTAAACATTCCATATACCTCATCGTGGGGCTGACCACTTCTTCATAATCCGCGCTGGATTCATTGCCCTCTGCAGACTCTTCATCAACACGGTGAGTCCTATTTCTTATACACATTTGCTGGAGGTGGTCCTTTGTGCTGCACCCTTTGCACACATAGTCCTTAAAATGGCACTGGTGAGCCGGTGATTTCCTCCTCAACGCCAGCATGGTGCTAACCAATTAGCCCCCCTCGGCGGACTCAGAGTTAAGGGACTTGGGGGCCTGTTCTCTCTCCCCTGAGGAGATTCACGTTCTACAGTCCAGTCTCTAAAAGGTGTACTTGCCGGGTTTGAGTCCTGAGGATGAGTCATCTGCCTAGAGCTGCAGGTCGAGGTCATGAATGCCTGGCTTATGGAGATGGCCCTTGTGGCCGATTCCGATGACAAAGGTATCCTGCAGCGCTTCGCTGAGGTGGTCGCCAAAATCACACTGTGCCGCCAGCCTCCTGAGGTCTGCAGCATATTTCGTGATTTCCTGGCCTTCGGGCCGTCGGTGGGTATAAAACCGGTGTCTGACTGTGAGGATGCTCTCTTTGGGCTTGAGTTGTTCTTGGATCAGCATTACAAGCTCCTCGTACATCTTGGTCGTTGTCTTCGCTGGTGCCAGCAAATCCCTGATGAGGCCATAGGCAGTGGGCCCTCAACTGGTGAGCAGGATAGCTCTGCGCTTATCAGCCAGTGTGGCCGGATTGTCGCCTGCCAGGTCGTTTGCTGTGAAGAAATGGTCGAGCCTCTCCACAAAGGTATCCCAATCATCCCCATCAGCGAACTGTTGCAACGTACCAAGGGTAGCCATTTTTGCGTGAAAGTCCGTAATCTCGTCGCCAATTGTTATGTCTTTAGATGCTCTGATAATGCCTCCATGAGGCAAAGTATTGCACTTGAACTGTAGTGACCTTAGTCCGTTTAATATAACTCCTGAGTGAAGATCACACATGGTGGCCTGCCTTTTATACTAGGCCTAGCACACCTGTATAGATAACCTACAAGTCTCCCACTGCAGTGCCCTCTGGTGGCACATATTAGTGACCATACAGCTGGTGTACAAGTTTCCCATAGTAGTGTCCTCTGGTGGCACACCATGTGTAATAGTGCAGGCAGTAACCATGACTGGATACATGACATACTACATCTACCAAATTTTTGCCGACTCATTTAGCCTGTCTATATCCTTTTGAAGGTTTTTTGTGTCCTCCGCACACATTGCTGTTCCTCACATCTTTGTATAGTCAGCAAACTTGGCTACGTTACACTCAGTCCCTTCTTCCAAGTTGTTAATATAGATTGTAAATAGTTGGGGTCCCAGCATTGATCCCTGTGGCACCCCACTAGTTACTGGTTGCCAACCAGAGAATGAACCATTTATCCCGAGTGTTTTCTGTTAGTTAGCAAATTCTCTATCCATGCTAATATATTACCTCCAACCCCGTGAACTTTTATCTTGTGCAATAATCATTTATGTGGCACCTTGTCAAATGCCTTCTGGAAGTCCAAATACACCACATCCACTGGTTCCCCTTCATCCACCCTGTTCGTTACATCCTCAAAGAATTCCAGCAAATTTGTCAAACACGACTTCCCTTTCATAAATCCATGCTGACTCTGCCTGACTGAATTATGTTTTTCCAAATGTCTTGCTACTGCTTCTTTAATAATGGACTCTAACATTTTCCCAACCACAGATGTTAGGCTAACTGGTCGATAGTTTCCTGCTTTTTGTCTGCCTCCTTTTTTAAATAGGGGCATTACTTTTGCAGTTTTCCAATCTGCTGGGACCTCCCCAGAATCCAGGGAATGTTGGTAAATACAACCAATGTATCTACTATCCCTGCCGCTACTTCTCTTAAGACCCTAGGATGTAAGCCATCAGGTCCAGGGAATTTATCCGCTTTTAGTCCCATTATCTTACTGAGTATCACCTCCTCAGTGATTGTGATTGTGTTAAGTTCCCTCCCCCCACCCACCCCTATAGCCCATTGACTATCCACTGTTGGGATATTTTTAGCATCCTCTACCGTAAAGACTGATGCAAAATATTTGTTCAGAGTTTCTGCCATCTTCATGTTCCCCATCACTAATTCCCCGGTCTCGTCCTCTAAGGGACCAACATTTACTTTAGGCACTCTTTTCATTTTTATATACCTGTAGAAACTCTTGCTATCTGTTTTTATATTTCGTGCCTTCCTAACTGCTTGCTGCACCTGCATGTGTGCTTTCAATAGCTGGTGTACAAGGACACCCAAGTCCCTTTGTACATCGACACTTCCCAAGCTATCACTATTTAAATAATAATTTGTCTTTATGTTTTTCCCACCAAAGTGGATAACTTCACATTTATCCACGTTAAACTGCATCTGCCATGTGTTTGCTCACTCACTCAACCTATCTAAATCGCCTTGCAGCGTCTTTGCATCCTCCTCACAACTCACAATCCCACCTAGTTTTGTGTCGTCAGCAAACTTGGAAATATTACATTTGGTTCCCTCATCCAAATCATTTAGATATATTGTGAATAGCTGGGGCCCAAGCACTGATCCCAATAGCCACCCCGAAAAAGATACATTGAATAATGACTAATATTTTTAAAATTTGCTTTAAAACTTCAGTGTATCTTTGACTCTCACTTTATAATAACCCCTGGTAGATTAGCAATATGTATTTTCTTTGGCATATTAATTATTTGAGAGAATATATTTAACAGTTCATTTTTTTTTTACAGTTTCCTTCCCAAGGAAGAGGATTGGGTTTGGCAATGATGACCCTCTTCCTGTCTGTCAACACTCACCATCTAGGCTCATACATGAAGAATAGATACTTGGATTGAACATTATAAGCTGCCTTCCTCTGTGGAACCATACCGCAGAGTCATCCTTTCCAGGAGAGGATGACAGCTAAAATCTTTACAAGGATTTCCAAGCAGTTATTTTCTTCAGATACTATAGCATACCACTAGGGGTCATCATTAGCTGATGATGGTGCCACTGTGCCAGTGAAGTAGCATTCATATATGTGATAAAAAATATAATTACCGTGCAGATTATCTCTAAGAGATTGTGTAAATCAGGTATTTTATATTGTTTGAAGGCTCATTTAATTAATGGAAATCTAAACTACAAAAGGTTGAATTGCAGTTTAATATTCATAAGGAACGTAATATAATTAAATTAAACTGCTATCAGACAATGGATCTGGGTGGAATATTAAACCTAACCCGTCTGAGTGGTTAGTTTTGAGATATTTGACAGCATAATTTAATAAAGCAAATATGATTCTAGAGTAAGGAAACTTTATTAAACTACTGCAATTTATATATTCTCTCAAATAATTAATATGCCAAAGAAATAAAAGAAGCGATAAGGGGAGACTGGATAACAGAATTCTGCATAAATACTGGCTCACTCATGAAGAATCGTCACTTGAACGAGGTACTTAAGGATGTCTGTTCCCCTGGAGCTGTACACAACAAGAGATAGTACAGGAGAGGGAGTGAGAAAATTGGAAAGAACATTAGATTTGAATGAAGAAGGCTCTTTGGCCCATTTAATCTCATCCTTCCAGAATACCAAGTCTACCTTCTTTCCATTACATCTGGCCTTTTGTTAAATCAGTCCCATGTCTTGGCCTCAAGTGCCCTTCTTGAAAGGGGGAAAAAAAATTCCAGCCTTCAAGCGACTTCTTTTTAATACACAGAGAACTTTGATGTCTAAGCCCTGGCATCAATTATTTTTTTTTTCATTTGATCTTTATATGAAGAACAAGTTTCAAAGAGAATCCTTTCCACTCCCTGACAGCAGCTGATTACTACATTAGAAGCAATGTGAGCTGCTGGCTGTCACTACATCAGGACACTTGTGGTTAAAACACACAGGGGAAGCATAAATGGCATTTATTCCTTTGGGGTAACTCTATCCAATGTTTTTTTTTACCTTACAGGAGTGCAGCTGATGGAAGACACCCCTTTCCTCTTCTTTCAGCTCATCATCATAGGCAGTCCCCCGATATCGAGGAAGACTTGCTTCCACTCCTGAAGTAAGTTCTTTGGTGGCTGAACAGTCCAATATGAGAGCCTCAGACTCTGTCACAGGTGGGGTAGATAGTCCTTGAGAGAAAGGGTGGGTGGGACTGGTTTGCCGCACGCTCTTTCCGCTGCCTGCACTTGATTTTTGCATGCTCTCGGCGTTGAGACTCGAGGTGCTCAGCGCCCTCCCGGATGCACTTTCTTTCTCCACTTAGGGCGGTCTTTGGCCAGCGACTCCCAGGTGTCAGTGGGGATGTTGCACTTTATCAGGGAGGCTTCGTAATGTTTCCGCTGCCCACCTTTGGCTCGTAGAGCACTTGCTTTGGGAGTCTCATGTCTGGCATGCAAACTATGTGGCCTGCCCAGTGGAGCTGATCGAGTGTGGTCAGTGCTTCAATGCTGGGGATGTTAGCCTGGACGAGGACGCTGATGTTGGTGTGCCTGTACTCCCAGGGGATTTGTAGGATCTTGCGGATCTTGCGTTGGTGATATTTCTCCAGCAACTTGAGGTGTCTCCTGTACATGGTCCATGTCTCTGAGCCATACAGGAAGGCGGGTATTGCTACAGCACTGGTAGCAGTTTTGAGGGCCTGGTCTTCAAACACTCTTTTCCTCAGGCAGCCGAAGGCGGTGTTGGATGTCATCTGTTATGTATGTATGTAGACCTTACCCAAATGTAAGACTTGCCACCAGGGGGCACACCTGTGGGAAACCTAAGGGTCACCTGTGCACCCTGGGGCAAGCAGGTATAAAAGGTGACTCATCATGCTGCTTCCTCAGTCTGGAGTCTGAAATAAAGATCACAACAGTTTGAGCTTGCAATATAGTCCTGTGGATTTATTCTGAACAAAACAAATTGGCGACGGGTAACGGATCACGAACTTTCACGTGGTAATGGCCACCGTTGGTATTTTTGAGAGATTTGTTGAGGGTGATGATTGGGAAGCCTTCGTGTAATGCCTCGACCAGTACTTTATGGGCAATGAGTTGGACAAGGCTGAGACGGAGGCCAAGCACAGGGTGATTCTCCTCACCGTATGTGGGTCATCGGTATATGGCCTCCTAAAAAACTTGCTGGCACCGGTCAAATAATGGACAAATCTTATGCAGAGCTGTGTACGCTGGCTAAGGAACATCTCAAGCCAAAGGAGAGCATCCTGACGGCCAGGTACCGCTTTTACACACACCGTCACACCGAGGGCCAGAACGAGGCGAGTTTTGTCGCTGACCTAAGACACCTTGCGGGGCAGTGCGACTTTGCAGGATCCTTGGGGGAAATGGTGCGGGACTTTCTCATGCTTAGAATTGGCTGCGAGGTCATCCTTTGCAAACTGCTGACTGCCGAATCCCTAGATCTGAGCAAGGCCATCACGAGAGCCCAAGCCTTCATATCCACGAGCGATAACACGAAACAGATATCTTCACAGAATCGAAGTTCACCGGCGAGCACCGTGCACAAAATAATGTTTGCAGCAGGCAGAACAGCACAGGGCAGGACCCATATGGTTGCAGAGGCCAGACCTAAGCCTAGTGTCATGTATTCAACTATCAGTGTAACCCATGTATAAGCTGACCTAAGTTGTACACCTTGAGAACATTGACCACAACGGGGTGAACTTGTGGGAGACACTCCTAACCTGGACTTTCAGGTATAAAAGGGGAAGCTCCACCCACCTTCATCACTTGAGGCCTTCTCTCAAGTATGGGCCTCGTGTGCATTTATACTGTATAGTAAGGACATAGTAAGGACATATTACCTAGAGTGACTCAGTGTCCACCGTGGGGTGTGAATGTGTATCAATTAGCACCATGTTGACAATGCGGGGGCAGCCATAGGGCTCATCAATGTCGATTCAAGCCCTATATGTGCAAGGGCTGTGGAACAATGGGGCACCTCCAGCGAATGTGCAAACAATCTCTGACTCACCACGTGGCAGAGTCAGGAGAGGACGACCGATCCAGCGAGGATCACGATGAACGAGTAGAAGAGACAATTGAACCCGAGGATGAAGAGGATGAAGATGAGATACACATCTTCAGCACCAAAAGCCCTCCGATAATGTTAAAAGTTGAACTTAATGGCACTCCAGTCTCCATGGAACTAGGCACGGAGGCGAGTCAATCAGTCATGAGCCAGAAGGTTTTCAAGAGGCTGTGGAGTGACGAAGCCAAGCGACCCGAGCTGATCCCGATTCAGGCAAAGCTGCACACCTACACCAAGGAACTGATACCAGTTATTGGTAGTGCGGACATAAGAGTATTCCATGAGGGAGCAGTGCACGATTTACCACTGTGGATTGTTTCAGGTGATGGGCCAACGCTGCGTGGCAGGAGGTGGATGGGGAAAATTCGAGGGAACTGGGAAGACCTCTGCATACCCTCTCCGGCGAACAAGGCCTTCCTTTTCCAAAGGCCCTCTTCCAGCTGAACCAGGTATCGAAGTGCAAATCCCCGAGGCACAGGCCGCTCATCACAACCACGAGGAGGTAAAGTTCAACCGAGCAGAGGTACAGGCGCGGTACCCATCATCTGAAGCCGACGACCCCTTCGCGACGATGGAAGAGGCTCCAGGTTGACCATGAGGATTGGGGCTCTGGCCGAATCGATCCAAATGCGTCTTCCCGACGTCAGAGGCAAAAGACCTGGGGAGGAAGATCACGGCAGTCGGCATCACGGACACGGACGAAGGTGTGTCCAGACCATGGGATGAGTGTGCATCCAGGCCACAGGACGAGATAGTGTCCTGACCACGGGATGAGAGAGCATCCAGACCATGGGACGAGGGTGCGTCCAGACAACGGGACGAGAAGGCGTCCAGACCATGGGACGAAGGTGCGTCCAGACTACGGGATGAGAGAGCGTCCAGACCATGGGACGAGCGAGCGTCCGGACCATGGAAAGTCGCCGCAACAGAACGGAGGAATGTGTCGCCCAGCAAGGAAGACGACTGGGTTTGAGGCAAAGGTAAAGGGGCGGCCGCGTTGAAGGCCAGGAGTCCACCACGCTCAAATAAATTGTGTGCACTGTCATGTATCTCACATTACTGTACATAACTGTATCTTACCATGCTATACATGACTGTAATTAGATATGTCCTGTAACCACAAGCATACCTTACCACCAGGGGTGCACTTGCAGGAGACATTGCATACCTGTTCCACACAGGTATATAAAGACAGGTCTCAGGCAAGTGTGGCATTCGAGAGCTGTGAAATAAAGGTGCAGGTCCAGAGTGACCTTGACTTCAGCATGTGCCTTGTGTGAGTCTGTATTGCAGGGACAGGACTTTACAGTGGCGACGAGTTACGGGATCACAGAATCCACAGAATGGCGACCAACGGCTCAGATGAAAAATACAATGCTGGAGATAATTGGGAGGACTTTGTAGAAAGGCTCCAGCAAAGCTTTGTAATCAAAGACTGGTTAGGCGACAATAAGGCAGACAAGAGAAGAGCCCATCTCTTGACCAGTTGTGGCTCGAAAACATACACCTTAATGAAGGATCTGCTGGCACTCGAGAAACCAGCAAGCAAGTCATTTGAAGAGTTGAGCAAACTGGTAAGAGACCACCTGAAGCCAGCGAGCAGCCGACACATGGCCAGACACAGGTTCTACAACTACAGACGCTGTGTGGGCCAGAGCATACCCGACTTTGTGGCGGAACTTCGGAGGCTGGCTAGTTTATGTGAGTTCTCCGATGAACTAAGGAGAGAAGTACTGAGAAACTTTTTTATTAAAGGAATAGTCCACGCAGGCATATTCCGAAAGCTCATAGAGACCAAGATCTTGACCCTAGAGGCAGCAGCACTGGTTGCACAGACATTCTTGGCAGGAGAAGAAAAAACGAGGTTGATCTACACTGCGGGTACGACAACTAACAAAACATTGGAACAAGGGATTCACAGCATGAAACAAGCTGCTACCCCCACACACAGACAAAGGCAGGAGAGCAGGCCCTCAACAGCAGGCAGTGGCGCTAGAAGCCATCAAGGGCCACATGAACGGCTGCTCACACCTCATCAACCCACAATGCGAGCAATCAACTACAAACTGAGAGAAGCTCAAGAGAGATCAGCCAGACGCAGCTCATCCTTCGGAAACAATGGAAGCAGTCTGTGCTGGAGATGTGGGGGAAGGCACTCATCAAAGGGTGTCGATTTCAGCATGCTGTTTGCAGAAACTGCAACTATACAGGGCATCTGGCCCACATGTGCAGAAAAACAGCAGCTCGGCTGGTATACGAATCAGAAGGGTCGGAAAGCGCAACAAAAGACGATGGGGACAGTGCTCGGGATACCGAGGTACAGCGGGTCAACACGATCAATGGCCACTGTTCTTACAACAAGACGCCTCCAATAATGATGAGAGTCCTATTCAACGGGACACCCGTCAACATGGAACTGGATACGGGAGCGAGTCAATCTCTCATGAGCGCTCAACAATTTGAACAGCTGTGGCCGCACAAAAGCAACAGATCAAAACTCACAAGGGTCGACACCAAACTAAGGACCTATACCAAAGAAATCGTCCCAGTCCTTGACAGTGAACCGACTTCCTCTGTGAATTGTCCCCGGAGATCTCCCAGCACTGCTGGGGAGAAGCTGGCTGGCAAAACTAAATTGGAAATGGAATGATGTTCACGCCATGTCGTCAGAGGAACGGACCTCCTGCTCAACAGTTCTAAGTCGATTTGAACATCTCTTTCAGCCAGATGTGGGCACCTTCAAAGGGGCTAAAGTTAAAATCTACATCACACAGGATGCTAGATCGGTCCATCACAAGGCTCGAGCTGTGCCCTATGTGATGAGGGAAAAGATTGAACATGAACTGGACCGGCTTCTGCTGGAAGGCATTATCTCACCCGTGGAATTTAGCGACTGGGCAAGTCCCATTGTCCCAGTCATGAAGCCTGATGGATCCGTACGAATCTGTGGGGATTACAAATCTACCATAAACAGAGTCTCCGTACAGGACCAATACCCGCTGCCCAGAGCGGAGGACCTATTTGCCACATTGGCTGGAGGAAAACTTTTCTCGAAACTAGACCTCACATGACTAGTGGGGTACTTTGGTGGTAAAAACAGAGAGACAGACTATTATTTGAATGTGACAGATTAGGAAAAGGGGAGGTGCAACGAGACCTGGGTGTCATGGTACATCAGTCATTGAAGGTTGGCATGCAGGTACACCCAGAGAGTGGTGAATCTGAGGAATTCTCTACCACAGAAAGTTGTAGAGGCCAATTCACTAAATATATTCAAAAAGGAGTTAGATGTAGTCCTTACTACTAGGGGGATCAAGGGGTATGGCGAGAAAGCAGGAATGGGGTACTGAAGTTGCATGTTCAGCCATGAACTCATTGAATGGCGGTGCAGGCTCGGAGGGCCGAATGGCCCACTCCTGCACCTATTTTCTATGTTTCTATGTTTCTATCTGCATACATGACGCAAGAACTGACCGAAGAGTCTAAGCTACGCACCACCATCAACACACATCGAGGCCTTTTCATGTACAATCGATGCTCATTCGGCATCAGTTCGGCAGCTGCTATATTCCAGTGCAACATGGAGAGTCTGCTCAAGTCCAGCCCGGGGACGGTTGTGTTTCAAGACGACATACTTATCACGGGCAGGGACACCGACTCCCATCTCCGCAACTTGGAGGAAGTACTAAAGCTGTTGGATCGGGTAGGCCTAAGAATTAAAAAACCCAAATGTCTGTTTCTCGCGCCTGAGGTTGAATTTTTGGGCAGAAGGATTGCCGCTGATGGAATCCGCCCAACAGAATTCAAAACTGAAGCAATTCGTCTGGCACCCAGGCCCCGGAATGTCTCGGAACTGCGTGCCTTTCTCGGGCTACTCAATTACTTTGGAAACTTTATGCAGAACTTAAGCACGCAGCTGGAGCCTCTCCACGTGCTACTCAGAAAGGGGTGCGATTGGTTTTGGGGGGAAGCCCAGGAATGCGGCTTCAATAAGGCACGCAACCTTCTGTGTTCCAACTGTGTTTTGGCTTTTTTTGACCCAGGTAAAAAGTTAGTTCTTACATGTGATGCGTCAGCGTACGGGGTCAGGTGCGTTTTACAGCATGTCAATGGTGCGGGTAAATTACAACCCATAGCTTATGCCTGCAGGTCACTTTCGCGGGCGGAGCGCAGGTACGGTATGGTGGAGAAGGAAGCACTCGCGTGCGTGTACGGTGTCAAAAAGATGCACCAGTACCTTTTCGGGGCCAAGTTCGCGTTCGAAACCGACCACAAGCCCCTCACGTCCCTGCTATCCGAGAGCAAAGCAATAAACGCCAACGCCTCGGCGCGCATTCAACGGTGGGCACTCATGCTGGCGTCTTACGACTACACAATAAAGCACAGACCAGGCACAGACAACTGTGCCGACGCGCTTAGCAGGCTACCCCTGGCGACCACGGAAGGGTCTGACGAACAGGACTGTGAGATAGCCATGGCAATCAATGCCTGTGAGTCCACAGGTTCACCCACGATGGCTCGACAAATCAGAGCCTGGACAACCAGCGACCCCACATTATCCTTAGTCAAACGATATGTCTTAACTGATGACTGGGCAGAGGCTCGCGATGCCTGCCCCGAGGAGATCAAACCTTTCCATAGGCCCATGCATGAACTATCACTACAAGAAGACTGCCTGATGTGGGGCAGCCGAGTAGTTATGCCTCTGCGAGGCAGAGAGGCATTTGTCCGGAAGCTCCACCGCGAGCATCCGGGGATCGTTCTCATGAAGGCCATAGCCAGATCCCACGTCTGGTGGCCTGGCATTGATGCAGACTTGGAGCTCTGCGTCCGACGGTGCATCATTTGTGCCCAACTCAGTAATGCCCCCAGGGAGGCCCCCCTGAGCCCCTGGCCCTGGCCCACCAAACCGTGGTCGCGGGTGCACGTAGACTATGCGGGCTCATTTATGGGAAAAATGTTTCTCGTAGTCGTCGATGCATTTTCTAGGTGGATCAAATGCACCATTTTAAACTCGAGCACCACCTCCACCACTGTGGAGAGCCTTGGAACCATGTTTGCAATGCACGGAATTCCTGACATATTGGTCAGTGATAATGGTCCATGCTTCACCAGCGCAGAATTCTAAGATTTTATAGTTGACCACGGCATAAATAACGTTAAGACGGCACCGTTCAAGCCGGCCTCCAATGGCCAGGCAGAGCGAGCAGTGCAAATCATTTATCAAGGCATGCTTAAAATCCAAGGTTCCACACTGCAGAGCCATCTGTCGCGACTGCTGCTGGCATACAGATCTCGTCCGCATTCATTGACTGGGGTTCCCCCCGGGCAACTATTGATGAAACGGACCTTAAAGACTAGGCTCTCGTTAATCCTCCCAGACATGCATGAAATCGTTGAGGCAAAGCACCGTAAGCTAACTGAGTACCATGACTGAAATTCAAGGGGGAGGTGGAATGAGATAGGGGACAAAGTGTTTGTGCTAAACTATGGCAGGGGTCCCAAATGGCTTGCAGGGACAGTAACAGGCAAGGAAGGAAACAGGCTACTGGTGGTACAAATGGACAATGGCCAAACCTGCCAGAGGCATGTAGACCAAATAAAAAGTAGATTCACCAACAACACTGCAGAACCAGAGGCAGACTACAATGTGGAACTCACACCACACCTGGTGGACAGACAGAGGGAACAACCTGAGGAAAGAGCTATCTCAACAGACAGCCCAGGCGAGATACCAACAATCATACTGAATGAAACAGACAGCCCAGGCGAGATACCAACAATCACAGCGAAATAAAAACATGCACCAAGGCAAAAAACTGAACCACAACTAAGACACTCCGTACGTGAGAGCGTAGACCACCTGAGAGACTGAATCTATAAAGACAATAAGACCTTGGGGGAGGGTGATGCCATGTATCTTACATTATTATATATAACTGTATCCTAACATGCTATACATGACTGTAACTAGATATGACCTGTAACCACAAGCATACCTTACCACCAGGGGTGCACTTGCAGGAGACATTGCATACCTGTTCCACACAGGTATATAAAGGCAGGTCTCAGGCAAGTGTGGCATTCGAGAGCTGTGAAATAAAGTGACCTTGACTTCAGCATGTGCCTCGTGTGAGTCTGTATTGCAGGGGCAGGACTTTACATACACCATGTAAACCGTGCGAGCGGTCTTTCGTGGCCAATGATGTACCATTGTATGGGGTTGGGGGTACCTTACAACAAGCCAAAGTAGCGGGCGAACACCAACCGGTCGTATATGTATCTGACAAAGTACTTGTAACAAGTGATGTGTTATCACACGGGGTTGGGTGTGTTGTACAGTAAGCCAAAGTAGCGGGCGAACCCCAACTTGTTGCATATGTATCTAAAAAAGTATTCGTAGCAAGTGAGATGTTACTGCACAGGGTCGGGAGTGTTGTGCAACAAGCAAAAGTCGAAGGCGAGCCCCATATGATTGAACATGTATCAAATAAGTTAAACAGAGCAGCAGCCTGTGTTCACGAGACTAAAGAGACGCACCAAAGAGTGTCCCAATAGGTGCTCGAGTCAGACAATCTGCTCATCCCACGAGCTTGGGAGAGCAGAGGCACCATTGTCAATGCGTTGTTTCGAAAATGTTCGGCACTGTCTGTACACTGTAACATGATCCGCCACAGGCCAGGCACAGAGAGCGGCACTCATGCTCTCAGTTGGCTACCATTGCCCACCCCCAGGGTGGGAACAGCGCAGCCTGCAGACCCACTCGCGGTCGTGGAAGTGCTAGAAAGTGAGGGGTCAACCGTAACGGCCCCCCAGCTTAGGACCTGGACCAGCCAGGATCCCACGTTACCGCCTGCCAAAGGTGAACTGCTAGACGGGATGTGGCAACCTATCCACCAAAAAGATGATAGATCCATCCCAACGTTGCAAAGCAAGGCAGGGCGGCTACACGCAGTCGGTGGCCCGGGGCCCAATGCCCATGGGGACCACTTGGTCTCCCGCCACTACCGAAAGTCTCAAGGCCATTGCGGCCATCCTGGGTTTGCCAGACCTCAGGGTCAGTGCCCAAATCACTAAACCTAGCATGACGCCTGCCACGGTAAACTCCCCACAGACCCGGCTATTCTGGGTGTTACGCAATCACCAGACCGAATCACTCAGAACCGAGTCTTCCGCATGCCATCAGCAGACAATGCACCATAAGTGCCCCTCCACGCGACATCAGAATAAGTGATATAGACCATATTCAGGGCCTCAGTCGGGCCACTAGCACCGCATTAGCCAAGGGGGGGGGGGGGGGAATTGAGTGTATGTGATGAAAACGGAGTGTTTGATTGTGAATCCATACCGGGCTAACGAGTAAAGCAGTGGGACGAGACCAAACGGCGAATGACAGATAACCAGGAACCACACTGTAAGGACCTGGCCCCCAGCGACCCACCAACACGATCAACTTCACTGTCAACCACAAGGACGAACCCACCATGTCAAGACTTCAACCCAGGCGATCGACCCCGGGGGCGCGGGGCGCCAGATCGTCTCAACTTCTCAACTTGCAAATAGCTTGCACAATAAGGCTTTGGGGGGGGGGGGAGTAATGTTATATATGTATGTAGACCTTACCCAAATGTAAGACTTGCCACCAGGGGGCACATCTGTGGGAGACCTAAGGATCACCTGTGCACCCTGGGGCAAGCAGGTATAAAAGGTGATTCACCGTGCTGCTTCCTCACTTTGGAGTCTGAAATAAAGAGACCAAGGTCACGACAGTTTGAGCTTGTGATATAGTCCTGTAGATTTATTCTGAACATAACATCGTCGTCGATGCCTGCTGTTGTTGATAGGAGGCTCCTGAGATATGGAAAGTGGTCCATGGTATCCAGGGCCATGCCATGGATCTTGATAATTGGGGGGCAGAGCTATACGGCGAGGACAGGCTGGTGGAGGACCTTTGACTTACGGATGTTTAGAGTAAGACCCATGCTTTCGTACGCCTCAGTAAATACATCGATTATGTCCTGGAGTTCAGCCTCTGTATGTGCGCAGACGCAGACGTAGCTCGACGACAGAGGTTGGGGTGGTCTTGGACCTGGCCTGGAGACGGTGCAGATTGAACAGGTTCCCACTGGTGCTGTAGTTTAGTTCCACTCCAGCAGGGAGCTTGTTGACTGTGAAGTGGAGCATGGTGTAGCTTTCAGCTACACTCTATTGTCAAGTATTTAACTGTCATTGTAACCCATGTATAAACTGACCTAAGTTGTACACCGTGAGAACATTGACCACTAGGTGGTGAACTTGTGGGAGATACTCCTAACCTGGACTTTCAGGTATAAAAGGGGAAGCTCCACCCACCTTCTTCACTTCAGTGCTGGCTAATAAAGGTTACTGGTCACAGAGTGACTTTCTCTCAAGTATGGGCCTCGTGTGCATTTATATTGTATAGTAAGGACATATTATTGGCGACGAGAAACTGGGATTTAAACCACACGAGTATGGCCACTAGCAGCACAGATGAGAGGTACTGTGTTGGTGATGATTGGGACGATTTTATTGAGAGACTACAGCAAAGGAATGTCTGGGACAGAATTCGGCCGACAAATGCAGGGCTCATCTCCTGGTGGTTTGTGGATCCAGGACCTACTCCCTGATGAAGGACCTTCTAGCGCCAGAGAAGCCGGCGGACAAGACTTTTCAAGAGCTCAGTAAGTTGATCGGGGAACACTTTAAACCGGCGAGCAGCATGCACATGGCGAGACACCGGTCTTACACGCACCGGCAGCGAGAAGGGCAAAGCGTTCCAAACTTTGTGGCAGACCTCCGGTGACTGTCGAGCCTATGTAAGTTCCCAGATGCATGCAGAGCGGAGATGCTGCGAGACTTTTTTATTGAGGGCATTGGGCACCTGCGGATTTTCAGGAAACTGATTGAGACCAAAGACTTGACCCTGGAAACGGCAGCTTTGATGGCCCAGACATTTATCTCGGGAGGAAGAGACCAGAATGATGTTTGACAAAAATCTTGGTTTAAATGCAGCAAATGGACAGGGAGTCAACATTGTTAACGTGGCACAGAGTTCTCCAGGCAGACAGGGGCAATCGGACATGCCCGAGCATGTTGTCGAACCCAAAGGGGGAATTCAACAGAGACAATGGCTAGCTGAACGGTGATTCATGCCATCGCAAGGGACAATGCGACCAGTAATGGGGCCATCAACACTTGTCAATGGTGCGCTTAAGGACAGTTACAGAGACAGTCAGAGACGATCGACTGGTAATGGACCTTTTGTTTCCAACAACGGCTCATGTTGGAGGTGTGGAGGCAAACACACAGCCAGAGCTTGCAGGTATCAGCAATATACCTGCAGAAACTGCAATGTCAGTGGTCAGTGGTGAGGAGGACAGGAACGATGCAAGCCCTACGAGGCCAAATGGACACTGGGGGAAATCACTGGAAGCTGAAGTTCAGCGAGTTCATGTGGAGCACATATATAGTTCATACACCAGGACGCCACCGATAATGATGAAAGTGCTCCTCAATGGCATCCCAGAATCAATGGAGCTAGACACAGGGGCCAGCCAGTCCCTGATGAGTATCAAACAGTTCAACAAGTTGTGGGCGTCCAAGACCAGGAGGCCTAAAGTATTGCCAATTGATGCACAGCTACGGACATATACAAAGGAGATCATTCCGGTGCTAGGCAGCACCACAGTAGTCGTGACCCACAAAGATTCAGAGAACAGGTTGCCACTCTGGATTGTCCCGGGGGATGGTCCCGCACTGCTGGGGAGGAGTTGGCTGGCTGTCATGAACTGGAAATGGGGCGATGTCAATGCAATTTCCTCTGTGGAGCGAGTGTCATGCTCACAGATCCTGGACAAATTTGACTCACTATTTCAACCCGGCATTGGCACTTTCATGGGGACCAAGGTAGTGATTCACATAAACCCGGACGCCAGGCCAGTACACCACAAGGCCAGAGTGGTGCCGTATGTGATGCGGGAAAAGATAGAAGGCGATTGGACCGCCTGCTGAGGGAAGGAATCATCTCACCAGTCGAATTCAGTGACTGGGCGAGCCCGATTGTGCTGGTGCTCAAGGCGGATGGGTCGGTCAGGATATGTGGTGATTACAAGGCCACCATCAATCGGGTGTCACTCCAAGACCAGTACCCGCTACCGAGAGCGGAGGACCTCTTTGTGACGCTATCCGGTGGCAAACTATTTTCAAAATTGGACCTGACCTCAGCTTACATGACCCAGGAGCTGGCGAGTGAGTCGAAGAAGCTGACCACCATCACGACACACAAGGGGTTGTTTGAGTACAACACATGTCCGTTTGGGATTCGCTCGGCTGCCGCGATCTTGCAACGAAATATGGAAAGCCTCCTCAAGTCGATTCCAAGGACAGTGGTTTTTCAAAACGACATCCTCATCACAGGTTGTGATACTGACGAGCACCTCCGCAACCTGGAGGAGGTGCTACGCAGACTGGACCGGGTAGGTCTGCAACTGAAAAAGGCGAAGTGTGTCTTCCTAGCTCCAGAGGTAGAATTCCTGGGGACGAGGAAAGCAGCAGACGGGATCAGACCTACTGCGTCCAAAACAGAAGCAATCCAGAGAGCACCCAGACCCCGTAACACAACGGAGCTGCGTTCGTTCCTGGGGCTCCTGAACTATTTTGGTAACTTTCTTCCCAAATTGAGCACACTGTTAGAGCCGCTACACATGCTCCTATGCAAAGGTCGCGAATGGGTCTGGGGGGACAGCCAGGAAAGGGCTTTTGATAGAGCATGAAATTTATTATGCTCCAACAATCTGTTAACGCTACATGACCCATGTAAGAAACTCGTTTTAATGTGCGACGCGTCGTCCTATGGTGTCGGGTGTCAATTGCAGCATGGTAATGCCAAGGGTCAGTTACAGCTGATAGCCTATGCCTCCAGAAGTCTGTCCCAGGCAGAACGGGGCTACGGGATGGTAGAAACAGAAAGCTTGCATGTGTATATGCTGTAAAAAAAAATGCACCAGTACCTGTTTGGCAGGAAATTTGAGCTGGAGACAGATCACAAACCCCTAACGTCCCTTTTGGCTGACAACAAGGCCATAAATGCAAATGCATCGGCCCGCATACAGAGGTGGGCATTCACGTTAGCTGCCTATGTCTATACAATTCGGCACAGACCGGGCACTGAAAACTGCGCCGATGCACTCAGCAGGCTCCCTCTAGCCACCACCGAGGGGCAACCGAGCATGCTGCTGAGATGGTCATGGCTGTTGAAGCTTTCGGAAGCGAAGGCTCACCTGTGACAGCCCGTCAGATTAAAGTTTGGACAAATAGAGACCCGCTACTGTCTTTAGCCAAGAAATGTGTCCTGAATGGGGACTGGGCAGCCACGTACGGGGCATGCCCTGAGGAATTCAAACCATTTCACAGGCGCAAGGATGAACTCTCGATTCAGGCCGATTGCCTACTATGGGGAAACCGAGTAGTCATGCCCCAGATGGGCAGAGAGATGTTCATCCGAGAACTCCACAATGAGCATCCGGGCATTGTCATGATGAAGGCAATTGCCAGGTCACACGTTTGGTGGCCAGGGATAGATACAGACCTGGAACTTTGTGTTCGCAGGTGCAACACATGTGCCCAGCTGGGCAATGCGTCCAGGGAAGCCCCCCTTAGCCTATGGCCATCGCCCGCCAAGCCTTGGTCACGCATCCATGTGGACTACGTAGGTCCTTTCATGGGAAAAATGTTTTTGATTGTGGTAGATGCCTACTCCAAATGGATCGAGTGTGACATTCTCAATTCAGGCACATCCTCGGCCACGGTAGAAAGTCTACGGGCAATGTTCGCCGCCCATGGTCTACCAGACGTCTTGGTCACCGACAATGGCCCGTGCTTTACAAGCATTGAATTCCAGGACTTCATGGCAGGAAATGGTATCAACCATGTCAGAATGGCATCGTTCAAGCCGGCCTCAAACAGCCAGGCGGAACGAGCAGTGCAGATAATCAAACAGGGGATGCACAGAATCCAAGGGGATTCCCTACAAAGCCGCTTATCACGCCTCCTGTTGGCCAATAGATCCTGACCACACTCGCTCACAGGGGTCCCACATACAGAGCTGCTAATGAAAAGGATGCTCAAAACCAGGTTATCCCTTATACACCCCACCATGAAAGAAATTGTTGAGAGCAGGCACCAATCACAATGTGACTACCATGACTGGAATGCGAGGGCGCAATGTATTGATGTCAATGACTCTGACTTTGTCCTCAACTAAGCTGCAGGGCCCAAATGGCTCGCAGGCACTGTGATTGCCAAAGAGGGGAATAGGATTCTGGTAGTCAAACTTACCAATGGACAAATCTGCCGCAAACATGTGGATCAAACAAAAAGGAGGTTCAGCAACCCCATAGAAGAAGCAGAGGAAGAACACGAGGTAGAGTTCACTCCTCCACAGGTGACCAAACACCGGGACCAAGCGCAGGAGAGCCCAGTCACTGTGGGCAGTCCGGACAGGCCTGAGGCACCACAAACAGCAGATGCTCAGGCTAGCGCCCAACAACCGGAGCCCCAACTCAGGCGCTCTACAAGGGAGCGTAAACCACCAGAGAGACTTAACCTGTGATCCTAATAAGACTTTGGGGGGGAGGTGATGTCATGTATTTAACTGTCATTGTAACCCATGTATAAACTGACCTAAGTTGTACACCGTGAGAGCATTGACCACTAGGTGGTGAACTTATGGGAGACACTCCTAACCTGGACTTTCAGGTATAAAAAGGGAAGCTCCACCCACCTTCTTCACTTCAGTGCTGGCTAATAAAGGTTACTGGTCACAGAGTGACCTTCTCTCAAGTATGGGCCTCATGTGTATTTATACTGTATAGTAAGGACATATTAGTATAAACAACCCAACCCATCAGGAACTGATGGTATTACATCCTCATGGAAATATCTGCTGTCGGATTTAGGTAATTAGTTCCTGTAAATGTAGGGAATCAATCTTCTGAATTTGCACTCTAATTATACCTAGGTCTTACACAGCAGAGTGTAATGCAATCAGTACCTGGGTGAAAAGTAAAAGGGAGAAAATGGTTATTCTTCATATGCTAGCCGGTATTTGTGCGGAATTCTGTTCTCCACTCTTGTCTCGCTTATCATTTCATTGTACATGGGGAGACTAGAACCAGGAGGCATAATCTTAGAATGAGGGGCTGCCCATTTAAAACTAAGGTGAGGAGAAATCTCTTCTCTCAGAGGGTTGTAAATCTTTGGAATTCACTGCCTCAGAGAGCTGTGGAAGCTGGGACATTGAATAAATTTAAGACAAAGATGGACAATTTCTTAACCGATAAGGGAATAAGGGGTTATGGGGAGCAGGCAGGGAGGTGGACCTGAGTCTATGATCGGATCAGCCATGATGGTATTAAATGGCCGAGCAGGCTCGAGGGGCTGTGTGGCCTACTCGTGCTCCTATTCCTTATGTTCTTATGTTCTTATGCTGATTACATACGAGAGGACATATAAAATGGACTCATTCACTAATTTCACGTTACATTTAACACTGGCTGTCGTATAGGAAGAGTGACTTTAGATAACCCCTTTTACTTTTTATTGTTAAACTGTAAAGCAAGGACTACTCTGTGAAATTCCTCCCACCTCTTTCCCTTCTGAAAGTAAAATTCCTAGATATCAATTTCATATTTGAACCATTTGTGGCCGTGGTGGCTCCCAATGAGCACAGGTGCAGATCTTCCAGATTTAGAAGTTTTTTTTTTAACAGTGTTGGGTTAGGGAGGGTACAATGTTAGCCATGATCGAGTGATCCTTGTTGCAATGGTGTAGTGACAATTCTAGACTTGGGCATGAATTACATCATCTATTTTCTAGGGGTTTGGGGGCAAGGTCGCCCAGTAAATATTAATTTTTGATACTTTATTTGGTGCATTTTGCAACATTCTGGACTAGATATTTTATGTATACTACTTCATATGAGAGAACATACTTCAGTAAAAGCTGTCTAAAAAATCTAACACTGAATCATGTATGTTTTGATAATTTATCGCGTTAACAAAATTAAAAAAAACTGTTTTCCTTGACTCTTGCTTCTTATTATACCACTAAATGTTTTTGAGCCTAGAAATGACTGTTGATAATGTTAATATAATTTTCATTCACCTGCTATTTTAACACAGGTGCTAAACCATTTATATATTATCAAAGGAAAGAAAAAATAGTCGAGCATTTATATAGCACCTTTCATGACCACCAGACATCCCAAAGCACTTTTCCCAAAGCCAATGAAATACTTTAGTCACTGTTGTCATGTTGGAAATGCAGCAGCAAATTTGCAAACAGCAAGCTCCCACAAACAGCAATGTGATAATCACCAGATAATCTGATTTAGTGAGGTTGATTACTCCACCTATTGGCCTAGATACCAGGGATAACTCTCATGCACTTCTTCGAAATAATGCCATGAAATCTTTAACGTCCACCTGAGAGAGCAGAAGGGGCCTCCGTTTAACTTCCCATCCAAAAGTCAGCAACTCCGACAATGCAGCACTCCCTCACTACTGCACTGCAGTGTCAGCCTAAACTTTTGTGCTCAAGTGTGACTTGAACCCACAACCTTCTGACTCAGAGGCAAGAGTACTACCAACTGAACCAGAGCTGACACAATCTTGCAGAAACCACACACTTTCTATCCATAAAGCTTAGCTCCTGTTGTAATGCTATCATGTCAACATTTAGCTTTGCAAATTGCTTTGTCAACACTTCACATTCAATTTTGCTGCCTGTAATATAGCTCCATGCAGTGGACTACTGCTCCACCCAGTAGACTTCTGTGGTAATGCAACTGCTGATGTATATAATAAAAGCACCATGTGATAAGGTCACCCGACAAGTTCCTGTCGAACCATTTTGTGTGTGTGTGCTTTAATAAGATTTTATCACATTGGCGAATGAGGATAGGATAATCGGATTCCCTAGTTGAAATTTTTGTTGGTAGATGATCTCGCTAACCAACAGAGCGAATTTGAGAGGTTCTTTGTTTTGCAGAACAGCTAAAAATCCGAGATAAATTTCAAGTATGCTTAGCTGAACTGAACAGTCCAGATGGCTGCGCCTATGCGAATAATAGGGCGGTTGGGTGAGATCCATCGTGACCGAGAGACGTTCAGAGTGTATATGGAGTAGCTAGAAATGTTTTTCACCGTAAATAGTATCGTCAAAGTCCCTGATGATGAAAACCGTAACCGGGTGGTGTTAGAAAGAAAACGGGCTATTTTACTGACTGAAGCAGGCCTCGCAGTGTATGAAACCCTGAAAAATGTACTTGTTCCTGTCAAGCCAAAGGACACGCCACTGATGGAGATTCTAACCAAGTTAGAACAGCACTACAGTCCTGAGCCCCTGGACATTGCTGAAAGTTATCATTTTGGAATACGCACTCAATTCATTCACATGGAATCAGTGAGTACATTGTAGCTATCCATTCCGTGTCATTTCGGAAACTTTCAGGACCGAGCATTGCGTGACTACTTTGTTTGTGGGATGAAAAATGAAGCAATCAGAAAGAAGTTGTTGACAACCCCGAACTTGACTTTTGATTTAGCTTGTCAGACAGCTATGCCGATGGATATGGCCGACCAATACTACCTAGAATTTCACGCCATTTCCAGTCGTCAAACAACCGAGGTGAATCGCCTGCAGGTTAAAAGAAAAAGGCATTTGGGCCCCAAGGCCTTAATAACTGGCCAAGGTAATAGCACATTAAAGTCATGCCATCAGTGTCTGGGGTAATATATTGCTCAAAGCTGTCCAGATGTGAAGGCAGAGTGTTTCTTCTGCAAGAAAACTGGGCATCTTGCAAAAGCATGCTGACCGAAGATTAAACTGACTTTCAAGGCGAACTCGCCAGGCACTACATAGCATTGAAGAGAAGCAACAGGATGTGAAGGTTCTGGAGATACTCATCATCAGGAGCACGAGGGTATCTAACAATGCTTCTCAAAGTATCGTCATCCAAGTAGACGTCGCAGGAACCAGGATACCCTTGGAAATTGACACGGGTGCATCCGTGAGTGTAGTACCGGAATCGCTGTACCTCGACAAATTGAGTGATTTTCCGATGGAGAAGTCGAAGGTAAAGCTGCGAGGCTAGTCAGGAGAGCAAATCCCTGTGGTAGGACGTATCACCATACCGGTGAAATACAAAGATCAGTTGCAGAGCTTGCCTCTATTAGTAGTGGCAGGAGACAAGCCTGTCTTAATCGGTAGAAATTGGTTGAGATCACTGAAGCTGGATTGGAATGAGATTTTTCATGTTGTAACAAATTTGCATTGAAGGATGATGTCATCAAGCAATATCCAAAGGTGTTGTGCGAAACAGGCAGTCCAATCCAAGGCTTCAAGGTGAGTGTCAGAGTACAGAAGGATGCTACACCAGTTTACTGCAAGCCACCTCCTGTCCCATAAGGACTCAACGAGAAAGTTGAGCAAGAACTCAAAAGACTAGAAACGGAGAACATTATCTCTGAAGTAGATCTAAGTAATTGGGCTACATCCATTGTTGTTATACCTAAGTCAAATGGTAAGGTAAGGTTGTGTGGTGATTATAAAGTAACCGTAAACCAGGAATCAGGGAAAGATATTCATCCATACTTCGTTCGTAGGAATGAATTATCAGTGGATAAAGATTGTATCATGTGGGGTGCAAGAGTAGTTTCTATCCTAAATAAGTTCAGGTCCAAATTATTTGGAGATCTTCATGACCAGCACCTGGGAATGTGCTTGACCAAGAGTTTTGCATGCAGTTACTTATGGTGGCCAGGTCTAGATAAAGATATCGAGGACATCATTAGTCAGTGCACAACATGTCAATCGGTAAGCAAGAAACCACCATCAGTATCATTACAGCCATGGAAATGGCCTCCCAGGGTGTGACAAAGTTTACATACAGACTTTGCTGAGCTACAAGGACAATAATTGTTCATTGTGATTGATAACCATTTGAAGTGGGTAGAGGTGTTTCCGATTCATAAAATAACAAGTAAAACACTAGACAATTTGTGAAGATTGTTTTCTTCATATGGCCTCCCAGAAGAGGGATGAAGTTTTGTTCAGAAGAATTTACACAGTTCATGAGCAGAAATGGTGTGAAACATACCAAAGTTCCACCGTACCATGCTGCTTCAAATGGTGCAGCAGAGCGCACTGTACAAATTGTAAAACGTGCCTTCATCAAGCAAATGTTGGATCCAAATCCAAGGAAACAACAGTTGTCATTGGACCACAAATTAGCAAACTTATCGTAATACTTCTCACACAACTACTGATAGAATACCCGCAGAGTTGTTTCTCAAACGACAGCCACGAACCAGGTTCTCATTGTTAAATCAAACCTGGCACAGTCAGTAGAAGAGAAACAATTAAGACAGAAAGAAAATCATGATAGAGGTAAAGAGAGTGAGGTGTGAAATTGAATCAGAAGGTTAGAGTGAAGAACCATCACCTTAAATGGTTGAAGTGGTTACCAGGAAGAGTAGTGAAGATAGGTGATCCTCGCACATATTTGGTCAAGATGTTTGATCATGGACAGGTTAGGTTTGTTCACATTGATCATATTTTACCTACAGATATGGAAGTAGTTGAAAGTTGCTTTGATTATTTCTGATGAGTTAGATAGTCTTGTTACAAGTAGAGTACCAGTAGCAAATCCTACATCAAATGTACCAGAAACAAGTCCAAGGGAATGTCAGAATTTAAGTCTGAGTCCGAGTCAGGCAGACAAAGAGTCTGACGTTATAAGCAGTCAAAATGCAGATCAAGGGCATCCCTTGGAGAAAAACTCTCCTTGGGCTCAGCCTAGAATTAGTCTAATTTGGACTCCAAGTTTGGAAATGTATCCTCTTTGAAACAGAAAACCAGTGGTTAAGTTTGATTTGTAAATTTGGCAAAATAAGTCCATGGGCTAGAAATTCCACTTTTTTTGCATGCTTAACACCCACTTAACGCCCATTTGACCACTGAAGTGACGCATAATGCCCAGATATCACCCATGTAGCCACAAAATGGAAACTGACGGGCATTTCTTGGAAACTTATCGCCGAGTGTTACTTTCCCCATTTGCTTAACGCCGGGAAAAAATAATACCGCCCGCCCACTTTTTTTGGGCAGAATCATCAGAATGGTCAAAATCAACGCCCATAATATCGCCCAGCTTTAATTTCCGCACTGATTTAACGCTGAGATTCAATAATATCGCCCGCCCACTTTTTTTTGTCATAAAGAGCATATTTACTGAAACTAGCGGCCATGAGATCGCCCAGCCTCACTTTCACCACCTCGCACACATATAGCCCATAATATGGCTCGCCCAAAAAACAGCCAGTAAAAGTTGAAGTAACTTGAATGAATCACAGCGTTATGGACGCCATGTTGTACATCATATGCTGTATCCTTTAAAAGGCTGCTGTGCTTCACCATAGGGGGAGTTCGGATGTTCTCTGGAGGTCATTGGAGTTGATGTGAACATCTTTACAAACATCTTGAACATACTGTGACCGATTGGAATTGAATAGGTGTCTTCGTCGGGACATTTATTGTTTGTGACCAATCGGTGGAAAACAGAGAACTACTGCAGTGGGGCATGTCCTTTCTCACCCTCTCTTGGTGACCAATTACATGCAGCAGACTCAAGATCACCGAAGGTACGCTCCGCAGCATTATGTGCTCAACGTAAGACGTGCCAGACTGATGAGGAGGACCAGACATTACACCCGCCGCAAGCACAGGCATTTTTACCTCAACTTGTCCGACTACACCTGCCTTCGGAGACTGCGCTTCCACAAAGAGGTTATCAGTGAGGTATGCCAGCTGATAAGGGCAGATCTGCAGCCTGCCAGCACCATCAGCACTGCATTGTCCGTTGAGGTCAAAGTCACCATGGCACTATCGTTCTACGCTTCAGGTTCTTTTCAGGCCACAGCTGATGACATTTGCGGACTTTCTCAGCATGCCACACATTGCTGCATTAGACAGGTCACTGAAGCCTTGTACGCACGCAAGAGGGACTTGATCAGCTTTCCTATGACCAGAGAGGCACAGAGTGAGAGGGCTCTAGGATTCGCCAAAATTGCAAACTTCCCCAAGTTGCAAGGAGCAATAGACTATACACACATCGCGATGTGGGCACCTTTTCAGGATGCAGAGGTTTTCTGGAACCGCAAGGGATTCCATTCCCTGAATGTCCAACTGGTTGTCAACCACAGCAAATTATACTGGCAGTGAATGCTCAATTTCCGGGCAGCATCCATGATGCTCACATCCTGCGTGAGAGCACTGTGTCTGACTTGTTTATCAATCAGACACAAGGTCAATGCTGGATATTTGGTGACAAAGAATATGGCCTCGCCACCTGGCTGATGACCCCCCTGCGTGACACCCACACCGAAGCCGAGAGGTGATACAACGAGAGCCACAGAGCAACTCGCAATATCGTGGATAAAACCATTGGAGTGTTTAAGCAGCGCTTTAGATGCCTGGACCACAAAGGAGGCGAGCCCCAATACCACCCTGAGCAGGTAGCTCAATTCGTGGTGGCGTGCTCCATGCTGCACAACTTGGCTATCAGAAGGGGACAAGAATTGCCTGATCAGTGTGACAGTCCACCTCACCAGAGAGAGGAAGAGGAGGACGAGGAGGCTGACATCGGCCTAGACAATCAGGCTGATGCTGAAGCCATGCCCCCGCCCCCCTGTAGACCGCATGACACGACCCGTGGTGGCATGATAGCTGCAAGAGCCTTACGTCAGGAGCTTATCAATGATCGCTTTGCCTGAAAGAACGTTGGTGTTATTTACAAGGCTGACACATTGCTGGGTGTGCAGGTGATACATCAATGGTGGGCATCACTTGGTGACAGTTAAAGTTTAAATTGATTGAAGTTAAGTGTCATTATAACCTTTGATGTTAAAGAACCACCAGTGTGTAATGGTGCAGCTATCTGAGCCAATGCACAATGAGGTTTTGTTGAATAAAAAACATTTAAACTGAAGATTTGCCTGAAATCATCAGTATTTCTGTAAAAACCAACCCTTTCCCCACCACACTCTCCCCGCCCCACCCCCGCCTCACCGCTTCTCCTCCCCACCTCTAACCCTTACTCTTACACTCCTGACTCCAAGCCACCTGGATGAGGAGCTCTCAGGTGATGTTTCATTGTGGGGGGGGGATGACGGCCGAACCGCTGCTTGGACGGATACGTGAGAGGAAGGTCCTGAGGTGGGAACGTGCTCCGAGCCAGAAGCAACATGTTGCTGCTGGCTCTCATGTGTGGTTGGCAATGGAGGTGCGGCACCTTGAGTTGCACTGCCGCGCTCCAGGATCATTGGAAGCCCTCTGTCACCAGTGTTCCTGACTACCAGCTCCAGGGCCTCCACCATCCCTTCCATGTTATATCTTATTTGTTGGACAAAAATTCGGTGCCAACTATGTTATTGGTGCTTAGTAGGCTTTTTGCTGCTGGTGAATCTCCCTCGTGCCTCCCACAACAGCCAAACAAGCACACACCACACCCATACGCGTCTTCGGTCCCTTTCAGCTCCTCTCTCTCTGTCTCCTTTTCTGCGCATGTCATGATGACCCTTGACCTCCTGAATCGTGGGAATCAAGCGATGCCATGCTATTTCTGAGGATGGCGACACTTTACGGCAGAAGTTCAAAAAAATTTTACGCTACCACCCATTTCATATCGCTTGTGGTAACGCACATTTTCAAAAATGGAGTCTAGGTGCTTTGAGAATGGGCGAGAAGCCGGCAATCTGAAAACCCTTTTTTACCGTCCACACCGAAAATAACGCCCATATTTGGGCGATAAGCACAAAAGTGGAAAATCTAACCCCAAATCTTTTGTTATGTATAACCATGCAAGTTATGTATATTGATTATTTTATTATGATTACTTCTGAGAAACATAGAAACATAGAAAATAGGTGCAGGAGTAGGCCATTCGGCCCTTCGAGCCTGCACCGCCATTCACTGAGTTCATGGCTGAACATGCAACTTCAGTACCCCCTTCCTGCTTTCTCGCCATACCCCTTGATCCCCCTAGTAGTAAGGACTACATCTAACTCCTTTTTGAATATATTTAGTTAATTGGCCTCAACTACTTTCTGTGGTAGAGAATTCCACAGGTTCACCACTCTCTGGGTGAAGAAGTTTCTCCTCATCTCGGTCCTAAATGGCTTACCCCTTATCCTTAGACTGTGACCCCTGGTTCTGGACTTCCCCAACATTGGGAACATTCTTCCTGCATCTAACCTGTCTAAACCCGTCAGAATTTTAAATGTTTCTATGAGATCCCCTCTCATTCTTCTGAACTCCAGTGAATACAAGCCCAGTTGATCCAGTCTTTCTTGATATGTCAGTCCTGCCAGCCCGGGAATCAGTCTGGTGAACCTTCGCTGCACTCCCTCAATAGCAAGAATGTCCTTCCTCAAGTTAGGAGACCAAAACTGTACACAATACTCCAGGTGTGGCCTCACCAAGGCCCTGTACAACTGTAGTAACACCTCCCTGCCCCTGTACTCAAATCCCCTCGCTTTGAAGGCCAACATGCCACTTGCTTTCTTAACCGCCTGCTGTACCTGCATGCCAACCTTCAATGACTAATGTACCATGACACCCAGGTCTCGTTGCACCTCCCCTTTTCCTAATCTGTCACCATTCAGATAATAGTCTGTCTCTCTGTTTTTAACCACCAAAGTGGATAACCTCACATTTATCCACATTATACTTCATCTGCCATGCATTTGCCCACTCACCTAACCTATCTAAGTCACTCTGCAGCCTCATAACATCCTCCTCACAGCTCACACTGCCACCCAAATTTGCAAATTTGGAGATACTACAATTAATCTCCTCGTCTAAATCATTAATGTACAATGTAAACAGCTGGGGCCCCAGCACAGAACCTTGCGGTACCCCATTAGTCATTGCCTGCCATTCTGAAAAGTATCCATTTACTCCTACTCTTTGCTTCCTGTCTGCCAACCAGTTCGTAATCCACATCAGCACACTACCCCCAATCCCATGTGCTTTAACTTTGCACATTAATCTCTTGTGTGGGACCTTGTCGAAAGCCTTCTGAAAGTCCAAATACACCACATCAACTGGTTCTCCCTTGTCCACTCTACTGGAAACATCCTCAAAAAATTTCAGAACATTTGTCAAGCATGATTTCCCTTTCACAAATCCATGCTGACTTGGACTTATCATGTCACCTGTTTCCAAATGCGCTGCTATGACATCCTTAATAATTGATTCCATCATTTTACCCACTACCAATGTCAGGCTGACCGGTCTATAATTCCGTGTTTTCTCTCTCCCTCCTTTTTTAAAAAGTGGGGTTACATTGGCTACCCTCCACTCCATAGGAACTAATCCAGAATCTATGGAATGTTGGAAAATGACTGTCAATGCATCCGCTATTTCCAAGGCCACCTCCTTAAGTACTCTGTGATGCAGACCATAAGGCCCTGGGGATTTATTGGCCTTCAATCCCATCAATTTCCCCAACACAATTTCCCGACTAATAAGGGTTTCCCTCAGTTCCTCCTTCTTACTAGACCCTCTGACCCCTTTTATATCCGGAAGGTTGTTTGTGTCTTCCTTCGTGAACACCGAACCAAAGTACTTGTTCAATTGGTCCGCCATTTCTTTGTTCCCCGTTATGACTTCCCCTGATTCTGACTGAAGGGGACCTACGTTTGTCTTTACTAACTTGTTCTCTTTACATATCTATAGAAGCTTTTGCAGTCCATTTTAATGTTCCCTGCAAGCTTCCTCTCGTACTCTATTTTCCCTGCCCTAATCAAACCCTTTGTCTTCCTCTGCTGAGTTCTAAATTTCTCCCAGTCCCCGGGTTCGCTGCTATTTCTGGCCAATTTGTATGCCACTTCCTTGGCTTTAATACGATCCCTGATTTCCCTTGATAGCCACGGTTGAGTCACCTTCCCTTTTTTATTTTTACGCCAGATAGGGATGTACAATTGTTGTAGTTTATCCATGCGGTCTCTAAATGTCTGCCATTGCCCATCCACAGTCAACCCCTTAAGTATCATTCGCCAATCTATTCTAGACAAGTCACGCCTCATACCTTCAAAGTTACCCTTCTTTAAGTTCTGGACCATGGTCTTCATTAAGGAGGGAGAAGTGTGGTATAACTCCACCTAGTGGACTACTGCTCCACCTAGTGGACTATAGTAATGTAACTGCTGATGTATATACTAAAATCATCATGTGACAAGGTCAACTGACAAGTTATTGTAGAGCCATGTTGTGTGTGTGTGTGTGCTTTAGTAATGTCGAAAGAATATATCACACTGCCAACTGTCAAATTTAGTAGCAATCTCTGACCATTCGATGGCTCTCTCATGTGAGCTTTTGAAATCGCTGAACTCTATTGGCACATTGTATATATAAAATATAGCTTCTTTAACTGACCATAGGCAACACCACAGGAAATGTACTAGTTTATTGTAGGGATTGTGTTATATGTGTGAACTTGTATTTACTCTGTACAGCCACCAGAGGGCTCATCCCCTGGAGTCCCAAGAGATCCCATAATTCCTTGGGAGCACAGGTATTTTAAGGAGGCCTCACAGGTTGGAGAGGCACTTTGGAGACCTACAATAAAAGACTAAGTTCACACTTTACTTTGAGCTCACAGTGTTCACTCTGACTCTTTCGCCATACATAACAACTGGCGACAAGATACAGATAGCGAACCCAGAGATGCAGAGAACAGTGGGCATCCTGGAGAAATTCTCGGAAGGAGATGATTGGGAAACTTTTGTGGAGCGACTTGACCAATACTTTGTAGCCAACGAGCTAGATGGGGAAGAGAGTGCTGCCAAACGAAGGGCGATCCTCCTCACCGTCTGTGGGGCATCAACGTATGGCCACGTGAAGAATCTGCTCACTCCAGCGAAACCCACGGAGAAATCATACGACAATTTGTGCACACTGGTCTTAGAGCATTTGAACCAGAAGGAAAGCGTTCTGATGGCAAGGTACCGGTTCTACACCTACAAAAGGTCTGAAGGCCAGGAAGTGGTGAGTTATGTCGCCGAGCTAAGATGCCTTGCAGGACATCGCGAATTTGAGGGACATTTGGAGCACGTGCTCAGAGACTTTTTCGTACTTGGCATTGGCCACGTAACCATACTTCGCAAACCTTTGACTGTAGAGACCCCAACCTTGAGTAAGACCATAGTGATAGCCTAGGCATTCATTGCCACCAGTGACAACACGAAGCAAATCTCTCAGCACACAAATGCTGCTACAAGTACTCTAAACAAAGTGAGGTTGTTTTCGAATCATAACGTACAGGGCAGGTCATACATACCTGTAGCTGCACGTCCGCAGCTGTCTCAGAGTCCACCATCAAGGGTGATGAATGCAAGGCCATTAACACCTTGTTGGCACTGCGGAGGTGATCATCGTTTCCATTCATGCCGATTCAAAGAGTACATTTGCAAGGGCTGTGGAACAATGGGACACCTTCAAGGAGTGTGCAGGTAAGCTGCAAATCCTGTTAAAACTGCAAACCACCATGTTGCAGAGGAGTACAGATTCACGGAGGATCATGACGAACTAGAGACTCAGACCTGAGGAGGCAGAGGTACATGGGGTGCACACATTCACCACGAATTGTCTCCCGATAATGCTGAATGTTGAACTAAATGGACTCCCGGTGTCAATGGAGCTGGATACGGGTGCGAGCCATTCCATCATGGGCAAAAGGACTTTCGAAAGGTTGTGGTGCAACAAGGCCTCAAGGCCAGTCTTAACTCCAGTTCGCACGAAACTATAATTTACACAAAAGAACTGATTCCTGTAATCGGCAGTGCTACCGTTAAGGTCTCCTACGATGGAGCGGTGCACAAGCTACCACTCTGGGTGGTACCGGGCGATGGTCCCATGCTGCTCGGCAGAAGATGGCTGGGAAAGATACGCTGGAACTGGGACGACGTCCGAGCGCTATCGCCCGCATCCAGAAATGGGCGCTCCCATTGTCCTCATACAACTACGCCATCCGCCACAGGCCAGGCACAGAAAACTGCGCCGATGCTCTCAGTAGACTGCTATTGGCCACCACGGGGGTGGAAATGGCACAGCCCGCAAATCTAGCCATGGTTATGGAAGCACTTGAGAGTGAGGAATCACCCGTCACTGCCCGGCAGATCAAAACCTGGACAAGCCAGGACGACTTATTATCTCTAATCAAAAGCTGTGCTTCACGGGAGTTGGTCCATGTGATGTATGTAGCACTAAAATCACTGACTCCACACAGTCTGGTGTTGTAGTAACTGCTGTGACCTTGGTCCTTTATTGTGTAACTCCAGAGTGCCTCTCAGGTGTGGTGGGCAGCCTTTTATACTCTGTCTCGCAGGTACTTTCGGGTCTCCCACCACAGTGCCCCTTGTGGTGCACCATTGTAACTATACATTTAATGTACATGGACAATGCATAACATCTCACCCCCCCAGTTCCAAAAGCAAATTGCCGGTAACCTCGGCCTTGTTCGTCCTGGTTGATTTGTGAGTGTGTGTCCATGACCATCCACTTCCTCTTCCCCCCCATGTAGAGATTATGCTTGCGATCCAGTGCAAGCATGTGGTATTTGCAGTCCTTACCTGGGTGATACAAGTACACAAATATAATCTCCAGTAGAAAGCAGGTACACATGGACAGTACATAGATGCGTTGAAGAGTTATATCAAAAGGTGCAGGTACACTGAACATTTATTAAATCCCAGCTCCACTGGGTGAGGTATGGTGGCGGCATACTGCCCCTTTTAGCCCGAGGTAATGGGCTGCGCTGAGACAGGGTATCGCAACTAGTGCGTTGCCTCTGTTCTCAGAAAATAGTTGCCTTTGTGGCTTGTCTGCAGTCGCTGAACAATTGCATAAATCACATAAGATCAGAAATCGCATTAATCCATTAGTCATGTTAGTCACAGATCCACTAACCCTTTTAACTGTGCATTGTGATATTAACTCTTTTCACCAATCATATCAATCATTTTAATCACAGTAATCATTTTAGCAGCAAAATATTAACTCGTGTCATAAATCACGTCACCATACAAATCACATTAATCATTTTGACTCACTCTTGCCCTTACAAAAGTCTCTTTGTGGGGACCGCCAATGGTGTAAGGCCCCTTTAAGACTTCCGGGTACATTTCCCTTTTAAGACGCCATTTTGTTTTTCCCGCGAGGTTTCTACTGGGCGCCGCCATTTTAGGTGCTCTGTTGGTGCCTGCCTGCCTCTCTCTCAGAACTCTGCTGCCACGAGGCTCGCCGCCATCTTGAACTCGCTGTGCTGCTGCCTGCTCTCCTCTCTTGAGAGAGAGAGAGAGAGCCGCCACACTCTGAACACACCCGGGAGCCACAACGCACCGGCCCCCGCACCGCTGCATCCTCCGGAGCACCCCACACGGCTGACCTTTCTGCCCGGGAACCGCCACACACACGCACACACGTGTCCTCGGGAGCCGACCTCCTCACTGCCGCAGCCGATCCTGGATGAGCCCCACGCCTCGGAGCACCGGCCCTCACGACGTTGCCGAGCGAGTCCCGCTCCCAAAACTGCCGGTTCACCGCTCCTCCCGCTGCAAGCCCCGCGAATGGCCGCCTCTGCCTGTGAACACGGGGGACAGCGGTTTGTGGAGGAATTAAGTCTTCCCAGCTCCTACGGACCTTCCCCATCCATCTCCTGCCGAGTAGCGTCGGTCCATCGCCTGTAATGATCCACAAAGGTAAACCGTGCGTCTCGCCCCCGTGAGATACCTGCACATCCGCTCTGCCAAGAACAGGTATCAGTTCCTTGGTGTAGGTACGCAGCTTCACCGTGACCCGGGACCAGCTTGGGTCGTGCAGCTGGGTTGATCCACAGTTTATCAAAAGTTTCCTGACTCATCAGCGACGGACCCGACCCCATGTCCACTTCCATACTCACTGGGACTCCGTTAATCTTGACTTCCATAATCACTGGGGGCGAATCGTCGGTGCACGTATACAGTCCAAACACCTCATCTTCTTCTGCCTGGGGCTGGGATGCCCGTCGAACCAAACTGCAATGTTCCTCGCTGGATAGCAGATCATCTACTATCTCCTCAGCCACACAGTGAGTCGTGTTTCTTTTGCACATACGCTGAAGGTGGCCTTTCGTGTGGCAGGTATTGCACGTATACTCCGCAAACCTGCACCGGTGAGCCCCTTGGCTTCCTCCGCAGTGCCAGCATGGTGCTGCTCGATTAGCCCCACTCGGCGGACTCTGAGTTCTAGGACCCTGAGGTCCGTGCTCTCTGCCCTGGGCAGAGCCACGTTCTGCAGTTTTGTCCGTGACGGGCACTATCCTGTGAATGGTACCTGCCGGGTTCGAGACGGTGTGGATCATCTGCTTGGTGCTGCAAGTCAAGGTCATAAATGCCCGGCTGATGTTGATGGCTTGCTGCAGGCTGACTGTAGGTTCAGTGGATAGCAGCCTGTGAAGGAGACCCTCATGGCCAATCCCCATAACAAAGATGTCTCGCAACGCCTCGTCAAGGTGTGTGCCAAAATCGCACGGCGCCACAAGTCTCCTGATGTCCGCAGCATATTTTGTGACATCCTGGCCCTCAGGTCTGCAGTGGTGGTAGAATTTGTGCCTGGCTATGAGGATGCTCTCCTTTGGTTTCAGTTGGTTATGAATGAGTTCAATCAGCTGCTCATATGACTTGTCCTTGGCGCTTGCGGGTGCCAGCAAATCCCTGACGAGACGATAAACCTCATCGCCACAACTGGACAGCAATATCGCCTTACGCTTCTCTATCAGTGCGTTTGTGTTCCCTGTCAGGTCGTTTGCTATAAAATAGTACTCAAGCCTTTCCATAAAGGCATCCCAGCCATTACCCTCTGTGAAATCCTTTAGCGTGCCCAAAGTAGCCATGGTTGCATGAAGAGCTCGTCCGTGTCCTCGTCGCCAATTTGTGATGTATGCAGCACTCAAATCACTGACTCCACACAGTCTGGTGTGGTAGTAACTGCTGTGACCTTGGTCCTTTATTGTGTAACTCCAGAGTGCCCCTCAGGTGTGGTGGGCAGCCTTTTATACTCTGTCTCGCAGGTACTTTCGAGTCGCCCACCACAGTGCCCCTTGTGGCACACCATTGTAACTATACATTTAATGTACAGGGACAATACATAACAGTCCAGTGCCCCAGTGGAAATGCAGGAAGAGATTAAGCCGTTCCAACGGCGCAAAGGTGAAATGTCTATACAAGCAGACTGCTTTCTGTGGAGCAACGGAGTAGTGGTCTCCAAGAAGGGCAGAGACACCTTCATCAATGACCTCCACAGTACACACCCAGGCATCGTAATGATGAAAGCGATAGCCAGATCCCACGTGTGGTGGCCCAGTATCGATGCGGACTGAGACTCCTATATTCACAGATGTAATACATGCTCTCAGTTAAGTAATGTACCCAGGGAAGTGCTACTAAGTTTATGGCGTTGTCCCTCCAAACCATGGTCTAGGGTACACGTTGACTATTCAGGCCTGTTCTTGGGTAAAATGTGGTTGTAGGCGTGTATTCCAAGTGGATTGAATGTGAGATAATGTCAGCTAGCATGTCTGCTGCCACTACTGAAAGCCTGCGGGCCATGTTTGCCACTGACGGCTTATCTGATATCCTGGTGAGCGACAACGGGCCATGTTTTACCAGTGCTGAGTTCAAAGAATTCTTGACCCGTAACGGGATCAAACATGTCACATCTGCCCTGTTTAAACCAACATCCAATGGTCAGGCAGAGAGAGCAGTGCAAACCATCAAGCAAGGCTTGAAGAGGGTAACTGAAGGCTCATTGCACAATCGCCTATCCCGAATCCTGCTCAGCTACCGCAGGAGACCCCGCTCACTCACTGGGATCCCACCTGCTGAACTGCTCATGAAAAGAGCACTGAAGACAAGGCTCTCGTTAGTTCACCCTGATCTATATGAACAGGTAGAGAGCGGGCGGCTTCAATAAAGTACATACCATGATAGCGCAAATGTGTCACGCGAGATTGAAATCAATTATCCTGTATTTGTATTGAATTATGGACAAGATCCCAAGTGGCTTCCCGGCACTCTCGTGGCCAAAGAGGGGAGCAGGGTGTTTCAGGTCAAATGGACTCATTCATCAGAAACACTTGGACCAAATCAAACTCAGATTTACGGACTATCCTGAGCAATCCATCTTGGATCCTACCTTTTTTGATCCCCCAACATACACACCAGTGGCAACCGGCACCACGGTTGACCACGAAGCAGAACCCAACATCCACAGCAGCCCAGCAGGACTCAACACACCAGGCAGCCCAGCAAGGCCAGCTGCATAGCAGCCCAGCGAGGGCCCAACAAATGATTCAACAATACCAGCTTTCACACCGAGACGATCAACCAGGGCAGAAGGGCCCCAGATCGACTCACATTCCCTTAATCCCTTGGGAGCACAGGTATTTAAGGAGGCCTCACAGGTTGGAGAGGCACTCTGGAGACCTGCAATAAAAGCCTAAGGTCACACTTTACTTTGAGCTCACAGTGTTCAGTCTGACTCTTTCTCCATACATAACAGATTAATATCTGCATTAAAATATTGGAAGAAAGAAAGAAAGAACAACACCCAGCTCTACCTCACCATCACCTCTCTCGACCCCTCCATGTTCTCAAATTGTCAGACTGCTTCTCCGACATCCAGTACTGGATGATCAGAAATGTCCCCAAACTAAATATTGGGAAGACTGAAGCCATTGTCTTCGGTCCCGGCCAAAAACTCCATGCCCTAGCCAGCAACTCCATCCCTCTCCCTAACATTTGTTTAAGGTTTAATCACACCGTTTGCAACCTTGGAGTGATATTTGCCCCCAAGCTGAGCTTCCGACCACATATCCGCGCCATCATTAATACCGCCTATTTCCAACTCCATAACATTGCCTGACTCTGCCCCTGCCTCAGCTTATCTGCTGCTGACACCCTCAACCATGCCTATGTTACCTCTAGATTTGACTATTCAACGCACTCCTGGCTGGCCTCCCATGTTCTACACTCCATAAACTTGACGTTATCCAAAACTCTGTTGCCCCTGTCCTAATTCACACCAAGTCCATTCACCCATTACCCCAGGCCCCCCACCCCGTGCTTGCTGACCTACATTGGAAACTGGTTAAGCATAAGAATATAAGAACATAAGAAATAGGAGCTGTAGTAGGCCATATGGCCCCTCGAGCCAGCTCTGCCATTTAATACGATAATGGCTGATCCGATCATGGACTCAGATCCACCTCCCTGCCTGCTCCCCATAACCCCTTATTCCCTTATCGGTTAAGAAACTGTCTATCTCTGTCTTAAATTTATTCAATGCCTCAGCATCAACAGCTCTTTGAGGCAGCGAATTCCACAGATTTACAACCCTCTGAGGGAAGAAATTTCTCCTCATCTCTGTTTTAAATGGGCGGCCCCTTATTCTAACATTATGCCCTCTAGTTCAAGTCTCCCCCATCAGTGCAAACATCCTCTCTGCATCCACTTTGTCAAGCCCCTCATAATCTTATACGTTTTGATAAGATCACCTCTCATTCTTCTGAATTCCAATGAGTATAAGCCCAAACTACTCAACCTTTCCTCATAAGTCAACCCCCTCATCTCCGCAATCAACCTAGTGAACCTTCTCTGCACTGTCTCCAAAGCAAGTGCATCCTTTTGTAAATATGGAAACCAAAACTGCACGCAGTATTCCAGGTGTGGGCTCACCAATACCCTGTATAACTGTAGCAAGATTTCCCTGTTTTTATATTCCATCCCCTTTGCAATAAAGGCCAAGATTCCGTTGGCCTTCCTGATCACTTGCTGTACCTACATACTAACCTTTTGTGTTTCATGCACAAGTATCCCCAGATCCCGCTGTACTGCAGCACTTTGCAATCTTTCTCCATTTAAATAATAACTTGCTCTTTGATTTTTTTCTGCCAAAGTGCATGACCTCACACTTTCCAACATTATACTCCATCTGCCAAATTTGTGCCCACTCACTTAGCCTGTTTATGTCCTTTTGCAGATTTTTTGTGTCCTCCTCACACTTTGCTTTTCCTCCCATCTTTGTATCGTCAGCAAACTTGGCTACGTTACACTCAATCCCTTCTTCCAAGTCGTTAATATAGATTGTAAATAGTTGGGGTCCCAGCATTGATCCCTGTGGCACCCCACTAGTTACTGATTGCCAATCCGACAATGAACCATTTATCTTGACTTTCTGTTTTCTGTTAGTTAGCCCATCCTCTATCCATGCTAATATATGACCCCCAACACTGTGAGCTTTTATCTCGTGCAGGATCCTTTTATGTGGCACCTTGTCAAATGCCTTCTGGAAGTCCAAATACACCACATCCACTGGTTCCCCTTTATCCACCCTGTCCGTTACATCCTCAAAGAATTCCAGCAAATTTGTCAAACATGACTTCTCCTTCATAAATCCATACTGTCTCTGCCTGACCGAATTATGCTTTTCCAAATGTCCTGCTACTGCTTCTTTAATAATGGACTCCAACATTTTCCCAACCACAGATGTTAGGCTAACTGGTCTATAGTTTCCTGCTTTTTGTCTGCCTCATTTTTTAAATAGGGGCGTTACATTTACAGTTTTCCAATCTGCTGGGACCTCCCCAGAATCCACGGAATTTTGGTAAATTACAACCAATGCATCCACTATCCCTGCCACTACTTCTCTTAAGACCCTAGGATGCAAGCCATCAGGTCCAGGGGGTTTATCCAACTTTAGTCCCATTATCTTACTGAGTACCACCTCCTCAGTGATTGTGATTGTGTTAAGGTCCTCCCCCGCTATAGCCTCTTTACTGTCCACTGATGGGATATTGTTAGTGTCCTCTACCGTAAAGACTGATACAACATATTTGTTCAGAGTTTCCGCCATCTCCATGTTCCTCATTACTAATTCCCCGGTCTCATTCGCTAAGGGACCAACATTTACTTTAGCCACTCTTTTCCTTTTTATATACCTATAGAAACTCTTGCTATCTGTTTTTATATTTCGTGCTAGTTTACTTTCATAGTCTATCTTTCCTTTCATAATCATTTTTTTAGTCATTCTATGCTGGCTTTTAAAAGCTTCCCAATCTTCTGACCTCCCACTAGTTTTGGCCACTTTGTATGCCCTTGTTTTTAATTGGATACCATCCTTTATTTTTTGAGTTAGCCACGGAAGGCTATATTTTCTTTCACACTCTTTCCTCCTCATTGGAATATATTTTTCTTGCAATGTTGTTATGTCTCAAATAAAGCAATGTGACTGAGTACTGTAGACTTGAGTAAGTGTGACCTTAATCTCTTTATTCTGACTCCGGAGTGCCGGCACAGCATGGGAGGCCTGCTTATATGCAGTACTCCCAAAGGATGCTGGGATTCCTTGGGACTCCAACAGATGCACTCTCTGGTGGTGGTAGAATGCTGGTTACAAGGTGTTGCACACATAACACCACTCCCCCCTCCAAATGGCTTGCTGGCACTGTCGTAGCCAAAGAAGGGAGTAGGGTGTTTGAGGTCAAACTTGCAAATGGACTAACCTGTAGAAAGCATTTGGACCAAACCAAACTGTGATTCAGAGACAGCCACGAGCAACCTGAAGAGGACACCACCAACTTCGACCCTTCGATACACACACAAGTGGCAACTGACATCACGGTTGACCACGAAGTTGAACTCATCATCCCCAGCAGCCCAGTGAAGGCCCAACCAACTCACCTGCACCTGTGTTTATACCGAGACGATCGACTAAGGAACGGAAAGCCCCAGATCATCTCACCCTGTAAATAAGTGTACTATTGACTTTGGGGGGGGGGGGGTGCGGGAGTGATGTTATGTATGCAACACCTTGTAACCAGCATTCAGAGGGCGCATCTGTTGGAGTCCCAAGGGATTCCACCATTCCTTGGGAGCACTGCATATAAGCAGACCTCCCATGCTGTGCCAGCACTCTGTAGTCAGAATAAAGAGACTAAGGCCACACTTACTCAAGACTACAGTACTCAGTCACATTGCTTTATTTCAGACATAACAGCCTTAATTAAAAAGTTTCATCCTCATTTTCAAATCCCTCCATGGCCTCACCCCTCTCTATCTCTGTAAGATAGCTGTGCTCCTCTACTTCTGGGCTCTTGAGCATCACCGATTTTAAACGCTCCACCATTCATGGCTGTGCATTCATCTGCCAAGACCCTAAGATCTGGAATTCTCTCCCTTTGCGATTTTCCAGTCCGCTGGGACCTCTCCAGAATCCAGGGAATTTTGGTAGATTACAACCAATGCATCCACTATCTCTGCAGCCACTTCTTTTAAGACCCTAGCATGCAGGCCATCAGGTCCAGGGGACTTGTCCTCCTTTAGTTCAATCAGTTTGCCTAGTACTATTTCTCTCATGATAGTGATTCCCCCCTCCCAATAGCCCCTTGATTATCAAGTATTGGGATGCTTTTAGTGTCTTCTACCATGAAGACCGATACAAAATATTTGTTCAGAGTCTCTGCCATTTCCCTGATTTCCATTATTACTTCCCCAGTCTCATCCTCTAAGGGACCAACATTTACTTTAGCTACTCTCTTCCTTTTTATATAATTGTAGAAGCTCTTACTGTCTGTTATTATATTTCTTGCTAGTTTACTCTCATAAACTATCTTCTCTCTCTTTATTATTTTTTTAGTTGTCCTTTGCTGGTTTCTAAAATTTTCCCAATCCTCTGGCCTTCCACTATTCTTTGCAACATTGTATGCTTCTGGTTTCGATTTGATACCATCCTTTACTTCCTTAGTTAGCCAGGGATGCTCAGGAGGGCAGAATTAGAGGAGCGTAGACATCTCGGGGTGTTGTGGGACTGGAGGAGATTACAGAGACGGGGGGGACAAGGCCATGGAGGGATTTGAAAATAAGGATGTGAATTTCGAAATCGAGGCGTTGCTTAACTGGAAGCCAATAGAGGTCAGCGAGCACAGGAGTGATGGTTGAGCGGGACTTGGTGCGAGTTAGGACAAGGGCAGCCGAGTTTTTGATCACCTCTAGTTTACGTAGGGTGGAATGTGGGAGGCCAGCCAGACGTGTGTTGGAATCGTCAAGTCTACAGGTAACAATGGCATGGATGAGGGCTTCAGCAGTGGATGAGCTGAGGCAAGGGCGGAGAGGGGCGATGTTACGGAGCTGGAAATAGGCGGTCTTAGTTATGCTGCAGATACATGGTCAAAAGCTAATTTCAGGGTCAACTATGACACCAAGGCATCGAACATTCTGATTCAGCCTCAGTTAGGAGTTGGGGAGAGGGATGGAGTCAGTGTCTAGGGAATGGAGTTTGTGGCAGGGACCGAAAACAATGGCGTCGATCTTCCCAATATTTAATTAAAGAAAATTTCTGCTCATCCAGAACTGGATGTCAGACAAACAGTCTGACAATTTAGAGACCGTGGAGGGGGTCAAGATAAGTGGTAGTGAATAGAGCTGGGTGCTATCAGCGTACATGTGGAAACTGATGCTGTGTTTTCGGAAGATGTTGCCAAGGCGCAACATGTAGATGAGAAATAGGAAGGAGCCAAGGATAGATCCTTGGGAGACACCAGAGGTACCTATGTGAGGGCGGGAAGAGAAGCCATTGCAGGAGATTCTCTGGCTACGATTATATAGATAAAAATGTAATCAGGCAAGTGCAGTCCCACTCAGCTGGACGACAGTGGAGAGGTGTTGGAGAAGGATAGAGTAGACAACTGTGTCAAAGGCTGCAGACAAGCCAAGAAGGACGAGGAGGGATAGTTTGCCTTTTTCAGTCACAAAGGATGTCATTTGTGACTTTGATGAGAGCTGTTTCGGTACTGTGGCAGGCACAGAAACTGGATTGTAGGGATTCAAACATGGAATTGCGGGAAAGATGGGCATGGATTTGGGAGGCGTTCAAGGACTTTGGAGAGGAGAGATTGGAGATGGGGCGGTAGTTTGCAAGGACGGAGGGAGCGAGAGGGGTGATAACGGCAGATTTGAGGGAGAGGGGGACAGTACCTGAGGAAAGTGAACCGTTAACAATGTCAGCTAACATGGGAGCAAGAAAAGAAAGTTGGATGGTCAGCAGTTTGGTGGGAATAGGGTCAAGGGAGCAGGAAGTGGGTCTCATGGACAGGATGAGCTCGGAAAGGTCATGAGGGGAAATTGGAGAGAAACTGAAGATGTGAGGTCAGGGCTAGATCAGGGAATTACCTTAGAGGAAATTTTGTCCGGTGGGCTCGGAGAAGGAAGGGAAGAGGCAGAGGCAGCCGAATGGATGGTCTCAGTCTTAGAGACAATGAAGTCCACGAGCTCCTTAGACTTATTTTCAGAGGTGAGGGTGCAGACTGGAGAGAGGGGTTTAAAAAGATGGTTAGCAGTGGAGAAAATAATCTGGGGTTTATCTTTACTTTCCAGAATGGTTCTGGAATAGTGAGCGGTTTGGGCAGATGAGAGCAGGACCCAATAGTGCTTTATGTGGTCCAACCAGATCTGGCAGTGAATGGCTAGTTGTCCGCCATATCGGTTCAAGTCTATGTCCCTTAGACTTAAGGGAGCGAAGATCAGGGCTGTACCAGGGGGAACGGCCAGGGTGAGAGACTGTAATTTTATTATAGGGACTAGGACATCAAAGCTTTGGTGAGGGTGTGATTGTGTGGATTGGTAGTTGCAGAAATGTCATGGTGAATGGAGGGCCAAAGACTGGACAGTTGGGAGTTGATAAGTGCGATTGTAAGAGAATTGGGAGAGTTTTTTCCAGGGGCAGACACAGGGGAGGTAGGGTTGTGGGGGAGTGGAGGGGAGATGGGGGTGGAGAGCAATACAAGGAAGTGGTCAGAGATGGCCTTATTTGCAATTGACACGATAGGAATAGCGAGGCCACGAGAGATGGCAAGGTCGAGGGTCTGGCCGTGAATATGGGTGGGGCGTTTACATGGAGGGAGAGATTAAGGATGGACAGGAGGCTACTGAACTCAGAGGAGAGAGAACATGGTGAATTGAGATGGAGGTTGAAATCACTGAGTGGATGAACTGGTAATGTGTAGTGTGATTGTTAAACGTTTGTTAATAAACCCATCATCATAGGCAATCCCTCAAAATCGAGGAAGACTTGCTTCCACTCTAAAAGTGAATTCTCAGGTGGCTGTACAGTCCACTGCGGGAATTACAGTCTCTGTCACAGGTGGGGAAGACAGTGGTTGAAGGAAAGGGTGGGTGGGGAGTCAGTTTTGCCGCAAGCTCCTTTCGCTGTCTGTGTTTGATTTCTGCATGCCCTTGGCGAAAAAACTTGAGGTGCTCAGCTCCCTCTCGGATGCTCTTCCTCCACTTAGGGCGGTCTTGGGCCAGGAATTCCCAGGTGCTGGTGGGGATGTTGTACATTATCAAGGAGGCTTTGAGGGTGTCCTTGAAATGTTTCCTCTGCCCACCTGGGGCTCGCTTTCCGTGTTGGAGCTCAGTAGAGCGCTTGGTTAGGGAGTCTCGTGTTGGGCATCCGGATGATGTGGCCCGCCCAACTAGTTCTTAATAATATTGTGTTGCTATGAATTCTTAAGCAAAGAACCCAGGAAGCAAATAAATCACAGGCTCCTCCTCTCTATTGTCCTTGCCTGTATTGACTGCTTGGCCCCTCTCTATTGCCCTTGCCTGTATTAATCATGTTTGGCCCCTCTCTTAAATGATAATGGGATAAGGGGTTATTTGGAGCGGGCGGGGAAGTGGAGCTGAGTCCATGATCAGATCAGCCATGAAGCTTATTGAATGGCGGAGCAGGCTTGAGGGGCCGTATGGCCTACTCCTGTTCCTATTTCTTATGTTCTTATTGCCCTTGCCTGTATTGACCCTGTTTGGTCCCTCTCTATTGCCCTTGCCTGTACTGACCCTGTTTGGCCCCTCTCTGTTGCCCTTGCCTGTGCTGACCCTGTTTGGCCCCTCTCTATTGCCCTTGCCTGTACTGACCCTGTTTGGCCCCTCTCTGTTGCCCTTGCCTGTGCTGACCCTGTTTGGCCCCTCTCTATTGCCCTTGCCTGTACTGACCCTGTTTGGCCCCTCTCTGTTGCCCTTGCCTGTGCTGACCCTGTTTGGCCCCTCTCTGTTGCCCTTGCCTGTGCTGACCCTGTTTGGCCCCTCTCTATTGCCCTTGCCTGTACTGACCCTGTTTGGCCCCTCTCTATTGCCCTTGCCTGTACTGACCCTGTTTGGCCCCTCTCTATTGCCCATGCCTGTACTGACCCTGTTTGGCTCCTCCTCTCCAGTGATTCCAGAGGCTGAATTGGCCTCTGACGGAAGTCCCGCCCCTCAGCGCGGTGATTGGCAGGCAGGGGCGGGCGCTGACTGGATGCTCGGGCTGTCAATCGGGCTTGGGCGTTGTCAAGGAGTGGGGCCTGGCGGCGGCGGCGGAGTGACTGGGACCAGCTCCGGGATTGGGAAGCGGTCCAGCTGCAGTCAGGGGCAGGAGGTGAGTGGCGGGGCCGGTGTTGGGGAGAGTGTACCGCGATTCTGCGTTATACCGAGAGCGGGGCCCGTCAGCAGCGTTGGCCGGGTTTGGAGCTGGCCTGGGGCCGGGGCAGCGCTCAGTAATGCTGGCGGTGCCCAGCGCTGGGCTCTTGCTGCTCCGCAGGTGAGGCTGGCCCTTCGATGCGGGCTGGTCCATTCCCCGCTACCGCAGCGTTGCCACCACAATCTCAGCAACTCCACTATAAAAGTTTTCATCAGCCCACATCATTGACAGGCTGACTCGCTCAATGATGGCCCTCCTTGATTTTAGTCAAAGGATTACAGTTAGTACACTTGAATTTTGTAAAATATCCAACAGCACCATTGCAGATTGTGTCTGGAGGGTGCATTTTTAGCTGAGGGTGAGGTATTGGTAGATTTGGCACCACTGTGCCAAATAAACCCAGTGACAACATTATCATTTCTTGGGAAGGTACCAAGCTACTTAAAATAATTGGGGTCTGAGGATATGATCCTGAACCTCTGGCTGCTAGGTGCAGGGTGCCAATTAATTCCTGGTGTTGCTGCATAACCTAGCTTAGTTCCACTAGAGTTGTAACAATTGAATCTTGACCTTGAAGTCACAGCCAGATGCCTGCTATTCTGTTTATAATACAGTAGTTAATTTAAAAAAAAAACTCTTTTGCTGCAATTGTGTTGAATGTAGAGGTAGTGCTATGTTGGCTAAGGTTAATAAAACAACAGTGGAATTGCAATTCTTAGAGCATTTGATTGTGTTTTAATTTTTCTTTGAGGACATGAAGCAAAGTGGACCTGATGGACAGCATAATTGTGTGATGATTACTGTCTGGGATGACAGTGCAGTCGTATTGTGTCATGAGAGTATTGTTTGAAAACATTAGTGTGATAGATAATCCACTCAGATATTTCATTCTTGTCTCCTTAAGTGGTAACACTTCTAACTTCTAAAGGAAGATACTTAAAGGTTTGCACAAATCTCAAAGTAAAAATAGAACCGATGCTGGCCATGAGTTATAAGGATGGATTGGCTCTGATGAGGCTGGAATGGTTTATGAATATCTGGACTGATTCTGGATTCAGTCTGTGCTAAGCAAACTGATCTCAAGTGGGGCAGCTGTTTCAGTCCTAACCTTGGCCTTTGTTCCTGGGTTCGGGAGGAAAATAAATCATCCAGGACTCTCATCCCTGATCATCGTCCATTGGAAGTACATATTTAAATGCTGCATAAGGACGACCTGGCTTGGCATTGACCCTACATTGTCATATAGTCCATCTTTGTCCGCTGTGGCTCAGTTGATTGCATCCTCACCAGTCAGATGTTTGTGGGTTGAAGTTCCAATCCAGAGACCCGAGCACAAAAATCTCGGCTGACAGTCCAGTGCAGTACTTTAGGAGTGCTGCACTGTCGTAGGTGCCATCTTTCGGATGAGACGTTAAACCAAGGCTCCTATTTCCACTGAAGCAAAGATTAAGAGATCTATTAAAGCTTTTCAAAACTTAAATTGAGAAGTTAGGAGAAACTACTTTACACTGAGGATTGTGGCAATATTAGAATATTTTAAACCATGGAATATTTCAACCAGAAACTTTGTATCTTTTTAAAGGAAATTAGATACATATTTGAAGTAAAGAAAAAGAAAACTATGGGGAAAAGAGCAGGGCAGTGGGATTAGTTTTGTACTTCTCTAGCTGAAGACAAGCTGTGCTGTAAACTTCTGTAGCTCGGCACAGTAATGCGGAACTTCAGATCTTTCATAGTATTTGTAAAGTATTTTTAAAAAAAAATGCAACCATAAAAAAATCCAACCAAGAGACACATTTCAGACAAGGAGGGCAATGAGCTGAGATACAGCAGACATGGCTCAGTTGGTAGTACTCTTGCCTCCTGAGTCAGAAGGTTGTGGGTTCAAGTCCCACTCCAGAGACTTGAGCATAAAAATCTAGGCTGACGCTCCAGTGCAGTACAGAGGGAGTGTTGCATTGTTGAAGAATTTAAACCGAGGCCCCTTCTGCTCTCTCCGGTGGATGTAAAAGATTCTAGACACTATTTTGAAGAAGAGTAGGGAAGATGTCCCTGGTGTCCTGGCCAATATTTAATCTCTCAACCAACATCATCATTAAAAAGATTATCTGGTCATTATCACATTGCTGTTTGTGGGAGCTTGCTGTGTGCAAATTGGCTGCTGCGTTTCCTATATTGCAACAGTGACTACACTTCACCAAAAGTACTTCATTGGCTGTAAAATGCTTTGGGATGTCTGGTCGTGAAAGGTGCTATATAAATGAAATACAAGTCTTTCTTTAACAGTACTGAAATGGGCTGTGCATGAAAAATGATCATGGATGAGATATTAAAGGGCTCCTAATGCCAGTTGATCCTTTGTCCAGCCAGATTTGGGAATAAATTGGCAACATAAACATCAGTGGACCTTTGATTGAATCACAGACATAAACGTATAGCCATCAATTGTTCTCAATGGTTAAGGCAGTATAAGTGCTGATACTGTAGCAATAGAATTCCTCTTGTGGCAATTTCCAATCACTGCCCCTGCCCCCAGCAAGTAAATATAAGTAATTAGGTACAAATAATATTCTGTCAAGTGTTTTTGAAACTTTCAAAATATTATCTTAGAAAGGCATCATTTCTGTATCTGCACATGGGACTGCTGTCAAGTGTATAATAAGGACCTGGGAAATTCAGGGTGAAAATTGGCCATTTGGGCCATCAAGCTTGCTCCATCCAGAGTCTTCAGTGTAAAGGATGGGCCAAAAATTGTGGTCGGCGGCTTCCGACCGAAATTTTTTTAATGAAAGTACCTGGTGGTCTGGGAGGCACGAACACTTCCGGTCCGAGGCCTAGATGCGCAGCCCAGCGCAGAGGCCCACGCATCCCAGGATCGTACGTGCGTCCTGGGATCATGTGGGCCTGGACCACCAATGAAAATGGAGTATTCTCATTGATAGTAATGGTGAGTTCCGTTTGTACGAGACCGCAAGTGCTGGGTTTTGGCCTAAACCCGGAACTTGTGGGGCCTCTTCGGGCGCATGCGCAAATCGTATTCGCCCGGAGAGGCCGCAATTTACGGCCCATAATTTGTGCAAGCCTTTAAGTATCTATCATGGACTCCACTCTCCTGAAAGGTCCTTCCCTTATCTTCCCCTGATTTTAAAAAAAAAATCAAGCTGCTTTAATGTCTGCATCACCCCCAATCCCCCTCCTCAACAGACAGTGATTTAGTTTAATTTTAAAGGTGTCAATTGACCACCTCAAGTCTGTACAATACTTCAAGTCCTGGTGTTTATAGATTTTTCCATTTGTTCACTATCTTTCAATACTTGTGCATGGTCAGGCTCGGAAGATTGAGTGCAGAAGGTAACGGTAGAGGTGACTAACGTTATTTCTTGCATAATAATCCTTGCTATGGACTACTGTTTGTTGACGCACAACATGGAACAGTGGTTATCAGTCAACCCGTTTCAAGATTGTATTTTGAGATGACGTAACTGAACTTTCCAGGATTATGAAGGGGAATTTAAAAATTAGTGCCGGGAAATTGTTAATTTTGGTGAAGTGATCAAATACCTGGAAACACAAAGAAGCTGGAGGAAAGAAGGGAAGTCTGGAAGATGAGGGTTTCTACTTGTCTTTTTTTTGCTAGAGCAGGTTATAATTTTTTAAATAATGGAATCAGGGCAACAGATAATCCGGGTTTCTGGCCTTTTGCCAGTTGACAGTTAGCCAAAACCAGAACTTGATTTTAAATTTCCTGCAGTGCTCTGAGATCACACCATAAAACATTGCATCAGATAGAGCCTGTACTTCTTAAACTAGCAGAAAATTTGTGGTGGCTGGCATGTTACTTGGGTTGGCAGAGATAGGTAGAGACATCTGCGGCTCCTTCTACAGGCGATTGAATACCTTTGTTCTGACCAGTGGGGTTTCTCAGTGCTATCTGGGATCATGGGATTGGCATTGCTACAGTTGTACATTGCTGGCAGATCGTGGTTTTAGTGACAGAACATAGAGTCCTGGGGCTCGATTTTCCCCAAAACAGTTTTTTAGCGTATTGCTAGATTTACGCCTGTTTTTCTCTGCCACAACTGCTCCAAAAATAAATGTGCCAAGTTTCCCTCTTCTATTGTGGGGGAGGGGCCTAATGTCTGTGCCGAAAAAAAAAAAGGACGTGATTCCTATGGGCGCGCATACGCAGTACAGCTCCCGGTCTGCAATTGGCCATTTTTAAAGAGCCAGTTTGTGTGTGTGAGAGCTTTAATTATCATTGGAAAAATCAGAGCTGTAATGCAAGATGTAACATGGCGCAAGGACCAAGAATTTCTTACAGGATGAAGTGGAGGCACTAGTTACTGTGATTGAGAACAGATGGCAGGAGCTGGACACCAGCAGAAGTCACACAAAAGTTCCACCCAAAGAAATGAAGAAATACTGGAACCAACTTGCACAATATTACTGTGCAGTGGTGACCACCTCGAGGTCTGGAGGCCAGTGCAAAGAGAAGTGGCAGGACCTTGGTCAAGTCATTAGTGTAAGTAATATATTCATTTTTCAATGGAATTGCAATTGTAAATGTGACCACCTATATATGTCCCACCCAGCAGAAAGATACTCTCTCTCAAAAGTTACATTTTCATCTTTGCAGAGGAAAGTGGCACACAACAAATGAGAAAGAACTCGAACAGGAGGAGGCCTGCCAAATCTGCACCCGCTGACACCCTTGGAAAAGAGGGTCGCTGCTTTGATGGGTCCTGTCTGGAGAACAGCAACCTCCACTGCACAAGCTGGGCCCACACTCGAGGGAGAGGGTAAGTCCTGCAAATTCCATAGCCTGGCTTTCCTAAATGTTAAGTACTGCGTGGGCTAGCCATGCTTCGGTTCATGGAGATGTCTCCCTCAGCTTCGCTTCTGATGATGCAATGTGCTATCATTCATCGTGATCCTTCAAATCAGCCTGCTGCCTGCACTGAGCCTACTCATGCAACCCACCCTGCCCCCTCCTCTGCTGCTAACCATTTGTCTGTTCTGTTATATTTTGCAGAACTTGACGATGCAGAAGAAGATTCAGACACGGACAAGCCTGAAGTGAAAAACATCTTCTAGACCAAGAGCATGGGAGGGGGAGGGGATGGATGAAGCCCCCACTGTTGTACTCATTTTGGAGGAGGTGCGGGTGCCGCCCATTGAGGTGCTAGCCCCTTCCCTGAGTAGTGGTCTGTTGGTGAGACATTCCATGGTTTCCCAAGGCTGGGGATACCCGTGGGGTGCAACGAGGCACACCCAGGGCCCCACAGTCTGAGGCTGCGAGTCCCAGTGGGATGCTGCGAGCCACACACCAGGGGAAGGAGAACTCGACCGTGCTCTCTTGAGGTGCAGGATCTAACAGATGTGGTTCACATGATGGCAATGAGTGCGGAGAGCATTGACCTTACCCGATCACTCCTGGACATCATCAGTGGCGTGGGTGATGAGGTATCGGGACTGGTGGGAGAAGTAACAACATTCTCGAGAAATGGGAACGTTGTCCGGGAACATGAGGGAGGGCGTGTCACAGGTAGGTGAGACACTGTCGGCAAACAGGAGGGAGGGAATGACGCAGTTAGCTGCTGCAATAAGGGAACACGCCCAGACCCCGCGCCCATTGACAGAATCAACTGCCACTCCCACTCCAATTCCCACACCAGCCTCTGAAGAGGCCCAAGCTGGGCCTTCCACATTACCGCCTGACCCACCACACCCCCCCCCTCCCACAACAAGAAGTGCGCATTACTCGAGATGTTCAAAAGAATAAGCTTGGTATCAACCCGAGCAAAGTTGCGCCACTGCCTGCGGGCAAGCACAGCGGGTGGTCTTAGAATAAGGTGGAGGAGAGGTGGGTGCAGCCTTTCTTTGCTGCTGTTGTTATTCTGTTGTAACTGTTCTCAAATTAAAAGTTTTTTGTAAGTTATGTAAATTTACAAGTTTAAAAGTTTGTAAGTGATCTTAAGTGAAAACTTTAAAGTTTGATACAAGAATATTTTTAGTTAAGTACAAACAAATGTTTGTTAAACTTTTGAATAAAATATATTTTAAATTATAACTGAATCATTTCCATTATTTGTTCTGTAATTTTGTGATGTGTTAATGGAACGGGTCCAAACAGTAAACATGGACCATGTGGAATAGTTGCAGCTGAGCCTTCAGGCAGCAAAGCGTTCACGGATGAGCTGCTGGCGCTAGGCTTGAGCAATCGGTTAAAGGGACATGACGACCCGCCCTCCTTCGCCGTCGTGCTCCCGGTTTAGGTAGTTGCATGGCTTTCTTGTCCTCGGCATCTGTATCTTCCTCATCATTGTCATCAGCCACTCTCACCTCAGATGGGTCTTCCACTACCTGCTGCTGCTGCCTCATGATGGTTAAGTTAATGCAGCATGCAGCACAACAGTGAACTGACCAACAATCTCAAGGAAGTATAGCAAGTAGACTCTATACTTGTCCAGACATTGGAAACACTGTTTCAGGATTCCACTAGTCCTTTCTAGTATGCTGCGCGTCGCAGTGTGCGACATGTTGTATTCCCGGTCCGCTTCTGTTCGGGTTATGCATCATAGAAACATAGAAATATACCACGCAGAAGGAGGCCATTTTGGCCCATCGTGTCCACGCCGGCCAACAAAGAGCCGCAAGGCCCTTGGTTAGCAGTCCTGAAGGTTACATATAAACCTATGAACAATGACAGAAAGGCAAAGAACACCCCACCCAACCAGTCTGCCTCACACAACTGTGACACCCCTATACTCCACCCCAATCTGAGCCATGTGATCTGGGAGAGGCAAAAACCAGATTAAAAACCCAGGCTAATTTAAGGAGAAAAAAATCTGGGAAAATTCCTCTCCGACCCATCCAGGCGATCGAAACTAGTCCAGGAGATCACCCTGGCCGTATTCGATTCCCTGCAGTACTTACCATTATATCTGCGCTGTCCAGCAACAGGTCATCCAGTCTAATCTCAATTACCAGCTCTAGGTCCGTAACCCTGCAGGTTACTGAACTTTAAGTGCCCATCCAACCATCTCTTCAAAGTGATGAGGGTTTCTGCATCCACCACTCTTCCAGGCAGTGAGGTCCAGATCCCCACGACCCTCTGCGTAAAGAAGCCTCCCTCAAATCCCCTCTCAACCTTCCACCACCCACCTTAAAACTATGCCCCCTCGAAATAGGACCCCTCCATCAATGGAAATGGGCCCTTACTATCCACTATGTCCAGGCCCCTCAATATTTTGTACACCTCAATGAGGTCTCCTCTCAACCTCGAGCCAGGTGGCGAGGCTGTACCCTTTGTCTCCCAGTAGCTACCTCTGACCTACTGGCTGCTGCTGAAACATGGTAGATATAATGCTCTTGTGTCGGATGAAAGCATCATGGGTGCTCCCGGGGTATCTTGCATCAATTGACTTGATGCGATGCATGTCCTCACACACGAGCTGCACATTAATGGAGTGGAAGCCTTTTCTGTTCCTGTACATCTCGGAATCCTCCGAAGGTGTTCACAAGGCGATGTGGGTACAATCAATGCAGCCCTGTACCTTTGGGAAGCCAGCAATCCTGAAGAAGCCCACAGTCCAGTCACGCATTGCCTGGGCGATCATGGGAAACTTTATGTAGTCATTCCTCCGGGCATATAGTGCAGCAGTCACCTGCCGAATGCAGATATGTGTTGCATGTTGAGAAATGGCACACACATCCCCAGTTGTAGCTTGGAACGACCCGGATGCATAGAATGAAAGTGCAGCTGTAATCTTTGCTTCATGTGACAAAGCAGTCGTCCTGATGCTTCTGGGTTACAGGTCTGCTTTTATTAACTTGCAAAATCTCAGTTACAACTTATTTGTGAAAACGCAGCCTCCTGACACAGTCTGCATCACTCGGGTGCAGGTACGAATGCCTGTCTCGATGTACCCGACGTGGGTAAGGCCTCCTGCCCATCGTGCTCTGAGGTTCCTCCTGCGATGACGTTGAATCAATTGTCTCCTCCGCTGTACCATCATGCAGAAGGCATGCACAAAGTATGGCATTGTCAGTATTGCCCCCATGATTATATTTTACCTTTGCAAGAAGCTCAAAACCGCATGTAGGCAGAATAAGGTTCTTTGTTCTCTCTCCCTACAAGGTCTGTATGGACCACACTCAGATCTGAGCAGGTGCAGTGATCGGGAACACCTGCCCCCCCCTCCCCCCCGGGGGCTACATTTGATGCATCGTGCAGGCTTCTGATGCCTTCCGTATGACTTCCACAGCCCCCCTACCCCTGCTCAGGCTTCTTTTGAAGCCGAGTTCCGAGCCCCTGTGTCTGGGCGCGTATCAAGATTCTGTCGGCCAACACTTCGACCCTCAAGCCCTGTTTGCAGACATTCGGTGCTGGCGTGTCAGTTTTAAAAAAATAATGAAAACTTACAGAATTCCATCAAACTTCCATTTACTGCATTTTAAGATTTTAAAAAACAATCTTTTATGCATATTTAAGTGTTCTTTGCTCCCTCCAAAACTTCGCTGAAAAACAATGGCGTCTTTGCCGATTTTTCAGTGCGCACTGTTTTTTCTTAACTCACCAGAAGATTTTACGGGAGTGGTCACATGCGCCGCCCTAGGAGAATTTTTTTTTTGGGCAAACTTGCATAATTGAGAAAAACTGGCGGGCAAAAAAAAAGACTAACTTTCAAAAGTCGTAACTAACTGAGTTACGCTGGCGCACATTTGTTGGGGAAACTTTAATTTAACTTGCGCCAAAAAAAGCGGTGCACGCCGCAAATCACTGGGGAAAATTGAGCCCCTGGTGTGGGAATGAAAATGATGCTAGTATTGTGCTGGAGGGCTGGGTGCTTGGAGAACATTTGTTGTTTTGAAGTGCAATGCATCTTTATTGTTGGCAATGAGGCATGGACTAAATTTGGGAAAGTTTAAAAAAAATACAAAAGAAAGCAAAGAAAAATTGTATAATAAAAAAAAAAATATTAGCCACCCAATTCAATCAATCAAATGAGAATCTAGGAAAATTACCTTTATGGGATTTTTTTCATCTGGTATTATAGGGTTTACAATAAAATAACAAATACAATAAATAAGCTGGATTAATTCAAACTGTTCTCATGATTACAAAACCACCAGGCAGCACTGACTTTCTCGTTGCACCTCCCCTTCTTTTGCTTTCTATCCCTTCTCTTATCCTCTCTCTTCCATCCCTCCAGAGTGATCACATTTTGATGAAGCACCACAGCCTGGAGCTGGCGCAGGACTTGTGGGCAATACTCAAGTTAGCTGTAGTACTGCTTCAGGAAGAAACTCGACAACGTGGCAAAGTTAAGACCAGCCACAGCCTTGCTCCTAACCTGGAGCTGGTGCCTGATCCTTTAGATGGATGTTCATCAGTTAATAGGTATCCAGGCCAGGGTGGGGCTTGAGCCAGAGAAAGAATGGCTAAACAAATGTAGATTATAAGACTGTGCCTTGAAATAAATACAAGAACCAGAGTGAAACCAATAATACAGTACAATTACAAACCATTAATAAATGGTCGGACATTTATCAGACTTCTAAACAAAACGAACATGTGTTGAAAGGGCAAAACAGTATTCCCCTTTTGAAATGAATGGGGATAACTTGATAAGAACCCTTTTCTAATGTTGCTCTTGAGTTAGCTATTAGAAATTATGCTTTCAGCCTGGATTTACTCATCTTTCATTTCCTTCCTCCCTGGCACAGACTTTTTTTTTTCTTCACTCTGCTTTGTCATGTATGACATTTTAATAATTGTTCCTTGCCTGGTTCATAGGTACTGATCTCCCTGGTGAGCCATTAGGAAGGAGGCTCAAATCTAGTTCAGCATCTGTTGGCAGCTTTCCGATCCCCCAAAAAGCTCAATTGAGCAGGCAATTTTATGCTGGGGAGTACTGGCCCCAGTAGGAGGACCATGCGTGTGCCACCGATGGCACTTTGTCACGTTAAAGCCACTGTCGTAAAGTTGAGAACTAGGACATAGTATTGCTGCAGACCTATGTTCTCGCACTATTTTTCCGATTGTTACTTCGTCGCTTATTGTACTACCTCACTACCATCACCTCATCATCATAGGCGGTCCCTCAAATCGAGGATGACTTGCTTCCACACCAAAAAGGGATGAATTAACAGGTGTTTCAATGAAGGACCTAATATTCCAGATCCTGAACTACATGCTGAAGGGTGGAAGATGCCTGTGCGTGGAATTTTTTAAAGTATGGTGGCCGTTGCACACCAGCCACCACACGGGCTTGACAGAGCCAAGTCTTGGTCCACTGGTAAAGATTAACCAAGACGACTGGAGACCAGCTCTGTTGCACGGACCTAGTGCGTGCACATATCGCAATGTGGGCTGGCCCGTGCTGCCCCTGGGCCCTCGCCTCTGCTGGGCCCCGAACTCACGCCTCCCCTGGGCCCTGATCACATCGCTCCACGATCACTCGCTGCTCCTTCGCCCCAACCTTGTCGCTCCTGCTGTACCTGCCCACACTCCAATCAGCGACCTGGACCTTGGTACGTCCAATCCAGTCGCTCTCCAGCACACGCTGTACCTTGAAGTGGTATGCTCTTTCGAAGGCCCCGACCTGCTGATGGTCCTTGCAGGTACCATTACCTACTCTTTAGCAGATGGCCATTGTTTTGGCTGCTTTCTGCTGGGCCACAGGACAGTTGCTGTATAACAATTTAGAAAGTTTATTCCAAAAGCTGCTCTGATCCAAGTTATTTTCTTATTGTACAGGTATTACTAAATAGTCACACTGATGTTTCGTGCTGCCTTCAGTGAGGTGAAAACATTTCTCTAAAAGATTCAGGTCTTGGTTGTTGTTGGAGGAGCGTGCACTCTTTAATTTCTCCCAGTGCAGAGACATGTGCATTTGTTCCAGCTGATTATATACTTGCCTTTAGCCCTGTAAATGTTGGGAATTTCACATCTTGGATTGTAATATTATTTTCCCGGTTAATTGCTCTCCCCTCCCCGCCCTCGCGTTTTCGACAGTGTACATGTGATTTATATTTTTTTAAATCATGGTGTTCGGATGCAAAGGTTACATCATTTTACAATAGCGTCTATTGCGTGTAGTGTATTTGCCAAATAATGATTAACCCCTATTTGTTTGCTTTTTAATTGAATTTTGACAGTATCATTAGTCAAGGTGTGACTAATTTGTGTCATTTAAAATGGCTTGATGCAATTCAGTGGCTACAGAACCTCATGAAATACAGAATCCGTAACATCATCATAATAAAAGGCTCATGCCCTTGACTGTTGACATCAAGCATTTTCACCTCATTACCCCATCAGCTAAATGGATGCCTTCTGTGTTTTGTGGAGACTTTAATGCCAATTTTTAATTATAGTAATTTACAAAAAACCCAACAACTCCCCTGATTGATTGGGTAAGCCCACTGCCTGATGTGGTTCTCAGCCAGAAGGTCCTAGGTTCAATCTGTGCTCATGCCATGCCAGCCATCAGGACCGACAATTGGCCTCAGCCCTCTGGGTCTGCCCCACCTTATTTAAACCTTCTCCTCCAAGTGTAAGTCCCGATCTATACCCTGCACACCTCACGCTGCTCATCACAGCTCCCTCCTGTCCACTGTCTGAGGCAGTTTCTTCTGTCGTAATGTCTCAGCACTTTGGATTTATTTTCTTAATCCACCACTTTGCCACCCCTTTTCTCCCCGTCCCCTTTCAAAAGCCGATATTTTTGGTTGTGAATTTAATTCCCCTCTTCCCACCCGCCCTTTCTTTCTCGCCTTCTGCATGGTGGCATCCTCTCTCCTTTGTAAAACACTGAGATTACTCCAGTGCAATACTGAGGGAGTGCTGCACAGTTGGAGGTGCCATCTATTGGATGAGACGTTAAACCGTCTGCCCTATCGGGTGGACGTATGGGATCCCACGGCATTATTTTGAAGAAGAGCAGGGGAGTTATCTTCGGTGCCCTAGCTAATATTTATCCCTTATCATTAAAACACATTATCTGGTCATTATCACATTGCTGTTTGTGGGAGCTTGCTGTGTGCATATTGACTGCCGCCTTTCCTACATTACAACAATGACTATACTTCAAAAAAGTATTTCATTGGCTGTAAAATGCTTTGGGACGTCCTGTAGTTGTGAAATGCGCTGTATAAATGCAAGTCTATGTTATTCCTGTTAGACAAAGGAGGGAAAAACATCGGCTCGAGTTCCTGCTCTGGATTGTTGCCTAGTGATACTAAGTGAGATGATGTTAGATGAAAACTGGTCGATCTTGCATAGCTTTCATTGGCTTGCACGTAAAGATTGGCTGCTTAGACAAGATCTTCTATCGTGAGTGTATCTGCAGCCCATCAAAAAACGGGAAGGCCAAGGCCCAACACATCAACTTTGTTCCCATTCAGAGTATTTGTCTAATGATACATATGCAGACATTGCTGAATTTATATTTAAGCAATAGTTTGTATTTCTGGGCTGCATGTACTCCAGCTGTCAATTCTAGCATTATTGCACCGGCTGTCAAAGGATTAGAATTGAGATGTATTTTGAAAAGAACTTCGAACTGAGTATTGGGTCACATATGCTCGAGTAATTGAATGGCATGATTAGGACATAGTTCAACATTGTAGAAAATAAAAGTTTTAATGCAAATATATTAAATGATTTTGTATTTTCCACGAAAAAAAAATGAGCAGGTTGTTTTTGTAAACTCGCACAGCCCAATATTTGGGGCTATCAATAATTATAGGTTAATATTGCAAGTACTATACTAAAATATTGCCATATTGCGAAGATCCAAATTAGCAAGGTGTCTTAATTTCTTCCAGACAAAACTCCAGACACAGTTTTTATATTAATTAGCAGTGACATGCAAAACATTTGCAGTCAAATTAGTATCTTTATTGCAACAGTACTTGTTTAGACTATCATCTTCATCGTCTGAAGATCCTTCCTCCATTTCTCCCTCACTCCCCCTCTCACGCCCTTTCTCCCTCCCCTCTCACTCCATCCCTCCATCCCTCCCTCCCACTCTAGCATTCACTCCCTCCCACTCTAGCCCACCCTCCCTCCCTCCCTCTCTAGCCCCTCCCTCCCTCTCTACCCCCTCCCTCCCACTCTACCTTCCCTCCCTCTCTTGCACCGCCCCCCCTCACCGCCTCCCTCTGCCCCTCCCTCTCTTGCCCCTCCCTCTCCACCCCTCCCTTCCTCCCTCCCTCTCCCTCCCTTCCTCCCTCTAACCCTCCCTAACCCTCCCTCCCTTCCTTTCCCCTCTCAATCTCTCCCCCCTCCACGCTCTCTGTCTCCCCCCCTCCGCGCTCTCTGTCTCCCCCCCTCCGCGCTCTCTGTCTCCCCCCCTCCGCGCTCTCTGTCTCCCCCCCTCCGCGCTCTCTGTCTCCCCCCCTCCGCGCTCTCTGTCTCCCCCCCTCCGCGCTCTCTGTCTCCCCCCCTCCGCGCTCTCTGTCTCCCCCCCTCCGCGCTCTCTGTCTCCCCCCTCCGCGCTCTCTGTCTCCCCCCCTCCGCGCTCTCTGTCTCCCCCCCTCCGCGCTCTCTGTCTCCCCCCCTCCGCGCTCTCTGTCTCCCCCCCTCCGCGCTCTCTGTCTCCCCCCCTCCGCGCTCTCTGTCTCCCCCCCTCCGCGCTCTCTGTCTCCCCCCCTCCGCGCTCTCTGTCTCCCCCCCTCCGCGCTCTCTGTCTCCCCCCCTCCGCGCTCTCTGTCTCCCCCCCTCCGCGCTCTCTGTCTCCCCCCCTCCGCGCTCTCTGTCTCCCCCCCTCCGCGCTCTCTGTCTCCCCCCCTCCGCGCTCTCTGTCTCCCCCCCTCCGCGCTCTCTGTCTCCCCCCCTCCGCGCTCTCTGTCTCCCCCCCTCCGCGCTCTCTGTCTCCCCCCCTCCGCGCTCTCTGTCTCCCCCCCTCCGCGCTCTCTGTCTCCCCCCCTCCGCGCTCTCTGTCTCCCCCCCTCCGCGCTCTCTGTCTCCCCCCCTCCGCGCTCTCTGTCTCCCCCCCTCCGCGCTCTCTGTCTCCCCCCCTCCGCGCTCTCTGTCTCCCCCCCTCCGCGCTCTCTGTCTCCCCCCCTCCGCGCTCTCTGTCTCCCCCCCTCCGCGCTCTCTGTCTCCCCCCCTCCGCGCTCTCTGTCTCCCCCCCTCCGCGCTCTCTGTCTCCCCCCCTCCGCGCTCTCTGTCTCCCCCCCTCCGCGCTCTCTGTCTCCCCCCCTCCGCGCTCTCTGTCTCCCCCCCTCCGCGCTCTCTGTCTCCCCCCCTCCGCGCTCTCTGTCTCCCCCCCTCCGCGCTCTCTGTCTCCCCCCCTCCGCGCTCTCTGTCTCCCCCCCTCCGCGCTCTCTGTCTCCCCCCCTCCGCGCTCTCTGTCTCCCCCCCTCCGCGCTCTCTGTCTCCCCCCCTCCGCGCTCTCTGTCTCCCCCCCTCCGCGCTCTCTGTCTCCCCCCCTCCGCGCTCTCTGTCTCCCCCCCTCCGCGCTCTCTGTCTCCCCCCCTCCGCGCTCTCTGTCTCCCCCCCTCCGCGCTCTCTGTCTCCCCCCCTCCGCGCTCTCTGTCTCCCCCCCTCCGCGCTCTCTGTCTCCCCCCCTCCGCGCTCTCTGTCTCCCCCCCTCCGCGCTCTCTGTCTCCCCCCCTCCGCGCTCTCTGTCTCCCCCCCTCCGCGCTCTCTGTCTCCCCCCCTCCGCGCTCTCTGTCTCCCCCCCTCCGCGCTCTCTGTCTCCCCCCCTCCGCGCTCTCTGTCTCCCCCCCTCCGCGCTCTCTGTCTCCCTCCCTCCGCGCTCTCTGTCTCCCCCCCTCCGCGCTCTCTGTCTCCCCCCCTCCGCGCTCTCTGTCTCCCCCCCTCCGCGCTCTCTGTCTCCCCCCCTCCGCGCTCTCTGTCTCCCCCCCTCCGCGCTCTCTGTCTCCCCCCCTCCGCGCTCTCTGTCTCCCCCCCCTCCGCGCTCTCTGTCTCCCCCCCTCCGCGCTCTCTGTCTCCCCCCCTCCGCGCTCTCTGTCTCCCCCCCCTCCGCGCTCTCTGTCTCCCCCCCTCCGCGCTCTCTGTCTCCCCCCCTCCGCGCTCTCTGTCTCCCCCCCTCCGCGCTCTCCGTCTCCCCCGCTCTCCGCGCTCTCCGTCTCCCCCGCTCTCCGCGCTCTCCGTCTCCCCCGCTCTCCGTCTCCCCCCCTCCCCCGCTCTCCGTCTCCACCCTAATCCGCTCTCCGTCTCCCCCCTCCCCGCCCCCCCACCCTCCCTATCTCCATTCCTCTCCCCTGCTCTCCCCCTCCCCCGCTCTCCCCATCCCCCTCCCTCGCCCTCCCTATCTCCCTCCCCTGCTCTCCCTATCCCCCTCCCCCGCTCTCCCTCTTACCCGCCCACCCCCACTCCTTCGCCCCTGCACCCTCTCTTTTCCCTCACGCCTCCCTCCTTTCCCTCCCGCCCGCCCGTTCTTTCTCTCCCACCCTCTTTCCTTCCTTCCCTCTTTCCCTCCTTCCCTCTCTCGTTCCCTCCTTCCCTCTCTCGTTCCCTCCCGCCCGCGCGCTCTCTCTTTCCCTCACTCTCTTTCCCTCACTCTCTCTTTCTTTATCTCTTTCTCTTTTTCCTTCTCTTTCGCTCCCACCCTCTCTCTTTCGCTCCCAACCTCTCTCTTTCGCTCCCACCCTCTCTCTTTCGCTCCCACCCTCTCTCTTTCGCTCCCACCCTCTCTCTGTCTTTCGCTCCCACCCTCTCTCTGTCTTTCGCTCCCACCCTCTCTCTGTCTTTCGCTCCCACCCTCTCTCTGTCTTTCGCTCCCACCCTCTCTCTGTCTTTCGCTCCCACCCTCTCTCTGTCTTTCGCTCCCACCCTCTCTCTGTCTTTCGCTCCCACCCTCGCTCTGTCTTTCGCTCCCACCCTCTCTCTGTCTATCGCTCCCACCCTCTCTCTGTCTTTAGCTCCCACCCTCTCTCTGTCTTTAGCTCCCACCCTCTCTCTGTCTTTCGCTCCCACCCTCTCTCTGTCTTTCGCTCCCACCCTCTCTCTGTCTTTCGCTCCCACCCTCTCTCTGTCTTTCGCTCCCACCCTCTCTCTGTCTTTCGCTCCCACCCTCTCTCTGTCTTTCGCTCCCACCCTCTCTCTGTCTTTCGCTCCCACCCTCTCTCTGTCTTTCGCTCCCACCCTCTCTCTGTCTTTCGCTCCCACCCTCTCTCTGTCTTTCGCTCCCACCCTCTCTCTGTCTTTCGCTCCCACCCTCTCTCTGTCTTTCGCTCCCACCCTCTCTCTGTCTTTCTCTCGCTCCCACCCTCTCTCTGTCTTTCTCTCGCTCCCACCCTCTCTCTGTCTTTCTCTCGCTCCCACCCTCTCTCTGTCTTTCTCTCGCTCCCACCCTCTCTCTGTCTTTCTCTCGCTCCCACCCTCTCTGTCTTTCTCTCGCTCCCACCCTCTCTCTGTCTTTCTCTCGCTCCCACCCTCTCGCTGTCTTTCTCTCTCTCTCTCTCTCTCTCTCTCCCTCTAACTCCCTCTCTGTCTCTCTCCCTCCCTCTCTGTCCCTCTTTCTCCCCCACCCCCCACTCCCCTTCCATAGCATTACACACAGGTTGTCAAGACCACGTGTAGGTTTCAGATGAAGCAGGCTAGAGAGAATGCAATAATTGGGCCAGGTCATGCGGACATAATTGCATCCTACATTTAATATCAAACATCATTATTTTTATATTTCCGTTCTCGATTTCAATGTCCACATTTATAATAGTACTCCTTTTGTAAACGTGTCGTGTTATAATTACACCCTTCAGCCAGTGTAATTAATAATTACCAAGTGCCACTGCGACAAAAGCAAAATACCGCAGAGACTGGAAATCTGAAATAAAAACAGAAAATCCTGGAATACTCAGCAGGCCAGGCAGCATCTGTGGATAGAGAGACAAAGTTAACGTTTCGGATCGATGACCTTTCATCAGAACTGGAAAAAGTTAGATGTAGCAGGTATTAAGCAAGTACACAGGCAGGCAAATGTGGTGGAAGAGGAAAGAACAAAAGGGAAGGTCTGTGATAGATTGAATGTGGTGGAAGAGGAAAGAACAAAAGGGAAGGTCTGTGATAGATTGGAGGACAGGAGAGATTAAATGACAAGGGATGATGATGCAAGGAAAAAGGGGATGGCAATGGGACAAGTGAAGAGACAAAAGATGCTATCTGAAAAAATGAGAGCAGTGGTTATGATTTGAAATTGTTGAACTCTATGTTGAGCCCAGAAGGCTGTAAAGTGCCGAATCAAGATAGGGCCTGTTCCTCGAGCTTCCATTGACCTTCATTAAAACTGTGCAGGAGGCAAAGGACAGAGAGGTCAGAGTGGAGTAGGGTGGAGAATTAAAATGACAGGCGATTGGAAGCTCAGGGACAGGTTTGTGGACTGAACGGAGGTGTTCTGAAAAGCGATCACCCAATCTGCGTTGGTCTCCCCAATGTAGAGGAGACCACATCATCAGCTGTCAATACAGTCATCATAGGCAGTCCCTCGGAATCGAGGAAGACTTGCTTCCACTCTTAAAATGAGTTTTTAGGTGGCTGAACAGTCCAATACGGGAACCACAGTCTCTGTCACAGCTGGGATAGATAGTCGTTGAGGGAAGGGGTGGGTGGGACTGGCTTGCCGGACGCTCTTTCTGCTGTCTGTGCTTGATTTCTGCATGCTCTCAGCGATGAGACTTGAGGTGCTCAGCGCCCTCCCGGATGCACTTCCTCCACTTAGGGCGGTCTTTGGCCAGGGGCTCCCAGGTGTCAGTGGGGATGTTGTATTTTATCAGGGAGGCTTTGAGGGTGTCCTTGGAATGTTTCCTCTGCCCACCTTTGGCTTGTTTGCCGTGAAGGAGTTCCGAGTAGAGCACTTGCTTTGGGAGTCTCGTGTCTGGCATGCGAACAATGTGGCCTGCCCAGCGGAGCTGATCAAGTGTGGTCAGTGCTTCAATGTTGGGGATGTTGGCCTGGTCGAGGGCGCTAATGTTGGTGCATCTGTCCTCCCAGGGGATTTGTAAGATCTTGTGGAGACATCATTGGTGGTATTTCTCCAGCGACTTGAGGGCCCCAAGTTTCCACACGATAATAAACGGGCGCCCCTCCGAGCTGGGCGCCCGTTTTTCGCGCCGGAAAAGAAACGCGCAATTCTGGAGCGCCCTGCAGCTCCATGTCTGCTTGGCGTGGCGCCCAGGGGGGGCGAGCCTACCACTCGCGCCGATTTTGTAAGTGGGAGGGGGCGGGTACCATTTAAATTAGTTTTTTTCCTGCCGGCAACCCTGCGCGTGCGCGTTGGAGCGTTCGCGCACGCGCAGTGTGAAGGAAACATTGGCACTCGGCCATTTTTGTAGTTCTCTGTAGCTGTTTAATTTTTGAACATTTTTTAATAAAAGCACATTGCCATCAGCACATCAGCACTGAGGCTTCTTGCAGCAGTGAGAAGGCTGCAGGAAGCCTCAGAAATTTGAGGCAGTCGTTTCCCGACGGCCTTCCCCCCCCCCCCCCCCCCCCTGCCGTCGGGAAATGGCTGCTGAACTTGTGAGGCTTCCTGCAGCCTTCTCACTGTCTCCTTCCCCCCCCCCCCCCCCGCCCGCCGTCGGGAACGAACGGCTGCCTCAACTTGTGAGGCTTCCTGCAGCATTCTCCCTGGATGAAGCACTTTCACGCAGGTAGGAACATGGTTTATTTAATCTTTTCTTTGCTTATAAATATTTATTCAGGTTGGATTTATTTGTATAATATTTGTCTAAGTATAAATAAGGATTTATTATAGAATTTAATGACTTCCCTTCCCCCCCCCCCCCCACCTCGTTCTGGACGCCTCATTTGTAACCGCCTGATTTTTTAATGTGTAGACAAGGTTTTTTCAGTTCTACAAAAATCTTCACATGCTCCATTCTAAGTTAGTTTGGAGTACGTTTTCACTGTGGAAACTTTGAAATCAGGCGTCAGTGGCCGGACACGCCCCCTTTTGAAGAAAAAATTCTGTTCTACCTGACTAGAACTGCAGAAAAAAAAAGGTGGAGAATTGCGATTTCTAAGATAGTCCGTTCTCCACCAGTTGCTCCTAAAAAATCAGGCGCAAATCATGTGGAAACTTGGGCCCGAGGTGTCCACTGTACATGGTCCATGTCTCTGAGCCATACAGGAAGGCGGGTATTACTACAGCCCTGTAGACCATGAGCTTGGTGGCAGTTTTGAGGGCCTGGTCCTCAAACACTCTTTTCCTCAGGCGACTGAAGCTGCAGTGGCGCACTGGAGGCGGTGTTGAATCTCATCGAGGGCCCTGTCAACCACGGTGGAGGGAAATCCTCGGTTGAGGAAAAAAGAAGACATATCGGAAGCATTGGTCAGAACAGATAAAGAGAAACTGGAAAAAAGGAAAGAGACCTTATAGGAAGCTGGGTGGGAGCAAAGTGTAATCAGGGTAGCTGTGGAAGTCAGTGGGCTAATAGTAGATATTAGTCGATAACTCGCCAAGACTTCTTCGGCAGCACCTCCCAAATCCATGACCTCTACCACCTAGAAGGACGGGCAGCAGGCACCACGGTGGAGGAGTGGGGAGTGGAGGGGGTGGGGAGTGGAGGGAGGTGGGGTGGGGGGATGGGAGGGAGGTGATGGGGATGTGGGGGGTGGTGGGAGGGGGTTTGGGGGGGAGTGGGGGTGTGGGGTTGGGGGGGGGAAGAGGAGGATGGGGGTATGGGGTTGGTGGGGGGAAGAGGGGGATGGGGTGTGGGGTTGGGGGGTAAGGAAGATGGGGGGGTGGTGATGGTGTGTGGGCAGAATGATCCAGTGTTCTTGCTCTTAATCCCTGCCTAGTGGCCCATGCTAGAAAGTATGTCTGCTTGGGCATTGAGAACAGGATAAAGCTCAGCTGTGATGACCTCTGCAGTCAAATAGCATGCTAATACTCCGGCTCAGACATAAATAATGGTTACTTAGATGAGGTGCTAGAGCACAACGTACTCCTGGCAGAATCTCTGCTGTCAGGAGAGGAGGAAAGACATTTGGGGAGGCAAAGAAAAAATAAATAGCAGGTATCGGAAAACACAGTATTGATCTTTTTTTGTGAGCTTGTGTGCTGTTGTATTGGCACTGTCTTTCCATGGTGCTGTGTGTAACAGTAATTGAATGGAGACCGTTTCATTAAGTTAAATTGCAATATTTTAATAAAGAAATTTATCTTAAGCTGCAATTCTCTTATTTAGTGGTTTGAAGCATTGTTGAAGTTGCCGTGTAGAAGTTAAATTATGCTAGCAGCCTCTAAGTAATGGCTAGTCAGGCAATAATACAAGTGCAAAAAACGTTACCCTTCCTCGTTTACAACCTGCTGTTTTGTTTTTTGTAGGACAAAGATGGTTGAGCAGGTATACAGACTTTGTGGAGATGATTTGGGTGCCTGCGCGTCTGATCCAATTTACAGCTGATTGCACCTGTGTATAGACACGGTTGCCATGGAAACTGGCAGCAATGAAGAGACAGCTGGAACAAAGGCTTTGTCTGCCGGCCGTGGGGAACTTGCCAGAGGAAACCAGGCCCAGGGAGCAGCTGTGCTCGCACCATCCGTGTGCACTGATGCCACTGATGCTGAACAGTCTTCTGGGAAGCTTAAGAAAACGGCATTCAAACTGTTTGGAGGAAGGAAAAGCATTTGCACACTACCTAGCTTTTTCACAATAAAGAACAAAGGACAAGTAAAAGGATCCTCCAAAAGGGGAATTGCCAAAAGCAAAACACACAATGGCATAAGTGAAGTGGTGTTGGACATCAACCAGAAAGAAGGACCTGATACTGTATGGAGTGGATACACTGATTCATCTAGCTGGAACTCTGCTGCAGCAAGAACCTTGTGCGGCTCTAAAAGTGAGCACTCAGCACTTGACAACAATGTAAACTCTGATTTCCATAAAGGTGAATCGCTACAGTCCGAGAACTCTGAATCATTTGCTCCGAAACAAAGCACAGACAAGCCCTCGAGCGTGAGGAGATCAAAGAAGGGACTGAGGGGACTGTTTAATAGTATCAGGCGTCACAAAAAGAACAAAGCTGTTGATTCCGCTAAAGGCGATCCACTGGACAGCAACCATGCTGCTGCTGCTGATTTTGCACATACGGAACAAATGACAGCAGGAGAGCAAGGAGTGCGGGCTGTATTTAAAAAGGGCTTGGTAGAGCTAAACCTGAAGCCTTCAAGTAAAATGAACCATTCGGGGACCGGTGATTCAATAGATAAAACGGGGACTGCAAATATTACAAGCTCTTCATCTGAATCATGTGCTATCAAAATAGAAAATACCTTGAGAAATAAGAGGAATGACTTTGAGGCATCTGTTGCAGAGGTAAGGAAAGTCAGTGCAGGTGAAATTAAGGCATTAAGTGGGAAGGCAGGTGGTGCTATTCTTAATATGAACTCTAGTTTTGGTAGCATGCCTGATATTGTAAAACCTAATTGCATAGACCATGACCCACCATCAGTGCATTCTTTTGATCAGATCAGCTTGATTTTTGGTGATGTGACCTCGTTGAAGAGCTTTGATTCCCTAACGGGCTGTGGAGACATTATTGCTGACCACGATGATGATAGTATTGCTGAAAGTACAGTGTCTGGTGAGAGGGGCAGAACAGCTGGGAAACGGAGCTCATGTTTGGTCACTTACCAGGGTGGTGGGGAAGAAATGGCAACTCCAGATGAGGTGGATGATGACTACCTTAAAGCACTGTGGGAGAAAGCAACGGGGGCAGCGACGGTCTATGACAGCAGTCAGAATATAGCAGAGGATGGCGGTGAGTGTCCGAGATCGCCTAGTGATGTTGACCACTCTGCCTTGCATATCAATCTGGCAGATCCTTGTGTTCTGAGGGGGATCAATGATAGTGCAATCAACAGTAGTGAGCTGGTAACCCCACAAAGTGATCACCAGGAATCTGCACCAAATAGTGACGAAGGTTATTTCGACTCCACCACCCCAGGACATGACGAGGAAGGGGGAGATAGCATCAGCCAAAGCAAAAAAGAACAACTTCCAAGAGATAGCTATAGTGGGGATGCCTTGTATGAACTCCTTGTCGAGCAGAACGATAGCCTTATGAATTCCCCACCTAGTGATGAGCAGTCTTTAGAAACAAAGCCACCTTCTTTGGGAACCTCGTTTACATCCATTTTAAATGTTTCTGTGCCAGGGGATATAAATGTTGCTTATATCCCAAGCAAACAAGAGACATTTGATTTTATTCAGGAAGGCGAGATCAGATTAGCCCACGTGCAGCAGCAGCTAAACTGTTGGGAACCAAGTGGAAAGATGGCGCTTAAAGGCTTGGCCTTTCGAGAAAAGGAAATGTTCTCTGGTGATGCGCACAGTACAGAATTTAATAACATTGATACAGAAGCTGTCAGCATTACTGCCAAAATCCAGCAAGCTGGTGTGAGCACAGAACCACTTGTTTCACGTAATCTGAGCAGAAAGGTGAAAGATGATTACATGCCAGACACGGCTGATGAGCAGAATTGGACAAATCACCAGGGATCTAGCTGTCTAAAAGAAGGCAATAATAAATACATGATGATCAGACCGAGTGTTTGTGGGAGCTACAACGTTACAAAACCTCACAAGATGTCCGGGACAAACTACATGCAAGAATACAAAAGTGAAAAGTGCAGTAAATGGGGACAACAAATGAAAGATGGTGAAAATCGAGGTGTGAAAAAAGTAGCTCTGGATACTACAAGTGCCAAAGGAGCAGTTGATGATTCCTGTGGAAATACCTCTGCCTGTAAAACAGTGGAAAAGGCTGAGGAGAAGTGTGAACAAGCTATCAATTACTCACAGGCTTTAGTTGAATTTACAGCTAACAGAAAACTTTATCCCAATCTCTCCGAAAGTCTTGGAAGCTCTGATTCGGGTTCTCAATTCACACAGGATATACATGCTCTGCCAGCTATGGTAACTTTTGATGTTGTTGATGTTGAGAATGAGGGAGAATGTGACCAGCAGAGTGAAATGGTGACAGATGAGGAAATGTCTGCATCTTATGAGGCCTTTGATAACCGTTACATGGAGAAAGATCTTTATCACCACTGTGATGACAGAATGTTTCAGATGTGTGCCCAGAATTCCGTCCTTGGCAATTGCTGGGGTGCTGCCAGTCTTCCACGCCACGTTAGCCTTTATAAACTAAGCCCGTCGTTGCCAGCTCCGTTATCCCTTAACAGAAGGAGCAGGTCCCTTGACACCGACAGTTTGGAATCTGAACTCACTGATTTGTATCTGTCAAAGGTCACTGCAACATCAAAGAGCACCCCACAGTCTCCAGATTTTCCTCAATATGAACGGGACGGCAAGAAAGGATCAACCCGTCATTGGTTTGGCAAAAGAAGTGGTCAAGCAGTTTCTTTGGAAACCGGGGACACTGCATACATTTCAAATTGCCCGGGGCAGCAGCTTGCTAAATATAAGGAAGAGCCTTTGTCTTCAGATAAGAGAAACACAGCATCCAAGTCTTTCTGCCCTTCAGACACAGGCTCGGTCACACAGCGCACGGGCCAGGCTGGGGATTTGAGTTTACACTGCAAAACTACTTCTGTTAAACTGACAGCTCAAAACCAGTCTACTTCTAAAAGGCATGTGGAACCTGTAATTAACAATAAGGTGCCTCACAAACCTAGAAAGTTGGTTAGACCCTCTCATCTACCATTGCAAAATGATGGTTGTGTGTTGCAGTCGGGGGCTGTTTCTTTTAGTTCTTCAAGGGAAAACACTAATGGCAAACAGGCATGTGTTTCTTCATTAAATGAAAGACGTGAGGATAATTTTTGCAAAACTGCATCCATGACTCAGTATTCTGATTCTGACTCTGAACTTAATGGTAAAGGATGCAGGCCTGTAGGGATCTCCCGGGTACTAGCTCCATTTCACTCGAATAAAGTAGAAAGTCTGAAACACACCATGGATCCTACTGGACATTACACAACTGCAAACAGTAGCCTGTTTAAAGGGAGAAGTAACCTTAGATTGAAATTTCCTGTTGGGTGGAATAAAAACACTACAATGGATGTGTAGCTTTTGAACATCCTGTGGGACAGGGAAGGGGGCTGGCAAAATTTGCTGCCTAATGTGTTTTTTTTAACATTACAGATTGTAAAATGACAAAACATTTTTTTTGTATTCACCAAAGGCTTTGAATAATGGATTTTTTTCCAAAAAGGTATTAATGAAGCAGTAATTGTAGCACCATTTTTTTAGAATGTGAAGTGCATGATTTTTTTTTTATATTGTAGATGTGATAGTGATTTATTATAAAAGCATTTCCTTAACTTTGGTATAAGATACTGCTTCAATATTGCTGAAGTATGGGGATTGTTTTACTGAGCGTTGTACTAAAATATACCAAATGTGACTGTGTTACCAGTTTGGAATTTCATACTACAGTACAACCTTTATTTATTTGTACTCCCATTATCTGTTCTCTCAATTATCGACAAGAACTTTCAATGAGTTTCAGTCATGGTTTTGCATAAACCTGCTAAAATGCAATTGAATGTTAATTTGATTTCATGCAGGCTGGGTGCCTGAGCAGAATGAATAGTAGTAATTGGAATTCTCTGTAATTGATAGAATTTAAAATGAATAAATCTCTATTTAGCCTCGGGTCCTCTGAGTCAGGGCTACCAGCTTTCTTTCCCAAGAGAATCTCCTTTAAAATAATAAAAAGGTGAGTTTTGTGTGTGTATATTCTAAGAATTGATCACATAATGTAAATTGTCCAATCAGAAATGATAGATTCATTGTGTCAGACTAATTTGTTATCTGACAGGATGTCCCTCCATTGTAATTTATAACGGAAAATTGCGGTTTCACTGTAAAAAGCTGTACAGATTAGTGTCTAGTAATAATTAGTATGGAGTAGTTTAACTGATGGTAATCTTGCTAAACAAATTCTTTGGTAGAAAATATTGAACTTGCAACAGGATTTCTCTAAACTCCCAGGTTAAAAACTCTAATTTGATTTCCCCCATAGCCTAGACAGTGTACTGCCTGATATGATTCAGTACTATATCCTAGGTTTAATTGCCAAGTTAGTTGATCTCAACCAGTATTGTGGAGGGAAAGGTTGGATATTGGCAAGTGTTGTTGTTCCTGATCATTATTCAATAATTTCTGCTGGGAAACCTTCATCTGTGATGCCTCCCCCTCCCCCCCACCAGAGTTGAGTAACCTACAATACTCACTGCCAAGTCTTGCTATGAATAATTACATGGGTAAAGCACTGGAGGACCATCAGCCACTGTGGAATCATACCTCAGCAAGAGGGCGCCAGGGAAGAAACACCACACCCACATTAATTGGCAACTATTTTTTACCATGACCAAAGTCATTATTCATTTAAGGCAAATTAACAATAAAAAATAAAACACAACAAAATAATGGGAAAGACACTACAAAGTCTGTATATTACACAAAACTGGTTAGATTACTTCAATGTGCTGCTGTCGTGAAATTTCGCTTTGCAGTGTTGCCACTGCGATTTGGGTGAAATGTAACAGTGGGGTAAATTGATCTATGAGAGATGCACAATATTATAATTATAGATTTTTTTTTGATCTTTCAAACTTGGGTTGTGCCTAGAGAACATTTTGAGTCACCATATGTCCAAATACTGGTGGTTAAACAGCTAAATCGAACCAAAATTTTAAATATCATTTGCTTGCTCAAGTTTTACTTCTTAGCTGAATCGGAAATTGAAAATGAACTTTCTATATGCAAACTTGATGCAACCCAAAATCAAATGTTTCTCTTATTAAGTAAAAAAAGGCTAGAGAGGAGAAAAACCAGCCAAGGTTCCTTCTCCAAACTGTTATTTGGAAACTTCTGCTTGATCCCCTTGTGGATATTGGGCCAGGACAGGTTTGTTTATGGCTGTAATGTCCTGCACACTTGAGCAGTCACTGCCCAAGTGCACACACGAAGATACTGGTGGATGACGAGTGCCTGTGGAACTGTACCTGGCATGTGGCACTGCCTTCAGCAGAGCATCTTCCTCTCTTTTTTTATTTGTCTTTTTATTTGTCTTTGCAAAGCAGCTAAAATGTTGAGTAAAATGCCATGATATTGTATCACAAACTGTTTGCAGGACCAGTTCGTTCACTTTGCTGCCATAACCTTCATTCTAGCTTTCCCCTCCCTTCCAGAAGATGCAAACAAATGCTGGTGTACGGCACTCAAAATGCTGCTATCCTCCATTCCCTGATCCAAGTGTCCATTTAGCTCATATTGTGAGTTGCCAAGCCATTCTGTACAGGGAATTCACGGCAGAATCCAATGATGTCCCTGCCTGACATCGCGCATGCACCCTTTCAAGCAGAAGCCATTGAGTAGCGGGTCAGAGCTACAAATTTGGTTGATTTCAGTCTCTCCTCGGTGAAAGCTTGCACAATATAAATGACCGTCCATGCGAGTTACTGGAGGGCTGCAGGCATCTGTGGATTAGTACTCCCAACATGAGCCACTTTCAGAAGAGAAGAGGAGGAAAAGGGAAGTATAACTAGAAAAACAAAGTACTGTGGTTGCTGGAAATCTGAAATAAAAACAGAAAATGCTGGAAATATCAGCAAGTTAAGCAGAGAGAGAATTAATATTTCAGGTCAATGACCTTTCATCAGAACTGGAAAAATTTAGAGATGTAACAAGTTTTAAGCAAGTACAGAGACAGGGAAAAGGGGAGGGAGGAAAGAACAAAATGGGAGCTCTGTGGTGGGGAGGAAGGCAGGAGAGATTAAATGACAAAAGGGATGATGGGGCAAGGCAAAAGGGGATGGTAATGAGACAAGTGAAGAAACATAAGATGGGTCTAGAGGAGGTGTAAATGAAAATAGCAGAATCATCAACAGCTGCTGTCTGAAAAAATGAGGGCAGAGGTTATGTTCTGAAATTGTTGAACTCAATGTTGAGTCCGGAAGGCTGTAATGTGCCTAATTCAAAGCTGAGTCTGATAGATTTTTATGAGAATTCATGAAGAGGGGTCTATGTTCCACAAATGGCTGACCCTATAACTTGTGTCTGATCAGCATCACAAGTGAAATAAATGGCAGTTATACATTGCTTACTTGCGATATCAGCTGCACTTACTGCCATCATTGATGGCATCACGTTTTAAAGGGCAGCATCCAGGAATTGAACTTTTGTGGGTACTGCAAGTTGCCATCAGTGGCATGTACAAAGTAGGCTTTCTCACCTTTATTGCATTTCAAGGAAAAATTGGGAGAGCGGTGCTCCAGTCTCCTGTGCTTTAACCTATAATAAAACCAGTAACACAGCTCTTCCTTTCATAGTTTGTTGATATCACACATTATTGATTATTAGATGAAAATTTGAAATAGGTGCTGGGCTGATGTGTGGACCTGGTGAAAATTTTCCCCTTGCATCATCTGATCCAATTACAATGTCACCTCAATTACAAAGAACACTTTCATGAAGATGATATAGTCCTGTTTGGTATAACAGTAGAGCACCTTGAGTCTCATCGCCGAGAGCAAACAGAAATCAAGCGTAGACAGCGGAAGAAGCGTGCATCAACCCAGACTCCCCGACCACCCTTTCCTTCAACCACTGTCTGCCCCACCTGTGACAGACTGTAGGGTCCCGCATTGGACTCTTCAGTCACCTGAGAACTCACTTTTAGATTGGAAACAAGTCATCCTCGACTCCGAGGGACTGCCTATGATGATGATATGATAACAGTAGAAGTAGGGCAAGTGATTTATCAGAGATCCACTGCAATTGCCATTTTTTTCTTTTCCTTTGGAACTTTGAATCCAAAATTGTGGTACTCTGGTAGTAAATCTCACAACAAATGGTAAATCATAGAATGATACAGCACAGAAGGAGGCTATTCGGCATTTTGTCCCTGCACTGGATCTTTGAAAAAGCTACTTAGTCCCACTCCCCTGCTCTTCCCAATAGCCAAGTAGAAGTTCGCAGTGTGTCATGCTGTAACATAACACTTGCCTCAACAATGTGTGCATTATGACCTGAGATAAATTTAACTGTTCCTTATGAGTGACCCAGTTGAAATCTATAGTTCTCAAGATTTCTTTATCCGTAAACTGGTAACCATTCCATTTTTCTTTTTCTCGTTCTTCCCTTTCCAATCTCTCCTAAGATAATGGATCCACAGCTTGTATGAGCCTAAACAGTTGAAAGGCTATTCTAGTTTTCTTGTGCACAACAAATGGAGTTTCACTATATCTGAACTTTGTATAAGGGGTTGTATGAGGTGGGGAACAACTTACTGGAACAACATTCTGATTTTAACAATCAGGGAAAAGGAACTCTCCAGCAACTACCCGCAAAGGTTAAGATTAACGAGTTTTTCTAGCAATTCATGCCTAATGTTACACCATTAAACTAGATCCCTGTGATTTGTTAGTTTTTTGTGGCAAATTTATCTGCATTAATTATAAACTATGATCAAATGACCTCAGAAAATGTCTTATATTTCATGCACAAAAACTTAGCATTATTTTCTATGAAGCTGTTAACTCACTAAGATTTGGTGGGACTATTTTAATACTTGTTTTATATATAAATTGTTTAACGTTTTACTTTGCTATACCAAATATTGCAAATATAACAAGTGGAATCTAATTCGATACTGGTGTTCTTAATTATTACAGTCTAACTTTTGCAAAAAGAAATTGTGTTTTTGTGTTCATTCTGGTGAGGGCTGTTCATACTGGGAAAATGGAACTCTCTTCCTATTTCAGGCATCCATTATCAGGAACAGGCATTCTTAAGTCAGGTATAGTATGGTTAGATGCAGAATTGAGCTCTTGGCACTCTCTCCCAGCAATGTGTCTTAACCACAACCTCAAGAGAGCATCCCCTTACTGCACCAGTGATATTTTCCCATTCCTGTCACCCTGTGAGCTCTGACATTACCAATTGATGCTGAGTTAGTGCTAGATTTTGCCTGTACTTGCAGAACTGGATTGAGACCAAACAGACTTTGTTTTATGTAGGATTCTTACAGCTGGCAGACAGATGTTAAACTTATCCTTGAGTTAATCTTTTAAACTTACCATAAAAATATCTTTGATCATCGTATATAGGAAATGTATAACCATATTGAAGAGACAGCTTCCTGTTTGACCTAGATTGGCTTTTATTATTAAACGTTCTGAAACCTGTATAGTACTCAAAACATGTTTTACAAAATTGGGGCGGCCATTTTTGTCATTACTCTACATAATTAAAATATGTAGAATTATCAAACTTTGGGGAGGGGGTTTCTAAATGAATACTGAGGTAAAGTGCATGAAAAAGTTCTAAGCCTATGGAAGACACTTTCTGCATTTGAACATGATGCTAGCCTTTAACAGAAAATAATGGAAATACACAACAGGTCTATCAGCAACTGAAAAGACATGGGTGAGGATTCTGTACTAGTCCTGGCAAAAGAGTTTCAACCCAAATTGTTAACTGGCCTTTAATCTTTTCAGATGTTGACCGACCTATGTCTTTCCAACATTTACTGTGTTTACTTAAGATTGCCAGTATTTGCAAATTTTCTCTTGATACTAGCCTTACTTGCACACTTGGGTGTAATTTCATACTGGCGCATGCTTTCCGTTGTGCACGATGTGTGTTTGTGTTCCAGCGACAACAAAGGTCCTAGTGGTGTCTCTTGTGTATAATAAATGTACTGAGGTGCCTTAAGTAATGATGTTTGGGGTTAGTCACATCAATAAGACTGTTACTGTTGTCATCTTGGCCAACATTGAATACTGCTGGCTGTCTCTTGTGCTGCTTGCATGTATAACATGTTCTATGGTAACTAAACACCAAGTGGTCAATGTAGCCATGTCCATTCAAATGAGGCAATGTATTTGTTGGTGTAGTATGACCTGTTGTAAATATATTGTACTGTACATAACTATGGCCTTCGTAGAGCGTGGAAAATGCCTATTTTTGTGTTGTAAATTGTTTTGCAGGTCTTTGATATCCAGCTGTTGTGCTCCAAATATTTATGGCCAAGTTACTCTTCCATTATCAGTGTATCTAATGAATGGTTTACACAATACTGTGTACAAAGGAAATAAAACTCGACTCTGGAGCAAAAAATCTGTCTTGTAGTGTGGTATTTGTTTTCCTGAAACCCTGATTTATAGGTGGTTTGGCTACTGCCTCTAAGGATGCAATTTGAGTAGCTATTTTTATGGATTTTTTTGTGCTTATCGAAGTGAGGGATACTATGGAATAGAACACAGCATTTCAGGCCATCCTTGTTGACATCAAAAACTTTGAATCTGAGAAAGAACAAACTTGTATTTTTGCAGCATGTAATGAAAACAGGATATGTTAGAAATACATCTCAAGGCCATCAGCATCTGGACGGATTAACATTTGGATGGAGATCATTTGTCAGACTGAAAAGACGCTGCAATATCAATCTGTGTTACAGATGCTGTGTATTCTTAGCATTTAAAGATTTTTTTAAATATTCGGTTTAGTGTACTTAGATGCAGAGTACAGCTCCATCTATCCTGCTCCACCTTTTTCACCTTGTCAATCACGTTAATATATTTTACAATCATGGCAACAGTAATAATAATGAAAATTGTTCTAAATATATCTCCATAGTGCAGTCATAAACTACATTTTACTAAATAGATTTTCAGAAATGTTTCACTTGCATGATCTGTGCCTTTCCAATTCCTGTTAGAACTGTATCTGATTAAAGATTAGCTCCTTCAGCAAAGAGGAACGAACTGCAATTGTACAACTCAGATATAGATGCTACTGCACATGTAATTTCTTTTTAAATTTTCAAATTATCTTGATTCAGGCTGGGGGCAGTTCAGTGGCTGTCGGAAGTCTTCCAGTAGCTGGTCCCTATGGCAATTCTGTGAATGTGAGGTTTGACAAACTGGCTGTGGGCATCATAAGTGAGTTTAATAGGCCCTTGCCCCCACACGTGCACGTTCAGTTGGATTATCTGCTCTGTATTGAATCAGCTGATCTCAGCCAGCTCAGCAGATGGGGTACAATGGGCCCAATTCTCCCCAACCCCTTTTTATGCGGCGACTTTGTGTGCTGGAAACGGCGCCGAAAAAAGGGGCCCCATCCTGCCAGCTCTGCTGACTCTCCGGTGTACCAGCGTGGTGTAGCTTGTGAAGTGGGGGCGGAGGAACAGGCCAGCGCAGAAAGCACTGCTGGCAGCTGCGCGCATGCTCCTGCGGCTGTGGGCAGGACCTGATGATCGCAGCCCCTATCCCCGGCTGAAGGGACGCCCCGATCTTCGCCGCACCCTATTCCTGGCCGAGTGGCCTCCCACACCGGCTGGCTGGCTCGCTGACTTCCCGGGCCGAGGTAGTTTTAGTTTTTATTTATTGATGCTTGTGCTTGAGAGTTTTGATTGCGGGGGGGGGGGGGGGTTGGAGAAGGAGGAGAGTTTTGCGGGGGGAGGGGAAGAAATACTTTTGATTGGGGGGGTGGGGGAGAAAGTATTTTGATGGGGGGGGGGGAGCTTTAAAAAAAAAATTGATTCTGGCATAAAGGAGGACTTCTATTTTTTATTTGTTATTGATTGCTTATTACTTTTTGTGGTTTGTTTAGTGCTTTGTAAGTGTTGGTGCTTTAAATGTACTAACCTGCGCCGAATTCTTAACTGCCCGCAATGTTTTTCAGAGCTGACCTAAGTCGATTTGGAGTAAGTTTTAGCTGGCCAAAGTGGCATAAATGGCCAAAATTGGTCTAAGTGTCTGGGAACGCACCCTTTTGGAAAATAAAAACTGAATGTACCTAACTGACTGGAGAAAATCTTTTTTGGAAAAAGGCACTTTTTAACTTATGCCAGAAAAAAAAACTTTCTCCAAAAAAATTGATGCAAGTCATGGCTCATACTGGCCTGTTGCCCTAGAGCCAAGGGGAGAAATCAGTTACGATTCCTGCTCCTGATTGCTATTCAGTAACTACTGCTGGAAAACGTGCATGTGAGAACAGGAGTTGCCTTCAGTTGAATATCTTGCTGACACTGACTGGCTGGGTTCATAAATTAAGTATAGGTATTTGAGCAAAGGATCAGAGGAGTGCTAATGCCTATAGAATTGTACCCAGCAGGAAGCAGTGCTCTAAGGAGAGGGGGGGGGGGGAAAGTTACCATTGTTTAGTCTTTTAACAATTGTGGTACTTTTGCAGCTATTTTTAAAGAGCCTTTCCTGTTCTGACATTTGACTTTATTGGCTGGTGTGTATTGGGTCTTTAGAAATTATTTTTCCAAGAATCCACCTGGTCCTTGCACGCACAACTCGTCTGTGCAGCTTATGGAAAATTGCCCCTTATTGTGTGACCTATCCCTATGTTCACATCTGCCTTTCCTAGTTGGCTGGAATAAATATATATGGAAAAAGTAACTGCAATTTAGATGGTTGACTTTTTCAATATAACAATTCAGACTGCGTAGAGTGGGAGCAAGGATCCAATTTTTTACTCTACCTTTTAAAATAGATATTTTTTGCTGAGCCTGATGATGTCATGCCTGGTTATTGCGCAATTCCTAGTTACTGGTTTTAGTGAGAGGGCTGGCAGGTTACTTTATCTGCTTTCTTACTAGGGATCAACCAAGGATAAATGGAGGCACATCAAGGGCCAATTCTAGGAATTAGAGAAGTGTCAAAGAATGGGTGAATCATGCCCTTTATGCTCCTGTGGTTTGACTCCTTACGCCCCGGACATCAGTCCTGGATTCAGGGAGTTTCAGTTTCCCTGCTCTGAGGCAACTCAGAGTTCAAATCAATCAGCTACCCCATTCCTCTGGTCCTGTTCCTCAACTGAAGCCCCCCTTTTCAATGTTCAAAAATATCCCCCCCCCCCCCTGCCCCCAGCCCCTCTAAAGAAAATCCTAACAATGTGCAAAATAGATGGTTGTACGAGCATACTAACTGATGGACAGTTAAGGACCCTCTGGTCCATCGGGCTTGTCCCACACAATTGCGATACCTTGCGTATCACAACATATACACTCCACCACACCTGAAACCATGTGATCTCCTGGGAGAAGCACAAAACCAGATAAAAAACCCAAATCATTATTGGGGGAAGAAAAATCTGGGAACTTCCTTTCCAACCCATCTAGGTGATTGAAACTTGTCCAGGAGATCACTCTGGTCCTGAATTCCCTGCAGTACCTATCTTCTGTAAGAGGTGACTCCGTCCCTGGCAGGAACAGGTTCAGCTCTCGCTTGAAACATAGAAAATAGGAGCAGTAGTAGGCCATTCAGCCTTTGAGTCTGCACCGCCATTCAATATGATCATGGCTGATCTATCTCAACACCATATTCCCGCTTTCTCCCCATACCCCTTGATGCCTTTTGTGACTTGAAATCTATCTATCTCCTTCTTAAATATATTCAGTGACTTGGCCTCCACAGCCTTCTGTGGTAGAGAATTCCACAGGTTCACCACCCTTTGAGTGAAAACATTTCTCCTCACCTCGGTCCTAAATTTCCTACCCTGTATCCTGAGACTGTGACCCCTTGTTCTAGACTTCCCAGCCAGGGGGAAACATCCTCCCCGCATCCAATCTGTCCAACCCTGACAGAATTTTATACGTTTCAATGATATTACCTCTCATTCTTCTAAAGTCTAGTGAATACAGGCCTAGTCGACCCAATCTCTCCTCATACGACAGTCCTGCATTCCAGGAATCAGTCTGGTGAAACTTCTCTGCACTCCCTCTATGGCAAGTATATCCTTTCTAAGGTAAGGAGACCAAAACTGCACACAATACTCCAGGTGTGGTCTCACCAAGGATCTGTATAACTGTAGTAAGACATCCTTGCTCCTGTACTCACATCCTCTTGCAATGAAGGCCAACGTACAATTTGCCTTCCTAACTGCTTGCTGTATCTGCATGTTTGCTTTCAATGACTGGTGTACAAGGACACCCAGGTCCCTCTGTACATCGACACTTCCCAAGCCATCGCCATTTAAATAATATGTTTTTCCTACCAAAGTGGATAACTTCACAATTATCCACGTTATACTGCATCTGCCATGTGTTTGCCCACTCAACCGGACACGGGCGCCTCTTCCCGTTCAGCATCCACCGTACGAGACGTCGGCCTGTTCCAGAGGTTCTCTGGGAAGTGCAGATGTACCAAAATCTTTATATAGCGGTAAAGATAGCAAGGTAGAGTGGTGCTGTTGAAGTATCCTGCAGTCGCAGTATGCCGGTGATGGGAGAAGGTGGAAATTGAGTTCAGTGTCTTGGATTGTGTTTGAACTTCTTGAGTGCTGTGGCTGCACCCATCCAGGTGAATGATGCATCTGACCATGTCGCTGATTGGAGCATGGGCAGTTACAGCAGGAGCGGCGAGAGATTGTGGAGCAACATGATCGGGGCCCAGGAGAGGCGTGAGTTCAGGGCCCAGAAGAGGCGAGGGCCCAGGGGCAGCATGGGCCAGCCCACACTGCAATATGTGTGTGCACTAGGTCCATGCAGCAGAGCTGGCCTCCAGTCATCTTGGTTAATCTTTGCCACTGGACCAAGACCTAGCTCTGTCAAGACAATGTGGTGGCTGGTGTGCAACGGCCAGCACACGTTTAAAAAAAAAAATCCACACACAGGCATCTTCCACCCTTCAACATGTAGTTCGGGACCTAGAATATTAGGTCCTTCATTGAAACACCTGTGAACTCATCCCTTTTTGGCGTGGAAGCAAGTCATCCTCGATTCGAGGGACTGCCTATGATGATGCTGCTCCTGTGCTTGTGGCTACGGCTGGAATGACTCACATCTTGGGGAGAAAAAATACCTTAAAAGAGAAAGTCCAGGAACATTTCCCATTGGGTTAGTTGGTAATTCAGTGAGTAGCGGCATTATATGGATCGGATACCCCTAGGTTTTATTCCTAGCCGATCTCAGCTGGAGTGGAAGAAGGTGTACTAAAATTAGCCTTGATATCTCCTCGATAAGCAGGGAAACAATTGTGCCAGATTTCCCTGGTTTCTATTCAGGAACATGCAGCTAGAAAGTTTATGTGAACTTTGCACTGCCTTCCATGTTCAAAAAGTCTTGTCAATGTTCAGTGTCTAGACTCAATCAGAAAGAAAAACGACTGTGACACTATGCCATCCTTGAAGTGGGGAAAAAAATCATCTTGATAATTGGAACTCAAATCAAGTGGTGGGTAATAATTCAATAAAATATGTTTATTGATCTTTAGCTATTCATTACATAAGGACATACGAAATAGGAGCAGCAGTAGGCCATTTGGTCCCTCGAGCCTGCTTCGCCATTTAATAAGATCATTGCTGATCTGATCATGGACTCTGCTCCACTTCCCTGTCCTCCTTTTATTCCCTTATCGCTCAAAAATCTGTCTGTCTCTGCCTTAAATATATTCAATGACCTAGCCTCCACAGCTCTCTGGGGCAGATAATTCCACAGATTTACAACCCTCTGAGAGAAGAAATTCCCTGTCATCTCAGTTTTAAATGGGTGTCTCCTTATTCTGAGACTATGCCCCTAGTTCTAGTTTCCCCTATGAGTGGAAATATCCTCACTGCATCCACCTTGTCGAGCCCCCTCAGTATCTTATATGTTTCAATAAGATCACCTCTTATTCTTCTGAACTTCAATGAGTATAGACCCAACCTACTCAACCTATCTTCATAAGTCAACCCGCTCATCTCTGAAATCAAACTAGTGAACCTTCTCTGAACAGCCTCCAATGCAAATATATCCTTCCTTAAATACAGAGACCAAAACTGTATGCAGTACTCTAAGTGTGGTCTCACCAATACTCTGTACAATTGTAGCAGGACTTCTCTGCTTTTATGCTCCATCCTCTTGCAATAAAGGCCAACATTCAATTTGCCTTCCTGATTATTTGCTGTACCTGCATACTAACTTTTTGTGTTTCATGCACAAGGATTCCAAGGTCCTTCTGTACTGCAGCACGTTGCAATTTTTCTCCATTTAAATTATACTTTGGTTTTCTATTTTTTCTGCCAAAGTGGATAACCTCACATTTTCCCATATTATACTCCATCTACCAAATGTTTGCCTACTCACTTAGCCTATCTATATCCCTTTGCAGATTTTTTGTGTCCTCACGATTTGTTTCCCCATCCATTTTTGTATCATCAGCAAACTTGGCTACATTATACTCGGTCCCTTCATCCAAGTCATTAATATAGACTGTAAATAGTTGAGGTCCCAGCACTGATCCCTGCGGCACCCCACTAGTTACTGTTTGCCAACCGGAAATGACCCATTTATCCTGACTTTCTGTTAGTGAGCCAATCCTCTATCCTTGCTAATATATTACACCCAACCCTGTGAACTTTTATCTTGTGCAGTAACCTTTTATGTGGCACATTATCGAATGCCTTCTGGAAATCCAAATACACCACATCCATTGGTTCCCCTTATCCACCCTGCTCGTTATATCCTCAAAGAACTCCAGCAAATTTGTCCAAAGATAACCGTGCTCCAGGCCCTCACTGCATTTCCATTTGTTCTCCTGTTCAAAAAGGTGCATTGATTAAACCTCCCTGAAGAAAATCACTGATGCTTCTGGCTTCGTCACAGGTGCCTCTTATAGATCATACTTGATTCAGGGAAAATTACATTCTGCAGCAATTTAATTAGCAGTCACATATAAGATGGCAAATGAATGGCTGGAACGCAGTTACTGATGTTAACTTACAAGGAAGGGCACTCTTGGAAAAACATTTCAATTTTAAATCCTTTTATTGAAGTACCATGGTTATTGATTAAACAAGCAGAAACTCAGAATTCCTGGCCAACAACAACTTGCACCAATATAGCACCTTTAATGTAATAAAGTGTCACAAAACACTTCACAGAGATGGGAAACCAGAGCCCACAAGAAGTGGAAAAAGAAAAATTAGGGGTGGTGACTGAAATGAACATCAAAGAAGTAGGTTTTGTGGAAGCTTTTGAAGGAGGGAGTGAGGTGCAGGGGCTGAAGGTGAGTGTTCCAGAGCACCAGGACAAAAGGACTGAAGACAGCAGCCAAAAGCTCGGCAAAGAGAAGAGGAGGTGATACAACAGAGGCCAGAATTGTAAAAACATAGGGCAAATTCAGGAACGTAGTGCTGAATGAGATTGCTGAGCTGGGGAAGCCCATAGAGAGATTGATAGATGAGGACAAGGATTTTGAAATTGATGGCGAGGTGGATAGGGATCATTGAAGGTTGGTGAGCACTGGAATAATAGGGAGACAGGACTTTGTGTGGGATAGGAGGGGGTGGTGGAGTTTTGGACAAGTTCCAATTTGTAATAGACAGAATTTGGGAGGCCAGCAAGGTGAACATGAGAATAATCAAGTTCAGAAATGGCAACCACAATGATGGTTGAGAAAACAAGAGTGGTGGCAAAGAGTGTTAAGTGCCATCAATGTAAAAGGGAAAGTTGATCCCTTCAAGTCTTATTCAGAAATGCCCTCCTGAACAGTCTCAGCTTTGAGGCACCTTGATTAGAAGTCCACAGCCCTGCCACTCAGTCGAGCTCACTACTATAGCGCACCATGTACATGGTACACTATGAATGTCATGTATAACAATGCATTGCACCGAGAACAATTAACAAAAATGTAGTGACCCGTTTCAAATATACAAAGTTCATATTGCATTTGAGCAATAACTTATCAGAATGACATGATCAGGTTTGCAGCAAATCTCTAGACATAACAGGAAATGGTAAAAAGGATTGTGAAAAATATTTCAAGTCATCTGGTCATTGTACTATTCTGAAGACCTATATGGCTTGAAAATCAGAAATAAATATAATTTTTGCCCAATTTTTAAAAAGCTTTCTCCCATCCTCTCCTGGAGGCTCTAATTCCTGCTGCGATATAATTCCACACGCTGGCATTTCTTTATTTCATAATGCAAGTGGTCATTCTTCACGTGTGCCTATTCAATGAATGATGATTCACCATGGGGGGCATCACAGCTGAGCCTCATACTTCAATTTGGAATTCTCTACACCAGAATGCTATGGATGCTCAGTCGTTGAGTATATTCAGGACTGAGATCAATAGATTTTTGGACACTGAAGGAATCAAGGGTTATGGGGATAGGGCGGGAAAGTGAAGATGAGGTAGAAGATCCACCATGATCTTATTGAATGGCAGAGCAGGCACGAGAGGCCATATGGCCTACTCCTGCTTATATTTCTTGTGTTCTAATGCTCTCATGGCCAGCCTCCTATATTCCATAAACTTGAGCTCATCCAAAACTCTGCTGCCCATATCCTAACTCACACCAAGTCCCATTCACCCATCACCTCTGTGCTCGCTGACCTACATTGGTTCCCAGTGAATAACACCTCGATTTTAAAATTCTCATCCTCTTGTTCAAATCCGTCCATGGCGTTGGCCCTCCCTATCTCTGTAACCTCCTTCAGTCCTACAACCCTCGAGAACTCTGCACGGAGGGGACATGGATCGGCTTTTTGATGACAGTTTTGAAAAGTGGATAATGTAGTGAGTATTATTTAAACTGCCATCAAAAATGAATTCCTTATTTTGAACAGGCAAGCAGGAAACTGTGTGTCTAAGAATAAGACAGACAGGGAATATATGGTACATCTGTATTTAAGATATCTGATGGTTAACATTCATAAACTGCTGCAGCATTTACAGAGATGCCATTAATCACAAATATAAATAAGTTTATGCATATTCTGTTAGCTCAAATGGTCAAGGTAGAAAAATAAACAATACATTAAAAAATATTTTCTGATTAGCACAAGTTCCTATAACTGACAAATGTTTCTATTTCAAGGAGCTCAATAAATTATTTTTTTCTCCATTGTGCCCCCGTCTCTCAAATCTTTTAGAGGTAAAGTTCGACAGGTGACCTCAGCCCTTTGGTACCACTCCCAAGCGACCATTTGTCCAAGACACTGTGTGTTGGTGAGTTATTCAGCCATGGAAGTGGCCATCACAGCTGAGCCCATTCTAGTTCTTGCCTGACACCTACACATGCAGAGCCGAAATTGCCCCTTTCGTTAAGGCTTCTAGCCGCCGGAAAGCGGCGGTCAGGGCTCGTTGTGGAACGGCCGCCGATTTTTTTGTGGAATGTTCGTCGTTCGCGCAATTGCCCTCAAGCGATTTTCCGGCGGTCGTGCACCCCAGCAAAATTTAGAGCCTTTAGGGAAGGAGAGAGAGAAAATCAGAAAAAGAGTCATCATGTCAGATCAGTTCTTTTTTAAATTATTCCTCAAGATTGTACAAACATTCTATATTTAGAAATGAAATCAAAATGTACAAGTTGTATCTGGAGACAGTGAAGTGTCAGTAACAAAGACTAAGCCATTTTGAGATAGATGAAAGACAGTTGTTCTTTGAAGTTTTAATCCTTTTAAGTTCTAATATCTTTGGTTTTACTGTAAAATGTGACTCTTCTTATACTCCAGTATGGATAGTACATTCTGCATACAATTTTAGTAAAGGCCAGGTGAAGATTAAACAGTCAAATTTGCATCTCGAAAACCCTGCTAAAAACAATTTTCAACAGCCTCCTGATATATAAAAATGAACAATTCACACTTTTATTCCTTACAAAGTTGCAAAAGGTGAATGTACACAACCAGGAAAGATTATTTCAGTCTATCTGGCTGACATCAGCCAGAGTTTAAAAACAATGCACATGCTGTCTTTGCTGTCAGTGGCAGGTGGAAATACACAACAGGAAGGCCCTGTATAAGTGAGCCATGGACTCAAAACAAGAGGGGCCAGTAATATGAACATTACAGTAATAATCTGAGATAAATAATGCAACGTAACATATAAGAAGGATATTTAAACCTTTTTCTCACCAAATATCTGTCCAACTTAGTCTTAAAAAATGAGCCTTGATTACCTCCCTACGTAATCCATTCCAAACATTCCCCACCCTCTGTGTCAAATAGTGTCTTCTATGTCCATTTTCTGAGCTTCATCCTGTGTCACCCATTGTTGTCCTTGGGCTGTGGTAAAGGTTTCAGGCTTCAACTTGTTGGTACTGTTATGGATCTTGACTGCCTCATTAAGATCCCCTCTCAATCATATATTTTCTAGTGCGGACAAATTCAACTTCTGTAGTCTATCCTTGTGATACAGGTGTCTGATGCCAGGTAATAGGTAGATAGCCCTTTGCTTTACCTTTCCCATTGCCCTGATGGCCTTCCTGTAATGTGGCAACCAGAATTGCACACAATGCCCCAGGTGGGAACAAACTAATGTCCTTTGTAGGCTCAGTTTTACATCGTATGGTTTGTGTTCTATTCCATGATCCAAGATCCCATTTGCCTTACCACTGGGCTTCAATGATCCGTTCCACCAGTACCTTCAAATTCTTCTCTATGCTGTATCCTGTCATCGTCATAAGCAGTCCCTCGGAATCGAGGAAGACTTGCTTCCACTCTTAGCATGAGTTCTTAGGTGGCTGTACAGTCCAATACGAGAACCACAATCTCTGTCACAGGTGGCACAGATAGTCGTTGAGGGAAAGGGTGGGCAGGGAGCCGGGTTTGCAGCACGCTCCTTCCGCTGCCAGCACTTGATTTCTGCATGCTCTCGGTGACGATACTCGAGCACCCTCCCGAATGCACTTCCTCCACTTAGGGCAATCTATGGCCAGGGACTCCCAGGTGTCAGTGGGGATGTCGCACTTTATCAGGGAGGCTTTGAGGGTGTCCTTGTAACGTTTCCTCTGCCCGCCTTTTGCTCGTTTGCCGTGGACGAGTTCCGAGTAGAGCGCTTGCTTTTGGAGTCTCGTGTCTGGCATGCGAACTATGTGGCCTGCCCAGCGGAGCTGATCAAGTGTGGTCAGTGCTTCAATGCTGGGGATGTTGGCCTGGACGAGGACGCTAATATTTGTGCCTCTGTCCTCCCAGGGGATTTGCAGGATCTTGCAGAGACATCGTTGGTGGTATTTCTCCAGCAACTTGAGGTGTCTGCTGTACATGGTCCATGTGTCTGAGCCATACAGGAGGGCGCGGGTATTAATACAGCCCTGTAGACCATGAGTTACACCAGTTATTGTTCCAATGTTTGCTAGACTAATCACTTTGTATTTGATGGCATTGAATTTCTTTTGTCATTTTTCAGCCCAGCTAATCAACCTATCTAGATCCCTCTGTTCAGATGAGGCGTTAAACTGAGACCCCCATCTGCCCTCAGAGTGAGTTGAATGGTATGATCTCTGTAGCAGCACCTGGCCAGAGTGTAATGATGTCTTAATTATACCATACATTTGGCTCAGTAGTATGGTAACTTGACATACTTCCCCAAGGACTGTGATTGGCATCCTATACCAGGCAAATATTTGACTTAATCACTGCCCATTAAAGAAGATTTAGTGCTAAGTGACACTCCTTTCAATCATTGCTGTCTCCATATAATATCCCATCATGTGTTACTGGGCACAGCACAATGATAAAAGCAATAGGGGGTCATTAAGTAAACCTGGTCCCATAAAGACACATTTCTAAGATTTCTTTTAAACATAACTGCAGGCTAACACTTTGAGAGGTACCACATTCTTGCAATATCATTTACAAACACATCTAGACTATTACTACGTGGAATATGAAGACCTCAGGTATGTATGGCAGGGAGCACCTAACTAAGATGACCTTTGAGAAATGCATGAAGGAAAAGGGATTAATGGAGTCAATGGGGTGAAATTGCTTTAAAGCATATTGTGCAGCATTGTAAAATTGTGTGGCCAACCCAACTAAGTTGTGCTTTTTTGACCACTGATTTGTTGCCAGTAGAATTGGCTCGACAAAATGTTATTCTGAGCAGACAGTTTCAGCCAATTATCATTAGACAGAAGGTCTATCATAAGGACATGTAGCAGAGGGCGGATAAAACAAAATGTAGAGGTGATAGATAGAATGAGGAAACAGTACATGCTAAATGGTACAATTTTAAAGGTGGTGCAAGAAGAGAGAGACCTAGGGTGTTTGTGCACAAATTTTTGAAGCTGGCAAAGCAGTTAATAAGGCTAATAGGATCCTGGGCTTTATAAATAGAGGCATAGGGCCAGATTTTCGCCAGGTTTGCGACTGGGTTTTTGCTGTGATTTGACCTTGCACAACGAAAACCCGGTCAGCGGGATCCTCGGGTACCTGTTTGCGGCGGTGCTTCCACTTGCCGCCGGAGAGAGGTACGCCGAAGTGCAACAATGCAGATTGCATTTGTGTCGTATTTTCAGCACTCTCCCAACCCGTACGCCACACCCAGAATACCGACAGGTAAAACCTGTCAGTGCAGCTCTGCCAGCAGCGGTAAGTATGAAGACCTGCAAAAAAGGTAAGTTAAAGTTTTTATTTTTAAATTATTTTTCAGCGATTTAGTAGGTAAGGGTTTTGTGAATGTTTTGTGAATGTATTTTGAATGTTATTTGCAATTTCTTTCCCCCCCCCCCCAAGGTCTCTCTCGCAGCGCTACCGGCCCCAGACTAAAGTTGCCGAAACTCGCGGTTTATGCCGCAAATCGTCGTGCAACGCCAACTTTACCGATGGGCGCAGATGTAAAGGCCGAAAGTTAGGCCTAAAAATGGTAGTGCAGTGAAAACGGTAATTTTGGCATAAAACTACCGTTTTGGCCGAAAACCGAAAATCTAAATAGAGTACAAAAGCCAGGAAATGATGCTAAACCAATACAAAAGACAAGTTCGGCCCCAACTGGAACATTGTGTCCAATTCTGGCCACTACAATTTAGGATGGACATGAAGGCTTTGGAGATGGTAAAGAAGAGATTTACTAGAATGGTTCCAGGGATGAGGGATTAGAGTTACGTGGATAGACTGGAGAAGTTGGGGTTGTTCTCCTTAGAACAGAGAAGACTAAGAAGAGATTTGATAGAGGTGTTTAAAATCATGAAGGGTTTAGATCGAGTAAATAAAGAGAACCTGTTTCCAATGGCTGAAGGGTCGATAACTAGTGGTCACAGATTTAAGGTGATTGGCGACATGAGGAAAATTCTTCCCTCAAAATTACCGTTTTCGCTGCACTACCATTTTTAGGCCTAACTTTCGGCACTGCCTAATAGGGTGGTGGATATAAACTCAATAGCAGCTTTCAAAAGGGAATTCGGTAAATGCTTGAAGGAGAAAAAATTGCAGGGATATGGGGAAAGAGCGGGGGCATGGAACTCACTGGATTGCTCTTCAAAAAAGTCAGCGATGGGCCAAATGACCTCCTTCTGTGTTACACTATTCTATGATGCTAAGGCCTAGAAATTCGATAAACTCTGAAAACATGTGGTGCTGCCGCAGGCCACGATGAACCCCCGCCCGTGAAAAGCGCGCAGGCAGCACTGTTATTTTTGGTGCTTCCTGCTGATTTAAATGAGCGCAGCACAGAGCCTGCTGTGTAACGCTCTCTTTCAGGCGATACGATCTGCAGGAAGCCGAAGATCAGATCTAGACTATCTGTGCGGCATTATCAGGAAATCGCGATTTATGAAAGTGATGTGCAATGTTTCCGGTTATGTTTCTTGTGTTTTGTAGGTTGATAGACAGGGTCTGCAAGATAAATCAAAGACTAAAAATATACTAATCTGTCAGATTTTAAAGAATGCAGCCTGCAGCTTAGCTGAAATCTATGTTTAATTCAACTGCTGACACTCAAATATTTAGCTTGCTAATTTGCCAAGTGCAATTATTAATCAAAAAATTTCTAATTAACTGATTAAATGACTGCAATTTGGTGGAATCAATCAGCAGTTTGCTGTTCCAAATACTTAAAGTTATGAAAACACATGCTACATGTGTCATGAAATTTCTGATTATACCATCTAGTGTAAACAATGTCAAAATTATTTGAAACAGTGATCAGTGAGGAATGCAAATCTGTCACAGAGCCTGGGTTCATTGGGGCTGCACATACTCTGCATAGTTATTGAAGACTTCTCAGAGATCTATAGATGATCTCTGCGTACTCTCGGGTCTACGCACTGGCAATGGCTGCACACACAGGTGTGCTTTGCGGAGGGTTTAGAAGGAGTGGCAATGTCCAAAATCGCTCAGCGTGTTAATCCAGCGTTGCACACCGATTGACGTCACGCTCTGGATCATTAAAATATTTGAGGCGAGCACAGGCAACGGCAACGCTGCCGACCTGCCCAATATGGTGGCCTTCACGTTCCATGCCGCAAATGGGCAGAAGTGAAGCGGTCGCCATTTTCTCTTCTAAACCGGCCTTAACTGCCGACGCTGAAGGTTCCAATTTCTAGGCCAGTGATTCAAATTAACCTCTGCTGCATATAAGGAAGTGGATTAGCAGACCACCCACTTTAACTCAGTTACTCACAGTATCTAATAGAAATCCTATTTACAATAATCCTATTTATGCTCCTTATTAGACCATCTATTAATGTGTTGCTGACGATGCTTGGGACAGCTCAGTTAGTAGATCCCTTGAGTTATCTATTCAACAGGTCTGAATCGCACAAATGTCCACCCAGCCTCCCATCCTCACAAGGTCTGCAATAGGATTATGACTAATGAAGATTCAAGAGTCCAAGAAGGATCATTAATGTAAGAGGGGGTTCAAGGTCAATAATAGGAGCACCTGTAACAGGAAAGCATGGGGTTCAAGGTCAATAAAAGAGATATCACTAAGCAGGATCAAGGGTCCTTGACAGAGTAATTTAGTGAATGGCATTTTTGACTCTCGACCAAGGCAGCAGATTGAGCATGTGCTTTATTATCATGTTAAAATATTGAGATGCTAACCTACTGGGACCTCATCATCCATTAGCTGAGAATGTTAATATTTGTAATATCCTACCCCGGACCTGACTGCAGTGCAGGAAATAAATTCAATGATCTTACCAGGCTGCCACAGTAAGAATTCTGTCTTCACATCTATTTAACATCATTATCAATCCTTTCCTCTCCCCTGCACATGCCTCTCCTTCAATCAGAACGTGTGACTGCACCACACCTCCTCATACTATCAATCGCATGCTCAACACCTGCTTCCACCCTCAAAACTGCTGCAAATTACATTCTGCTCATATCTGGTTACCGTTGGAATAAATTCCACTTTTCTGATAGCTTCTTTCACACTTCACACTGTATTCACTTTTTTTCATGCAACCACCTCCTCCAAATAATAATCAGGAATGGGAACTCTGGCTAATTTTTCCCCCACTCCTCTGCACATGAGTGTTGAGACCAATTGCAGCACCACTAATACTGAACAAGCTGAGAGCAGCTAACTCAGCACAAACCAACAAGTGAACCGACTGGACTTACTGGCTTGGCGCTATGTCAGGCCGCTGGGGGGGTGGGGGCGGGGGGCATTTGCTTTGCAGGTTAGCTGAGGACATCCAGTATCACTTGCACTGGCGAGCATTGATGCCCAAACTGAATAATTCTGTATGTGTCTATCAGTTATCTTGATTGCCTTGACTGAGTATCACATTTCTTGATTAGGTTGCCGAATAGCACCTGAGTACTTAATCCAGTTTGATAAAAAAGCTACCAGGATCCCTACCTCCCAACAGAAATGTAAAACCTATCATCCATGGAACACCATTGATCTGCCAACAGGGAAGTTTATAGTCCTAACTGTCCCATGATCCCAGTTAAGGGTCATGTGTGGCAGTGCATAAGAACATAAGAAATAGGAGCAGGAGTAGGCCATTTGGCCCCTCGAGCCTCCCCGCCATTCAATAAGATCATGGCTGATCTGATCTTGGCCTCAACTCCACTTCCCTGCCCGCTCCCCATAACTCTTGACTTCTTTATCATTTAAAAATCTGTCTATCTCTGCCTTAAATATATTCAATGACCCAGCCTCCACAGCTCTCTGGGGTAGAGAATTCCAAAGATTCACGACCCTCGGAGAAGAAATTCCTCCTCATTTACGTTTTAAATGGGCAACCCCTTATTCAGTAGCAGATAGCATAACCCTAACTAGAACTGAAAAGACGTTAATTGGAAGTCATTCCCCTGATGGACTAGTGGTGTAATAGTGGTGTCATTCAGATCCTACATTCAAGTCCTGGGCCTGGGCTGAGTTGGTTGATCTCAGCTATGGCAGCAATTGACTTCATTGTCCCTGGGCTAGGGAGCGAAAAAAGATCAGCTGGAGTTCCCACTGCAGATTGCTATTCAGGATTATCTGGTATAGTGATCCAGTTGCTAATGTGATGCATTGGCAATGCAGGCATCCCAACCTCTGCACTAGGGCAATGATGCATGGTAGTATTATCTCCAGTTGCATAAAAACCTGATTATTGCTATTCAGTGACTTCTGCTTGCAAGTGTGCATTTGTGAATGCCAACTAAAGAGAGGACTGAGTTTGGCTTTGATTTCCTCGATGGTCAAATAACCCGCAGTCACTCTGTGTGCTCATGAACAAACAATGGTTACTTGAACAAGGTACCAAAGGGCTAGAGGTGCCTGTAGAACTGTATCGCCCACCCCAAAATAATAGTGCCTTCAGTAGAGGAGGGAATTGGGAAAAACATAGGGCTCAATTTTCTCCAGTTATCTGCACCGTTTTTTTGGCGTGCGCCACTTTTTTTTGGCGTAAATTAAGATATCCCAAGTTTCCCCAAAGTTTCTGCTCCAGCGTAATTCAGGTAGTTACGATTTTTTTTTTTTTTTTTTTTGCATCATAGGGGATAACCTGATGTCTGCAGCAGTTTTTCACAATAATGCAAGTTTGGCCATTTTTCCTAGGATTGCGTATGTGACCACTCCCGAAAAACCTTCTGGGCACTTATGAAAAACCAGCGCACGTTAAAAAATCGGCGTAGAAAGATGCCATTGTTTTTATGCGCAGTTTTAGAGGGAGTCAAGAAGGCAAAGAATATGCATCACGAGGCTTAATTTTTTTCAAAGTCAAAAGGGAGAAAATGAAAGTCTAATGTAATTCTTTAATTTTTGATTTTTTTCAAAGTACCACGCCATCACCGAACGACTCCTCACCGAGCACAGAGGCTCGGGGCTCGGCTTCAAAAGAAGCCCGGGAGTGGGGTGGAAGCTGAGCTGAAGGATGAGAACCCTTAGACATACAGCAGCTTCAAAAGGAGCCCGGGGGTGTAGCGGGGTGATGGACATTTTGCCCCTGTGTCCGGGCGAGGGAGTGATTCTGCCGGCTGACCCTTGAGCCCGGTGAGGAGAAGTTTGGTCAGTGATGGGGTGGTACTTTGAAAAAAATCAAAAATTAAAGAATTGCATTAGACTTTGTTGCCCCAAATGTCTTCATTGAATGCCGAGCTTCCCGTTCTAAGCAAGCCTATTGCGCATGTGCAGACCAGGGTGTGGTCCATACTAGGGCATCGACTTTGGGGAGAGAGAGCGAGGTAAAAAGGTTTAAGTCCTTTGTCCTGCTGTTTTGAGCTCCTTGCAAAGCTACAATTTAATTATGGGGGCAATATTGACAATGCCATACCTCGTGCAAGGCTGATGGTGCAGTGGAGGAGAAGATTGATTAGACATCATTGCATGAGGAACCTCAGAGCACGTAGGATGATGGGCAGGAGGCCTTATCCACGTTGGATATATCAAGACAGGTGTTTTGATTTAGAATTCAGCAGAGGAGTACAAAGAGTTTAATTCGGAGGGGGAAAATAGAGTATGAGAGTAAGCTTGCACGGAACATAAAAACTGACTGCAAAAGCTTCTATAGATATGTGAAAAAGATTAGTGAAGACAAATGTAGGTCCCTTACAGTCAGAATCAGATGAATTTATAATGGGGAACAAAGAAATGGCAGACCAATTGAACAAATACTTTGGTTCTGTCCTCACTAAGGAAGACACAAATAACCCTCCGGAAATATTAGGGGACCGGGGGTCTAGCGAGAAGGAGGAACTGAAGGAAATCCTTATTAGTCAGGAAATTGTGTTAGGGAAATTGATGGGATTGAAGGCCGATAAATCCCCAGGGCCTGATGGTCTGCATACCAGAGTACTTAAGGAAGTGGCTCTAGAAATGGTGGATGCATTGGTGGTCATTTTCCAACAGTCTTTAGACTCTGGATCAGTTCCTATGGATTGGAGTGTAGCTAATGTAACACCACTTTTTTAAAAAGGAGGGAGAGAGAAAACAGGGAATTATAGACCGGTTAGCCTGACATCGGTAGTGGGGAAAATGTTGGATTCAATTATTAAAGATGTAATAGCAGCGCATTTGGAAAGCAGTGACAGGATTGGTCCAAGTCAGCATGGATTTATGAAAGGGAAATCCTGCTTGACAAATCTTCTAGAATTTTTTGAGGATGTAACTAGTAGAGTGGACAAGGGAGAACCAGTGGATGTGGTGTATTTGGACTTTCAAAAGGCTTTTGATAAGGTCCCACACAAGAGATTGGTGTGCAAAATTAAAGCACATGGTATTGGGGGTAATGTATTGACGTGGATAGAGAACTGGTTGGCAGACAGGAAGCAAAGAGTAGGAATAAACAGGTCCTTTTCAGAATGGCAGGTAGTAACTAGTGGGGTACCACAAGGTTCTGTGCTGGGACCCCAGCTACTTACAATATACATTAATGATTTAGACGAAGGAATTGAATGTATTATCTCCAAGTTTGCAGATGACACTAAACTGGGTGGCAGTATGAGCTGTGACGAGGATGCTCAGAGACTGCAGGGTGACTTGGACAGGTTAGGTGAGTAGGCAAATGCATTGCAGATGCAGTATAATGTAAATAAATGTGAGGTTATCCACTTTAGTGGCAAAAACAGGAAGGTAGAATATTATCTGAATGGTGACAGATTAGGAAAAGGGGAGGTGCAACGAGACCTAGCTGTCATGGTACATCAGTCATTGAAAGTTGGCATGCAAGTACAGCAGGCGGTGAAGAAGGCAAATGGCATGTTGGCCTTCATAGCGAGAGGAATTGAGTAGAGGAGCAGGGAGGTCTTACTGCAGTTGTACAGGGCCTTGGTGAGGCCACACCTTGAATATTGTGTACAGTTTTGGTCTCCTAATCTGAGGAAGGACATTCTTGCTATTGAGAGAGTGCAGTTAAGGTTCACCAGACTGATTCCCGGGATGGCAGGACTGACATATGAAGAAAGACTGGATCGACTAGGCTTATATTCACTGGAATTTAGAAGAATGAGAGGGGATCTCATAGAAATATATAAAATTCTGACGAGATTGGACAGGTTAGATGTAGGAAGCATGTTCCCGATGTTGTGGAAATCCAGAACCAGGGGTCACAGGCTAAGGATAAGGGGTAAGCCATTTAGGACCGACATGAGGAGAAACTTCTTCACTCAGAGAATTGTGAACCTGTGGAATTCTCTACCACAGAAAGTTGTTGAGGCCAGTTTGTTAGATATATTCAAAAGGGAGTTAGATGTGGCTTTTACAGCTAAAGAGATCAATGTGTATGGAGAGAAACCAGGAATGGGGTACTGAAGTTGCATGATCAACCATGATCATATTGAATGGTGGTGCAGGCTCGAAGGGCTGAATGGACTACTCCTGCACCTATTTTCTATGTTTCTATGGGGCCAAGTTTCGGCCTGGGTTGCTCCTGTTTTTTTTGGAGCAACTGGTTTTGTAAAGTCCTGTCCCCTTAGTACAGATTCACATGAGGCATGTAGTAAAGTCTAGGGCACTCTGGACCTGCACCTTTATTCCACAGCTCTGGAATGCTGCACTTGCCTGAGACCTGTGCTTATATACCTGTCTCTTGCAAGTGCACCCCCGGTGGTAAGGTATGTTGGTGGTTACAGGTCATATCTTATTACAGTCATGTATAGCATGTTGGAATACAGTTATATATAATAATGTAAGATACATGACATCACCCTCCCCCAAGGTCTTATTGTCTTTATAAGTTCAGTCTCTCAGGTGGTCTACACTCTCGCGTGGAGCGTCTGAGTTGTGGTTCAGTTGTTTGCCTTGGTGTCTGTTTTTCTTTGAGTGTGGTTGCTGGTATCTCGCCTGGGCTGTCTGTTTCGATTGGTGATTGTTGTTGACTCGCCTGGGCTGTCTGTTGGGATTGCCCTTTCCTCAGGTTGTTCCCTCTGTCTGTCCACCAGGTGTGGTGCGAGTTCCACATTGTAGTCTGCCTCTGGTTCCGCAGTGCTCTTGGTAAATCTGCTTTTGACTTGGTCTACATGCCTCCGGCAGGTTTTGCCATTGTCCATTTGTACTACCAGTAGCCTGTTTCCTTCCTTGCCCGTTACTGTCCCTGCAAGCCATTTGGGACCCCTGCCATAGTTTAGTACAAACACTTTGTCCCCTATCTCATTCCATCTCCCCCTCAAATTTCTGTCATGGTACTCAGTCAGCTTACGGCACTTTGCCTCGATGTTTTCGTGCATGTCTGGGAGGATTAATGAGAGCCTTGTTTTTAAAGTCCCATTCATCAACAGTTGCAGCGGGGGGGATCCCAGTCAGTGAGTGCGGACGAAATCTGTATGCCAACAGCAGTCGCGACAGGCGACCCTGCAGTGTGGGACTTTGGATTTTAAGCATGCCTTGTTTCATGATTTGCACTGCTCTCTCCGCCTGGCTGTTGGAGGCCGGCTTGAACGGTGCTGTCTTGACGTGATTTATGCCGTGGTCAATTATAAAGTCTTGGAATTCTGCGCTGGTGAAGCATGGACCATTGTCACTGACTAATATGTCAGGGATTCCATGCGTTGCAAACATGGTTGCGAGGCTCTCCACAGTGGTGGAGGTTGTGCTCGAGTTTAAAATGGTGCATTCGATCCACTTTGAAAATGTATCTACAACTACGAGGAACATTTTGCCCATGAATGGGCTCGCATAGTCTACGTGCACTCGCGACCACGGTTTGGTAGGCCAGGGCCAGGGACTCAGTGGAGCCTCCCTGGGGGGCATTGCTGAGTTGAGCACAAATGATGCACTTTCGGACGCAGAGCTCCAAGTCCGCATCAATACCAGGCCACCAGACGTGGGATCTGACTATGGCCTTCATGAGAACGATCCCCGGGTGCTCGCGGTGGAGCTCACGGACAAATGCCTCTCTGCCTCGCAGAGGCATGACTACTCGGCTGCCCCACATCAGGCAGTCTGCTTGTAGTGATAGCTCATGCATGCACCTGTGAAAGGGTTTTAATTCCTCGGGGCAGGCATCGCGAGCCTCTGCCCAGTCACCGGTTAGGACACATCTTTTTACTAAGGATAACGTGGGATCGCTGGCCGTCCAGGCTATGATTTGGCGAGCCGTCATGGGCGAATCTGTGGACTCAAAGGCATTGATTGCCATGACTATCTCACAGTCCTGTTCATCAGACCCTTCCGTGGTCGCCAGGGGTAGCCTGCTGAGCGCGTCGGCACAGTTGTCTGTGCCTGGTCTGTGCCTTATGGTATAGTCGTAGGACGCCAGCATGAGTGCCCACCATTGAATTCGTGCCGAGGCGTTGGCGTTTATTGCCTTGCTCACTCTACATGCACGCGAGCGCCTCCTTCTCTACCATTCCGTACCCGCGCTCCGCCCGCGAAAGTGACCTGGAGGCATAAGCTATGGGTTGTAATTTGCCCACACTATTGACATATTGCAAAATGCACCCGACCCCATACGCTGACGCATCGCATGTGAGAACTAGCTTTTTACCTGGGTCAAAGAAAGCCAAAACACTGTTGGAACACAGAAGGTTGCGTGCCTTATTGAAGGCGCATTCCTGGGCGCCCCCCAAAACCAATCGCACCCCTTCCTGAGTAGCACGTGGAGAGGCTCCAGCAGCATGCTTAAGTTCTGCATAAAGTTCCCAAAGTAATTGAGTAGTCCGAGAAAGGCGCGCAGTTCTGAGACATTCCGGGGCCTGGGTGCCAGGCGAATTGCTTCTGTTTTGGAATCTGTTGGGCGGATTCCATCAGCGGCAATCCTTCTGCCCAAAGATTCAACCTCTGGTGCGAGAAACAGGCACTTGGATTTCTTGACCCGTAGGCCTACCCGATCCAACCGCTTTAGTACTTCCTCCAAATTACGGAGATGGGAGTCGGTATCCCTGCCCGTGATAAGTATGTCATCTTGAAATACAACCGTCCCCGGGATGGACTTGAGCAGACTCTCCATGTTGCGCTGGAATATGTCAGCTGCCGACCTGATGCCGAATGGGCATCGATTGTACATGAAAAGGCCTCTGTGTGTTGATGGTGGTGAGTAGCTTGGATTCCTCGATCAATTCTTGCGTCATATACGCAGATGTGAGGTCTAATTTTGAGAAAAGTTTACCTCCAGCCAATGTGGCAAATAAGTCCTCCGCTCTGGTCAGCGGGTACTGGTCCTGTAGGGAGACTCTGTTTATGGTAGATTTGTAGTCCCCACAGATTCGTACGGATCCATCAGGCTTCATGACTGGGACAATGGGACTTGCCCAGTCGCTAAATTCCACAGGTGATATAATGCCTTCCCGCAGAAGCCTGTCTAGTTCGTGTTCAATCTTTTCCCTCATCACATAGGGTACAGCTCTGGCCTTGTGATGGACCGGTCTAGCATCCTGTGTAATGTAGATTTTGACTTTGGCCCCTTTGAAAGTGTCCACACCTGGCTGAAAGAGATGTTCAAATTGCTTTATAACTGTTGAGCAGGAGGTCCGTTCCTCTAATGACATGGCATGGACATCATCCCATTTCCAGTTTAGTTTTGCCAGCCAGCTTCTCCCCAGCAGTGCTGGGGATCTCCAGGGACAATCCACAGGGGAAGTCGGTTCACTGTCCCTTTGTGTGTGACAGAGAGCATGGCGCTGCCGAGGACTGGTATGATTTCTTTGGTATAGGTCCTTAGTTTGGTGTCGACCCTTGTGAGTTTTGGTCTGTCTCTTATATGCAGCCACAGTTGTTCAAATTGTTGAGCGCCCATGAGAGATTGACTCGCTCCTGTATCCAGATCCATGTTGACAGATATCCCGTTGAGTTGGACCCTCATCATTATAGGAGGCGTCCTGTCGTAGGAGCAGTGGCCATTGATCATGTTGACCCGCTGTACATCGGTGTCCCGGGTACTGTCCCCACCGTCTTCTGGTCCGCTTTTCAACCCATCCGATTCGTATACCAGCCGAGCTGCCGTTTTTTTGCACATGCGGGCCAAATGCCCTGTATATTCACAGTTCCTGCAAACAGCCTGCTGAAATCGACATTCCCTTGATGAGTGCCTACCCCCACACCTCCAGCACAGACTGCTTGCAAAGAATGAGCTGCGTCTGGCTGATCTCTCTTGAGCTTCTCTCAATTTGTAGTTGATTGTTCGCAATATGGGTTGATGAGGTGTGAACGGCCATTCTTGTAGCCCTTAATGGCTTCTGTTGCCACTGCTTGCTGTCGAAAGCCTGTTCTGCCGGTTTTGTCTGTGTGTGGGGGTAGCAGCTTTTCTAATGCTGTGAACTCTTTGTTCCTGTCCTCGTCGCCACTGTAAAGTCCTGTCCCCTCAGTACAGATTCACACGAGGCATGTAGTGAAGTCAAGGTCACTCTGGACCTGCACCTTTATTCCACAGCTCTGGAATGCTGCACTTGCCTGAGACCTGTCCTTATATACCTGCCTCTTGCAAGTGCACCCCCGGTGGTAAGGTATGCTGGTGGTTACAGGTCATATCTTATTACAGTCATGTGTAGCATGTTGGAATACAGTTATATATAACAATGTAAGATACATGACAGGTTTAGAATGGAGTATCTTAGAAATATGAATTCTCGGCATTTAGTTTGCTGCAGTTCTAGTCAGTTAGAACAGTTTCACTTTGGAACAGAAATGTTTTTTAAAAAGGGGGCGTGTCCGGCCTCTTACGCCTGTTTTCAAAGTTTAGGCAGTGAAAACTTACTCCAAACTAACTTAGAATGGAGTAAGTGAAGAGTTTTGTACGTTCGAAAAAACCTTGTCTACACTTTAGAAAATCAGGCGTAGGTTACAAATCAGGCGTAGGGAATGGGGGGGGGGGTTTAAAGGGAAGTTTACAAACATTAAACACTTAAGTTTTACAAATAAAGAGCCATCATCAATAATAAATGATAAATACATCAATAAATCAACCAATAAATCAATCAAAAAAATTAATAAAAAATAAAAATATTTAAAAAATCAATAAAGAAAACATTTTCTACTTACCGACTGCAGCACTGGGAGTCCTCCAACAGCGCCCCTCAGTGTGTCTCTGTCAGTGTCTCTATCTCTCTGTGTGTGTGTGTGTGTGTGTGTCTCTCACTCTCTGTCAGTGTCTGTGTTTCTGACAGCGAGGGGAGGGGGAGAAGGGGGAGCTGTGGGGGGGGGTGGGGAAGGAGGTGGGATGGGGAGGGGAAGGGGGGTGGGGTGGGGGGGAGGAGGAGGAGAGGAGGGGTGAGGAGAAGGAGGGGAGGAGAAGGGGGAAGAGAGGGGGGACGAGAGGGGGGGGAGGAGAAGGGGGAGAAGGGGGAAGAGGGGGGGAGGAGGAGAGGGGGCAGAAGGGGGAAGAGGGGGGGGAGGAGGAGAGGGGGAGAAGGGGGAAGAGGGGGAGAAGGGGGAAGAGGGGGGAGAAGGGGGAAGAGGGGGAGAAGGGGGGAGAGGGGGAGAAGGGGGGAGAGGGGGAGAAGGGGGGAGAGGGGGAGAAGAGAGAGAGGATGGAGGGAGGGAAAGAGAGAGAAGGGAGGGAAGGAGAGAGGAGGGAGGGAAGGGGGGAGAGGGGGAGAAGGGGGGAGAGGGTGAGAAGAGAGAGAGGATGGAGGGAGGGAAAGAGAGAGAAGGGAGGGAAGGAGAGAGGAGGGAGGGAAGGAGGGAGGGACGGAGAGAGGAGTGAGGGAGGGAGAGAGGAGGAAGGGAGAGAAGAGGGAGGGAGAGAGGAGGGAGGGAGGGAGAGAGGAGGGAGGGAGAGAAGAGGGAGGGAGGGAGAGAAGAGGGAGGGAGGGAGAGAGGAAAGGAGTGTGGAGGGAAACATAGAAACATAGAAACATAGAAAATAGGTGCAGGAGTAGGCCATTCGGCCCTTCTAGCCTGCACCGCCATTCAATGAGTTCATGGCTGAACATTCAACTTCAGTACCCCATTCCTGCTTTCTCGCCATACCCCTTGATCCCCCTAGCAGTAAGGACCTCATCTAACTCCTTTTTGAATATATTTAGTGAATTGGCCTCAACAACTTTCTGTGGTAGAGAATTCCACAGGTTCACCACTCTCTGGGTGAAGAAGTTCCTCCGCATCTCGGTCCTAAATGGCTTACCCCTTATCCTTAGACTGTGACCCCTGGTTCTGGACTTCCCCAACATTGGGAACATTCTTCCTGCATCTAACCTGTCTAACCCCGTCAGAATTTTATATGTTTCTATGAGGTCCCCTCTCATTCTTCTGAACTCCAGTGAATACAAGCCCAGTTGATCCAGTCTTTCTTGATAGGTCAGTCCCGCCATCCCGGGAATCAGTCTGGTGAACCTTCGCTGCACTCCCTCAATAGCAAGAATGTCCTTCCTCAGGTTAGGAGACCAAAACTGTACACAATACTCCAGGTGTGGCCTCACCAATGCCCTGTACAACTGTAGCAACACCTCCCTGCCCCTGTACTCAAATCCCCTTGCTATGAAGGCCAACATGCCATTTGCTTTCTTAACCGCCTGCTGCACCTGCATGCCAACCTTCAATGACTGATGTACCATGACACCCAGGTCTCTTTGCACCTCCCCTTTTCCTAATCTGTCACCATTCAGATAATAGTCTGTCTCTCTGTTTTTACCACCAAAGTGGATAACCTCACATTTATCCACATTATACTTCATCTGCCATGCATTTGCCCACTCACCTAACCTATCCAAGTCGCTCTGCAGCCTCACAGCATCCTCCTCGCAGCTCACACTGCCACCCAACTTAGTGTCATCCGCAAATTTGGAGATACTACATTTAATCCCCTCATCTAAATCATTAATGTACAGTGTAAACAGCTGGGGCCCCAGCACAGAACCTTGCGGTACCCCACTAGTCACTGCCTGCCATTCTGAAAAGTACCCATTTACTCCTACTCTTTGCTTCCTGTCTGACAACCAGTTCTCAATCCATGTCAGTACACTACCCCCAATCCCATGTGCTCTAACTTTGCACATCAATCTCTTGTGTGGGACCTTGTCGAACGCCTTCTGAAAGTCCAAATATACCACATCAACTGGTTCTCCCTTATCCACTCTACTGGAAACATCCTCAAAAAATTCCAGAAGATTTGTCAAGCATGATTTCCCTTTCACAAATCCATGCTGACTTGGACCTATCATGTCACCTCTTTCCAAATGCACTGCTATGACATCCTTAATAATTGATTCCATCATTTTACCCACTACCGATGTCAGGCTGACCGGTCTATAATTCCCTGTTTTCTCTCTCCCTCCTTTTTTAAAAAGTGGGGTTACATTGGCTACCCTCCACTCCATAGGAACTGATCCAGAGTCAATGGAATGTTGGAAAATGACTGTCAACGCATCCACTATTTCCAAGGCCACCTCTTTAAGTACTCTGGGATGCAGTCCATCAGGCCCTGGGGATTTATCGGCCTTCAATCCCATCAATTTCCCCAACACAATTTCCCGGCTAATAAGGATTTCCCTCAGTTCCTCCTCCTTACTAGACCCCCCGACCCCTTTTATAACCGGAAGGTTGTTCGTGTCCTCCTTCGTGAATACCGAACCAAAGTACTTGTTCAATTGGTCCGCCATTTCTTTGTTCCCCGTTATGACTTCCCCTGATTCTGACTGCAGGGGACCTACATTTGTCTTTACTAACCTTTTTCTCTTTACATATCTATAGAAACTTTTGCAATCCGTCTTAATGTTCCCTGCAAGCTTCTTCTCATACTCCATTTTCCCTGCCCTAATCAAACTCTTTGTCCTCCTCTGCTGAGTTCTAAATTTCTCCCAGTCCCCAGGTTCGCTGCTATTTCTGGCCAATTTGTATGCCACTTCCTTGGCTTTAATACTATCCCTGATTTCCCTTGATAGCCACGGTTGAGCCACCTTCCCTTTTTTATTTCTATGCCAGACAGGAATGTACAATTGTTGTAGTTCATCCATGCGGTCTCTAAATGTCTGCCATTGCCCATCCACAGTCAACCCCTTAAGTATCATTCGCCAATCCATCTCAGCCAATTCACGCCTCATACCTTCAAAGTTAGCCTTCTTTAATTTCTGGACCATGGTCTCTGAATTAACTGTTTCATTCTCCATCCTAATGCAGAATTCCACCATATTATGGTCACTCTTCCCCAAGGGGCCTCGCACAACGAGATTGCTAATTAATCCTTTCTCATTACATAACACCCAGTCTAAGATGGCCTCCCTCCTAGTTGGTTCCTCGACATATTGGTCTAAAAAACCATCCCTTATGGAGAGAGGAGGGAGGGGGAGGAGGAGAGGGGGGAGAGGAGGAGAGGGGGGAGAGGAGGAGAAGGGGGGTGAAGGGGGGTAGAGGGGGGAGAAGGAGGGGGGAGAGGGGAGGAGGGGGAGGAGGGGGAGAAGGGAAAGAGAGAGGAGGGAGGGGGGAGAAAGGAAAGAGAGAGGAGGGAGGGAAGGAGAGAGGAGGGAGGGAAGGAGAGAGAGGAGGGAGGGAAGAAGGGAGGAGGGAGGGAAGGAGAGAGGAGGGAGGAGGGGAAGGGAGAGAAGGAGGCTGAACGGCCGGGCCTAAGACTTCGGGCTGGATTTACAGGTAGGTGGCGTCGGGTCTCGGGGGGGGGGCGGTTGCGGAGATCCGGGGAGGGGGAGAGTCGCGGAGGTCCGGGAGGGAGTCGCGGTGGTCGGGGTGGGTGGGAGTGTCGCGGAGATCGCAGGTGCGGGGGGGGGGAGAGAGCGAGTCACGGGGATGGGGGCACGGAAGTCGGGTCGGGTCGGTGGAGGGGGGAGCGGAGATCGGGTCGCCGGCGGGGGGAAGCAGAGGTTGAGTCGCCGGGGCGGGGAAGAGCGGGGATTGGGTCGGGTCCGGTCGGGTGGGCGGAGCCTTATCCACGCAGCTCCAGTGAGGCCATTTGGCCAGGGCTAGGGGCTGCGTGCTTCAGGCCCCTCCCACAGTTTTGGGCGCCTGGAGCTACTGCACATGCGCGCCCACCGTAGCGCGCATGTGCAGAGGTCCCGGCACTGTTTTCAGTGCCGGGACCTGGCTCCGCCTCCTACAGCTCGTGCTGCGCCACACCCAGCTCCAGGGGACCTGCAGGGAGCCGGAGAATAGGTAAGTTTTTTTTAGGCGCACTTTGTGGCGCGAAAAATGGGCATCCAGGTAGGGCTGCGCCATTTTAGGCACGGCCTGAAACTTGGGCCCTATGTTTCTATGTTCATACCTGCAGGCTGTGATGCAGACTATGTGAGAATGCTGCATTTCCACAAAGAAGTTGTAACCGAGATCTGTGAGTTAGTAAAAGCAGACCTGCACACTAGAAGTGTCAGGAGGACTGCTTTGTCAGTTGAAGTGAAGGTTACAGCTGCACTTTCATTTTATGCATCTGGATCATTCCAGGCCACAACTGGGGATGTGTGCGCCATTTCTCAACATGTAACACATATCTGCATTTGGCAGGTGACTGCTGCACTATATGCCCGGAGGAATTACTACAAAAAGTTTCCCGTGACTGCCCAGGCAAGCGTTACAGGGCTGTGGGCTTCTCCAGGATTGCTGGCTTCCCAAAGGTACAGGGCTGCATTGATTGTACCAATATCGCCTTGCAAACACCTTTGGAGGATTCCAAGATGTACAGGAACAGAAAAGGCTTCCACTCCGTGAATGTGCAACTCGTCTGTGATGACATGCATTGCATCATGGCAGTTGATGCCCTGGGAGCACCCATGATGCGTTCATTCTACGCGAGAGCGCTATATCTGCCATGTTTCAGCAGCAGCCAGAAGGGCAGAGGAGGAGGAGAAAGCCATGAACCCGGAGCACGATGGCAGAAGAGGGTGAGCCATCATACCCCATTAATGATTGCTCGAGCTTGTGCTAACAGCTCATCCATGAATACTTTGCTGCCTGAAGGCTCAGCGGCAACTATTCCACATGGACCATGTTTGCTGTTTGGACCTGTTCCGTAATGTTGTGTTAATGGAACAAATAATGGAAATGATTCTTCTTTAGTTCAAAAAGTTGCGTTAATAATGGAACAAATAATGGAAATGATTCAGTTGTAATTTAAAATATATTTTATTCAAAAGTTTAACACTTGCTTGTACTTAACTTAACTTTAATAAAAATATTCTTGTCTTAAACTTTAAAGTTTTCAGTTAAGATCACTTACAAACTTTAAGATCACTTATAAACTTTGAAATCACTTAAAAACTTTAAGATCACTTACAAACTTTTAAACTTGTAAATTTACATCACTTACAAAAAACTTTGAATTTGAGAATAGTTACATCAGTAACAACAATAACAACAACAACAACAACAACAGCAAAGAAAAGCAAAGAAAAGCTCCTCCACCTTATTCTAAGACCGCCCGCTGTGTTTGATCTTGGTGGCTTCACCCCTGCCCGCAGGCGGTGTCACAGCGTTTCTCGGGTTGGTACCAAGCTTATTCTCTCGAGCATCTCGGGTAATGCACACTTCTTAATGCGGGGCGTGGGCAGGCGGTAATGTGGAAGGCCCGGCTTGGGTCTCTTCAGAGGCTGGTCTGTGGATTGGAGTGGGAGTGTACGTTCATTCCCTCAATGGCCGCAGGGTCTGGGCATGTACATTATTGCAACAGCTAACTCCGACATTCGCCCCCTCATGTGCCCTGACAGAGTCTCAACTACATGCAAGATTCCATCCCTCATGTTCACCGACAGTGCATCAGCTACCTGCGACATTCTATTTAAAAAAGGAGGCAGACAAAAAGCAGGAAACTATAGACCAGTTAGCTTAATATCTGTGGTTGGGAAAATGTTGGAGTTCATTATTAAAGAAGCAGTAGCAGGACATTTGGAAAAGCAAAATTCGGTAAGGCAGAGTCAGCATGGATTTATGAAGGGGAAGTCATGTTTGACAAATTTGCTGGAATTCTTTGAGGATGTAATGAACAGGGTGGATAAAGGGGAATCAGTGGATGTGGTGTATTTGGACTTCCAGAAGGCATTTGACAAGGTGCCACATAAAAGGTTACTGCACAAGATAAATGTTCACGGGGTTGGGGGTAATATATTAGCATGGATAGAGGATTGGCTAACTACAGAAAACAGAGAGTCGGGATAAATGGTTCATTCTCTGGTTGGCAACCAGTAACTAATGGGGTGCCTAAGGGATCAATGCTGGGACCGTAACTATTTACAATCTATATTAACGACTTGGAAGAAGGGACTGAGTGTAACGTAGCCAAGTTTGCTGTCGATACAAAGATGTGAGGAACAGCAATGTGTGAGGAGGACAAAAAAATCTGCAAAAGGACATAGACAGGCTAAGTGAGTGGGCAAAAATTTGGCAGATGGCATATAATGTTGGAAAGTGTGAGGTCATGCACTTTGGCAGAAAAAAAAATCAAAGAGCAAGTTATTATTTAAATGGAGAAAGATTGCAAAGTGCTGCAGTACAGCTGGACCTGGGGGTACTTGTGCATGAAACACAAAAGGATAGTATGCAGGTACAGCAAGTGATCAGGAAGGCCAATGGAATCTCGGCCTTTATTGCAAAGGGGATGGAGTATAAAAACAGGGATGTCTTGCTACAGCTATACAGGGTATTGGTGAGGCCACACCTGGAATACTGCGTGCAGTTTTGGTTTCCATATTTATGAAAGGATATACTTGCTTTGGTGGCAGTTCAGAGAAGGTTCACTAGGTTGTTTCCGGAGATGAGGCAGTTGACTTATGAGGAAAGGTTGAGTAGGTTGGGCCTCTACTCATTGGAATTCAGAAGAATGAGAGGTGATCTTATCGAAACATATAAGATTATGCGGGGTCTTGACAATGTGGATGCAGAGAGGAGGTTTCCACTGATGGAGGAGACTACAACTAGAGAGCATAATCTTAGAGTCTTAAAACTGAGATGAGAAGGAATTTCTTCTCTCAGAGCTCTGTAAATCTGTGGAATTCGCTGCCTCAGAGAGCTGTGCAAGCTGGGACAGTGAATAAATTTAAGACAGAAATAGACAGTTTCTTAAACGATAAGGGGATAAGGGGTTATGGGAAGCGGGCGGGGAAGTGGAGCTGAGCCCATGATCAGATCAGCCATGATCTTATTGAATGGTGGAGCAGGCTTGAGGGGCTGTATAGCCTACTCCTGTTCCTATTTCTTATGTTCTTATTGTGATGTATGTAGCACACAAATCTCTGACTGCACACGGTCTGGTCTTAATCTAACTGCTGTGACCTTTGTCCTTTATTGTTTAGCTCCAGAGTGCCTCTCAGGCGTGGTGGTCAGCCTTTTATATTGCCTGTTGCAGGTATTTCCAGGTTTCTCATCACAGCGCCCTCTGTGGTGTATCATTGTGCTTACATTACATTTAAGGTACCAGGACGATACACACATTAATACATAACATCACACTTGTCCAACGGAAGGCAGGTAGGCATAGACAGTGCGTTAGTATGCAACATGTTATCTGGTACATTAACTAGTTATTGACTGGTAACGGATCCCTGATTTCCTTGTTAGCTCTTATCATTAATTGTACTTCATATCCATTATTTTACACAAATACAGTGGCCATTCAGCATTAAAATATTAATTCTAATTATAAATTCGTCATCTCACATTAACATCGCTCATTTTAGACTCGCTCTGCCTTACAGAAGTCCTTTGTGGGGACCACCACATGGTAAGGCCCTTTTAAGACCCCCGGGTGCATTTCCTTTTTAAGGCGCCATCTTTGATGCAGGAGGATTCCACGAGGCTTCTCCTTGGGTGCCGCCATCTTTGATGCTCTGCTGCTCTGGACCGAGGCCGCCGCCATCTTGCTCCCCGCCGCTCCGGATGCCCTCCGCCGCCGCAGCCTCCGCTCCCCTCCGCTGCCACCTGACTTGCAGCCTCCTGCGGCCGTCGTTGTCGCTTCTCCGGCGGTCTCCGTAGCCGCCTCCCCCGCGGCCGCCGTGGCCGCCGACCTCCAGCTGCTGCCGCCGCCCGACTCTCGCTCTGCGTGGGCCCCTCCGATCCGCCGGCCATCCTGGATCCCTCGCTCCCCGCCCGCAGTGCCCCGCCGGCTCACCCCCCCACCCCCCCCCCCGCCCCACTAGGCCCCTCTCTGCAGGGCTGCTTGCCTGTGGGGTCTGAGGCTGCGGGATCTGTGTGTGAGATCCGGGCCTGGGGCTTGCTCTGCTTGCCTGTGGGGGCTGAGGCTGCAGGATCTCTGTGTGAGGCCCGGGCCTGGGGCTTGCCTGTGGGTGGATTGAGGCTGCAGCTCCAGCTCGGTCGGCGCTGCTCTCTGGGGACCCGGGGCATGGCAGCACCCCGGGGAGCAGCAGCCTGTGGAGTGGTGAAGTCTTCCCAGCTCCCACGGACCGTCCCCATCCACCTCCGGCCGAGGAGTGTTGGCCCATCGCCTGCAACGACCCACAAAGGTAAACCGTGCGTCTCGTCCCCATGGGATACCTGCACCATCGCTCTGCCGAGAACAGGTATCAGTTCCCTGGTGTAGGTACGCAGCTTCGCCGTGACCGGGACCAGCTTGGGTCGTGCAGCTGGGTTAATCCACAGTTTGTCAAAAGTTCTCTGATTCATCAACGACAGACCCGAGCCCGTGTCCACTTCCATACTCACAGGGACTCCATTGATTTTTACTTCCATTATCACTGGGGGGCGAATCGTCGGTGCACGTATACAGTCCCAACACCTCATCTTCTTCTGCCTGCTCCTCGCTGGATGGTGGATCATCCCCCATCTCCTCAGCCACGCGGTGAGTCAGATTTCTTTTACACATACGCTGAAGGTGGCCTTTTGTGTGGCAGGTATTGCACGTATACTCTGCAAACCTGCACCGGTGAGCCTCATGGCTTCCTCTACAGCGCCAGCATGGTGCTGCTTGATTGGCCCCCCTCAGCGGACTCTGAGTTCCAGGACCCTGAGGTCCGTGCTCTCTGCCCCGGGCAGAGCCACATTCTGCAGTTTTGTCCGTGGTGGGCGCTATCCTGTGGACAGTGCCTGCCGGGTTCGAGACTGTGTGGATCATCTGCTTGGTGCTGCAAGTCGAGGTCATTTGTGCCCGGCTGATGGTGATGGCCTTTGTCAGGGTGACTGTGGGTTCCGTGGCTAGCAGCTTGTGAAGGAGGCCCTCATGGCCGATCCCCATAACAAAAACGTCCCATAACGCCTCATCAAGGTGTGCGCCAAAATCACACAGCGCCGCGAGTCTCCTGAGGTCCGCAGCATATTTGGTGACATCCTGGCCCTCAGGTCTGCAGTGATGGTAAAATTTGTATCTGCCCGTGAGGATGCTCTCCTTTGGTTTCAACTGGTCACGAATGAGTTCAGTCAGCTCCTCGTATGACTTGTCCCTGGCGCTCCCAGGTGCCAGCAAATCCCTGACGAGACAGTAAATCTCATCGCCACAACTGGAGAGCAATATCGCCTTACGCTTATCTCTCATTGCGTCCGTGTCCTCCGTCTGATCGTTTGCTGTGAAGTAGTGCTCGAGCCTTTCCGTGAAGGCCTCCCAATCATTGCCCACGGTAAAATCCTTTAGCGAGCCCAAAGTAGCCATGGTTGCGTGGAGTTTGTCCGCTTCCTTGTCGCCAATGTGGTATATGTAGCACTCAAATCACTGATTCCACACGGTCTGGTGTAAATCTAACTGCTGTGACCTTCGTCCTTTATTGTTCAGCTCCAGAGTGCCTCTCAGGTGTGGTGGTCAGCCTTTTATATTGCCTGTTGCAGGTACTTCCAGGTTTCCTACCACAGCGCCCTCTGTGGTGTACCATTGTGCTTATATTACATTTAAGGTACCAGGACGATACACACATCAATACATAACATCACACTTGTGTTCTTATTCCCACCCTCATGTTTACCAACAGTGTATTAGCTGCCTGCGACATTCCCTCCCACATGTGCCCGGGCAGTGTTCCCATTTCTCGTGAGAGTGTTCTCCCGACAGTCTTGATATCTCATCACCCACCCCACTGATGGTGTCCAGGAGTGAATGCGTAAGGTCAATGCTCTCCGCACTCATTGCCATCATCTGAAACACATCTGTTAGACCCTGCACCTCAGGAGAGCGCTGTCGAGCTCTCCTTCCCCTCCTCACCCTGGGTGTGGCTCACTGCACCCCACTGGGACCCGCAGCCTCGGACGGTGGGACCCTGGGTGTGCCTCGCTGCACCCCACTGGGACCCGCAGCCTCGGACGGTGGGACCCTGGGTGTGCCTCGCTGCATCCTACTGGGACCCGCAGCCTCGGACGGTGGGACCCTGGGTGTGCCTCATTGCATCCTACTGGGACCCGCAGCCTCGGACGGTGGGACCCTGGGTGTGCCTCGCTGCACCCCACTGGGACCCGCAGCCTCGGACGGTGGGACCCTGGGTGTGCCTCGCTGCACCCCACTGGGACCCGCAGCCTCGGACGGTGGGACCCTGGGTGTGCCTCGCTGCACCCCACTGGGACCTGCAGCCTCGGACGGTGGGACCCTGGGTGTGCCTCGCTGCACCCCACTGGGACCCGCAGCCTCGGACGGTGGGACCCTGGGTGTGCCTCGCTGCACCCCACTGGGACCCGCAGCCTCGGACGGTGGGACCCTGGGTGTGCCTCGCTGCACCCCACTGGGACCCACAGCCTCGGATGGTGGGACCCTGGGTGTGCCTCACTGCATCCTACTGGGACCTGCAGCCTCGGACGGTGGGGCCCTGGGTGTGCCTCGCTGCATCCCACTGGGACCCGCAGCCTCGGACGGTGGGACCCTGGGTGTGCCTCGCTGCACCCCACTGGGACCCGCAGCCTCGGATGGTGGGACCCTGGGTGTGCCTCACTGCATCCTACTGGGACCCGCAGCCTCGGACGGTGGGGCCCTGGGTGTGCCTCGCTGCATCCCACTGGGACCCGCAGCCTCGGACGGTGGGACCCTGGGTGTGCCTCGCTGCATCCCACTGGGACCCGCAGCCTCGGACGGTGGGATCCTGGGTGTGCCTCGCTGCATCCCACTGGGACCCGCAGCCTCGGACTGTGCAAAATCATTGAATGTCGCAACATTCGTACCACTCAGGACAGGGGCTGGTACCAGCACCTCCTCCAGAATGAGTACAACAGTGGGGGCTTCACCCTCCCTCTCCCCCTGCCCCCCTACCTCCCCCTCCCCCTCACCCCCATGCTCTTGGTCTGAAAGGTGGGATTGGAAGATGTTCTCCTCTTCAGGCTCGTCCGCGTCTGAATCTTCTTCTGCATCAGCTTCAGCTTCATCAGGTTTGGCCTCAAGTTCTGCAAAATATAACAGAACAGGCAAATGGTTAGCAGCAGAGGAGGGGGCAGTGTGACATGAGTCGGCTCACACAGCGCAGGCAGCAGACTCATTTGAAGGACATTGAATGATAGCACATTGTATCTGTTATATATTGAATAAAGAGTCTGACCAGATACTGTGAGCTCAAAGTAAGGTGTGACCGCAGTCCTTTATTACCGATCTCCAGAGTGCCTCTCCAGCCTGTGAGGCCTCCTTATGTACAGGTGTTCCCAAGGGATTGTGGGATGAGCCCTCTGGTGGTTAAACAAGGTATTTACAGGTTTACATATATAACAACACTCCCCCAACCCTCCCAAAGTCAACAGTGTAACTATTTACAATGTTAGTCAATCTGGGGCCTTCCTTTCCCTGGTTGATCGTCTCGGTGCAAATGCTGGTTTTGGTGAGTCGTTTATTGGGCCCTCGCTGGACTGCTGTACAGCTGGCCTTGCTGTGCTGCCTGGCGTGGTGAGTCCTGCTGGGCTGCTGCAGGTGATGGGTTCTGCTTCATGGTTAACCGCTGGGTCGGTTGCCACTGGTGTGTGTGTTGGGGGGTCAAAAAAGGTAGGGTCTATTGTGGGTTGCTCTGGATAGTCCGTGAATCTGAGTTTGGTTTGGTCCAAGTGTTTCCTATAGTTGAGTCCATTTGAAAGTTTGACCAGAAACACCCGACTCCCCTCTTTGGCCACGACAGTACTGGGAAGCCACTTGGGACCTTGTCCATAGTTCAACACAAATACAGGATCATTAATCTCGATTTCGCGTGACACATTTGCGCGGTCATGATATGTATTCTGTTGAAGCCGCCTGCTCTCTACCTGTTCATGTAGATCAGGGTGGACTAACGAGAGCCTTGTCTTAAGTACCCTTTTCATGAGCAGTTCAGCGGGGGGAACCCCAGTGAGCGAGTGGGGTCTTGTGCGGTAACTAAGCAGGACTCGGGATAGGCGAGTCTGCAGTAAGCCTTTAGTTACCCTCTTCAAGCTCTGCTTGATTGTTTGCACTGCTCTCTCTGCCTGATCTTTGGACGCTGGTTTAAACAGGGCAGATGTGACATGTTTGATCCCATTACGGGTCATGAACTCTTTAAACTCGACATTGGTGAAGCACGGCCCATTGTCACTCACAAGGACGTCAGGCAGGCCGTGTGAGGCAAACATGGCCCGCAGGCTTTCAATGGTGGCAGCGGACGTGCTTGCCGACATTATCTCACATTCAATCCATTTGGAGTACACATCTACAACCACTAGGAACATTTTTCCCAAGAACGGGTCTGCATAGTCGACATGGACCCGAGACCACGGTTTGGAGGGCCAAGACCATAAACTTAGTGGCGCCTCCCTGGGTACATTGCTTAACTGTGAACATGTGTTACATTTGTGCACGCAGAACTCTAAGTCTGAATCGATACCGGGCCACCACACGTGGGATCTGGCTATCGCTTTCATCATTACAATGCCTGGGTGGGTACTGTGGAGATCACTAATGAAAGTGTCCCTGCCCTTTTTTGGTGCCGCTATCCGATTACCCCATAGAACTCAGTCTGCCTGTATAGACATTTCAGCTTTGTACCACTGGTACGGCTTTATTTCTTCCTGCATTTCTAATGGGACACTAGGCCAACTCCCGTGGAGCACACAATTTTTTACTAAGGACAATAAGGGGTCCTAGCTCGTCCAGGTTCTAATCTGTCGGGCGGTAACAGGTGATTGCTCACTCTCGAATGCTTCTATTACCATAACTAAATCTGCGGGCTGTGCCATCTCCACCCCTGTGGTGGGCAAAGGCAGTCTACTGAGAGCATTGGCACAGTTTTCTGTGCCTGGCCTGTGGCGGATGGCATAGTTGTATGCGGACAACGTGAGCGCCCATCCCTGGATGCGGGCCGATGCATTTGTATTTATCCCTTTACTTTCAGAAAAGAGGGATATCAGTGGCTTATGGTCGGTTTCCAATTCAAATTTGAGCCCAAACAGCTATTGATGCATTTTCTTTACCCCATAAGCATACGCTAACGCTTCTTTTTCAATCATGCTGTAGGCCCTCTCAGCCTTAGATAGACTTCTGGATACATAAGCAACCGGTTGCAATTTCCCAGATTCATTAGCTTGTTGCAATACACACCCGACACCGTATGACGACGCATCACATGCTAGTACCAAACGCTTACATGGATCATACAACACCATCAATTTGTTTGAGCATAACAGTTTTCTAGCTTTTACAAAGGCATTTTCTTGACTTTTACCCCATACCCATTCATCTCTTTTATGCAGTAAAGAGTGCAGTGGTTCTAACAGTGTGCTAAGACCCAGTAAGAAGTTACTGAAGTAGTTCAGGAGTCTTAGAAATGACGGCAGCTCCGTCACGTTCTGTGGTCTCGGTGCGTTCTTGATAGCCTCCGTCTTCAAATCGGTGGGCCTGATGCCGTCCGCCACGATTCTTCTCCCCAGGAACTCCACTTCAGGCACCAGGAAAATGTACTTCGAGCATTTTAACCTGATCCCCACACGATTAAGCCGACTAAGAACCTCCTCCAGGTTCTGCAGATGCTCGACAGTGTCCCAACCTGTAACCGAAGTGTTGTCCTGGAAGAGCACGGTGCGTGGGATCGACTTCAGCAAGCTTTCCATGTTCCTCTGGAATATCACCGTGGCTGATCGAATCCCAAACGAGCATCTGTTGTAAATGAAGAGACCTTTGTGCGTGTTGATGCAGGTGAGGCCTTTCGATGATTCCTCCAGCTCCTGCATCATGTAGGCCGAGGTCAAGTCCAGCTTCGTGAACGTTTTTCCTCCCGCCAGTGTCGCAAATTGGTCGTCTGCCTTTGGTAGTGGGTATTGATCCTGCAGGGAGAAATGATTGATAGTTACTTTGTAATCACCACAGATTCTGACGGTGCCGTCTTCCTTGAGGACTGGAACAATCAGACTGGCCCACTCATTGAATTCGATCGGCGAAATGATGCCCTCTCGTTGCAGCCGGTCCAGCTCGATCTCCACCCGCTCTCTCATCATGTACGGTACTGCCCTCGCCTTGTGATGGATGAGTCGTGTCCCCGGAATCAGGTGGATCTGCACTTTTGCTCCTTGGAACTTCCTGATTCCTGGTTCGAACAGCAAGAGGAACTTTTTTAGGACCTGGGCACATGAGGTGTCGTCGACGGGTGAGAGCGCTTGAACGTCATCCCAGTTCCAGCGTATCTTCCCCAGCCAGCTCCTGCTGAGCAACGTGGGGCCATCGCCCGGTACCACCCAGAGTAGTAACTTTGCACCGCTCCAACGTAGGAGACCTTTACGGTAGCACTGCCGATTATGGGAATCAGTTCTTTTGTGTACGTTCGCAGTTTAGTATGAATTGGAGTCAGGACTGGCCTCGAGGCCTTGCTGCACCACAATTTGTAGATAGCTTTTTTGCTCATTATGGACTGGCTCGCACCCGTGTCCAGCTCCATTGACACCGGGAGTCTATTTAGTTCAACCTTCAGCATTGTCGGGGGACACATTGCGGTAAATGTGTGTACCCCATATACCTCTGCCTCCTCAGTCTGTGGCTCTGGTTTGTCATGATCCACTGTGGATCTGTCCTCCACTGCAACATGGTGGTTTGCAGGATTAGCAGGATTTGCTGCTCGCCTGCACATACGTTGGAGGTGTCCCATTGTTCCACAGCCTTTGCAAACGGATCCTTTGAAGCAGCATGAATGGAAACAATGATCACCCCTGCAGCGGCAACAAGGTGTTAATGGCCTTGCATTCACCATCCTTGATGGTGGACTCTGAGACATATGCGGACGTGCAGCTGCAGGCATGTGGGGCCTGCCCTGTACATTATGATTTGAAAACAACATCACTTTGTTCACAGTACTTGCAGCAGCACTTGTGTGCTGATAGATTTGTTTGGTATTGTCACTGGTGGCGACGAATGCCTGGGCTATTGCTATGGCTTTACTCAAGGTTGGGGCCTCTACAGTCAAAAGTTTGCGAAGTATTACTTCATGGCCAATGCCAAGTACAAAGAAGTCCCTGAGCATGTGCTCCAAGTGTCCTTCAAATTCGCAATATCCTGCAAGGCGTCTTAGCTCGGCGATGTAGCTCGCCACTTTCTGGCCTTCAGACCTCTTGTACATGTAGAATCGGTACCTTGCCATCAGAACACTTTCCTTCGGGTTTAGTTGCTCCCGGACCAGTGTGCACAAATCATCATTCGATTTCTCTGTGGGTTTCGCTGGAGCAAGCAGATTTTTCATGAGGCCATACGTTGGTGCCCCACAAACGGTGAGGAGAATCGCCCTTCGTTCGCTTCTTCCAGCTCAAGTATTGGTCGAGTCGCTCCACGAAGGTTTCCCAATCATCTCCCTCCGAAAATTTCTCCAGGATGCCCACTGTTCTTTGCATCGTTGCGGGGTGGGGTTCGTCATCTGTATCTCATCGCCAGTTGTTATATATTGAATAAAGAGTCTGACCAGATACTGTGAGCTCAAAGTAAGGTGTGACCGCAGTCCTTTATTATCGATCTCCGGAGTGCCTCTCCAGCCTGTGAGGCCTCCTTATGTACGGTGCTCCCAAGGGATTGTGGGATTCCTTGGGACACCAGAGGATGAGCCCTCTGGTGGTTAAACAAGATATTAACAGGTTTACATATATAACAGTATCAACCGAAGCGCAGCTGACGGAGACATCCTCATGAACCAAAGCATGGCTAGCCCGCACAGTACTTGACTTTTAGCAAAGCCAGAATGTGGAATTTGCAAGACTTATCCTCCCCCTCGAGTGTGGGCCCAACTTGTGCAGTGGTGGTTGCTGTTCTCCAGGCAGGACCCATCAAAGCAGCGACCCTCTCTTCCAAGGGTGTCATTGAGGGCAGATTTTCCGGGCCTCCTCCTGTTCGAGGTTCTTTCTCTTTTGTTGTGTGCCACTTTCCTCTGCAAAGATGTAAATATAACTTTTTAGAGAGAATATCTTTCTGCTGGGTGAGACATACAGATAGTCACATTTATAATTGCAACTCCAGTGAATAAATGAAAATATAAATTACACAAACTACATGACCTTTTTGCACTGGCCTCCAGACCTCGGGGTGGTCACCATTGCACAGAAATCTTCTGCAAGTTGGTTCCAGTGTTTCTTCATTTCTTTTGGTGAAACTTTTATTTGACCTCTGCTGGCATCCAGCTCGTTCCATCTGGCCTCAATCACAGTAACCAGTGCCTCCATTTCCTCTTGTGAGAAATTCTTGGTCCTTGAGCCGCGTTGCATATTGCATTTCCGATTTTGCCACTGAGAATTAAAGTTCTCATACAGCTGTAAGCGGGGAGGGGGGGTGTTTGGGGCATGTTGTGTGTCTCTATGAGGGGGTCAGGTTCCCTTCTGACCAACCTGAGCGGTTTTGAATCGCTCCCCCTCCCTTGGGTTCTGTACTCTGGATTTATTTGGGGGGGGTGTGACAAAAGTGCAGAGTACGCTGGTTTGATGCAAAGAACTTCGGTTTTATTATAGTCAAAGTAATACAGGCTTATTACTCTAGTAAGAAAATACACAGCCAAACTTACAATCACTCTAATAAAGTACAATATAAGGAAAGGTACAAGGTCAAACTTATAATCACTCTAATAAAGTACCATACACTGCACATTCAAAGGGGGTTGCAGTAAAATTATACCTCCCACCTCTCAATACCTAATTCTAGCTACGTTAGACTCCAGGGCAGGGACTTATGCTTACCAATCCTTTTGATAGTTAATGGTAGATGGTGATGCTCTTCCTTCCTTCAGGAATTCAAGACTTCGAGGCTGGAGAAGTTAGTTTTACAACTGTCATGTTGGTTTCTCTCCTTGTCTTGATGAGGTAGCAGCGACCACCTCTCTCCCCCACTCCTCTCTCTCTCTCTAACCTCTGTTGAAAACAGTGGCCAGTTATACGATTTCAGTGTTCTAATCTTGCCGCCCAATCTGTTCACAATCCTTTGTATAATTTTGGCAGGCTTGGTTCTTCTTTGTAATATTTTGTCGGGCTCGTTAAAGTTGATATGTCTTGGGTGGGTTGATGTTCGAAAAACTGTTTCCTGATGAAAAAATTAGTTTGGTAATTGCAATGTCCTTTTGTGCTTAGTCTTTCGCATACAGGCTGGACTGGGCCTCTTTGTGATGTATATGCTGAAATGGTTTGTCCAGACCCATGTTGATGGGGAGCTATCTCTGGGTGATACTGTGATGGTAATGTCTCTTGTGGAGGAAGATTTCCAAATACTCATTCTTCCAGACAGGTTAACTCAGTCCTCACACCCAGACAGTTCCAATAATCAAGTGGGCTTCCTTTGTTCCCTAGGTCCGCCCACAGGCTTGAATTTGTCTTGTAAAAGTTCATAATTCTATTAAAGTTCGTAGTTTCTTCCATAAGCACTTTAGAGTTCCAAACTTTTCGGTAGATAGTCCCAAATTAAAGTTCCTTTCGAATGAGCCCAAACACAGGAGGGGGTTTCTGGTGAATTTTACTCACTACAGTCCCCCCTGTTGACACTCTACACTCAATGAGTGTCAATCAAGGTAAGCAAAATACCTGCTCCCGAGAGTCAACCTTCCCTGCATTTATACTAGCTAAACATTACCCTGCATCCCCCATTGAAATGCAATGCAATATACAGGCGAATACAGTTATTATAATTCGGTTATAGCATAGAGGGGGTATGATGTCACTCTTTTACTCGGTTTTCACAGTAAAATGACGGTATACAGTCATACACAACTTTAAGTGAAGTAAAACAAAGCACATAGTCAAAACACATTCTCAAATCGCATAAAAGGTCCAGATTCAAACACGTTTTAAGTTCAGTAAAATAAAGGTACATAGTCAAAACATTTAAGTAACACTCTTACAACGCTCGCGATGTTGCAGTTTACAGCAGGTAAAATCAAACACAAATTAAACATGGTAGTATGGTGTCACCCCTCCCTGCGCAATTCCCAACTTCGGTCAAGGAGTGTACAGCTCCCTTTGGTGTCTGACCTGACGGCCTCTGCGTTTCACTCGACAAGTGAGACACCATAAGTAAAGTATAATCACAAGTTGACAAATAACTAAAGTGTGGGAAGCGATTCGGATCCAGACTGGGACCTCTATATTTCTGAAAAGGTCCCACCAAGACGGAATGGTGATCTCAAGAATGTTTTTCCATATCTCAATGGTTTTCTGTTCTAGAGTATAGAAGTGTTTTTGTGAGATAATTACAGCTTTTAGCAGAGCGGTAAGATGTTCGGGTATAGGGGGGAATTGCATAGCTAAAATGTACAACATAATCCTGCAGGTTTGTAATGTTTTCCTTCACAGTGAGGTGGACAGTGGAGGGTTCAGGAATGGGGACAATCCGTTCCTGGGCCACTTGAACTGATGCCTCAGGTTTGAAGCAAAAACTGCTGTCACTCACCAGACACCAGAAGTGTCCAGGTTGGTAGTGGGGCGCACTGGTGGTGACACAATATGTCCCACCCCCTATGTATGCTACCTGTGGAGGGACATAGTCTTGTGTCATTACTTCCATGGTGCAGTTAATAGGCTGTGTACCAGCAGCTTTAAACCCACACTGTGACTTTGAATGGGCACTCAAGTACTGGGGGCACAATATTACATGCATCCCGGCTCCGGCACCTGGAGAGGTCAGTACCTGTTACAGCGTGCTCCCACTTTATGACATAGGGTGGGACCGCTGTGAAACGAATGTGTGCATCTCCCTGAATAACTCCAATATTCTCCACCCGGTATATCGGTGCAGGTCGGGCTGTCCCACCCATGACGGGCATCATTAATACTATCCCCATAATAGTGTGGTTAGATTTCCCACAGTCTACTGGGACAGGGTAGGCTTCAGAGGCTAGGCGGAGCTGGCACGTGCTTGGTGAATTGCTGTACAGGTGGAGGGCTGTGAGGTGCTCATTCCTGATCCAAGAGGGGACTACACCTTGTTTTAAATCCTCCAGGTTGTTGCGGCCCTCGCCCAACAACCATGCCCCATATAATACGCACACCTCGTTCTGTGCAGCCTGGTCCAAAGCGTTTCTATCCTCCCGTATAAGTGCATTCACTGTCTGTGCATGTTTTTCCAGCTCAGCCGCTGTTTCTTTTAAATGGACAGTTGTAGCCTGGTCCTCGTGTAGTTCTGGACTTACTACTGTATTCTCCTGTTTCAGGATTTTTCTCAATTGGGTCTTTAAAGTGTTTATCTGTGTTTGCAGCTCTATGTCATCTAGGCTACTTATTACAGAGGATACTGTATTGTAGGTAGTGAAAACGTCATTTATGATTCCCCTTCTAGGTCTCCCCGAGCCCATGGTGTCCCTAGCGTTTAGGGTGTATAGGTCCGCTTTGTCTACATTTCCAAAGTCTAACTCATAAAATTTCTTAAACATATCTCTAAGTAGGGCCTGGTATAGCAGCTCTGTTACCTTCAGACACCATGCAGGTAAAGTTTAGTATTACTGAAGCTACTGCATAATGTACCCCTGATATCACATCTTTTCGGTCGGAACAATACTAATCCGTTCCCAGGTCCCTTGGTGGTGGTAGGACACCTTTCTATTACTGTACATATTGGTGGGGGTGTGGGCAGGGGTTTCTTAATGTGTGCTCTTAGTTCGGTGGCATTAATTGGGAGTGGGGAGTGTGGGACCGCGCACCCGTGTCGGCTAGAATCCCACCCCATCCCTTCCCCTTCATCTTGCCATTGCCTGGCGAAGGCGATCGATATGCCTGCGGGACAAACACTCTCTGATCCCCACATGCAAACATAAATTCTTTGTTCGGATTCCCACCATTTGTCCCAACACACTGTTACTCCTCCCCGTGTCCCCGTGATGGTGCGGCACATATCATTACCGAGTCTTTTCCAGTCCGATTCTTGGTCCCATGCGTCCTTGCTGAGTTTTCTGAGCCACCACCATCTTCCCAGGGGAATGTTCCCTTTGCAAGTCAAACATACACGTTTTCCCTCTGTAACACTGCCTCGAGCAGCGATGATCCGTATCCGGGGGCATGGAACTGAGGCCTCCCCGTAGGTAAAGCCTTCCTGGCTGGAGTAGCGGGTAGAATTAGATCCCAGCCACCCGGGCCATCTTCCCTCGTGGGCGTAAACGGCGAGTTCTTCCACGTCTCGGGGGCCACCCCCGGCGGTTACGATCGGTGCTCTCCCTCCTGAACACCAGTAAATGAGGGATTCTTCCACGTCTCCTCGGTCACTGCTGCTTATCCTTATCAGGGCGAGCAGGAACAGGATCCTTCTCATTCTGCTCTCCTTCCTGTAGGGACACATGAAACAGATTGTCTAGCCCTGAGAAAGTTCTCTGGCTTGACAAAGGTGACCGAGTTCGAAACTGGGCTCGTAGTCTTTAATTGACCGGCTGTCTTATTCAGTTCCTTGTGGACTGATGTCTGCTTTTACTTTTATCTCACAGTCGTTCTGCTTGTTATCTTACCGGTGCTTCCTTAATAGCCATACCGGTAGATTCTTCTTACTCCGGGTGTTACCTGCCTGTGCTTCTTTTAACAGCTGCACAGGTAGATTTTTTTCCTTACCCCAGTAAACTAAAACATTTCTACTTATCATTACACAGATAAATCTTACAGTATTCTAAACTTATTTATTAAACTTACTTAAATTCATATTGCTAAACATCCTTAAATTCACATCGCACGATATATGTACATCTGCCACCCGTCTCCGGGTGGCCAAGTTAATTCCTGCCTTCTCTCTTTCCTCTTTTTCCGCTGGGTGTCCAACGAGGTAGGTGATAGGGTTAGACGGTGCAGCCCGACCTAAGTACCCTGACCGGACGTGGGTTTGAGTCCCACACTATCGGGGGAACGTCCCCTCCGGTGCTGCAGCACACCGCTCCTCTGGGGGTGGCTGCCTGGTTCGTCTCTTCCCCTGGGGGTTCTGCCTGGTCGCGGCTACAGACTGGGGACTCTCCCTTGGTGGCTGGTCCACCGCTATCCCTTCTGGGGGGTCCCTCGTTGCCCGAGGCTACCGGCTGGGTGTCCCTGCTCGCGGGCTGGTCTCTGACCTTAGGTGCCCTTTTGCGACTGGTCCCTTTCCCGGGGCTGAACCATTCAAATTGGAGCGCTGGTGACCACGGTGCCTTTGGCCGTGGTGTGTGGGGAGTCCTTCTTAAGGCTCTGGCTGCTGGGGGTGCGTCTGAGTCCCAAATGATTGGGGGGACAGCTCCTCCAGTAACACAGTCCACCGCCCCTCTAGGTACAGTCTGTGGGTCTGCCACGTCCCCTGTGGGATTTCCACAGTCGGGGGCTGTTGGCTGGGGGTCCCTGTCTTTAGTGCGGTTTACAGTTTTCTGCTGTCCCTTACGTTTAGCTACAGCCCCTGGTTTGAAAAATTTCCACTGATTTAAGTGGAACCACATTGTTCGGCCGGGCAATTTTATGGCATAGACCATGGGGCTTGCCTTGTCGACAATGTGGTACGGTCCCATGTACAGTGCCTCAAAGACACCTACTCGAGCGTAGTTCCTCACCATAACCTGGTCCCCTATCTCCCACTCATGGTGTTTGCGGGGCTCTAGCAGCAGTCGGTTGCTCCGATGCTGTTTTCCCATGTTGTTAGCAGCGTGCCAGTGAATCTGTTTAAGGTGTTCAAACAGATTCCTGACAAAGCTGTCCTGGTTCGCTTCCCTAAGCTGACCTTCCGTGAGTACTGGGGCTAATGGGTGGGGGTTCGCATGGCTCTGTTGGTCATGAGCTCGTACGGGGAGTACCCTGTGCTCTTTGAATGGCTGGCCCAGATCCCCATGAGGACTAGTGGTAGGACCTCTACCCACCCTTTGGACGAGTCCCCTGTCTCTTTGTGCAGCCTTTCTTTGATGGTACGGTTTAAATGCTCCACAGGCCGAGATGACTGCGGGTTGTGGGCGGCATGCCATTTTCCTTTGATGTCGAGTACCTTAAGGGTCTCCTACATCACCAGCCCGGTGAAGTGACTCCCTTGGTCGGACTCCACATATTGTGGTAGTCCCCATCGAGAGAACACTTCTCTGACCAGGATTCTAGGTGTTCCCAGGACAGTGGCTGTTCGGCATGGGAAGGCTTCCACCCATTTGGTGAATACATCCACCAATACTAGGCAGTACTTGTAACCTCCCTGGGCAGTAGGTAGGGACCCGATGTAATCGATCTGGATCGACTGCCAGGGTCCCTCTACCCTCCTGATATGTCCCATAGACACCTTTCTTTTCTGGGGGTCGGGGTTGTTGGCCGCGCACACCAGACAGCTAACACAGAACTCGTGGACGTCTTCCCTGAGTCCTGGCCACCACCCTGCCTGTTCCACTCGTTGCCAAGTGGTCTCAGGTCCGGGGTGTCCTGCTCCTGGACCCTCGTGGGCCAGCTGGAGGAATTCTCTCCGGTGTTGTTGCGGTACTACCCATTGCTCCCCCGTGAACAGCATGCCTTCTTTAATGGCAATTGTTGCGGTGCCGTACAGGCCGTCTACCCTTTCCTCTTTAGCTAGCGTGTTCAGGACAGTTTTGAGGATGGGGTCTTGGGTCTGGACCACTTTTAGGTCAGGGGAAAAGCTATCCCTGCTTCCCTGCCGTCCCTATCCTGCCCCTGACTGCTGCTATGGGTCCTGGGTTGTATGGATCCCAGAGCTTGCCCATGCGGGCCCCCTGCTTGGCCAACATGTCAGCCTGCTGGTTTCCCTCGCTACGGGGTTCTGTGGTGGAATGCGCCTTCACTTTATGTATGTAGATATTCCCTTCCTCCCCTACGGCTTTCATGATCTTTTCCAGTAGGGGCTTAATTGCCAGGGGTCTCCCGTCTGCGGATGTGTATCCGCGGTGGGACCAAATAGCCAGGTACTCCGTACACGAATTGCATGTGAACATACGGTCCGAGAAAATCGTGTATGGGGTAGGGAACTCTTCGGGGTGTGTGACCACCGCAGACAGTTCAGCGTGCTGGGTGCTAATCGTGCTGGGGAGTTTAATCGCCAGGGCAATGCCTGCCTCAGGGTCATAAACTCCGCAGCCTGTGAGTCGTTCGCCCACAGATACGGTGCTTGAACTGTTCAGATAGATCTCTCGGCCTGTGGGGTGTAATCCGGCCCGAAAGCCTATGTTAATTTCCTATAATCCTTCTACGGAACACCAGTGGGCTGTCCCTGAATAAATCAAGTTGGCTGAGAGTCTTGGCTCGCAGAGACCCTTTACCCATTTGGGAGAGGAGCAGGGTCCAGCGAGCAATGCGGGCACTGCTCAATGTCCCGTCCTTAATTCTCTCGTCCAGGAGCATTTGGGTGGGCGTATGGTGGGTAAGGAGTGTGGTAGGGGACCTCCCTGTGAAGATCAGTGATCTTTTCACAGCCCAGTGGGTGGCTAGGAGGTGCTGCTCACAGTTGGAGTATCCCTTCTCTACATCCGTGAGTATCCTGGAGGAGTAGACCACTGGTGTCAGCCGGCCGTGCCGCTCCTGGAGCAGTACTGCGCTCAGGCTGTCCCCACTGACTGCTACCTCCAGGAAAAACTCTTTACCCCCATCGATGGCCCCTAGAGCTGGTGCGGTCTGCAGGTCTTTCTTGAGTTGGATCAATGCTGCCTCGCAACCTTTGTCCCATTCCCACTCCACTCCCTTGTGTAGGAGTCAGAGCAGAGAGGCTGCTGTGGCTGCATAATCCTCAATGAAATCTCTGCAGTACCCGGTTAGCCCTAGAAAAGATCTTTCTCCTGTCACTGTGTTGGGGGCGGGTAACTTCTGCACTGCTTCCCTTCTAGCTTTGTCTATGGCTCTTTCCCCAGCGCGCACAGCCAGTCCAAGGAATTTTACTTCCTTCAGGCCGATCTGTGCCTTCTTGGGGTTTACTTTAAATCCCTCTTCTTTCAGCAGCTCCAGCAGTTCAGCCAGCAGTGGGCCATGTTCCTCCCCCTCATCGGTGAACAGGAGCAGGTCATCCACATGCTGTACTAGCTGCTGGGGTCTGCTGAAGCTCTTTAAACAGTTGACCATACACGAGTCGAAAATATTGGGGCTGTTGTTGAAGCCCTGAGGGAGACAGTTCCAAGTGTATTGCTGGCCTTTAAAGGTAAAAGCAAACTTGTACTGATCTTCCCTTCTTAAAGATATGGACCAGAACCCGTTGGAAATATCCAGCACCGTGAACGTGGTCGCGGAGGCTGGGATACTTCCAGTGAGGTCGGCGACAGCAGCAACGGTGGGTGCACAGGCGGGGATGTTACGGTTGAGTACTCAATCATCCACCGTGGCTCTCCAGGAGTTGTCCGGTTTCTTAACCGGCCACAATGGAGAGTTCACATGGCTAGCTATTGGTCTCAATAACCCCTGTTTAACCAGCGAACCCAAGAATGTCTCCATGTCTGCCTCCGCCTCCCTGGGGAAGTTTTACTGTTTCTCTGGTCGGGTCGTGGGGTCCCCATCTATGATAACCTCGACCCCGTTTATTCTCCCGCAGTCGTGTTTGTGAGTGGCAAAAGCTGCAAGGTTTTTCCTCACATATTCTTGATATTCTACAGGGGTGTTACTGACCAGTGATTCAAGGTCGTAACCCTCCTTTGGTTTCATGCTGCACACTGTCCCCTTTCCCTGTTTTCCCAGGATAACCATCACCTCACTCTCCTGTCCCGTACAGACTGACCCCAAAGACAGTGGTTTCTTAAATTGACTAGGATCCCGTGGCCTAGGAGGAAGTCAGCCCCCAAGATCCCTCTCCCTTCCTGCTCCCACTTCATCAGGACACAAGTCCACTTAGTGTGGAGTGTACCTAAATGAATAGAGAACGGAACGGAGAATGAGCCAGTCTGTTCAGTGCCTGTGAAACCCACCAAGCTGTAGACAGAGGTGAGGCGGTGGGGTTAGCTGCATAGACAAGGGAGCTTGAGGCACCAGTGTCCAGCAGGTAAGTCCATTTCACCTTTTCCACTTCCATCTGTACAGTCGGTATCCCCCACGCATCATACTCGAGGGAACACAGGTGGACGGGCTGTGTCTGTCCTAGTCACGGTTTGGGTTGGGAGGGGGCAGGTGGGATTTCGGTACCGGTGGCAGTGGCTACCTTCCCAGGGCCATCTAACATGGCTCGGAGCGCGGTTAAAAAGGTATCAAATGAGTGGGGAGGGACTGGCTTATCTGTCTCGGTCTTTTGGGCAGGGGCTGGAGAATTCTTTCCTGCACTATTCGACCAAGGATTTTTACAATCCTTTCTCCAGTGCCCACTCTTACCGTGCCCAAAGCAGGTACGTTTTATATCGGAGGAGTTGTCCCCCTCGTGGTGCCATTCCCTCTTGTCTTGGTTAGGTCGGATTTTGTGAACCCTTCCCTTTTGTGGGTGCTCTTCTGTCCCTCTGCCGTTTCTGTAAGCTAGGGTCAGCTGCCTAAGCGCTCCCTGTTCTGTGGCTTGGGGATCTCTGGGGTCGAACCAGGCCTCAGCCTTGGTTCTTATTCTGGGTAAACTGTTAGCCAGTGTGCTAACTCGTCCGGGCTTAAGTGATCTCTGTCTATGTCCCCACTACAGGCGCTTTTGTACACCGGCCACAGTCGTGGCCTAGGATGTCTTTCTGGACGGCAGCAAGTGTTTTCTGACCTCTTTTGCTCTCAGTAGAGAGGGACTGGTACAGTTTGCTGTCTAGAGATAGGAGAAGCATCTTTGCCATTTCTGCATCATCGCACCCATTAATATCCCCTGCCTGTTCCACTTCCACAAAGTGAACCGAGGGGTCTCCCTTTGGAGTTAGCTTTCCCAGGTGGCTTATCATAGCCCTAAGCCTGTGGGGAGTGTGGGGGACCACAAACTGACTTTCCAGGGGCCCTGGACCCCTGTTAAGGATGGGCGGGCCAAACTTCTGTTGCCGGACCGGGCACATTGGCCCTGGTTCTGGCTCTCCCTGTTCTGGCTCGCCTCCCTCTCTTCCCTGCGGCCAAGCTGAGCTGAAACTCGGTGCTACAGGTGGGGCTGGTTCACTATCCCTGTCTGCTCCGCAACTGATTTGCCCCTCCTGCTGTTGAACCGGTGTAGTCACCGGTGCCACAGGTGGTGGCCAGGTAGTTTCTTCCTTCTCTTCCAGGTTTACCTGGGGCGTACCTGGGCTTATTAGGCATACCATGCCTTTTGCCTTGGACAGAGCAAGGTTTAAACTTTTAATTTGTTGCTGGCAGGGACCGTGGTCTCCCGATTCAAACCCATTAGTGCTAGCTACTTTATACGCTGCCTGCACATCTTTTAATCTTTCCTGGAGCTCTTTTATTTGTAGGGTGAGGCGAGTGATTTCCTCCCTCAGTGACTTTTATTACTTTTGGCCTCGGTAACCTGACATTGAAAATCATCCTGACTGTTTTTAAACCTTTCCATTATTTGGGTCTTTTCCTGTTTTAGCTTACGGAGTTCTCCTGATATTCTTTCTTCTGACATAACCCTTTCCTGGTAGCTCTCTGCACATTCCCATAACTCTGCCTGCAATGTTTCATTCATTCTGTCGAGCAGTTGGACCTGTCGCTGTAGACAGACCAACCAAATTGCTTTCTCTACTGCTTCTTTGTGATCTGTACTTGCTGTTCACTGGGCTGCAGCGTCAGCCGGACGCTCAGCTCGCAATAGACTAAGCACCCATTCCTTAGTTACATTCACTTTCTTATGCACATAGGAGGAAATCCTCTCTTCCATTTTGGTTCTTTGCCCCAAACCAGCACTCTCCACATCACACCCCGTGTACCAGAGTCGTCCCATCTGGCTCGCCATTTTGTAAGGGGGGGGCGGTGTTTGGGGCGTGTTGTGTGTCTCTATGAGGGGGTCAGGTTCCCTTCTGACCAACTTGAGCGGTTTCGAATCACTCCCCTTCCCTTAGGTTCTGTACTTTGGATTTATTTGGAGGGGTGTGACAAAAGTGCAGAGTACACTGGTTTGATGCAAAGAACTTCGGTTTTATTTCAGTCAAAGTAATACAGGCTTATTACTCTCGTAAGAAAATACACGGCCAAACTTACAATCACTCTAATAAAGAACAAGACAAGGAAAGGTACAAGGTCAAACTTATAATCATTCTAATAAAGTACCTATACACTACACATTCAAAGGAGGTTGCAGTAAAATTATACCTCCCACCTCTCAATACCTAATTCTAGCTAGGTTAGACTCCAGGGCAGGCAGGGACTTATGCTTACCAATCCTTTTGATAGTTAATGATAGATGGTGATGCTCTTCCTTCTTTCAGGACTTCAAGACTTCGAGGCTGGTGAAGTTAGTTTTACAACTTTCACGTTGGTTTCTCTCCTTGTTTTGATGAGGTCGTAGCGACCACCTCTCTCCCCCACTCCTCTCTCTCTCTCTCTCTCTCTAACCTCTGTTGAAAACAGTGGCCAGTTATACGATTTCAGTGTTCTAATCTTGTCGTCCAATCTGTTCACAATCCTTTGTATAATTTTGGCGGGCTTGGTTCTTCTTTGTAATATTTTGTTGGGCTCGTTAAAGTTGATATGTCTTGGGTGGGTTGATCTTCGAAAAACTGTTTCCTGATGGAAAAATGAATTTGGTAATTGCAACGTCCTTTTGTGCTTAGTCTTTCGCATACAGGCTGGACTGGGCCTCTTTGTGATGTATGTGCTGAAATGGTTTGTCCAGACCCATGTTGATGGGGAGCCACCTCTGGGTGATTTGTGATGGTAATGTCTCTCTTGTGGAGGAAGATTTCAAATACTCATTTTTCCAGACAGGTTAACTCAGTCCTCACATCCAGACCGTTCCAATAATCAAGTGGGCTTCCTTTGTTCCCTAGGTCCGCCCACAGGCTTGAATTTGTCTTGTAAAAGTTCACAATTCTATTAAAGTTCGTAGTTTCTTCCATAAGCACTTTAGAGTTCCAAACTTTTCAGTAGATAGTCCCAAATTAAAGTTCCTTTCGAATGAGCCCAAACACGGGGCGGGGTTCTGATGAATTTTGCTCACTGCTCAGCGCTCAAAGTTCCCACACACAACTGGCTCTTTAAAAATGGCCGAATGCAGACAGAGAGGTGTACTGGGCATGCGCGCCCATCGCAGTCACGTAAAGAACTTCATTTTTTTCTCACGCATGAGCAGAAGAGGGGACATCGTTTTTTCGGCACAGATATTAGTCTCCAACCCCCGAAGCTAAAGGCATGGCGCCAATTAAAAAAATTAGAGCAGGGCAACTTGCAAGTTATTTTTTTGGAGTAGTCGGAGTCAAAGAAAATGGGTGTAACTCTTGAAATACGCCAAAAAATGGCATTGGGGAAAATTGAGCCCATAGAAATGGGTTCCTACAAAATACATATTGTAACCGAAGTAACTAAATATATTTACAAAAGACTCTGTGGCGAGGGAAAAAGAGTTAACGTTTTAGGCCAATGTCATCACCCAGAAATGTTAACTGTTTCTCTCTTCACAGATGCCGCCTGACCTGCTGAGTATTTTCAACATTTTCCATTTTTATAACTAAATATATTTATTTTGTTAGGCTAGCATCCAACAATTTCAGCTTCAGATAAAACACACTTTCTGAAATGTCTAATTACTTTGAAAAGTATGTCTGATGGCTGCATTCTGTGTTACTTAGTACTGACTCGAATAAAAACAATGACTACCCATCATTATGAAAACAATTAATTATTATTTGGAACCCTCCCCTCCAGTGTTCTTCTGCCCCTGTCCATCATCTGCTTCAGTCTCCATTTCAGTAGATTAATCCTCCTGTACATTCTGTCGTTAATTAAATGAAATCAATTTATTTCTGTAAAAGTATCACTCATAGCTAAGTGCTTGGCCCTGATGTCAGCTATGATAAATGATCTGTCATTCTACATATACAGCGACTGATAATGTACCACCTTCATTTCCAGCTCCATGTGTTGTGTGTCAGTGAAACCAAGATGCAGCGCTTTTGTTTTTCTGAATTCCTCTCCTTTTCTCCTATCCTGATAGCAGTGATCTCTTGCTGGATATAAATCCACTAACACCAGGTGCCATCAGGTAAATGGCCATACTTCTTGAGTAAGCCAAAGTGGCGTGGCGACAGCCACATAAACTAGAAAGTCTCAGATTTGAATCCAGTCTGTACTAAGTTACCTGATCTCAGTAAAGGCAGTGGTCAAGTGCTACAATTTGCCTCAGAGCCCCTGGCTTAGGAAGGGCTAAAATCTGCTGGGATTCCTGCTCCTCATGGCTGTTTAGGGATCCCCGTTGGAAAGGGCATACGTATAGATATTGATCGAGGATAAGTTTAGCATGGGCTGTGCTGCCCTTGACCATCAGATAGTCAGCCAATGCTCACTATCTCGCTTTACAGATAAAGAATAGATGAGGTAGCAGAAGGCTACTGCTACCCATACAATAGTAAAGTGTGTGTATGTGTGGGGCGGGGGGTGTGCGGGGGGATGATGGGGGGGCAGGGAGGGGAGAAGAAAAGCGAAATCAAAATAATTTGCACTTAAAAATGAGTTTATGTTGTCTATAAATGTAAAGCATGACCATGGATATCACAGACTGTCACTGATGTCCCATTCACTTTGTAACAAAACGTTAATAATCCGTGTAGATATGAATTCCCTTTGAATGGCCCAAGCAATTGAGAAATATGCTGAACCTAATCCCCTATTGCACTAAAGCTGCAGAATAAACTGTAAATCTTTCTACAATAGTGTCATTTTAATAACTTTGCAAACAATCTCCTAGAATAGAACCTCAATTAAACCACTTCTTCATATTTAATTCTGAATCTGTCTTGCTGCTTTGTTGACATCTCACTTAATCTAATCCCCGACTCTAGCTGTGAAATTCTATTGCTTTGCTGACTAAATTATGATAATGATAATAAGTATATACAGTCATTATATGACATGCTGTTTTGATCACAGGCTTAAGACTGGCCTAATTCCTTCCAACATCTGTTCACTACAGAATCAGTACAGCGTGAATGACTGATTTCTTACTTTCCCACTACAATCCATGCCATTTCCTTGCCAACATCACTGAGCAATTTGTAACATCCATATGTGGCACTACAAATCTTCTGGTTGTCATCAACTACAATTGTGGAGAGCCCAGACTGACTTTAAAGCTCTCTGACCCCAAAGAAGAGAATTGCAAACAGTGCCCACCTACGCAGTGAAACATTTTATAGTTCCATTTTCTCCCCTCCTTTACTGAAGGCACTGACTCTTGCTGCAATATGGGGTTCACAGGTTTCAACTGCTCGCCAAGACCTCACCCAAATGGCCATTGTTCATGTGTGAGCCTAAGTATTTGACTGTGGAGGGCATCATTACCAAACCTATCCCGTTCTCATATGACATGCATGTCCATGTGGTCGTGGACAGCAATCAAGAACAATAAACCTGGCTGATTTTCCCCCTTCCCTAGCCAGGGGCACTGACTGGGGCCAATCGTACTGCCTCAACTGTTAATCTGGATTAAATCAGCTAACTCATCACTGCTCAGACATTGAACCTGGGACTTTCTGGTCTTTATGTTTACAGCTGCCTGTGGTGGGGAATTGGGGTGGAGGGAGTGGAAGGGGGTGGGGGGAATGTAAGCTATTGGGGGAGCTATGAACAACCTTAATTAAAACTAGAGTAGACTGTGGAAACAGAATAAAAGGACAATCAAGCACACAAACATATGAATTAGAAAATTACTTTAAAGTCAGCAGCAGAAGTGGGAATAAGAAACTGGGAAGGAGAAACCAGCAGTCAAAATAACCATGCCGCAAATGGCTTCCGTACCCCTGGGGCTAGGGAGAAAAAAAGAACGGAGTGATTATGTGCACGAGCATTTTTGTGTCTTCAGTGCATGCACGCTGTAGACTCCGCCCCTTTTTGTGCATGCCCGCTCGATGCAGTCGCCCATGCGCAGTATAATAAATGTGGAAGCCGGAAGTGGGGCTGAACCATGTTGCCACGCGTGGAACTCATTGCTGCTCAAGCCCAAGCCTGCTACTGGGGCTTTTGGGGTATCTCCAGGACTTTTGCCTAGAATATCGCTGTGATTATCTACACAAACATTTTCACGGCCTTCTGAGAGAGAGGGAGAGTGAGTGAGAGAGAGTGGGGGAGAGTGAGAGAGAGAGAAAGTGGGAGAGAGAGAAAGAGAGAGAGGGGGGCGTGAGAGAGATTGGGGAGTGTATGAGTGAAAGTGGGGCAGAGTGAGAGAGAGTGGGGAAGTGAGGCAGAGAGAGAGCAAGCCGGGGCAGAGAGATTGAGAGAGAGTGGGGCAGAGAGAGAGAAGGCAGAAGGAGAGGGGGCAGAGAGAGAAAGAGAGAGAGAGAGAGAGAGTGAGGGAAAGAGAGTGGGGCAGAGAGTGGGGCAGAGAGAGAGACTGGGAGGAGGCAGAGAGAAAGGGGTGGGAAGAAGGGATTAAAGGGGAGAGACAGAGAGAGGGCAGAGAGAGAGAGAGAGTGGGAGAAAGAACGGCAGAGAGAGTGGGACAGGGAGAAAGAGAGACTTGGGGAGAAAGGGACAGAGAGAGACTGGGAGAAGGCAGAGAGAGAGAGAGGATGGGGGAGAGGGATTCGGAAGAGAGAGAAGGAACTCAGAGAAAGTCAGGAATTCGGTGGTGGTGGGGGGCTTAAAGAGCGCGGGGAGATGATAAGACGGATCACGTTCTTCCAACCCCACCCCCTTTATACCCACACCATGTTCTCGCTCTCCTCCACCTACGCCTGGTTTATTTCTCAGAAAGCTCCGTGCGTGTGTGACAAGTGACATCATTGTACTGGATGAAATCCGGAAGTCACGACTCTGTCACTATTCACTTCATACCCAATAAACCTGTTAACAATGCATGAACCACACACAATGCCCCATCTATGACGGGGGGGTGGGGTGTGGGGGTGGGTGGTGGGGTAAGATCAGGAACCCCGGGCGAAGGGGGTGCGATGTTGGGAAGACGGTCAGGAACTTGGACAGGGCGAACTCTGCGTTTATTTTAGTTAGGTCCACTGGGCCACCAGGGAGGGTTTCAGCAGGCCAGTGGCCTGGCACCCAAGAGAGAGCGCCAGGCTGCCTGTTGGCGGACCAGCCAAACCCGAGAGCGTAATTTTCGGGCTGACCTGGCAGTCAGCCGACAATAAAAAAATAAAATGGCGTTGCCGGCAGCACCACCTCTCCTTTAAGGGCAGCCGCACCGCCGACCAACAAGGTGTGCACCGACACAAAAAATTGTTGGGGGCATCGAACGGCGGCCGGAAGACTTTTGGAGGTGAATTTCATTTCCGGGGCGAGACATCAGCGGTGAGCACTTTGATGACACACTTAGGAGGCTTTGGCAGAAGTGAGGCAGAAGTGGGGTGAATGGGGCGAATATGGACATGCCCATGACCATATTTCTTAATGTGTAAGCCCAAATAGTTAATATCAGCAGGCTGTTCATCATGGAGAGCAGCACAACCGAGCAGTATTCTGTGCTCATTTGGTGTCCACACCTGTGTGAACGTTCCAGCAGCAATCCCTAGGTGGCAGTTGGGATTGGAAACCCTGACTGATTTTCCTCATCCTAACATAGAAACATAGAAAATAGGTGCAGGAGTAGGCCATTCAGCCCTTCTAGCCTGCACCGCCATTCAATGAGTTCATGGCTGAACATGCAACTTCAGTACCCCCTTCCTGCTTTCTCGCCATACCCCTTGATCCCCCTAGTAGTAAGGACTTTATCTAACTCTCTTTTGAATATATTTAGTGAATTGGCCTCAACTACTTTCTGTGGTAGAGAATTCCACAGGTTCACCACTCTGGGTGAAGAAGTTTCTTCTCATCTCGGTCCTAAATGGCTTACCCCTTATCCTTAGACTGTGACCCCTGGTTCTGGACTTCCCCAACATTGGGAACATTCTTCCTGCATCTAACCTGTCTAAACCCGTCAGAATTTTAAAAGTTTCTATGAGGTCCCCTCTCATTCTTCTGAACTCCAGTGAATACAAGCCCAGTTGATCCAATCTTTCTTGATAGGTCAGTCCCACCATCCCGGGAATCAGTCTGGTGAATCTTCGCTGCACTCCCTCAATAGCAAGAATGTCCTTCCTCAAGTTAGGAGACCAAAACTGTACACAATACTCCAGGTGTGGCCTCACCAAGGCCCTGTACAACTGTAGCAACACCTCCCTGCCCCTGTACTCAAATCCTCTCGCTATGAAGGCCAACATGCCATTTGCTTTCATAACCGCCTGCTGTACCTGCATGCCAACCTTCAATGACTGATGTACCATGACACCCAGGTCTCGTTGCACCTCCCCTTTTCCTAATCTGTCACCATTCAGATAATAGTCTGTCTCTCTGTTTTTACCACCAAAGTGGATAACCTCTCATTTATCCACATTATACTTCATCTGCCATGCATTTGCCCACTCACCTAACCTATCCAAGTCACTCTGCAGCCTCATAGCACCCTCCTCGCAGCTCACACTGCCACCCAACTTAGTGTCATCTGCAAATTTGGAGATACTACATTTAATCCCCTCATCTAAATCATTAATGTACAATGTAAACAGCTGGGGCCCCAGCACAGAACCTTGCGGTACCCCACTAGTCACTGCCTGCCATTCTGAAAAGTATCCATTTACTCCTACTCTTTGCTTCCTGTCTGACAACCAGTTCTCAATCCACGTCAGCACACTACCCCCAATCCCATGTGCTTTAACTTTGCACATTAATCTCCTGTGTGGGACCTTGTCGAAAGCCTTCTGAAAGTCCAAATATACCACATCAACTGGTTCTCCTTTGTCCACTCTACTGGAAACATCCTCAAAAAATTCCAGAAGATTTGTCAAGCATGATTTCCCTTTCACAAATCCATGCTGACTTGGACCTATCATGTCACCTTTTTCCAAATGCGCTGCGATGACATCCTTAATAATTGATTCCATCATTTTACCCACTACTGAGGTCAGGCTGACCGGTCTATAATTCCCTGTTTTCTTTCTCCCTCCTTTTTTAAAAAGTGGGGTTACATTGGCTACCCTCCACTCGATAGGAACTGATCCAGAGTCAATGGAATGTTGGAAAATGACTGTCAATGCATCCGCTATTTCCAAGGCCACCTCCTTAAGTACTCTGGGATGCAGTCCATCAGGCCCTGAGGATTTATCGGCCTTCAATCCCATCAATTTCCCCAACACAATTTCCTGACTAATAAAGATTTCCCTCAGTTCCTCCTCCTTACTAGACCCTCTGACCCCTTTTATATCCGGAAGGTTGTTGGTGTCCTCCTTAGTGAATACCGAACCAAAGTACTTGTTCAATCGATCTGCCATTTCTTTGTTCCCCGTTATGACTTCCCCTGATTCTAACTGCAGGGGACCTACGTTTGTCTTTACTAACCTTTTCTCTTTACATATGTATAGAAACTTTTGCAATCCGTCTTAATGTTCCCTGCAAGCTTCTTCTCGTACTCCATTTTCCCTGCCCTAATCAAACCCTTTGTCCTCCTCTGCTGAGTTCTAAATTTCTCCCAGTCCCCGGCTCAGCACAGCTGTTGTACCCCAACTGCTGCTCCAGCTGAGTTCCGTCAACTAGGAATCAAACCTGGATCCTCTTGCTCTGTATGACTCCGTGGCGCATGAGGCGGTGACCTTTTTATAATTTATGTTGTTTGATCAAATTTCCAAATATGGAAAGTTAGAAATGGCTTCAGTGATCCCAGAATAGTAGAGGGAGATGTTCCGTTTCCTATTGCCCGTTTCTTGCCTGAGAAATGTCCAACCAGCAGGTGAAAGACCCTTGGCGACCTTGAGCACCCATTTGCCTACCGGAATCAACTTTCAGGCAGGTATTTAAGTAAGTGCCCAGCACTCATGCGTCAAACAGGCAGGTAGCTGGTCAAACATGCAAATCGGGGTCCTACGGCAGTTGTAGGATCCTGACTGCAACTTTCTAGACGAAATGGGCGAAGCATCCTATTTGTCCAGGCACTTGAGAGGTCAAACTGGCAGCCTTTAAATAGGAAGTCTGCCCAAAAAGGTAAGATGTTTTGTTTTTTTAAAGGCTTTTGTAGGGTCAGGAGAAGCAGGAGTACTCGTCCGGGCCCTAGGAAGATCTTCTGGACCTCTGTTTGCCCGTTCTTACTCTCATAGCATTCCCACACCCACACGCTCCCCCACAATAGGCCTCATTTGCCTGCCAGTTTTGGATAGGGTAGAATGTGGGAGGCCAGTCAGGAGTGCGTTGGAATAGTCAAGTCTAGAGGTAAAAAAGGCATGGATGAGGGCTTCAGCAGCAGATGAACTGAGGCAAGTAGGTGGAAATAGACAGTCTTAGTTATGCTGCAGATATGACACCAAGGTAGCGAACAGTCTGGTTCAGCCTCAGACAAGAGTTGGGGAGAGGGATGGAGTCAGTGTCGAGGGAATAGAGTTTGTAGCGCACGGACTGCAACGATACAAGAAGGCAGCAAACCACCACCTTCTCAAGGGCAATTCGAGATGTGCAATACATGCTGGCCTCATCCCATGAACGGTTAAAAAAAAATGCCAATCTCCAGAGACCATGCTGAAGCTATGCAGTATCCTGCCTGTTATGTGTGCAACACCTTGTAACCAGCATTCTACCACCACCAGAGGGCGCATCTGTTGGAGTCCCAAGGGATCTCAGCATCCCTTGGGAGCACTGCATATAAGCAGGCCTCCCATGCTGTGCCAGCACTCTGGAGTCAGAATAAAGAGACTAAGGTCGCACTTACTCAAGTCTACAGTACTCAGTCACATTGCTTTATTTAAGACATAACAACTGGCAACGAGTAATAGATAATGAACCATCACGCAAAAATGCAGAGAACTGTTGGTATCCTAGAGAAATTCTCAGAAGGTGACGATTGGGAAGCCTTCATGGAGCGACTTGACCAATACTTTGTGGCCAACGAGCTGGAAGGAAATGAGAACGCTGCCAAACGAAGGGCGATCCTCCTCACCGTCTGCGGGGCAACAACCTATGGCCTCATGAAGAGTCTTCTTGCAACCAAATCGTATGAAGAACTGTGTACACTGGTCCGGGAGCACCTAACTCCGAAGGAGAGTGTTCTGATGGCAAGGAATCGATTTTATACATGTCAACGGTCTGAAGGCCAGGAAGTGGCGAGCTGCGCCACAGAACTAAGGCGCCTTGCAGGACATTGTGAACTCGGTGGATTCCTGGAGCAAATGCTAAGATACTTTTTTGTGCTTGGCATTGGCTATGAGGTTATCCTTCGCAAATGATTGACTGTTGAAACACCGAACCTGAGCAAAGCCATAACGATAGCACAGGCATTTATGTCCACCAGCGATAACACCAAACAAATTTCGCAGCATAAAGATGCATCGGCAAGTACTGTACATAAAGTAACGTCGTTTTCGGGCAGGGATGCATATGGCAGAACGTACACGCCTGCAGCTGCATGATCTCAGATGACTCAGAGTCCGCCATCAAGCGTGAATGCGAGGCAATTAACACCTTGTTGGCGCTGCGGAGGTGATCATCCAGCCAATCAATGCCGCTTCAAGCACTATGCGTGCAAAGGCTGTGGAACAATGGGACACCTCCAGCGAATCTGCAGACGAGCTGCAAACCCAACAAACCACCACGTTGCAGAGGAAGACCGATCCATGGCGGATCAAACTGAACTAGAGATTCGAACCGAGGAGGCAGAAGTGTACCTTCACCACGAAATGTCCACCGATCATGGTAAAAGTGCGAGTCAGTCTATCATGAGCAAAAAGGCCTTCGAGAGGCTGTGGTGCAACAAGGTACAAAGGCCCAAGCTGATCCCTATTCATACCAAGCTGAGAACTTACACTAAAGAGCTGATCCCTGTAATTGGCAGTGCAGCAGTAAAAGTCTCCAATGGTGGAGCGGTGTACGAACTACCACTATGGATTGTACCAGGAGATGGCCCCACACTGTTCGGCAGAAGCTAGCTGGGAAAAATCCGCTGGAACTGGGACGACATCCGAGCACTTTCGTCCGTCGACGTCGCCGCATGTGCCCAGGATTTGAGCAAGTTCCCGTCATTGTTTGAGTCAGGCATCAGAAATTTCTCTGAGGCGAAGGTGCGATCCACTTGGTTCCCGGTACACGACTCATCCATCACAAGGCAGGTGCGGTGCCATACATGATGTGAGAGAAAGTGGAAATCGAGCTGGACAGGCTGAAAGGAAAGGGCATCATTGCGCCGGTTGAGTTCAATGAGTGGGCCAGTCCGATTGTTCCGGTTCTCAAGGGCAATGGCACGGTCAGAATTTGTGGGGACTATAAAGTAATGATTAACTGTTTTTCGCTGCAGGACCAGTACCCGCTACCCAAGGCAGACGACCTATTTGCGACCCTGGCTGGAGGGAAGACATTCACCAAGTTGAACCTGACCTCGGCCTACATGACACAGGAGCTGGTGGAATCTTTGAAAGCCCTCACCTGCATCAACACGCACAAAGGTCTGTTCACCTACAATAGATGCCTGTTTGGGATTCGATCGGCCGCAGCTATTTTTCAAAGGGACATGGAGAGTCTGCTAAAGTCGGTTCCGCGCACCGTGGTTTTCCAGGATGACATATTGATCACAGGTCGGGACACCATCGAACACTTGAAGAATCTGGAAGAGGTTCTAAGTCGGCTAGATCGTGTGGGATTCAGGTTGAAATGCTCGAAGTTTGTTTTCCTGGCGCCAGAGTTCGAGTTCTTAGGGAGAAGAATCATGGCAGATGGCATCAGACCCACTCACGCCAAGACGGAGGCCATCAAGAACGCGCCGAGACCACAGAACGTGATGGAGCTGCGGTCGTTCCTGAGACTCCTCAATTATTTTGGTAATTTCCGACCCGGGTTAAGCACCTTGCTAGAACCTCTACATGTGTTGCTATGCAAGGGAGATGACTGGGTATGGGGGAAATCACAAGAGGCTGCTTTTGAGAAAGCCAGAAATTTGTTATGTTCCAACAAACTGCTTGTTCTGTCTGACCCATGTAAACATTTAGTGCTAACATCCAATGCTTCTTTGTACGGGGTCGGGTATGTGTTACAACAAGCAAATGAATCGGGAACATTGCAACCGGCTGCTTATGCGTCCAAAAGTTTGTCCAAGGCCGATAGGGCCTATAGCATGATTGAAAAAGAAGCTCTGGTATGCGTTTACGGGGTGAAAAAAATGCACCAGTATCTGTTTGGGCTTAAGTTCGAGTTAGAAACTGACCATAAGCCGTTCATATCGCAATTCTCAGAGAGCAAATGTATTAATACCATCATCATCATAGGCAGTCCCTTGGAATCGAGGAGGACTTGCTTCCACTCCCAAAGTGAGTTCTTTGATGGCTGAACAGTCCGATACGAGAGCCACAGACCCTGTTACAGGTGGGACAGACATTCGTCGGGGGAAGGGGTCGATAGGGCTGGTTTGCCGCGCGCTCCTTCCGCTGCCTACGCCTGGCCTCTTCATGCTTCTTGCGTCGAGCCTCGAAGAGCTCAACGCCCTCCCAGATGGACTTTCTCCACCTCGGGCGGTCTGCGGCCAGGGTCTCCCAGGTGTCAGTGGTGATATCGCACTTTACCAGAACGGTTTTGAGGGTGTCCTTGTAACGTTTCCGCTGTCCTCCTTTGGCTCGTTTATCATGAAGGAGCTCTGCATAAAGCATTTGTTTAGGGAGTCTCTTATCTGGCATGCGAACTATGTAACCTGCCCAGCGAAGCTGATCGAATGTGGTCAATGCTTCAATACTGGGGATGTTAGCCTGGTCGAGGACACTGATGTTGGTGTGTCTGTCCTCCCAGGAGATTGGCAGGATCTTGCGGAGACATCGTTGGTGACATATCTCCAGCGACTTGAGGTGCCTTCTATACATCGTCCATGCCTCAGACCCATACAGGAGAGCGGGTATTACTACAGCCCTGTAGATCATGAGTTTAGCGGTAGATTTGAGGGCCTGGTCATCAAACACTCTTTTCCGCAGGTGGCCGAAGGCTGCGCTGGCGCATTGGAGGCGATGTTGAATCTCTGCATTAATGTCTGCCTTTGTTGATAAGAGGCTCCCGAGATTTGGGAAATGGTCCATGTTGTCGAGGGCCGCGCCGTGGATCTCGATGATTGGGGGGCAGTGCTGTGCGGTGATGACAGACAGGTGAAGGACCTTTGTCTTACGGATGTTAAGCGTAAGGCCCATGCTTTCATGTGCCTCAGTGAATACATTGACTATATCCTGGAGTTCAGCCTCTGAATGTGCACAGACGCAGGCATCGTCCGCATACTCAGCTCAACGACAGAGGCTGGGGTGATCTTGGACTTGGCCTGGAGGCGGTGTAGGTTAAACAGCTTCCCACTGGTTCTGTAGTTTCGTTCCACTCCAGCGCGGAGCTTGTTGATTGTGAGGTGGAGCATGGCGGCAAGGAAGATTGAGAAGAGGGATGGAGCGATAACGCAGCCCTGTTTGACCCCGGTCTGGATGTGGATTGGGTCTGTAATGGATCCGTTGGTAAGGATCGCGGCCTGCATGTCATCGTGAAGGAGGCGAACTTTTGAGGACATCTGAGACGGAGGAGGATGCTCCATAGATCCTCATGGTTGACAGTATCAAAGGCCTTTGTAAGATCGAAAAAGGCCATGTATAAGGGCTGGCGCTGCTCCCTGCATTTTTCCTGCAACAGGCGCGCTACAAAGATCATGTCTGTTGTGATTCCGGGAGGAGCTCCTCGGCCACAGGGAGAAGACGATTGAGGAGAACGCGAGCAACAACTTTCCCTGTGGCTGAAAGCAGGGAGATTCCCCTGTAGTTGCCGCAGTCGGACATGTCCCCCTTTTTAAAAATGGTCACAAAAATATGGCGGAGAGGTGCTGTTGGTGCGGATACATGACCTCATCTCCCACAACTGGAGGGAGGAGAGCATGCCGAGAGATCTCAGAGATGCAGTGATTGTGACCATTAATACCAATGTCTCTGCTCGCATCTAAAGATGGGCGCTCACGCTGTCTGCATATAACTATGTAATTCGCCACAGGCCAGGCGCAGAGAACTGCACTGATGCTCTCAGTCGGCTACCATTGCCCACCTCCGGGGTGGAAATGGCACAGGCTGCAGACTTGCTCTTGGTGATGGATGCATTTGAAAACGAAAAGTCACCTGTTACGGCCCACCAGATCAGGACCTGGACCAGCCAGGATCCTCTACTATCCCTTGTAAAAAAACTGTGTCCTCCATGGGAGCTGGTCCAGCGTCCCAGCAGAGGTACATGAAGAGATCAAGCCATTCCAGTGGCGCAAAGACGAAATGTCCATACAGGCAGTCTGCCTTTTGTGGGGTAATCGCGTGGTTTCGCCTAAGAAAGGCAGGGAAATGTTCATACGCGACCTACACAGTACCCACCCAGGCATAGTAATGATGAAAGCTACAGGCAGATCCCATGTGTGATGGCCCGGCATTGACCGTGGTCTAGGATCCACATTGACTTCACAGGCCCGTTTCAAAATGGATTGAGTGTGTAATAATGTCTAAGCACGTCCACTACCACCATCGAAAGCCTACGAGCCATGTTTGCCATGTACGGCCTGCCTGATGTCCTTGTCAGAGACAATGGGCCGTAGTACGTCACACCTGCCCCGTTCAAGCCTGCATCTAACGGCCAGGTAGAACGGGCAGTGCAAACCATCAAGCAAAGCTTGAAACGCATGTCGGAAGGCTCCCTGCAGACCCGCCTGTCCCAAGTCCTGCTCAGCTACCGCACAAGATCAGTCGCTCACTGGAGTTCCCCCTGCCGAACTGCTCAGGAAAAGGGCACTCAAAACAAGGCTCTCTCTAGTCCACCCTGATCTCCATGATCATGTCGAGGGCAGGCAGCATCAACAAAGCATGTACCATGATTGTGCAAATTTGTCACGCAATATTGAAGTCAATGACCCTGTATTTGTACTCAACTATGGACATGGTCCCAAATGGCTTGATGGCACCGTCATAGCCAAAGAAGGGAGTAGGGTGTTTGAGATCAAACTTGCAAATGGACTAACTTGCAGAAAGCATTTAGACCAAACCAAACTGCGATTCACAGACAGCCACGAGCAACCTGAAGAGGACACCACCAACTTCGACCCTCTGATACACACACAAGTGGCAAACGACATCATGGTTGACCATGAAGCTGAACATTATCCCCAGCAGCCCAGCAAGGCCGACTGCGCAGCAGCCCAGTGAAGGCCCAACAAACTCACCTGCACCTGTGTTTGTACTGAGGCAATTGACTAGGGAGCGGAAAGCGCCAAATCGTCTCACCCTGTAAATAAGTGTATTATTGACTTTGGGGGAAGTGATGTTATGTATGCAACGTCGTGTAACCTGCACTCTACTGCCACTAGAGAGCGCATCCGTTGGAGTCCCAAGGGATCCCAGCATCCCTTGGGAGCACTGCATATAAGAAGGCCTCCCATGCTGTGCCAGCACTCTAGAGTCAGAATAAAGAGACTAAGGTCACACTTACTCAAATCTACAGTACAAAGTCAAATTGCTTTAGTTGAGACATAACAATGCCAAGGCCATAGAAAATAAGTGCAGGAGTAGGCCATCCAGCCCTTCGAGCCTGCATCACCATTCAATAAGATTATGGCTGATCATGCCTTCAGTACCCCGTTCCTGCTTTCTCTCCATACCCCTTGATCCCTTTAGCCGCAAGGGCCATATCTAACTCCATCTTGAATATATCCAATGAATCTGTGGAATTCTCTGCCCAAGGAAGCAGTTGAGGCTAGCTCATTGAATGTATTCAAATCACAGATAGATAGATTTTTAACCAATAAGGGAATTAAGGGTTATGGGGAGCGGGCGGATAAGTGGAGCTGAGTCCACGGCAAGATCAGCCATGATCTTGTTGGCGGAGCAGGCTCGAGGGGCTAGATGTCCTACTCCTGTTCCTAATTCTTATGTTCTTATGTTCTTATGTAACTGGCATCAACAAATCTCTGCGGTAGGGAATTCCACAGGTTAACAACTCTCTGAGTGAAGAAGTTTCTCCTCATCTCAGTCCTAAATGGCTTACCCCTTATCCTTAGACTGTCTCCCCTGGTTCTGGACTTCCCCAACATCGGAAACATTCTTCCTGTATTTCACCTGTCCAGTCCCGTCAGAATTTTATACGTTTCTATGAGATCCCCTCTCATCCTTCTAAACGCCAGTGAATACAGGCCCAGTCGATCCAGTCTCTCCTCATATGTCAGTCCTGCCATCCCGGGAATCAGTCTGGTGAACCTTCGCTGCACTCCCTCAATAGCAAGAACGTTCTTCCTCAGATTAGGAGGCCAAAACTGAACACAATATTCCAGGTGGAGCCTCACCAAGGCCCTGTACAACTGCAGTAAGACTTCCCTGCTCCTATACTCAAATCCCCTCGCTATGAAGGCCAAAATACCATTTGCCTTCTTCACTGCCTGCTGTACCTGCATGCCAACCTTCAATGACTGATGAACCATGACACCCAGGTCTCGTTGCACCTCCCCTTTTCCTAATCTGCTGCCATTCAGATAATATTCTGCCTTTGTGTTTTTGCCCCCAAAGTGGATAACCTCACATTTATCCACATTATTCTGCATCTGCCATGTATTTGCCCACTCGCCTAACCTGTCCAAATCACCCTGCAGCCTCTTAGTGTCCTCCTCACAGCTCAGACCACCACCTAGTTTAGTGTCATCTGCAAACTTGGAGATATTACACTCAATTCCTTCATCTAAATCATTAACATATATTGTAAATAGCTGGGGTCCCAGCACTGAGCCCTGCGGCACTCCACTAGTCACTGCCTGCCATTCTGAAATGGACCCGTTAATCCCGACTCTCTGCTTCCTGTCTGCCAACCAGTTCTCTATCCACGTCAGTACATTACCCTCAATACCATGTGCTTTGATTTTGCACACCAATCTCTTGTGTGGGACCTTGTCAGAAGCCTTTTGAAAGTCCAAATACACCACATCCACTGGTTCTCCCCTGTCCACTCTACTAGTTACATCCTCAAAAAATTCCAGAAGATTTGTCAAGCATGATTTCCCCTTCATAAATCCATACTGACTTGGACCAATCCTATCACTGTTTTACAAATGTGCTGCTATTTCATCCTTAATGATTGATTCCAACATTTTCCCCACTACTGATGTCAGGCTAACTGGTCTATAATTACCCGTTTTCTCTCTCCCTCCTTTTTAAAAAAGTGGTGTTACATTAGCAACCCTCCAGTCCATAGGAACTGATCCAGATAGACTGTTGGAAAATTATCACCAATGCATCCACTATTTCTAGGGCCACTTCTTTAAGTACTCTGGGATGTAGACTATCAGGCCATGGGGATTTATCGGCCTTCAATCCCGTCAATTTCCCTAACACAACTTCCCGCCTAATAAGGATATCCTTCAGTTCCTCCTTCTCACTAGACCTTCGGACCCCGAGTACATCCGGAAGGTTATTTGTGTCTGCCTTTGTGAAGACAGAACCAAAGTACTTGTTCAATTGGTCTGCCATTTCTTTGTTCCCCATTATAAATTCACCCGAATCCGACTGCAAGGGATCTATGTTTGTCTTCACTAATCTTTTTCTCTTCACATATCTATAGAAGCTTTTGCAGTCATTTTTTATGTTTCCGGCAAGCTTCCTCTCGTACTCTATTTTCAACCCTCTTAATTAAACCCTTTGTCCTCCTCTGCTGTATTCTAAATTTCTCCCAGTCCTCCGGCTTGCTACTTTTTTCTGGCTAATTTGTATGCCTCTTCCTTGGATTTAACACTATCCTTAATTTTCCTTGTTAGCCACGGTTGAGCCACCTTCCCCATTTTATTTTTACTCCAGACAGGGATGTACAATTGTTGAAGTTCGTCCATATGATCTTTAAAGGTTTGCCATTGCCTATCCACTGTCAACCCTTTAATATCATTTGCCAGTCTAATCTAGGCAATTCGCGCCACATACCATCAAAGTCACCTTTCCTTAAGTTCAGGACCCTAGTTTCTGAATTAACTTTGTCACTCTCCATCTTAATAAAGAATTCTACCATATTATGGTCATCTTCCCGAAGGGGCCTCGCACAACAAGATTGCTAATTAGTCCTTTCTCATTACACATCACCCAATCTAGGATGGCCAGCTCTCTGGTTGGTTCCTCAACATATTGGTCTAGAAAATCGTCCCTAATACACTCCAGGAAATCCTCCTGCGCTGCATTGCTACCAGTTAGGTTAGCTCAATCAATGTGTAGATTAAAGTCACTCATGATTACTGCTGTACCTTTATTGCACACATCCCTTATTTCTTGTTTGATGCTGTCCCCAAGCTCACTAGTACTATTTGATGGCCTGTACACAACTCCCACTAGCGCTTTCTGCCCTTTGGTATTCCGTAGCTCCACCCATACCGATTCCACATCATCCAAGCTAATGTTCTTCCTTACAATTGCATTAATTTCCTCTTTAACCAGCAACGCCACCCTGCCTCCTTTTCATTTCTGTCTATCCTTCCTAAATGCTGAATACCCTTGGATGTTGAGTTCCCAGCCTTGGTTCCCCTGGAGCCATGTCTCCGTGATGCCAATCACATCGTATCCGTTAACTGCTATCTGCGCAGTTAATTTGTCCACCTTATTCCGAATACTCCTCACATTGAGGCACAGAGCTTGTCTTTTTAACACACTTTGACCCTTTAGAATTCTGCTGTAATGTGGCCCTTTTTGTTTTTTGCCTTGGATATCCCTGCCCTCCACTTTTACTATTCTCCTTTCTATCTTTTGCTTCTGTCTCCATTTTATTCCCCTCTGTCTCCCTGCATAGGTTCCCATCCCCTGCCATATTAGTTTAACTCATCCCAAACAGCACAAGCAAACACTCCCCCTAGGACATTGGTTCTGGTCCTGCCCAGATGTAGACCATCTGGTTTGTACTGGTCCCACCTCCCCCAGAACCGGTTCCAATGTCCCAGGAATTTGAATCCCTCCCTTCTGCACCACTGCTCAAGCCACGTATTCATCTGAGGTATCCTGCGATTCCTACTCTGACTAGCACGTGGCACTGGTAGCGATCCTGAGATTACTAATTTTGAGGTCCTACTTTTTAATTTAACTCCTAGTTCCCTAAATTCGTCTTGTAGGACCTCATCCCTTTTTTTACCTATATCGTTAGTACCTATATGCACCACGACAACTGGCTGTTCATCCTCCCTTTTCAGAATGTCCTGCACCCGCTCCAAGACATTCTTGACCCTTACACCAGGCCTATTCCCCTTACAATTGAATCCCCTATCACTATCGCTCTCCCACTCTTTTTCCTGCCCTCCTGTGCAGCAGAGTCAGCCATGGTGCCATGAACCTGGCTGCTGCTGCTCTCCCCTGATGAGTCATCCCCCTCAACAGTACCCAAAGCGGTGTATCTGTTTTGCAGGGGGTTGACCGCAGGGGATTCCTGCACTACCTTCCTTGCACTGCTCTTCCTGTTGGTATTCCATTCCCTATCTGGCTGTGATCCTTTACCTGCGGTAAGACCAACTCATTAAGTGTGCTATTCACATCATTCTCAGCATCGTGCATGTTCCAGAGTGAATCCACTCGTAGCTCCAGTTCCGCAACGGGGTCTGTCAGGAGCTGGAAGTGGATACACTTACCGCACACGTAGTCGTCAGGGACACCGGAAGCGTCCCTGATTTCTCACATGGTACAGGAGGAGCATAACACGTGTCCGAGCTGTCCTGCCATGACTTAACTCTTAGATTAACTTAATTTGGCAACAGCAATGCTAAGGGTATAGTGAAGATAAAGAAAAACTACTCACCAATCACCAGCCAATCACTTAACCCCTTGGCTGTGACGTCACTTTTCGATTTCTTTCTACTTCTTTTTTGCCTTCTCTCCCTGCTGCAGCTGCACAAGCTCTGCTGTACCCGGTCTCCTGCTGCTCGCACTCCCGCCTCTCCGAACAATGCTGGGCCTTTATAGGCCGCTCTGCTGTACCCGGTCTCCTGCTGCTCGCACTCCCGCCTCTCCGAACAATGCTGGGCCTTTATAGGCCGCTCTGCTGTACCCGGTCTCCTGCTGCTCGCACTCCCGCCTCTCCGAACAATGCTGGGTCTTTATAGGCCGCTCTGCTGTACCCGGTCTCCTGCTGCTCACACTCCCACCTCTCCGAACAATGCTGGGTCTTTATAGGCCGCTCTGCTGTACCCGGTCTCCTGCTGCTCACACTCCCACCTCTCCGAACAATGCTGGGCCTTTATAGGCCGCTCTGCTGTACCCGGTCTCCTGCTGCTCACACTCCCGCCTCTCCGAACGATGTTGGGCCTTTATAGGCCGCTCCGCTGTCCCCGGTCTCCTGCTGCTCGCACTCCCGCCTCTCCGAACGATGCTGGGCCTTTATAGGCCGCTCCGCTGTACCCGGTCTCCTGCTGCTCGCACTCCCGCCTCTCCGAACAATGCTGGGTCTTTATAGGCCGCTCTGCTGTACCCGGTCTCCTGCTGCTCACACTCCCGCCTCTCCGAACAATGCTGGGTCTTTATAGGCCGCTCCGCTGTCCCCGGACTCCTGCTGCTCGCACTCCAGGGCAGCAGGACAAAAGGCCACAAGTTCAGGGTTTCGAAGGGCAAATTTAGGATGGTCTTCCAGAAATATTTCTTGATGTAGAGGGTGATCAAGATCTAGAACTAGTTATCAGGTAGTTGACGTCAAAACACTGGACGCAGTTAAGAAGCAACTAGAGGCTGCAATGGGGGACACAGTATGGTTGATGTTGTAGAAGGACTAAGTAAAATGGGCCAAAAGGTTTTCTTCCTCAAAACTTGTCTTGTGAGCTAGTAGAAAGTTTGTCTTTTGAAATAGATGCACATTTTTCATTTGTTCAAAGGTGCGCCTTATGATGTGGAGGCACTAATTACTAATGCACATTTTAAATTAAGTTTTATTGACAGCAAAACAATCATCAGAGTTCAAACCACAATCCCATCTCAATCCTACCTGCTGTCTGGTTTTGGACTTGGCGAAAGATGTCATACAGGTCGAATTATGCCAAAGATAATGTTCTGTAATTGGCCACCTTCACCACCACTGCGCCCCCCACCCCCGGACCACCACACACACAAAGAAATGAAACAGCAACATGTAATGAATTATTCTGAATGTACTCAGTTCCAGTTATACATAGTATTGTGTTCCTAACACAGATGAGACTGCACACAGGGAGGTTAAAGTAACAGTGACCTCAGTCTTTACCCCAGAGTGAGGAACAGGCCTTAAGGGGCCGGCTTATATACAGTGCTCCCAAGGGATGCTGGGATCCCTTGGGACCTCAGGGGATGAGCTCCCTGGTGGTGGAACATGGGAGTGCATGCTTTACAGATACACAACATCACTCCCCCCGCAAAGTCAAAGTGAAAACTATTTACAAGGTGAGGCGGTCGGGAGCCTTTCTTTCCCTGGTGGACCGCCTCGGTACAAATGTCTGTTCTGGTGTGTTGGCTGTGCCCTTGCTGGGCTGGCGTGTTGTTGGCCCTGCAGGGCTGCTGGGTGAGCCTGGCCATGCTGGGCATGATGGGTTCGATTTCCTGGTCCAGGGTGGTGTCGTTGAACCTTTGGGTGTGTGTTGTGGGCTCAAAAAAGGTGGTGTCTGCTGTGGGTTTTTCAGGGCAGTCTGTGAACCACAGCCTCGTTTGGTCCAGGTGCTTTCTGCAAATTTGTCTATTGTCTAGTTTGACTACAAACTCCCTTCTTTAGCTATCACTGTGTCCGCAATACACTTAGGACCATGTCCATAGTTTAGCACATACACAGGGTCATTCAGATCAATTTCCCGTGACACAGTGGCACAACCATCGTTTACATTTTGTTGCTGCTGCCTGTTCTCTAACTGATCATGCAGGTTGGGGTGAACGAGTGAGAGTCTGGTTTCAAGTGTCCTTTTCATGAGTAGCTCAGCCGGGGGCATCCTTGTGAGTGAGTGGGATTTTGTACGGTAGCTGAGTAGTACTCGGGACAGGCGGGTTTGGAGTGAGCCTTCTGTGACTCGTTTAAGGCTCTGTTTGATTGTTTGTACTGTCCGCTCTGCCTGCCCATTGGAGGCTGGTTTAAATGGGGCCGAGGTGACATGTTTGATCCCATTGTGTGTCATGTATGTAACCTTCATGTAACTGTAACCTTCATGTAACAACACTGCATACTGTATACAGCACCTTGACCACAGGGGGTGAACTTGTGGGAGACACTCCTCACCTGGTCATCCAGGTATATAAAGGGAGGTCCCACGCAGGGTCATCACTTCTTGGTCCTGTGAATAAAGGTTCAGGTCACAGAGTGACCTTGTCTGCAATTTGTGCCTCATGTGAATTTATAGTAGTGTGTTAGGACATTACATTTGGCGACGAGAAACGGGAATCATCGACTCACGAGAATGGCCACCAGTAGCACAGAGGACCGGTACTGTGTTGGTGAGGACTGGGATGATTTCGTTGAGAGGCTCCAGCAGAGCTTTGTCACGCAGGACTGGCTGGAAGATGCAGCGGCTGACAAGCGAAGGGGGCATCTACTGACCAGTAAACTGATCAGTGAGCACCTCAAACCGGCGAGCAGTATACACATGGCCCAACACTGATTCTATACACACCGCCGTCGGGAAGGACAGAGCATACCGGACTTCGTTGCGGACCTTTGGCGCTTGGCCAGCCTCTGTAAGTTCACAGACGCCTGCAGGGGGGAGATGTGAAGGGATTTCTTTATTGAGGGCATTTGTCATGCCGGGATTTTCAAAAAGCTAATTGAGACCAAAGACTTGACCTTGGAAGTGGCGGTGTTGATGGCTCAGACCTTCATTGTGGGGGAGGAGGAAACCAAGATAATATACGCGCGCAACTCTGCTTCCAATGTGGCAATGGATCAGGGAGTTAACATTGTAAATGCGACTCAGAACCCCGCAGGCAGGCAAGGGCAATTCAACACCACCCAGGCAGCAACAGACTCTAGAGTGGATCCTCAACAGAGACAATGGCAGGTTGAATGGACATTTACGCCATCACGGTGGACAATGCGTCCCGGGATGGGGCCATTGACACCCATTAACAGAGTGCTCAAGAGTAATCAAAGAGACAATCAGAGAGGAATGCTTGGTAACAGCCTTTTTGTTCACAACGATCTCGGCTCATGCTGGAGGTGCGGGGGTAGACATGCTGCAAAAACCTGTAGGTTTCACTAATTTATCTGTAGAAATTATAACTTCAGTGGACATTTAGCTAGAATGTGCAGGAAGCCCGCAGCGAGGCTAATTTACGAGGCAGATGAACCAGAAGAGGGGTCTGCAAGGCAGGTTGATGCTTGGGACAAAGCAATGGACGCTGAAGTTCAGCGGGTTCATGTGGCAAACATCCACAGCTCATATACCAAAACGCCACCTATGATGATGAAAGTCCTATTAAATGGCATCCCGGTACGCATGGAACTGGACACAGGGGCCAGCCAGTCACTTATGAGTGTCCAGCAATTCGAGAAACTATGGCCACTCAGAGCTAGCAGACCCAAACTAGAACACATTGACACGCAATTACGGACGTACACCAAAGAGATCATCCCAGTGCTAGGCAGTGCAATGTTTGTGGTCACACATAATGGATCAGAGAACCGGCTGCCACTCTGGATAGTTCCAGGAAAAGGTCCCGCGCTTTTGGGAAGGAGCTGGCTAGTCGAGATGAACTGGAAAAGGGGGGATGTGCACGCCATTTCATCTGTGGAGCTAAGTTCATGCTCACAGGTCCTACAGAAATTTGAGTCACTATTTCAACCTGGTGTCGAGACTTTCAAAGGCACCAAAGTAGTGGTATGCATCACCCCGGATGCCAGACCCATGCACCACAAATCCAGAGCTGTGCCGTATGTGATGCGGAAGAAAATTGAGAGTGATTTGGACAGGTTGCTAAGAGAGGGCATAATTTTGTTCATTGAATTCAGCGACTGGGCAAGCCCCACCGTCCCTGTCTTAAAAACGGATGGCTCGGTCAGGATCTGTGGCGACTACAAGGCCACTATCAACCGAGTGTCACTACAAGACCAATACCCGCTTCCAAGAGCGGAGGATCTTTTTGCCACGCTGGCAGGTGGCAAGCTGTTCACCAAGTTGGACCTCACTTCGGCCTACATGACCCAGAAACTGGCCGAAGAATCCAAGCTACTGACCACCATCACCACGCACAAGGGGCTGTTTGTCTACAACAGGTGTCCATTTGGCATTCGATCAGCGGCCACTATCTTTCAAAGGAACATGGAAAGCCTGCTCAAATCCATTCCTGGAACAATCGTATTTCAGGACGACATCCTTATCACGGGTCGAGACACCGAGGAACACCTCCACAACCTGGAGGAGGTGCTACGCCGACTGGACCGGGTAGGCTTGCTACTAAAGAAGTCCAAGTGTGTGTTTTTGGCCTCAGAGGTCGAGTTTTTGGGCAGGAGGGTTGTCGCAGATGGGATCCGGCCTACCGAATCCAAAACGGAGGCGATCCATCGTGCGCCCAGGCCCGGCAACACATCGGAGTTGCGTTCATTTCTGGGACTCTTGAACTATTTCGGGAACTTTCTGCCGAACGTAAGCACATTGTTGGAGCCGCTACAGGTGCTCCTGCGTAAGGGTTGCGATTGGTTTTGGGGGCTGTCAGGAACAGGCTTTCAATCGGGCGTGGAACCAGCATTGTTTTAATAAGCTGTTGACTCTGTACAACCCCTGTAAGAAATTGGTTTTGACATGTGATGCATCATCCTATGGGGTTGGGTGCGTGTTGCAACAGAGTAATGATGAGGGCCAACTCCAACCTGTGGCTTATGCCTCCAGGTCGCTCTCCCAAGCAGAACGGGGATATGGGATGGTTGAAAAGGAAGCACTCACATGTGTCTATGGGGTGAAAAAGATGCACCAGTACCTTTTTGGCAGAAGGTTCGAGTTAGAAATGGTCCACAAGCCGTTAACATCCCTGTTGTCAGACAGCAAAGCTGTCAATGCCAATGCGTCAGCTCGCATACAGCGATGGGCTCTTACGCTGGCTGCGTATGACTACACCATCCGGTACCGGCCGGGCACTGAAAATTGCGCTGACGCGCTCAGCAGGCTTCCTTTGGCCACCACTGAGGGGGCAGCGGAGCAAAGCGCTGAGATGGTCATGGCCGTTGAAGCCTTTGACAGCGCAGGCTCCCCCATCACAGCCCGCCAGATCAAAATCTGGAACAACAGAGATCCCCTCCTATCCTTGATTAAGAAATGTGTCCTGACTGGGGATTGGGCGCTCGCACACGGAGCATGCCCCGAGGAGGTCAGACCGTTTCACAGACGGATCGCTGAGCTCTCCATCCAAGCCGACTACCCACTATGGTGCAGCCGGGTAATCATCCCCCGAAAGGGAAGGGAAGCATTCATCAGGGAACTCCACAGCGAGCACCCAGGCATCGTGCTAATGAAGGCCATTGCCCGGTCACATGTATGGTGGCCAGGAATTGACTCAGACCTGGAACACTGTGTTCGCAGGTGCACGATGTGTGCCCAGCTGGGCAATGCCCCCAGGGAGGCCCCACTCAGCCCATGACCCTGGCCCACCAGGCCATGATCACGTATTCAGGTAGACTACGCGGGCCCGTTCATGGGAAAAATGTTTCTCATTGTTGATGCGTACTCGAAATGGATCGAGTGCATCATTTTGAATTCGTGCACGACATCCACCACTGTGAGTTTGCGACCCACGGTTTGCCAGACATCCTGGTTAGCGACAACGGCCCGTGTTTGACGAGCTATGAATTCCGGGAGTTCATGTCGGGTAATGGCATCAAACATGTCAGGACAGCACTGTTCAAATCGGCTTTCAATGGCCAGGCGGAACGTGCGGTCCAAATCATAAAACAAGGCATGCTCCGGATTCAAGGACCCTCCCTTCAATGCCGCCTATCACGCCTCCTGCTGGCCTATAGGTTCGGACCGCATTCGCTCACGGGAGTCCTGCCCGCGGAACTACTCATGAAACGTACACTTAAAATTTGGCTGTCCCTCATTCATCCTGTCCTATCAGACATTGTTGAGGGCAAGCGCCAGTCCCAAAATGAGTGCCATGACCGTAACTCAAAGGGTCGATGTATAGAAATTGATGACCCTGTATTTGTTCTTAATCACGCTTTGGGGCCCAAGTGGCTTGAGGGTACTGTAATTGGCAAAGAGGGGAATAGGGTCATAGTGGTCAGACTTAACAATGGACAGATATGCCACAAGCATCTGGACCAAGTGAAAAAAAGTTTCAGCATGGACACTGAGGAACCTGAGGAAGATCATGAGATGTTGCCCACACCACCGCCAGTGAACGAGCAACAAGAACATTCAGCAGCATGCACAGTCCCTACAGCCAGCCCGGACAAGCCGGTATCACCACAGGTGACAGAGACGCATGCCAATGCTCAACAACCAGAGCCCCAACTGCGGCGCTCCACGAGAGAGCGCCGACCGCCTGAAAGACTTAATCTTTGACCCCATAAGATGTTGGGGGAGGTGATGTCATGTATGTAACCATCATGTAACTGTAACCTTCAAAACAACACTGCATACTGTGTACACCTAAGAAATGCACACCTTGACCACAGGGGGTGAACTTGTGGGAGACACTCCTCACCTGGTCATCCAGGTATATAAAGGGAGGTCCCACGCAGGGTCATCACTTCTTGGTCCTGTGAATAAAGGTTCAGTTCACAGAGTGACCTTGTCTGCAGAATGTGCCTCATGTGAATTTATAGTAGCGTGTAAGGGCATTACATTGCGGGTCATGAATTCTTTAAATTCGGCACTGGTGAAACATGGCCCGTTGTCACTGACCAGTATGTCAGTCAAGCCGTGGGTGGCAAACATGGCCCTCAGGCTTTCAATGGTGGGGGTACTGCCCGACATTATTTCACATTCAATCCATTTTGAAAAAGCATTCACCACCACCAGGAACATTTTACCGAGAAACGGGCCCGCATAGTCGACATGGATCCTCGACCATGGCCTGGAGGGCAAGGACCACAAAGTTAGTGGTGCCTCTCTGGGCGCATTGCTCAACTGAGCACACATGCTGCATTGCCGTAGACAGGACTCGAAGTCAGAATCGATACTGGGCCACCACACATGGGATCTGGCTATCGCTTTCATCATTACTATACCCGGGTGTGTGCTGTGGAGATCCGAGATGAACGTCTCCCTGCCCTTTTTGAGTAGCACTACGCGGTTACCCCACAACAGGCAGTCTGCCTGAATGGACAGCTCGTCCTTTCGCTGTGGCAATGGATTGATTAGCTCTTGCATTTCAACGGGGATGCTGGCCCAGCTCCCATGCAGTACACAGTTTTTTTTACTAGGGACAGCAGAGGATCTTGGCTGGTCCAAGTCCTAATCTGGCGGGCCATGACAGGTGATTTATCATTTTCAAACACTTCCATGACCATCAACAAGTCTGCAGGCTACGCCACCATCAACAAGTTTGTAGGCTGCGCCATTTCCACCCCCATGGTGGGCAATGGTAGCCGACTGAGAGCATCTGCGCAGTTCTCGGTGCTTGGCCTGTGGCGGATGGTGTAGTTATACGCTGATAGCGCGAGTGCCCACCTTTTTATGCGGGCTGAGGCATTAGTATTTACCTCCTTGTTTTCAGCGAATAGGGATGTGAGGGGCTTATGATCAGTTTCCAGCTCAATTTTGAGGCCAAACAGGTACTGAAGCATTTTCTTTACCCTGAACACACACGCTAATGCCTCTTTCTCAATCATGCTGTAGGCCCTCTCAGCCTTAGACAAGCTCCTGGAAGCATAAGCGACAGGTTGCAACTTCCCCGCAACGTTAGCTTGTGTAATACGCACCCGACTCCGTACGACGACACATCACATGCCAGCATGAGTCTTTTACACGGGTTATTCAATACAAGCAGCTTGTTGGAGCATAAAATGTTTCTGGCTTTCTCAAAAGCAATTACTTGTTTTTTTTTCCCATACCAAATTCTCATCTTTATGCAATAACACATGTAGGGGCTCTAAGAGGGTGCTTAACCTTGGTAGGAAGTTACCAAAATAGTTGAGGAGTCCCAGGAATGACCGCAGCTCCATGACATTCTGTGGCCTGGGCGCGTTCCTGATAGCCTCTATCTTGGTGTCTGTGGGCCGAATGTTGTCCACCGCGATCTTTCTCCCCAAAAACTCCACTTCCGTTGCCATGAAGACGCATTTCGACCTCTTCAGCCACAGCCCTACACAATCCAGTTGCTGGAGGACCTCCTTCAGGTTTTGTCGGTGCTCGACGGTGTCTCGACCCGTGACCAATATGTCATCCTGAAAGACCACGGTGCGTGGTACCGACTTGAGTAGGCTCTCCATATTTCTCTGGAAGATCGCTGCAGCTGACCGAATTCCAAACGGGCATCTATTGTAGATGAACAGTCCCTTGTGCATGTTGATGCAGGTGAGGCCCTTCGAAGACTCCTCCAGCTCCTGCGTCATGTAGGCTGAAGTCAGGTCGCGCTTGGTGAATGTCTTGCCTCCTGCCAGCATCGCAAATAGGTCATCTGCCTTAGGTAGCGGGTATTGGTCATGTAGTAAGAAACGATTAATAGTTACTTTATAATCGCCGCAAATCCTGACCGTGCCATCACTTTTGAGTACTGGAACAATCGGGCTGGCCTACTCGCTGAATTCCACTGGGGAGATTGAATGTATATTGAATGTATTCAAGTCACAGATAGATAGATTTTTAACCAATAAGGGAATTAAGGATTATGGGGAGCGGGCGGGTAAGTGGAGCTGAGTCCACGGCCAGATCAGCCATGATCTTGTTGAATGGCGGAGCAGGCTTGAGGGGCTAGATGGCCTACTCCTGTTCCTAATTCTTATGTTCTTATGTTCTTATGAGATGATGCCCTCGTGTTGCAGCCTGTCCAGCTCGATTTCCACTCTCTCCCTCATCATGTGAGGTACTGCTCGCGCCTTGTGGTGAATGGGTCGTACCTCTGGGACCAAGTGGATCCGCACCTTCGCCGCGGAAAAGTTTCCAATGCCTGGTTCAAAAAGTGAAGGAAATTTGTTCAGAACCTGGGTACATCAGGCCTCATCGACATGTGATAGCGCTCAGATGTCATCCCAGTTCCAGCGGATTTTGTCCAGCCAGCTCCTTCCAAGCAGTGTGGGGCCATCGCCTGGGACAATCCAGAGTGGCAGTTCGTGCACCGTGCGCTCATAGATGACCTTGACCATGGCGCTGCCCAGGACAGTGATGAGCTCTTTGGTGTACGTTCTCAGTTTCGTATGGATGGGACTCAGGGCTGGTCTGAGTACCTTGTTGCACCACAGTCTCTCAAACATCTTTTTACTCATGATGGATTGGCTAGCGCCAGTGTCCAGTTCCATAGCTACGGGTAAGCCATTCAATTAGACATTTAGCATTATAGGTGGACATTTCGTCGAAAATGTGTGCACCCCGTGTATTTCAGCATCTGCCTCCTCTCTCTGAGGCTCGAAATTGCTTTGATCCACCATGGACCGATCTTCCTCTGCCATGTGGTGGTTAGCAGGTTTTGCAGAGCTTGCAGCTCATCTGCAAGCTCATTGGAGCTGCCACATTGTTCGACAGCTCTTGCAAACATACCCTTTGAAGCGGCATGAATAGGCTGAATGGAAGCCTCCACAAAGCCAACAAGGTGTGAATTGCCTTGCATTCATCATTTGCTGTGAACTCTGAGTCATCTGGGTTACCTGAGGCCTGCTGGCAGTTGCAGACTCGTGGTTTCTGCCCTGTACATTTCTGCTCGCAAACACAGTTCCAGTTAATTTATGAACATTGCTAGCACTTGTGCGCTGAGAGATTTGTTTGGTGTTATCACTGGTGGACATAAACGCATGTGCTATCGCAATGGCTTTATTGAGGGTCGCTGTCTCTACAGTCAAAAGTTTTCATAGGATGGTCTCGTGGCAAATGCCCAGTACAAAAAAGTCTCTGAGCATCTGCTCCAGGTAGCCATCAAACTCACATTGTCCTGCAAGTCGCCTTAGCTCGGCGACGTAGCTCACCACTTCCTGACCTTCAGATCGCTGGCACGTGTAGAACCGATACCTCGCCACCAGCACGCTTGCCCTCGGATTAAGATGCTCGCGAACCAGTGTACACAGCTCCTCATACAACTTATCTGTGGGTTTCACCGGAGCCAGAAGATTCTTCATTAGACTGTAGGTCGGTGCCCCGCAGACCGTGAGGAGGACCGCTCTCCTTTTTGCAGCACTTCCTTCTCTGTCCAGCTCATTGGCTACAAAGTACTGGACTAGCCGTTCGACATAGGCTTCCCAGTCCTCAGCCGCCGAGAACTTCTCCAGGATGCCCACATTTGCTGCATCTTTGCATTGGATTCGTATACTCGTTGCCAGTTATTGTGTTCCTAACACAGATGAGACTGCACACAGGGAGGTTAAAGTAACAGTGACCTCAGTCTTTATTAAGACACTCCAGGGTGAGGAACAGGCTTAGGGGCCGGCTTATATACAGTGCTCCCAAGGGATGCTGGGATCCCTTGGGACTTCAGCGGATGCGCTCCCTCGTGGCGGAACATGGGAGTGCATGCTTTGCATATACGCAACACATAGATTGGCATATCATAACAATTATTTGGAAAAGTGCCTTTAGACACGAAGCATACTGACTGGAGTAGCAGGAAAGTGGTTTAAGCATCACTAAAGCAACATAAAATAGTCAATAAGACCATGCTAAATGGATTTCATGGGGACTGAAGATGATGCCTTCCATAGAGCTGTCAATGTCAGAAATATATTGGGATTGAGATTCATGATATTGCAAATCAATACAGAAACTACTGAAAATATACAGCAGCTCTGTTACCATCTGAAAGAGGTAAAATAGATTACAAGGAGAGATTCCAGAACAGGAGTCTAAACTTGAAAATCAACTTATGTCAAGAATGTGCCAACTACTATCACAAAGAAGTAATTAATGGGTTTAATCACCTCTGAATAGATTGTTTAAATAGCTGGAAAGAAATACTAAAGTGTTGGATGAAACACAAAGATGATCCAAGGCAACAAAATGGTATTAAAATAAAAGCAAAAGACAGAGGGGGCAAAGAAAGGGTCGCGTTTATTTCCCACACCAGATCTCTTATTGGTCACCTTGAAGGCAACACCTGATTTCTGATTGGTCCCCTTGGAGGACAAGACACACCCAGCAGTTTCTCTGGAATGTGTAATTAGATCCTGCCTGCCTCAGTAATCTGACGAAGGGCCATCAACCTGAAACGTTAACTCTGTTTCTCTCCACAGATGCTGCCTGACCTGCTGAGATTTCCAATATTTTCTGTTTTTATTTCAGATTCCAGCATCCGCAGTATTTTGCTTTTGCCTAAATAATCAATTAGTTTTCAAAGTGTAATTCGAACCATTCTCACCTTGCTCCAGACAGAACAGAGCTCACATAGAACAGACAGGGCTCACCCCCCAAAGTCCACAACTGTTGGGTACTGCTCAGTAAACAGTGCAGAAAGGGATCGGCTGCACATGCGCATCTCCAGGATACCGCGCGCATGCAAAAAAGGCTGTAAAAATGTTTGTGTAGATAATCACTCCATAAAGAGAGCTCTAAAATGGAAGGCAATAAAATGGAAGGAGGATGAGAGAAACAGGCAGCGAAATGGAAGAGACAGCTAAAGTCTGAAACCTCCCATAAACCCATTTTAAACAAATAGAGCTGTATTTATTTTAAAAAGTGATATATCAAATGATTTGCCATCGTTTAAACCAAAAACAAATTGATCTGCCATGTTGTTTTCGAACAAAAATTTAAGAACTTATAGAATTATAACAGCATAGAAAGAGACCGTTTGGCCCATTGTGCCTTTGAAAGACATCTAATTAGACCTACACCCCTGCTCTTTCCCCATAGCCCTGCAAATCTTTCCTTTTCAAGTCTTTGAAAGTGACAGGACAAGTTAAGAAGGTTGATAAAAAAAGCATATGGGATCCTTGGCTTTACAAATAGAGGCATAAGCAAAGAAGTTATGCTAAACCTTTATAAATAACAGGTTAGGCCTCAGCTGGAGTATTGTGTCCAATTCTGGGGAGCACACTTTAAGAAGGATCTCAAGGCCTTGGAGAGGTGGCAGAGGAGATTTATTAGTCTGCTACCAGGGATGAGGCGTTTCAGTTATGAGGAGCGACTAGAGAAGCTGGGATTGTTCTCCTTAGAGCAGAAAAGGATAAGGGGAGATTTAATAGAGATGTTCAGAAGTATGAAAGGTTTTGATAAAGTAGATAGGGAGAAACTCTTTCCACTGGAAGGAGGGTTGGTAACCAGAGGACACAGATTTAAGATAATTGGCAAAAGAACTAGGGGAAGAGGAGGAGATATTTTTACACAGCGAGTTATTATGATCCGGAATGTATCGCCTGAAGGATAGTGGAAGCAAATTCAATAATAAATTTCATAAAGGGAATTGAATTAATACCTGAAAAAGAAAAAAAATTGAGAGCTACGGGAAAAGAATGGGACTAATTGAATAGCTCTTTCAAAGATCCAGCATGATGGGCCAAATTGGCTCCTTCTGTGTTGCATAATTCTATTAATATGATTTTTAATAAAATCTTTTCTAACTATGGAATATTTAAGGAGCACAGAAGAAAGAAGATAAATTATTGTGAGATGGAAAGGGAATTGAAAATTCTATTTGAGATTTAGTAAAACAGATTAAGATGGTATGGAGCAGAAATGAATGCAAATGTGATTTTTAAAATTTGATAATATAGAAGATTCTGTGACCTTGAATTTCTCATCTCTCCCTTTGGCTCTGACAGCATGAGTCTGACCTATTGACGATAATCCCACAGAGACACGGTTGGATCCTCTTAACAAGGCAGAGCTTCATTAATAACGGATGTGCGTTCTGTGAAGAAATAGTTCTCGGCTTTCATTATTTGAAATGGTTTTGTTACATTTTAACTATTATAAACACAGAATCCATGTCCTAGGTAGATTGATTTACCCCACGCTGCCCTATAGATTCACTGCTGCGCAGCTTGCTATTGGCAGTAACACAGAACCCGAACCTGCTCACAAATATTGTTCCAGTTTCATAAATCAATACAATGTAGAATACACAATGGCTGTTAAACTTCCCAATAATTACAGCTGGAGTGTTTTTCCTGAGATGCCATCCTTACTGTCAATTCATGTTGTGAACTTGGGGCCAATTTTTCAGGTGAGTTACTTTGGTGAACTGATACAACCTGGATGGGTAGTGGAGGAAAATGTATCTGTTTTTGCTAGCTCCCGGTCACCCAATGCTACTGCTGAGATTTCCCGCTGGAAATGATGCTGGTTATATAATGCACCCGCCCAAAAATGGGCAGGTGTAGTGTAATAAGCAACAATTTGCAGAACGACATCATATGATGTATCTCCCATCAGCTGCAATGTAGAAACAATAGGTGCAAGAAACATCACCGTGTTCCTGGTGTCCGGTGTTGTTATAAGTTGCAGGGGAGGGACGGGGTCTTAAAATGGAAATTGTCCCTCTGCTTCATGTATTTAATCACAGAGCAATCTCTTGCATTAATTAAAGTGCCACATTCAAATTTCAAGATTAAAAACAAATCCATCATCAGTCAGCACTGCCAGCCAGATTATACATAAGAACATAAGAAATAAAAGCAGCAGTAGGCCATTTGGCCCCTCGAGCCTGCTCTGCCATTCAATAAGATCATGGCTGATCTGATCATGGACTCAGCTCCACTTACCTGCCCGCTCCCTATAACCCTTTATTCCCTTATCGCTCAAAAATATGTCTATCTCCGCCTTAAATATATTCAATGACCCAGCCTCCACAGCTCTCTGGGGCAGAGAATTCTACAGATTTACAATCCTCTGAGAGAAGAAATTCCTCCTCATCTCAATTTTAAATGGGCAATCCCTTATTCTGAGACTGTGCCTCCTAGTTTTAGTTTCCCCTATGTGGAAATATGCTCTCTGCATCCACCTTATTGAGTCCCCTCAATGGGCCCAAGTTTCGGCCTCAGTTGCTCCTGATTTTTTGGAGCAACTGGTGTAGAACGGAGTATCTTAGAAATTCAAATTCTCGCCATTTATTTTGCTCCAGTTCTAGTCAGTTAGAACAGTTTCACTTTGGAACTGAATTTTTTTTTCAAAAGGGGGCGTGTCTGGCCACTTACGCCTGTTTTCAAAGTTTCGGCAGTGAAAACTTACTCCAAACTAACTTAGAATGGAGTAAGTGAAGATTTTTGTAAGCTCGAAAAAACCTTGTCTACACTTTAGAAAATCAGGCGTAGGTTACAAATTAGGTGTAGGGAACGAGGTGGGGGGGGGGGGGAAGGGAAGTCATTAAATTCTACAATCAATCCTTAGTTATACTTATACAAATATTATACAAATAAATCCAACCTGAATAAAAATTTATAAGCAAAGAAAAGATTAAATAAACCATGTTCCTACCTGTGTGAAATAGCATCAGCCTTCGAGCTGCTGTGCTTCAGGCAGGCCTTTCGTGTTGGAGACCGGCAGGGGTGTGGCGTCAGTGTCTCGACGGCAGCCCCAACAGTGGCAGCAAGCAGCCTTCGAGCTGAACTACTGTGCTGCAGGCAGGCCTTCATTCTGTTAGTGGCTGGCCGGCAGCCCAAGGATCAACACCAGAGGCACGCAGCTTTTCAAGGGGGTTGAGGCCATTCGGCCATGGGATAAGAGCGGCGTCAGTGGCTGGTCGGCAGCCGAAGGATCAACACCAGACGCACGCAGCTTTTCAAAGGGGTTGAGACCATTCGGCCATGGGATAGGAGCGGTGTCAGTGGCTGGTCGGCAGCCGAGTCCTTTTAAAAATGGCCGAGTGCCAATGTTTGTTTGACACTGCGCGTGCGCGCACGCTCCAACGCGCATGCGCAGGGTTGCCGGCACCACGTTGGCTCATTTAAATTGGACCCGCCCCCCACTACTTACAGAATCGGCGCGAGTGTTTGGCTCCGCCCCCCGCTGTAAGAGCGCGCCACGCCAAGCTGAGATCGAGCTCCGAGGAGCCGGAGAATATCGGAAGTTTTTTTCTGGCGCACTTTTAGGCGCGAAGAACAGGCGTCCAGCTCGGAGGTGCGCCATTTTCGGCGCGGGCCGAAACTTGGGGCCATTATCTTATATGTTTTGGTAAGATCACCTCTCATTCCTCTGAACTCCAATGAATATAGACCCAACCTACTCAACCAATCCTCATAAGTCAACCCACTCATCTCTGGAATCAACCTAGTGAATCTTCTCTGAACAGCCTCCAATGCAAGTATATCCTTTCTTTATACGGAGATCAAAACTGTATGCAGTCATCATCATCATAACTGTGGCGCACTGGTTCCAGGAAAGGGCGAACTAGAGAGTCATGAGACGTTCGCTTATCTCGCAGGTGAAATCTCTGAGGTGGCTGACCAGCTCGTTATTGATGGCGAAGCCAACTCCATGGAGGCGGCATTCTTCTTCTGGTTTGCCTTTCCAGAAGAAGGTGTGACCACCACGTTGTTCCTTGAGCTGGCCTTCCCCTGCCCGCCGGGTCTCACTTCGGGCGGCGATGTTGACGTCGAAGTGTCTGAGTTCTCAGGCAACGATGGCGGTGTGGCCTTCCGATCTGTCGCTGTTGGGGTTGTGCATGAGGGTCCTGACGAAAGATGCCTGTGCGTGAGTTCTTTTAATGTGGGGTGGCCATTGCACACCGGCTACCACACGGGCTTTAGCAGAGCAAGGTCTTGGTCCAGTGGCAAGGAGGCCCAAGACGACTGGAGACAAGGCACCGCTGTATGGACCTAGTTGCCCACGGTGGGATGTGAGCTATAAGCTCGGTGCTGAGCAGCGCCTTTCAGTGAGGTGGTGAGAGATCCGAGGCATGGAGACTGGGGGTGAGAGATTTGAGGTAATGCTTCCCTCTTACAGGTATTAGCTTCTAACTGAGGGCAGGTATTGGGATGGCCAGAGATCCACTTTGTGGAAGGAGGAGTGGTCCGGGTGGCCACAGCCATTGTGCTCGCCAGGGGCTCCGCGATTGAATGGGTACAGTGGCCAGGGGGAGGTCAGGATGTCGTTGGAGGGATGGCAGCCTGAACGTCACCGGAGGGAGGAAGGCCCGAACGTCGCCGGAGGGATAGAGGCCCGAGAGTGAGGGCGGAGAGAGAAGGTCCGGCCCAAACCTGTGGTTGGAGCTGGTCAGATGCTCACCAGACGCCATCAGGAATCTGGTAAACAGGCTGAGTCGGCCACATCCAGTGGGGAGCGAAAGGCTTGGCAGCAGAAAGGTCCAAGTGGAAGGTACGTCCGACGTTCAGTGATGAAGGTGAGCAGGCATGGTTGGGAGATCGGCAGTGGGCCTAGGTAGCTGCCCTTGCAGCAAGAGTTTTAGGGGTAAGGGAGATACTTTAGGGGAAGAAATGCACCCACTATTAGGGGAGCTTAAACAGTGGGGAAGGGAGATTGGGGGAGAGAAGAGTGAAGGATGGCAGACTTCCTAGATGGTGGACAGGATGACAGCTCCCTAGAGAGTGCTCCCTGAACAAATTTCCCTCTGGTCATCTGCTGCCATCCTTCTCTCTGTACCTTCTATCCAATGCAGTACTCCAGGTGTGGCCTCACCAATACCTTGTACAGTTGTAGCTGGACTTCTCTGCTTTTATACGCTATCCCCCTTGCAATAAAGGCCAACATTCCATTTGCCTTCCTGATTACTTGCTGTACCTGCATACCAACTTTTTGTGTTTCATGCACAAGGACCCACAAGTCCCTCTGTACTGCAGCACTTTGCAATTTTTCTCCACTCATTTAGCCTGTCTATATCCCTTTGCAGATTTTTTGTGTCCTCCTCACAATTTGCTTTCCCACCCAACTTTCTATCATCAGAAAACTTGGCTACATTACACTCAATCCCTTCATCCAAGTCATTAATATAGATTGTAAATAGTTGAGGCCCCAGCACCGATCCCTGCGGCACCCCATTAATCACTGTTTGCCAACCGGAAAATGACCCATTTATCCTGATTCTCTGTTTTCTGTTAGTTAGCTAATCCTTTTTCCATGCTAATATATTACCCCATCCCCATGAACTTTTATCTTGTGCAGTAATCTTTTATATGTCACCTTATCGAATGCCTTCTGGAAATCCAAATACACCACATCCACTGGTTCCCCCCTATCCACCCTGCTCGTTACATCCTTAAAGAACTGAAGCAAATTTGTCAAACATGATTTCCCTTTCGTGAAACCATGCTGACTCTGCTTGATTGAATTATGCTTTTCCAAATGTCCTGCAACTATTTCCTTAATAATGGACTCCAGCATTTTCCCAATGGCAGATGTTAGGCTAACTGGTCTACAGTTTCCTGCTTTTTGTCTCCCTCCTTTTTTAAATAGGGGCGTTACATTTGCGGTTTTCCAATCCCCGGGACCTCGCCAGAATCCAGCGAATTTTGGTAGATTACAACCAATGCATCCACTATCTCTGCAGCCACTTCTTTTAAGACCCTAGGATGAGGCCATCAGGTCCGGGGGACTTGTCCAACTTTACTGCTGCATAACGCTAATGTAATCACAACAAGGAATTTTTGAGCACTTATTTGAAACAGTATTTTATACAAATGCATTGAAAGCTCTCCAGATAATCAGTGTGATGTAAGCAGAGATGAAGGGTCACAGGCAGGATGGATATTCTGCCCTGATGAAGAACTGTTTGTCTTCTGTGTGACTTGGGGTGAAATCCAGATACTTTGACAAAAATAGGAATTTATCCTCCCTCCGCTGCCAAGTGTAGAATGAAGTGGTACAGGCCGCAGACTTTATTTGTGGTCTGTACTAAGTTATCTCATCTCAGCCAGAGCAGCAGTTGGTGAATTATATTTGGGCTCAGGGCAAGGGAGCAGAAAAAGAATCCAGGCTTTGTGTTTCTGAATGCTGTTCTGCTACCTCTGCTGGAACGTGCACACTGTAAGAACATAAGAAATAGGAAGAGGAGTAGATCATTTGGCCCCTTGAGCCTGCTCCACCATTCAATAAGATCATGGCTGATCTGTTCTTGGCCTCAATTCCACTTCCCTGTCTGTTCCCCATAACTCTTGACTCCCCTGTAGTTCAAAAATCTGTCTAACTCCGCCTTTAATATATTCACTAACTCAGCCTCCACAGCTCTCTGGGGTAGAGAATTCCAAAGATTCACGATCCTCTAAGAGAAGAAATTCCTCCTCATCTCCGTCTTAAATGTGCGCCCCCTTATTCTGAAACTATGCCCTTTAGTTATCGATTCCCCACGAGGGAAAACATCCTCTCAGCATCTACCTTGTCAAGCCCCCTCAGAATCTTATACGTTTTAATAAGATCCCCTCTCATTCTTCTAAACTCCAGTGAGTACAGGCCCAACCTGCTCAATCTTTCCTCATAAGGCAACCCCTTTATCCCAGGAAGCAGCCTAGTTGTGAGAATGTTGTGTGAGGACAAGTTCAAGCTTGGCAGTGGTGCCTTCACAGTTATGCTGGTTTCCAACATTCACTGTCTGCACCCATACATGAAATGGCCATTTACGAGAGGCGCTGTGCCATGGAACTGGAAGAGTCAGTGTTATATATGCAGACTATAGATATACTCGCTGTGTAGTCACTGTATAGTTGCATAAGATGGAGACTTGTTTACCTGATGTACTATCAATAAGGTTTACACTGTGTATATCCATGCTGGCACCACTAGAGGGTGCAACTGGTGGAGACCGGGGTTTCCTGCCCTGGTGGCAGGGACTATATAAAAAGGGAGCCACCATGCGGCTGCCTCACTCTGGAGTTACGCGTAAAGGACAAAGGTCACTACAGTTTGAGGACAACACATTGCCTCGTGGAGTCATTCATAAGTACATCACAGACATAATATTCAGGAAAGGAAGAGAGAAAGTTGGTGGGAAATATCAACTGTCATCTGCAAAAGATCAGTGTAGATATTTAGGAGATGATAGATTGCAAGGGCTTGGTGATCTTTAAAGCAATGGAGCTACTCAAGAATGATAGCCTAACCACTGAATATAATGGGCCTGAAATTCCGATCGAGGTCTTCCCGCGGGCAATCGACTGAAAAAGTTAAAAAAAGATGCGCACCTACTTGTTCCTGCTGCGCCTGTTTGAACTTCCGAACCTGAGGCCTTCACTCCTATGCATCGGAGCGTGTGCACGTCAGGATGTGCGTAGGGCTGGAGCTGTAGTCACATGGCTCTAGGCAGCCAATCAAGGTACAGTATTTTCTCATTCATAATAATGAGAACTCGGTAAGTTGGAATTCCCATTATTATGAATGAGAACCCTCCCCCCAAACACACAAAACACTAATAAAAAATAGAAAAATACACTACATATTTCAGAATCATTTAAATTAAAGTTCTTAAAAAAATATATATTTTCCCGACCTTTTTTTAAAGATGCCTTAAAATAAACTTACTGTAGTGGGGAGGGTTTTAAACAATAAAATGTGTTTTTATAACTTTATTTAAAAAGGTTTTTTGTGTATTTTTAAACACTTGCACCTGTAAAAGTAAGCTATACGCCCGCTTTTTCAGGCGCAAGATTTTTGAGGATATTTGCTGGGCAAGATATGCGTAAATATTGGAAATCTTGCCCTGCAAGTGTCCTTGCCCCCGATATGCGCGAGATCTGACAAGCCAGAAATTGGCAGATCGGAAAAGCCGTTTTTCAGCGCATGCGCATTGCGCGTTGAAACCCGGCTTTTCAGATGCCTTCCCGGGTCCGTAGAAACTTCGTACGGACCCGGGACATTGGAATTTTAGGGCCATTATTAAAATAACAGTCAGTTTGGAGCAAGTGACTGGCTATAACACAAGTTCTGATCAAGGTTCCATACCAGTGATATTTACCTTTCAGATGCTGAGAGACCTGCTATGCATTTCCTGCATTTTTGTATCCTTTTTCAGACTTCAAGTATTTATTGTTGTGGTATCTGTAAAGCATGCACCCCCATGTTCCGCCACCAGGGAGTGCATCCCCTGAAGTCCAAAGGGATCCCAGCATCCCTTGGGAGCACTGTATATAAGTCGGCCCCTAAGGCCTGTTCCTCACTCTGGAGTGTCTTAATAAAGACTGAGGTCACTGTTACTTTAACCTCCCTGTGTGCAGTCTCATTTGTGTTAGGAACACAATAACTGGCGACAAGTATACGAATCCAACACAAAGATGCAGCAAACTGTGGGCATCCTGGAGAAGTTCTCGGAGGGTGAGGACTGGGAAGCCTATGTCGAACGGCTAGACCAGTACTTTGTAGCCAACGAGCTGGACGGAAAAGGAAGCTCTGCAAAAAGGATAGCGGTCCTCCTCACGGTCTTCGGGGCACCGACCTACAGCCTCATGAAGAATCATTTGGCTCCGGTGAAACCCACAGATAAGTCATATGAGGAGCTGTGTACACTGGTTCGGGAGCATCTTAACCCGAGGGAGAGCATGCTGATGGCGAGGTATCGGTTCTACACGTGCCAGCGATCTGAAGGTCAGGAAGTGGCGAGCTACATCGCCGAGCTAAGGCTACTTGCAGGACAATGTGAGTTTGATGGCTACCTGGAACAAATGCTCAGAGACTTTTTTGTACAGGGCATTGGCCACGAGACCATCCTACGAAAACATTTGACTGTAGAGACACCGACCGTCAGTAAGGCCATTGCGATGGCACAGGCGTTTATGTCCACCAGTAATAACACCAAACAAATCTCTCAGCACACAAGTGCTAGCAATGTTCATAAATTAATTGGAACTGTGTTTGCGAGCAGAAATGTACAGGGCAAAAATCACGAGTCTGCAACTGCCAGCAGTCCTCAGGTGACCCAGATGACTCAGAGTCCGCAACAAAGGATGAATGCAAGGCAATTCACATCTTGTTGGCATTGTGGAGGCTTCCATTCAGCCTATTCATGCCGCTTCAAAGGGTATGTTTGCAAGAGCTGTGGAACAATGGAGCACCTCCTAAGAGCTTGCAGACGAGCTGCAAGCTCTGCAAAACCTGCTAACCACCACGTGGCAGAGGAAGATCGGTCTATAGTGGATCAAAGCAATTTTGAGCCTCAGAGAGAGGAGGCAGATGCTGAGGTACATGTGGTGTACACATTTTCGATGAAATGTCCACCTATAATGCTAAATGTAAAATTGAATGGCTCACCCGTAGCCATGGAACTGGACACTGGCGCTAGCCAATCCATCATGAGTAAAAAGATGTTTGAGAGACTGTGGTGCAGCAAAGCACTCAGACCAGCCCTGAGCCCCATCTACACGAAACTGAGAACGTACACCAAAGAGCTTATCACTGTCCTGGGCAGCGCCATGGTCAAGGTCACCTACGAGGGCACAGTGCACAAACTGCCACTCTGGATTGTCCCGGGCGATGGCCCCACACTGCTTGGAAGGAGCTGGCTGGGCAAAATCCGCTGGAACTGGGATGACATCCGAGCGCTATCACATGTTGATGAGGCCTCATGTACCCAGGTTCTTAACAAATTTCTTTTCCTTTTTGAGCCAGGCATTGGAAACTTTTCCGCGGTGAAGGTGCGGATCCACTTGGTCCCAGAGGCATGACCCATTCACCACAAGGCGTGAGCAGTACCTCACATGATGAGGGAGACAGTGGAAATCGCGCTGGACAGGTTGCAACATGAGGGTATCATCTCCCCAGTGGAATTCAGTGAGTGGGCCAGCCCGATTGTTCCAGTACTCAAAAGTAATGGCACGGTCAGGATTTGCGGTGATTATAAAGTAACTATTAATCGTTTCTCGCTACAGGACGAATACCCACTATCTAAGGCAGATGACCTATTTGCGACGCCGGCAAGAGGCAAGACGTTCACCAAGCTTGACCTGACTTCGGCCTACATGATGCAGAAGCTGGAGGAGTCTTTGAAGGGCCTCACCTGCATCAACACGCACAAAGGACTGTTCACCTACAACAGATGCCCATTTGGAATTCGGTCGGCTGCAGCGATCTTCCAGAGAAACATGGAGAGCCTACTCAAGTCGGTACCACGCACCGTGGTTTTTCAGGACGATATATTGGTCACGGTCGGGACACCGTCGAGCACCTACAAAACCTGGAGGAGGTCCTCCAGCGACTGGATCGCGTAGGGCTGCGGCTGAAGAGGTCGAGATGCGTCTTCATGGCAACAGAAGTGGAGTTTTTGGGGAGAAAGATCGCGACGGACGGCATTCGGCCCACAGACGCCAAGACAGAGGCTATCAGGAACGCACCCAGGCCACAGAATGCCACAGAGCTGCGGTCATTCTTGGGACTCCTCAACTATTTTGGTAACTTCCTACCGGGGTTAAGCACCCTCTTAGAGTCCCTCCATGTGTTATTGCGTAAAGGTGAGAACTGGGTATGGGGAAAAAAAACAAGTAATTGCTTTTGAGAAAGCCAGAAACATTTTATGCTCCAACAAGCTGCTTGTATTGTATAACCCGTGTAAAAGACTTGTGCTAGCATGTGAGGCTTTGTCGTACAGAGTCGGGTGTGTATTACAACAAGCTAACGTTGCGGGGAAGTTGCAACCTGTTGCCTATGTCTCCAGGAGCTTGTCTAAGGCCGAGAGAGCCTACAGCATGATTGAGAAAGAGGCATTAGCATGTGTGTTCAGGGTAAAGAAAATGCATCAGTGCCTGTTTGGCCTCAAATTTGAGCTGGAAACTGATCACAAGCCCCTCATATCCCTGTTCGCTGAAAACAAGGGATAAATACTAATGCCTCAGCCCGCATAGAAAGGTGGGCACTCGCGCTATTCAGCGTATAACTATACCATCGCCACAGGTCAGGCACCAGAACTGTGCGGATGCTCTCCGTCGGCTACCATTGCCCACCAAGGGGGTGGAAATGGCGCAGCCTGCAAACTTGTTGATGGTGGCGCAGCCCGCAGACTTGTTGATGGTCATGGAAGCGTTTGAAAATGATAATTCGCCTGTCACGGCCCGCCAGATTAGGACTTGGACCAGCCAAGATCCTCTGCTGTCCCTAGTAAAAATCTGTGTACTGCATGGGAGCTGGGCCAGCATTCCCGTTGAAATGCAAGAGCTAATCAAGCCATTCCAGCGGCGAAAGGACAAGCTGTCCGTTCAGGCAGACTGCCTGTTGTGGGGTAACTGCATAGTGCTACCCAAAAAGGGCAGGGAGACGTTCATCTCGGATCTCCACAGCACACATCCGGGTGTAGTAATGATGAAAGCGATAGCCAGATCCCACGTGTGGTGGCTCGGTATAGACTCTGAGTTAGAGTCCTGTGTACAGCAATGCAGCGTGTGTGCTCAGTTGAGCAACGTGCCCAGAGAGGCACCACTAAGTTTGTGGTCCTGGCCCTCCAGACCATGGTCGAGGATCCATGTCGACTATGTGGGCCCGTTTCTCGGTAAAATGTTCCTGGTGGTGGTGGATGCTTTTTCAAAATGGATTGAATGTGAAATAATGTCGGGAAGCACCGCCACCACCACCATGGAAAGCCTGAGGGCCATGTTTACCACCCACGGCCTGCCTGACATACTGGTCAGTGACAACGGGCCATGTTTCACCTTTGCCGAATTTAAAGAATTCATGACCCGCAATGGGATCAAACATGTGACCTCGGCCCCGTTTAAACCAGCCTCCAATGGGCAGGCAGAGCGGGCAGTACAAACAATCAAACAGAGCCTTAAACGAGTCACAGAAGGCTCACTCCAAACCCACCTGTCCCGTGTACTGCTTAGCTACTGCACGAGACCCCACTCGCTCACAGTGGTGCCCTCGGCTGAGTTACTCATGAAAAGGACACTTAAAACCAGACTGTCGCTGGTTCACCCCAACCAGCATGATCAGGTAGAGAGCAGGCGGCAGCAACAAAATGTAAACGATGGTTGCGGCACTGTGTCACGGGAAATTGATCCGAATGACCCTGTGTATGTGCTAAACTATGGACCTGGTCCCAAGTGGATTGCGGGCACGGTGATAGCTAAAGAAGGTGTTTGTAGTGAAACTAGACAATGGACAAATTTGCAGAAAGCACCTGGACCAAACGAGGCTGCGGTTCACAGACTGCCCTGAACAACCCACAGCAGACACCACCTTTTTTGAGCCCACAACACACACCCAAAGGATCAACGACACCACCCTGGACCAGGAAATCAAATCCATCACGTCCAACAGCCCAGCAAGGCCAGGCTCACCTAGCAGCCCTGCAGGGCCAATAACACGCCAGCCCAGCGAGGGCACAGCCAACACACCAGAACAGACATTTGTACCGAGGCGGTCCACCAGGGAAAGAAAGGTTCCCGACCGCCTCACCTTGTAAATAGTTTTCACTTTGACTTTGCGGGAGAGTGATGTTGTATATCTGTAAAGCATGCACTCCCATGTTCTGCCACCAGGGAGTGCATCCCCTGAAGTCCAAAGGGATCCCAGCATCCCTTGGGAGCACTGTATATAAGCCAGCCCCTAAGGCCTGTTCCTCACTCTGGAGTGTTTCAATAAAGACTGAGGTCACTGTTACTTTAACTTCCCTGTGTGCAGTCTCATTTGTGTTAGGAACACAATATTTATAGTTTTTCTTTTTAATCTATAAAACAAGTGCTGGTCATTTCTGATGCTATCTGAAACCCTATATTGCATTACAACTTTGTAACCACACTATTTGGTAAATAAATAACTGATTAGTTTAATTTTAAAGTAAATTGGACTAAACCACGCAGTTACTTCATACCAGTCTCCTGCTAGGCCTTTTTATCTTTGCTTACTTCACACTGAATATCTGGAGAATGTTCAATACATTTAGAATAAAATGTTGGTCCAATTAAGTACAAAAACAATCATGTTCATGCTTTAATTTCATTATGCTGTAATTCTGGTTGTTACAGGGGACTGGGTGGTGCACGGGGTTAAATACTGGCCTTTTACATTTGGAATCTGCGTTCCGATCAGCCCACATGAATATGATGAGAGACTTCTCTGTCTGCTGACTATAATGGTCCTGTGTCAAATCTGTTTGGCAGTCTAAATCTAGTCCCTCATGGAAATGAGCCTACAACACAAAACTACTCTTAATTCAGGATAGTTTAGCACTATATTCATTCAGGGGAACCATACACTTGGAAGTGGTGCAAAAATAAACAGTAAGACTGATCCCTAGAGTCAGAAGAAATGTTGCCAGTTATCAGAAAAAGCCTGGAGAAACCTAAGCTTTTCAGGCTTGAAAAAAGGTGACTGAGAGGTAGCCGTACCGATGTATGTAGATGATAAACAGAACGGAAAATGTAAACCCGCAAAATCACATCAAATTAAACTGCAATAGTAGGATAAAGGGGAGTGAGCCTCTGAGTTAGTGCCAGAATTCCTGCTTCTGAGTCAGAAGCTGCATCGTTCTAGCCCCACTCCAGACTCCCGGTGAGTGGAGACTGGAGTAGGGGCTGACAACCAGCGTGTTACTTGTGTCTAGTTGGTTCAGTGGTAATATTCCTGTTCCTGGGTCAGAAGGGGTGAGTTTGGGCCCCACTCCAGACAGCCTCGACGAACAGAGATTGGAGCGCCAGATCCCAGCAGCTTACTTGCGTCCATTGGTGCGAGTGGCCCTCCATTCCCCCCCCATTGTAAAGGGTAGGTAGGGGTCTTTAGTTGTAGTTGCAACCCACCTAGGAGAAGGTACGCTGCGGAAGGCAATGGGAAACCACCTCAGCTGCTCTTCCCTAGGCCCATTCAAGAATCTCATGTGTGAGACTTCAGTTAGGACCTGCCCTAAGCAGATAGGCGGTGTAGGATAAAGGGACACAAGTAGAAATGAGTGAGATGCAAATTTAATTCATTTTTTTGGAGTGACCAACATTTGGAATGGACAGTGGAGGTGAAAATCCTGCAGCTGTTCAAAAAACAGTGAGATATTTTGATGGCTGTAGGCCCGTTCTGTATGGTTGAATTATCGCACTGGTGCAAAAGGAGTTGTACTTCTGAGGTTGGAGCTAAGGCATATTGTCAGGACAGAATAAACAAAACTTTACTTAACATCTAACTGTGCTATGGCTGTCTGAAAGTGTTCATATCTCAGCATAACACTCCCTCATTTTAAAGAGCACGACATTTAAAGGTGAGAGAGGGAAGTGATTCAAGCTATTGGAATGCCGAACAATGTTATCTTATGTGATTGAGCAGTATTACAGAGAGCAGCAGACAAAAAATGGCAGATCAGATAATTAGTGGGGCATCCATAACCACATTGTAAGCCTTCATTAATCACATCCTTGAGTCTTGACATTGACGCTCAGTGATAAATGGATTGCTTACAGCGCTCTCAATATAAATGTTTTACACAGACATTTCCAATTGCTCATTTCTGTTCACAAAAATAAATTCCTTTTAAAGGTCTATTGTCCATTTGAACACATTTCTGGAACACTATTTTGAAGCAGACAAAAGGAGAATGGGGTGAATAGCGCATGAACTGACAAGAATTTCATCAGGCCTGGTTCAAATGAGAAATGATACCAGCTTCCAAAGGCAAAAGAAAGCATTAATACAGAAGCAAAATACTGTGGATGCTGGAAATCTGAACTGAAAACAGAAAATGCTGGAAATACTCAGCATGCCAAACAGCATCTGTGGAGAGAGAACCAAAATTAATGTTTCAGGCTGGTGACCTTTCGTCAGAACAGAATAGAAAGCATTGATGTGAGGATATTAGCAGGTCTTCAGTCACACTGTTCATCATTAGACTGAAGTCTGGAGCACAGATGCAATGTGTAGCTGTTAAACTAGAGCCACAAAGAGCTCTGTTTAACCTCGTCCGTCGAGAGGTGGTAAGACCTCATGAGATAATGAGATCTCGGAGCTGACCATGGGTGTGGTTGGTAAAATTGTCATGCAGCATTTGGGTCAGTAGTGCAGAAAAATTGGAGAAAAAAAACACGTGGAAAATTGAAGTGAAGGTTGAAATCATGAAGAATGAAAAGGCGTTCGATTTGAAGGCTAAGTGAGAAGAGGAGTAAGGTGATTTTCGGAAGTAGCTTGCTGGGGGACCTGAGAGCACATTTACTAAAGAAAGACTTACATTTAAATAGCATCTTTCATGACCTAAAGGCAGCCTAGAGCGCTTTACAGACAATGAAGTATTTTTCAAGCATAGTCACTGTTGTAATACAGGAAATACAGCAATCAATTTGCGCACAGCAAGGTCCAACAAACAGCAATATGACAATAACCAGATAATCCATTCTTTTTAGTGATTTGATTGAGGGATAAATATTGGCAAGGACACCAGGAATAACTCCCTTGCTTTTCTTTGAAATAGTGCCATGGGATCTTTTACATCCACCTGAGAGAGCAGATGTGGACTTGGTTTAATGTCTCATCTGAAAGAAGGCACCTCCGACAGTGCAGCACTCCCTCAGTACTGCACTGGAACTTCAGATTAGATTTTTATGTTCAGCTCTCTGGAGTGGGACTTGAAGTCACAACCTTCTGACTCAGAGGTGAGAGAACCCCAGTCAGCGGCAATTCCTTCGGGGGAGTTGGGGGGAGGGGGGGAGTGGGTGGGGGGGGGGGCGGGATGGTGTTGTGGGGATGGAAGGAGAGGAGAAAAATATCCATGACATATTTATATCCAGTTCTGAGAAAGCTTTAAAAGCAAACTGGAGTTTCAAATGTTGTAGCTGCTGTGTAGCATAATACAATGTGTTATTAATAAAAAAAACAGAACATTAATATTTCATATCAAAGGAAAGTATTTTCTCATGAACTGTACTTTCTTTGTGATAAGACCATGCAAGTACACTTTACTTAAAGCACATTTGAAACACAAACTGTGTATTGTTGCTAACCCTTACAGTAATATTTCAACCCCTCAATATATGAGAAAGCTGATGGTAGTCCCGGGATGGTGGGACTGACCTATCAAGAAAGACTGGATCAACTGGGCTTGTATTCACTGGAGTTCAGAAAAATGAGAGGGGATCTCATAGAAACGTTTAAAATTCTGACGGGTTTAGACAGGTTAGATGCAGGAGGAATGTTCCCAATGTTGGGGAAGTCCAGAACCAGGGGTCACAGTCTAAGGATAAGGGGTAAGCCATTTAGGACCGAGATGAGGAGAAACTTCTTCACCCAGAGAGTGATGAACCTGTGGAATTCTCTACCACAGAAAGTAGTTGGGGCCAATTCACTAAATATATTCAAAAAGGAGTTAGATGTAGTCCTTACTACTAGGGGGATCAAGGGGTATGGCGAGAAAGCAGGAATGGGGTACTAAAGTTTCATGTTCAGCCATGAACTCATTGAATGGCGGTGCAGGCTAGAAGGGCCGAATGGCCTACTCCTGCACCTATTTTCTATGTTTCAATGGCCCCAAGTTTCGTCCCGCGGCGAAAACGGCGCACCTCCGAGCTGGGCGCCTGTTTTTCGCACCGAAAACTGCGCCTAAAAAAAAGTCCGATATTCTGTCTGCTTGCCGCGGCGCGCTCTTCGCAGCAGTGGGCGGAGCCTAACACTCGCGCCGATTTTCTAAGTAGCAGGGGGCGAGTACAATTTAAATTAGCCTTCGTGGTGCCGGCAACCCTGCGCGGGCGCATTGGAGCGTGCGCGCACGCGCAGTCTCACACAAACATTGGCACTCGGCCATTTTTAAAAATACTGTAGAAAAAGTGAAGATTTGTTTCTTGGACCCCTGCAAAGGCTTGTAATTTAATTTTTTTTGATATTTCTGTGTGTGAGAGAGTGCTTTTAGCAGCACTGCTGAATAAATCACCTGCTGAAATCAGTGAGTTAGCTTTTCACTGCTAAACTTGCAGAACCGGTGCTGCATTGGTGCATGCAAATTAAGGACTGTGTGTTTGGAGAAATAAGAGTGCCAATTCAACTTTGCAATAATACGCGGTGTTGACAATGCAGCGCCCATTCTGCAAGTTTAAATATAAAACTGTCGATGTGGCTGCCTCTCCCTGTCCAAATGGCCTCAGTCCCCCTCACAGCTCGAAGGCTGCTGCTGTATCTTCGGCTGCCGGCCAGCCACTGACGCCGCTGATATCTCATGGCCGAATGGCCTCGGGTCCGTCCGGTGCTGCTTCTTCGCGACCAGCCACGAAGAGAATGAAGGCCTGCCTCAAGCACTGCAGCTCAGCTCGAAGCTTGCTGCTGCTGCCGTCGAGACACTGATGCCACACCCCTGCCTGTCTCCAACATGAAAGGCCTGCCTGAAGCACAGCAGCTCGAAGGCTGATGCTATTTCACACAGGTAGGAACATGGTTTATTTAATCTTTTCTTTGCTTATAAATTTTTATTCAGGTTGGATTTATTTGTATAATATTTGTATAAGTATAACTAAGGATTGATTGTAGAATTTAATGACTTCCCTTCCCCCCCTCCCCCCCCCCCACCATTCCCTACGCCTAATTTGTAACCTACGCCTGATTTTCTAAAGTGTAGACAAGGTTTTTTCGAGCGTACAAAAATCTTCACTTGCTCCATTCTAAGTTAGTTTGGAGTAAGTTTTCACTGACAAAACTTTGAAATCAGGCGTAAGTGGCCGGACACGCCCCCTTTTGAAAAAAAAATTCTGTTCCAAAGTTAAACTGTTCCAACTGACTAGAACTGGAGCAAACTAAAGGTGGAGAATTCCGATTTCTAAGATACTCCGTTCGACACCAGTTGCTCCTAAAAATCATGAGCAAATCATGTGGAAACTTGGGGCCTATGTTTCTATGTTCTATGTTTTCATAAGAACATAAGAAATAGGAGCAGGATTAGGCTTCACGCAGTGAACCTGTATTTTCCTGCTTCTACTGCAGCAGATGTCTGTGGAAATGTATTACTGTCAGTTTGGGGCTGCCATGAAGACCAGCTCAGATAACTGATTGCTGCCATCTGCAGGGTGGCTGATAAGCGGTGAGTGAATGAAACATTGCTCTAGATTAGCACAGGAACCAAAAAGAGTTTAAAGCTGACAGGATTTTACATCCAAGTTAAATACTTTAGAAAGATTGCCCCTTCAGTAAATGGAGGATCTCCAGCCAGGAACTTAATGACTGAGTTTGGCGCTAAACATGGTATGGAGAATATTTACCACAGGGAAAGTTAAATACCTTCCCGTAACAGTGAAATGTTTTCTGCCATTTCGGTTATATGCCTGTAATCCTCCACACTATTTAAAGCTGCAGTGGCCCCCTTATTTGTGTCAGGTTGTCGCTCAGTGGGTAGCACACTCCACTCTGAGTCAGAAGGTTGTGGATTCAATTCCCACTCCAGGACCTTGAGCACAAAAATCTAGGCTGATACTCCAGTGCAGTACTGAGGGAGTGCTACACTGTCGGAGGTGCCGTTTTTTGGGTGACATATTAAACCAAGGCCCTGCCTGCTATCTCAGGTGGGTGTAAAAGATCACATGGCACTATTTCGAAGAAGAGCAGGGGAGTTATCGCCAGTGTCCTTGCCAATATTTATCCCTCAATCAACATAACAAAAACAGATTATCTGATCATTATCACATTGCTGTTTGTGGGAGCTGGGTGTCTGCAAATTGGTTGCCGTGTTACCCACATTACAACAGTGACTACACTCAAAAACAGTACTTCATTGGTTGTAAAGTGCATCGAATGTCCAGTGGTTGTGAAAGGTGTTATATAAATGCAAGTCTTTCTTTTTTATTTTTTTCCCAAAATCATACATAAGAACATAAAGTATTAGGAACAGGAGTAGGCCATCTAGCTCCTCGAGCCTGCTCCGCCATTCAACAAGATCATGGCTGATCTGGCCGTGGACTCAGCTCCACTTACCCGCCCGCTCCCCATAACCCTTAATTCCCTTATTGGTTAAAAATCTATGATTTGAATACATTCAATGAGCTGAGTCCACGGCCAAATCAGCCATGAAGAAGACCAAAGCAAAATAATTGTTTAAGGTCTCAGCCATTTTCACATTGCCCATTATTAAATCCCCCTTCTGATCTTCTAAGGGACCAACATTTACTTTAGTCACTCTTTTCCGTTTTATATATCTGTAAAAGCTTTTACTATCCGTTTTTGTGTGTTGCGCAAGTTTACCTTCGTAATCTATCTTTCCTTTCTTTATTGCTTTCTTAGTCATTCTTTGCTGTCGTTTAAAATTTTCCCAATCTTCTATTTTCCCACTGACCTTGGCCACCTTATACGTATTGGTTTTTAATTTGATACTCTCCTTTATTTCCTTGGTTATCCACGGCTGGTTATCTCTTCTCTTACTGCCCTTCTTTTTCACTGGAATATATTTTTGTTGAGCACTATGAAAGAGCTCCTTAAAAGTCCTCCACTGTTCCTCAATTGTGCCACCATTTTGTCTGTGTTTCCAGTCTACTTTAGCCAATTCTGCCCTCATCCCACTCTAGTCCCCTTTGTTTAAGCATAGTATGCTCGTTTGAGACACTACTTCCTCATCCTCAATCTGTATTACAAATTCAACCATACTGTGATCACTCATTCCGAGAGGATCTTTTACTAGGAGATCGTTTATTATTCCTGTCTCATTACACAGGACCAGATCTAAGATAGCTTGCTCCCTTGTAGGTTCTGTAACATACTGTTCTAAGAAACAATCCCGTATGCATTCTATGAATTCCTCCTCCAGGCTACTCTGCGCGATTTGAACGGGGACCATACAATGGTCACTGATAGCAAAGATCTTATTTTCCATTCCTTTCTATTTAGCAATTTTTTCTTCCCATCTTCCTCACGGTACCTAGCACATTTGGCTATTATTCATATGTGAGCCTGGACAGTGAGTGTTGGTAGATTATTCAACCAAGGAAGGCAACTCAGTCGAGTATGACCATTCACAAACACAGAGGCGCATTCACACACATACACATTTACAAACGGATCACTGGATGTTGATCAGGAATCAGAACCTAAGCTTATTTTTTCTTTCTAACCCGGGGCTGTTGTGGTCAATTGTATTGGCCCTACCATCATCCTAACTGAGATCAGCTACCTCAACTCAGACAAGGGATTGAACCACAGCTCTTTCTTGTCTATATACATCATTATCATAGGCAGTCCCTCGGAATCGAGGAGGACTTGCTTCCACTCTTAAAATGAGTTCTTAGGTGGCTGAAGAGTCCAATACGAGAACCAGAAACTCTGTCACAGGTGAACATAAGAACATAAGAACATAAGAATTAGGAACAGGAGTAGGCCATCTAGTACCTCGAGCCTGCTCCGCCAGTCAACAAGATCATGGCTGATCTGGCTGTGGACTCAGCTCCACTTACCCGCCCGCTCCCCATAACCCTTAATTCCCTTATCTATCTGTGACTTGAATACATTCAATGAGCTAGCCTCAATTGCTTCCTTGGGCAGAGAATTCCACAGATTCACAACCCTCTGGGAGAAGAAATTCCTTCTCAACTCGGTTTTAAATTGGCTCCCCCATATTTTGAGGTTGTGCCCCCTAGTTCTAGTCTCCCCGACCAGTGGAAACAACCTCTCTGCCTCTATCTTGTCTATCCCTTTCATTATTTAAAATGTTTCTATAAGATCACCCCTCATCCTTCTGAACTCCAATGAGTAAAGACACAGTCTACTCAATCTATCATCATAAGGTAACCCCCTCATCTCTGGAATCAGCCTAGTGAATCGTCTCTGTACCCCCTCCAAAGCTAGTATATCCTTCCTTAAGTAAGATGACCAAAACTGCACGCAGTACTCCAGGTGCGGCCTCACCAATACCCTATAAGTTGCAGAAGGACCTCATATGTCAATCCTGTCATCCCGGGAATCAGTCTGGTGAACCTTCGCTGCACTCCCTCAATAGCAAGAATGTCCTTCCTCAGATTAGGAGACCAAAACTGTACACAATATTCAAGGTATGGCCTCACAAAGGCCCTGTCCAACTGTAGTAAGACCTCTCTTAAATAGTAGTAAGAGGTCTTACTACAGTTGTACAGGGCCTTGGTGAGGCCATACCTTGAATATACTCAAATCCTCTCGGTATGAAGGCCAACATGCCATTTGCTTTCTTTGCCGCCTGCTGTACCTGCATGCCAGCTTTCAATGACTGATATACCATGACACCCAGGTCTCGTTGCACCTCCCCTTTTACTAATCTGTCACCATTCAGATAACAATTTGTCTTCCTGTTTTCACCACCAAAGTGGATAACCTCACATTTTTCTACATTATACCACATCTGCCATGTATTAGCCCACTCACCTAACCTGTCCAAGTCACCCTGCAGCCTCTTAGCATCCTCCTCACAGCTCTGACTGCCACCCAGCTTAGTGTCATCTGCAAACTTGGAGATATTACATTTAATTCTTTTGTCTAAATCATTTATGTATATTGTAAATAGCTGGGGTCCCAGCACTGAACCGTGCGGTACCCCACTAGTCACTGCCTGCCATTCTGAAAAGGACCCGTTTATTCCTACTCTTTGCTTGCTGTCTGACAACCAGTTCTCTATCCACGTCATTACATTACCCTCAATACCATGTGCATTAATTTTGCACACTAATCTCTTGTGTGGGACGTTGTCAAAAGTCTTTTGAAAGTCTAAATACACCACATCCACTGGCTCCCCCTTGTCCACTCTACTAGTTACATCCTCAAAAAATTCCAGAAGATTTGTCAAGCATGATTTCCCTTTCATAAATCCATGCTGACTTGGACCGATCCTGTCACTACTTTCCAAATGCGCTGCTATTACATAGAAACATAGAAACATAGAAAATAGGTGCAGGAGCAGGCCATTCAGCCCTTCTAGCCTGCACCGCCATTCAATGAGTTCATGGCTGAACATGAAACTTCAGTACCCCCCTCCTGCTTTCACGCCATACCCCTTGATCCCCCGAGTAGTAAGGACTTCATCTAACTCCCTTTTGAATATATTTAGTGAATTGCCTCAACTACTTTCTGTGGTAGAAAATTCCACAGGTTCACCACTCTCTGGGTGAAGAAGTTTCTCCTCATCTCGGTCCTAAATGGCTTACCCCTTATCCTTAGACTGTGACCCCTGGTTCTGGACTTCCCCAACATTGGGAACATTCTTCCTGCATCCAACCTGTCCAAACCCGTCAGAATTTTAAACGTTTCTATGAGGTCCCCTCTCACTCTTCTGAACTCCAGTGAATACAAGCCCAGTTGATCCAGTCTTTCTTGATAGGTCAGTCCCACCATCCCGGGAATCAGTCTGGTGAATCTTCGCTGCACTCCCTCAATAGCAAGAATGTCCTTCCTCAAGTTAGGAGACCAAAACTGTACACAATACTCCAGGTGTGGCCTCACCAAGGCCCTGTACAACTGTAGCAACACCTCCCTGCCCCTGTACTCAAATCCCCTCGCTATGAAGGCCAACATGCCATTTGCTTTCTTAACCGCCTGCTGTATCTGCATGCCAACCTTCAATGACTGATGTACCATGACACCCAGGTCTCGTTGCACCTCCCCTTTTCCAAATCTGTCACCATTCAGATAATAGTCTGTCTCTCTGTTTTTACCACCAAAGTGGATAACCTCACATTTATCCACATTATACTTCATCTGCCACGCATTTGCCCACTCACCTAACCTATCCAAGTCACTCTGCAGCCTCATAGCATCCTCCTCGCAGCTCACACTGCCACCCAACTTAGTGTCATCCGCAAATTTGGAGATACTACATTTAATCCCCTCGTCTAAATCATTAATGTACAGTGTAAACAGCTGGGGCCCCAGCACAGAACCTTGCGGTGCCCCACTAGTCACTGCCTGCCATTCTGAAAAGTATCCATTTACTCCTACTCTTTGCTTCCTGTCTGACAACCAGTTCTCAATCCATGTCAGCACACTACCCCCAATCCCATGTGCTTTAACTTTGCACATTAATCTCCTGTGTGGGACCTTGTCGAAAGCCTTCTGAAAGTCCAAATATACCACATCAACTGGTTCTCCTTTGTCCACTTTACTGGAAACATCCTCAAAAAATTCCAGAAGATTTGTCAAGCATGATCTCCCTTTCACAAATCCATGCTGACTTGGACCTATCATGTCACCATTTTCCAAATGCGCTGCTATGACATCCTTAATAATTGATTCCATCATTTTACCCACTACTGAGGTCAGGCTGACCAGTCTATAATTCCCTGTTTTCTCTCTCCCTCCTTTTTTAAAAAGTGGGGTTACATTGGCTACCCTCCACTCGATAGGAACTGATCCAGAGTCAATGGAATGTTGGAAAATGACTGTCAATCCATCCGCTATTTCCAAGGCCACCTCCTTAAGTACTCTGGGGTGCAGTCCATCAGGCCCTGGGGATTTATCGGCCTTCAATCCCATCAATTTCCCCAACACAATTTCCCGACTAATAAAGATTTCCCTCAGTTCCTCCTCCTTACTAGACCCTCTGACCCCTTTTATATCCGGAAGGTTGTTTGTGTCCTCCTTAGTGAATACTGAACCAAAGTACTTGTTCAATTGGTCTGCCATTTCTTTGTTCCCCGTTATGACTTCCCCTGATTCTGACTGCAGGGTAAACCTACGTTTGTCTTTACTAACCTTTTTCTCTTTACATACCTATAGAAACTTTTGCAATCCGCCTTAATGTTCCCTGCAAGCTTCTTCTCGTACTCCATTTTCCCTGCCCTAATCAAACCCTTTGTCCTCCTCTGCTGAGTTCTAAATTTCTCCCAGTCCCCAGGTTCGCTGCTATTTCTGGCCAATTTGTATGCCCCTTCCTTGGCTTTAATACTATCCCTGATTTCCCTTGATAGCCACGGTTGAGCCACCTTCCCTTTTTTATTTTTACGCCAGACAGGAATGTACAATTGTTGTAATTCATCCATGCTGTCTCTAAATGTCTGCCATTGCCCATCCACAGTCAACTCCTTAAGTATTATTCGCCAATCTATCTTAGCCAATTCACACCTCATACCTTCAAAGTTACCCTTCTTTAAGTTCTGGACCATGGTCTCTGAATTAACTGTTTCATTCTCCATCCTAATGCAGAATTCCACCATATTATGGTCACTCTTCCCCAAGGGGCCTCGCACAATGAGATTGTTAATTAATCCTCTCTCATTACACAACACCCAGTCTAAGATGGCCTCCCCCCTAGTTGGTTCCTCGACATATTGGTCTAGAAAACCATCCCTTATGCACTCCAGGAAATCCTCCTCCACCGTATTGCTTCCAGTTTGGCTAGCCCAATCTATGTGCATATTAAAGTCACCCATTATAACTGCTGCACCTTTATTGCATGCACTCCTAATTTCCTGTTTGATGCCCTCCCCAACATCACTACTACTGTTTGGAGGTCTGTACACAACTCCCACTAACGTTTTTTGCCCTTTGGTGTTCTGCAGCTCTACCCATATCGATTCCACATCATCCAAGCTAATGTCTTTCCTAACTATTGCATTAATCTCCTCTTTAACCAGCAATGCTACCCCACCTCCTTTTCCTTTTATTCTATCCTTCCTGAATGTTGAATACCCCTGGATGTTGAGTTCCCAGCCCTGATCATCCTGGAGCCACGTCCCCGTAGTCCCAATCACATCTTTAATAATTTATTCCAACATTTTCCCCATCACCGATGTCAGGCTGACTGGTCTATAATTCCCTATTTTCTGTCTCCCTCCTTTTTTGCCACACGCTCTTTCCGTCACCTGCGCTTGTGTTCTGCATGCTCTCAGCGATGAGACTCAAGGTGCTCAGCGCCCTCCAGGATGCATTTCCTTCACTTAGAGCAGTGTTTGGCCAGGGACTCCCAGGTGTCAGTACGGATGTTGCACTTTATCAGGGAGGCTTTGAGGCTGTCCTTGTAACGTTTCCTCTGCCCACCTTTGGCTCATTTGCCATGAAGGAGTTCTGAGTAGAGCGCTTGCTTTGGGAGTCTTGTGTCAGGCATGCGAACAGTGTGGCCTGCCCAGCAGAGTTGATCAAGTGTGGTCAGTGCTTCTATACTGGGGATGTTGGCCTGGTCGAGGGCACTGATGTTGGTGCATCTGTCCTCCCAGGGTTTTTGTAGGATCTTGCAGAGACATCGTTGTTGGTATCTCTCCAGCGACTTGAGGTGTCTACTGTACATGGTCCATGTCTCTGAGCCATACAGGAAGGCGGGTATTACTACAGCCCTGTAGACCATGAGCTTGGTGGCAGTTTTGAAGTCCTGGTCATCAAACACTCTTTTCCTCAGGTGCACTGATGCATTGGAGGCCGTGTTGAAACTTGTCGTCAATGCCTGCTCTTGTTGATGAGAGGCTCCTGAGGTATGGGAAATGGCCCACGTTGTCCAGGGCCGCACCATGGATCTTGATGACTGGGAGGTAGTGCTGTGCGGCGAGGACAGGCTGGTGGAGGACCTTTGCCTTTTGGATGTTTAGTGTAAAGCCCATGCTTTCATATGCCTCAGTAAATACATCGACTATGTTCTGAAGTTCAGCCTCTGTATGTGCACAGATGCAGGCGTTGTCCGCCTACTGTAGCTTGACAACAGAGGTTGGGGTGGTCTTCGACCTGGCCTGGAGACGGCCAAGGTTGACCAGGGTCCCACTGGTTCTATAGTTTAGTTCCACTCCAGCGGGGAGCTTGTTGATTGTGAGGTGGAGCATGGCAGCAAGGAAGATTGAGAAGAGAGTTGGGGCGATGACGCAGCCCTGTTTAACACCGGTCCTGACGTGGATTGGGTCTGTAACGGACCCGCTGGTAAGGATCGTGGCTTGCATGTCGTCGTGGAGCAGGCGGAGGATGGTGATGAACTTTTGGGGGCATCCGAAGTGGAGGAGGATGCTCCATAGAGCCTCGCGGTTGACAGTGTCCCTACCCCACTGCTGGCCAAGAATGGGGAAACACTCATCAAGGACACCGAGGCAGTCAGGGCCCGCTGGAAGGAGCACTTCAAAGATCTCCTCAATCGAGACTCTGCCTTTGATCCGCGTGTTCTCGACTCCATCCCGCAGCATGCCACCCGCCACCACCTCGGCAAAATCCCCACACGGCACGAGGTAGAAAAAGCCATAAGGCAGCTTAAAAGCAACAAGGCTATGGGAGCGGATGGAATTTCCACTGAGGCACTGAAGTATGGCGGAGAGGCACTGTTGGCGCGAATACACGACCTCATCTCTCTCATCTGGAGGAAGCAGAGCATGCCGGGAGATCTCAGAGATGCAGTGATCGTGACCATCTTTAAAAAAGGGGACAAGTCCGACTGCGGCAACTACAGGGGGATCTTCCTGCTATCAGCCACTGGGAAAGTCGTCGTTAGAGTCCTCCTCAATCGCCTTCTCCCTGTGGCCGAGGAGCTCTTCCCAGAGTCGCAGTGCGGATTTCGTTCCCTATGGGGCACAATGGACATGATTTTTGCAGCGCAACAGCTTCAGGAAAAATACAGGGCCTTCTTCGACCTTGCAAAGGCCAGGTCTATATAGCTCAGGTAGTCTCTGCCATAATGAGATGAGCCATCTAAAGAGCCCCTTTTCGTGCCCCAAGCTGTCCGACCTCCCACAATCGTTCGGCTTTTAAAACCCAAGCTTGGCACAACTCAATCACTGCTTCTTGGTCTTTTTAACTCTTTTCATCCTTATCCTGCCCACCAAAAATCACCTACTATTTCTAGAGGGCAAAGAAAACCCAATTTTTCTACCACAGACTGACTTCTTAAACACCCCCACTTGTCCGCCACAATCTTTTCACAGTGTTTGACATCGTGGAGCAAGCCACCCTTCTTCAATGCCCCATCTCTGTTGCCCAGCTCCATTTGACTGCCCTTTCTTGATTCCGCCTCGACTTATCTGAACATAGCAGACCATCTTCAGCACCTCCGACTCCGGAGTCCATCGAGAATCTATTGTTTGCTCCTCTTCCTCGGCACCAGCTACAGACATGGGGTCAGCTTGCACAGGTATGCTTTTCTGCCTTTCCAACACTTTTTTTGATCCCTTGACTATCACTGTGCAGTTGGGCTGCTTGTTAGACAACTATTCTCGGAGGAGTCATAACCCCCTCCAGCTTAACACTGAAAGATTGAAGGCTTTGTCTTTGGTCCTCTTGGCACTGATTCCATTCCCCTCCTCCGCCACCATCTTAGGATGAAGCAGGCTTTTTGCAAAGCCCTGTTTGACCCCGTGGTGAGCTTCAAGCCCCTAGATTATCTCCATTACAAAGAACACTTACTTCCCCCTGTGCAACATTGCCCACATCTGCCCCATACATCAGCTCCTCCACTGCTGAAACCCTTATCCATGCATTTGTCACCACCAGACTTGGCTCCTCCAATGCTTTCTTTGCTGGCCTCTCACCATCCACCTTCCAAAAACTCCAACCTGTCCAAAGCTGTGCTGCACATATCTTGTCCTGCACTAAGTCCTGCGCGCCCATAACCACCAACTTTCCTGACCTACATTGGTTCCCCATTCCCCAGAGCCTTAAATTTAAAATTCTCATCCTTTTCCCTCACCCTAATCTATTTCTGAAACCTTTTCCAGACTTATTCCTGTGACTCTGGCCTCTTGTGCATCCAGCTTACCTTCTGCTCACCACCGGTAGCAGATCTTTCAGCCACCTGGGTCCTACTGTGGGATTCTTTAAAGACCTCCTCAAAACCGATGAATTCGACTGGGCTTTTGTTTGTCCCTCCCGATTTCTGATTTTCTGGCTCAGTATCCGTTTTCCATACGCCCATCTGTAAAGTGCCTGAGGACATTCTATATGTTGAAAATGCTATATGAGTGGAATTTATTGGCACTGTTGTTGTTGGACTAAGGGCCCATGGTTCCATGATTCCTGCAGGATTAAGTGGTAGGTCTGGAGATAAAATACATCAATCTTCAACTGACTTTTCTCCCTATTCAAATTAGAAGATTTTGTGAATGCTTTTAAAATAAGGATATTTTCAAATGTTCCATTGGAGCTATACGATTGACCAGTCAGCCTGGCTCATTGTTCAGACCTCTGTTCCAGGCAATTAGAATTCTTCCCACTCAATTCCAGATAACTGGTAAGCCAGTGCCCTGACAGGCTGAACAACCAGCAGAAAGCTGGTAGCCTGCATAGTTTTGGATGGGTTGAACTCCAGCAGTACCTTCGCACTTACTTTGGGTACCCTACACCTTGGGACTGAAATTCAGGGTCCGTATGAGGTCCGTTTCCGTCGTTTTGCAGCGGCCACGCGGCAGAGTCGAGTTGCAGCTGCATTGCCGTCCATTGGCCACCCCGACCCAAATTCAGCTTGGGGATTTTTCGGCCTGTCCCCACTTCGGTCCCACTGCTGCCAACCACCGCAACTGCGTCATCAAAGCACGCACCGCCGCTCTCCCGCACCTATATTTTAATCCACCCCAAATTTAGTTTAAAAAATCTACGAGCCACTGGACAGTGCCCCTGACAGCTTTTGCTGTTGGTTAACCTTCTCCTGCTTGTTTGCGGCCCAGCAGCGTGGTGGCCCTTCAAGGGGCGGGCCACCACTGTCGCTGCCACCATGTTGTTATTTTTGCCGGCTGACTTCTCGATTGGCCGGCCAATTATTGCCCTCGGGCTCGGCTGAGTCGCCAACAGGCAGCCTGGCACTGGCCTGGCCGAAACCCTCCCTGGTGACCTCGTGGACCGATGTTTGTGAATGCTGAACGCTCTTCCCTTTAAGTGAGAAATTGTTTCAAAGTGGAGAAAATCGCTCGGAAGGCCGCCTCATTGCACCCGGCGGTAATAAAAGGTAAACAATCGTGGGTGCGCCAGCCTTCTGATGTGCCTGAATTTTGGCCCACTTGGTTCTTGCTAACCTATGCATAATCTTTCTAGACTTAGGCAAACGGGGTGCTTCCTGTGGCGAGAGTGTGGATACCAGATTGAAAAAATTGCAATTCTACTTATCTGGAGACTCATAAGCTTGATAATGGGTTTCTGTATATGTTAGACATCTAGCAAACTAATGAAGTAAAAGCTAAAAAGTAATGTTCCAGGGTTGCTTTCTGTTATGTTTTTAACCCTTTGTAACTTGCATTACACCTGACCACCAGAGGGCCTACCTGTTGGAGACCCAAGGGATCCCAGCATCCCTTTGGAGCACAGTATATAAACAGGCCACCCATGAGGCACCTGCACTCTGGAACCGTAATAAAGTAGCTAAAATCACACCTGCTCATTACACACAGAACTCAGTCTCACCATTTATTATGAGTGTAACAATTGGCGACGAGGTAACGAACAACCGCGTGAAAATGCAAAGAACAGTTGGCATCCTGGAGAAGTTCTCAGAAGGGGATGATTGGGAGGCCTTCGTGGAGAGACTCGACCAATACTTTGTGGCCAACGAGCTGGAAGGGGACGAGAACGCCACCAAATGAAGGACGATCCTCCTAACTGTCTGTGGGGCAACAACCTATGGCCTCATGAAGAATCTCCTGGCCCGAGCAAAACCAACAGAGAAATCCTACGAAGAATTGTGTCCGGGAGCACCTAAATCCTAAGGAAAGTGATCTGATGGCGAGATATCGGTTCTACATCGCCGAAATAAGCGCCTTGCAGGACATTGTGAGTTTGAGGGATTCCTAGAACAAATGCTCAGAGACTTTTTTGTACTGGGCATCAGACACGAGACAATCCTTCGCAAACTGTTGACTGTAGAAACTCTGAATCTGTGTAAATCCATAACGATAGCCCAGGCATTTATGTCCACCAGCAACAACACCAAGCAGATTTTGCAGAACAAAGAAGTTTCGGCGAGTACTGTGCATAAAGTAACGTCAGTTTTGAGCAGAAATGTACACGGCTGCTGTGGCCCGACCTTAATTGACCCAGAGTTTGCCATCATCTGTTAACGTGAGGCAGTTAACACCCTGTTGGCTCTGCGGGGGTGATCATCGGCCCCATCAATGCCGCTTTAAACACTATGCGTGCAATGGTTGCAGAACAATGGGACACCTTCAACGAACGTGCAGGCGAGCTGCAAACCCTGAAAACCGTGAAAACCACCACGTTGCAGAGGAAGATCGATCCACAGTGGATCAGAATGAGTTGGAAACTCGTACGGAGGAGGCAGAAGTGTACGGGGTACACACGTTTACGACGAAATGCCCACCAATAATGTTGAAAGTTGAACTGAACGGCAGTATCTATGGAGCTGGACATGGGGGAAAATCAGTCCATAATGAGTAAAAAGGCCTTCGACAGGCTGCGGGAAAGAAGGCACACAGGCCCAAGCTCAACCCCATTCACACTAAACTAAGGAATTACACCAAGGAACTAATCGCTGTAATTGGCAGTGCTGAAGTCAAAGTCTCCTATGATGGAGCAGTACACGAACTCCCGCGGTGGATTGTGCCGGGGATGGCCCCACGTTGTTTGGCAGAAGCTGGCTGGGGAAAATCCGCTGGAATTGGGACGACATCCGAGCGCTTTTGTCCGTCGACGACGCCTCATGTACCCAGGTTCGAAGCAAGATCCCATCGTTATTCGAGCCAGGCATTGGAAGCTTCTCGGGGGCAAAAGTGCAGATCCATTTGGTCCCTGGCACGCGACCCATCCACCACAAGGCACGGGCGGTACTGTACATGATGTGTGAAAAAGTGGAAATTGAGCTGGACAGACTGCAACGTGAAGGCATCATCGCGCCGGTGGAATTCAACGGCTGCGACAGTCTGATTGTCCCGGTACTCAAGGAGGACGGTACGGTTAGAATTTGCGGGGACTATAAAGTAACGATTAACCGTTTTTCACTGCAAGACCAGTACCCGACCCCAAGGCAGATGATCTATTTGCGACCCTGGTTGGAGGGAAGACATTCATCAAGCTGGATCTGACCTCAGCCTACATGACGCAGGAGCTGGAGGAGTCTTTGAAAGGCCTCACCTGCATCAACACGCACAAAGGTCTGTTAATCTACAACCGGTGCCCGTTCGGGATTTGGTCGGCTGCAGCGATCTTCCAACAGAACATGGAAAGCCTGCTAAAGTCAGTTCCTTGCACAGTGGTCTTCCAGGACGACATATTGGTTACAGGTCGGGATACCAGGGAGCACTTGAAGAATCTGGAGGGGGTTCTTAGTCGGTTGGATCGCAAGGGGCTCAGGTTGAAACGCTCAAAGTGTGTTTTCCTGGTATAGAACATTGAATTCTTAGGAAGAGGAATCGCAGCAGATGGCATCAGACCTACCAACGCCAAGATGGAGGCCATCAAGAACGCGCCGCGACCACAGAACGTGACGGAGCTGCGGTCGTTCCTGGGACTCCTTACTATTTCGATAATTTCCTACCGGGGTTAAGCATCCTGCTAGAACGCCTACATGCGCTATTGCGTAAGGGAGAGGACTGGGTATGGGGGAATTGACACGAGGCTGCCTTTAAGAAAGCCAGAAATTTATTGTGTTCTAACAAACTGCTTGTCCTATATCGTCCATGTAAACAATTAGTCTTAGCTTGCGATGCGTCGTCATACGGGGTCGGGTGTGTGCTACAACAGACCAATGATTCGGGGATTTTGCAACCGGTTGCGTATGCATCCAGGAGTTTGTCCAAAGCTGAAAGGGCCTACAACATGGTTGAAAAAGAGGCTCTGGCGTGCGTTTACGGGGTAAAAAAAATGCACCAGTACTTACTTGGCCTCAAGTTCGAGCTTGAAACTGACCACAAGCCGCTCATATCGCTATTCTCTGTGAGCAAAGGGATAAATACCAATGCCTCTGCCTGCATCCAAAGATGGGCGCTCACGCTGTCGGCATACAACTATGTACAACAAACCGGGCACAGAGAACTGCGCAGAAACGAACGTACTATGCTTAAACAAAGGGACTACAGTGGGATGAGGGCAGAGTTGGCTAAAGTAGACTGGAAACACAGACTAAACGGTGGCACAATTGAGGAACAGTGGAGGACTTTTAAGGAACTCTTTCATAGTGCACAACAAAAATATATTCCAGTGAAAAAGAAGGGTGGTAAGAGAAGGGATAACCAGCCATGGATAACCAAGGAAATAAAGGAGAGTATCAAATCAAAGACCAATGCGTATAAGGTGGCCAAGGTTAGTGGGAAACTAGAGGATTGGGAAAATTTTAAACAACAGCAAAGAATGACTAAGAAAGCAATAAAGAAAGGAAAAATAGATTTCGAAGGTAAACTTGCGCAAAACATAAAAACAGATAGTAAAAGCTTTTACAGATATATAAAACGGAAAAGAGTGACTAAAGTAAATGTTGGTCCCTTAGAAGATGAGAAGGGGGATTTAATAATGGGAAATGTGGAAATGGCTGAGACCTTAAACAATTATTTTGCTTCGGTCTTCACAGTGGAAGACACAAAAACCATGCCAAAAATTGCTGGTCACGGGAATGTGGGAAGGGAGGACCTTGAGACAATCACTATCACTAGGGGGGTAGTGCTGGACAGGCTAATGGGACTCAAGGTAGACAAGTCCCCTGGTCTTGATGAAATGCATCCCAGGGTATTAAAAGAGATGGCGGAAGTTATAGCAGATGCATTCGTTATAATCTACCAAAATTCTCTGGACTCTGGGGAGGTGCCAGCGGATTGGAAAGCAGCTAATGTAACGCCTCTGTTTAAAAAAGGGGGCAGACAAAAGGCAGGTAACTATAGGCTGGTTAGTTTAACATCTGTAGTGGGGAAAATGCTTGAAGCTATCATTAAGGAAGAAATAGCGAGACATCTAGATAGGAATAGTGCAATCAAGCAGACGCAGCATGGATTCATGAAGGGGAAATCATGTTTAACTAATTTACTCGAATTCTTTGAGGATATAACGAGCATGGTGGATAGAGGTGTACCGATGGATGTGGTGTATTTAGATTTCCAAAAGGCATTCGATAAGTTGCCACACAAAAGGTTACTGCAGAAGATAGAGGTACGCGGAGTCAGAGGAAATGTATTAGTATGGATAGAGAATTGGCTGGCGAACAGAAAGCAGAGAGTCGGGATAAATTGGTCCTTTTCGGGTTGGAAATCGGTGGTTAGTGGTGTGCCACAGGGATCGGTGCTGGGACCACAACTGTTTACAATATACATAGATGACCTGGAAGAGGGGACAGAGTGTAGTGTAACAAAATTTGCAGATGACACAAAGATGAGTGGGAAAGCGGGTTGTGTAGAGGACACAGAGAGGCTGCAAAGAGATTTAGATAGGTTAAGCGAATGGGCGAAGATTTGGCAGATGGAATACAATGTCGGAAAGTGTGAGGTCATCCACCTTGGGGAAAAAACAGTAAAAGGGAATATTATTTGAATGGGGAGAAATTACAACATGCTGAGATGCAGAGGGACCTGGGGGTCCTTGTGCATGAATCCCAAAAAGTTAGTTTGCAGGTGCAGCAGGTAATCAGGAAGGCGAATGGAATGTTGGCCTTCATTGCGAGAGGGATGGAGTACAAAAGCAGGGAGGTCCTGCTGCAACTGTATAGGGTATTGGTAAGGCCGCACCTGGAGTACTGCGTGCAGTTTTGGTCACCTTACTTAAGGAAGGATATACTGGCTTTGGAGGGGGAACAGAGACGATTCACTAGGCTGATTCCGGAGATGAGGGGGTTACCTTATGATGATAGATTGAGTAGACTGGGTCTTTACTCGTTGGAGTTCAGAAGGATGAGGAGTGATCTTATAGAAACATTTAAAATCATGAAAGGGATAGACAAGATAGAGGCAGAGAGGTTGTTTCCACTGGTCGGGGAGACTAGAACTAGGGGGCACAGCCTCAAAATACGGGGGAGCCAATTTAAAACCGAGTTGAGAAGGAATTTCTTCTCCCAGAGGGTTGTGAATCTGTGGAATTCTCTGTCCAAGGAAGCAGTTGAGGCTAGCTCATTGCATGTATTCAAGTCACAGATAGATAGATTTTTAACCAATAAGGGAATTAAGGGTTACTTGCAGAGGGCGGGTAAATGGAGCTGAATCCACGGCCAGATCAGCCATGATCTTATTGAATGGCGGAGCAGGCTCGAGGGGCTACATGCCCTACTCCTGTTCCTGATTCTTATGTTCTTATGTTCTCAGTCGGCTTCCATTGCCCACCACCGGGCGGAAATGGCTCAGCCAGCGGTCTTGCTCATGGTCATGAAGGCATTTGAGAATGAGAAGTCCCCCGTTATGGCCCACCAGATCAGGACCTGGACCAGCTAGGATCCTTTACTGTCCTTGGTAAAAAAACTGTGTCCTCCATGGGAGCTGTTCCAGTGTCCTAGTGGAGATGCAGGAAGCGATTAAGCCATTCCACAGACGCAAAGACGAGTTGTCCCTGCAGGCGGACTGTCTTTTGTGGGGCAATAGCGTGGTCTTGCCCAAGAAAGGCAGAGACACATTTATTTACAAACTGCACAACACCCACCCAGGCATTGTAATGATGAAAGCCATAGCCAGGTCTCATGTGTGGTAGCCTGGCATCGACTCAGATATAGAGTCATGCGAGCGCCAGTGCAATACTTGCTCTCAGTTGAGCAATGCACCCAAAGTGGCACCGATAAGTTTGTGGTCGTGGCCATCCAAACCGTGGTCGAGGATCCATATAGACTATGCGGGCCCATTCCTAGGCAAAATGTTTTTGGTTGTCGTGGACGCTTACTCAAAATGGATTGAATGTGCAATAATGTCTATAAGCACATCCACGGCCACCAATGAACGCCTACGAGCCATGTTTGCCACGCACGGCTTGCCTGATGTCCTAATCAGTGACAATGGGCCATGCTTCACCAGTGCTGAATTCAAGAAATTCATGACCCGCAATGGGATCAAACATGTCACATCTGCCCTGTTCAAGCCCGCATCCAACGGCCAGGCAGAACGGGCAGTTCAGACCATCAAGCAAAGCTTGAAACGTGTGTCGGAAGGCTCCCTGTAGACCTGGTTGTTCTGAGTGCTGCTCAGCAACCGCACCAGACCCCACTCACTCACCGGGATTCTCCCAGCTCAGCTGTTCATGAAAAGGGCGCTTAAAACAAGGCTCTCTCTTGTCCACCCTGATCTCCATGACCTCCACGTGGAGGGCAAGCGGCATCAACAAAGTGTATACCATGACCGCGCAAATTTGTCACGTGATATTGAGATCAATGATCCTGTGTTTGTGCTCAATTATGGACATGGTCCCAAATGGCTCGCTGGCACGGTCACAGCCAAAGAGGGGAGTAGGGTGTTTCAGGTCAAACTGACCAATGGACAAATGCACAGAAAACATTTGGACCAAATCAAATTGCGGTTTACCAACAGCTATAAACAACCTGAAGAGGACACCACTAACTTTGACCTTCCAACACACACACAAGTGGCAACTGACATCACAGTTGACCACAAAACCGAACTCATCATCCTCAGCAGCCCAGTAAGGCCGGTTGCCCAACAGCCCAGTGAAGAACTAACCAACCCACCCACACCAGCATTTGTACCGAGATGATCGACAAGAGAGCGCAAAGCCCCAGATCGTCTCACCTTGTAAATAAGTGTACTGTTGACTTCACGGGGGAGTGATGTTATGTATTTAATCCTTTGTAACCTGCATGACACCAGACCACCAGAGGGCCCATCTGTTGGAGTCCCAAGGGATCCCAGCATCCCTTGGGAGCACAGTATATAAACAGGCCACCCATGAGGTACCTGCACTCTGGAACCTTAATAAAGGAGCTAAGGTCACACTTGCTCAATACACACAGTACTCAGTCTGACCATTTATTATGAGTGTAACACTTTCTGTCTGCTCCTGATCACTATATGGTCATCCCTCCTGCAAAGTGGAAAGGTGTGAATGTCAACTGTGTACAGGATGAGATAAAAACCAAAAATGCTGGAAATACTCAGCAGGTCAGGCAGCATCAGTGGAGAGAGAAACACAGCTAATGTCGGTAATCCTTCGTCAGAACTGGAAAAAGTTAGAGATGTAACAGATTTTTAAGCATGCGTAGGGCAGGGAAAGGTGGGAGGGGAGGAAAGAACAAAAGGGAAGGTCTGTGTGGAAGGCAGAAGAGATTAAGAGACAAAAGGGATGATGGTGTAAGGAAAAAGGTGATGGTAATGGGACAAGTTCAGAAACAAAAATGAGTCTAGATAGGATGTAAATGGAAAAATCATCAACAGCTGCCATGTGAAAGAGAGGAAAAAACAGAGCAAAAAAAAATATTGGGGCAGGGGTTATGGTCTGAAATTGTTGAACTCGATGTTGAGTCCAGAAGGCTGCAAAGTGCCTAAACAAAAGATGAGGTGCTGTTCCTCGAGGTTACGTTGAGCTTCATTGGAACAGTGCAGCAGTCCGAGGATGGAGATATTAGAGTGGGAGTGGAGCGGAGAATTAAAGTGACAGGCGACCGGAAACTCGGGGTCACACTTACGGACTGAATGGAAGTGTTCTGCAAAGCGGTCATCCAATCTGCATTTGATCTCCCCAATGAAGAGGAGACCACATCGTGAGCAGCGAATACAGTATACTAAATTGAAAGAAGTACAAGTAAATCGCTGTTTCACCTGGAAGAAGTGTTTGGGGCCCTGGACAGTGGGAAGGAAGGAGGTAAAAGGGGAGTGGGTGCTAGGGGTGATTGAGAAGTGGACCAGGGTGTCGCAGAGGGAGTGCTCCCTTTGGAATGCTGAAATGGGAGAGGAGGGGAAGATGTGTTTGGTGGTGGGATCATGCTGGAGGTGGCGGAAATGGCAGAGGATGATCCATTGATTGTGGAGGCTGCTGGGATGAAAAGTCAGGACAAGGGGAATCCTATTGTGGTTCTGAGAGGGAGGGGAAGGGGTAAGAGCAGAAGTGCAGGCAATAGAATGGACACGGCTGAGGGCCATGTCAACCATGGTAGAGGGGAATGCTCGGTTGAGGAAAAAGGAAGACATATCGGAAGCACTAGTATGGAAGGTGGCATCATCAGAACAGATACGATGGAGACAGAGAAACTAAGAGAATGGAATGGAGTCCTTACAGGAAGCAGGGTGGGAGAACGTGTAGTCCAGGTAGCTGTGGGAGCCAGTGGGCTTATAGTGAATGTTTGTCAATAGCCCAGCCGCAGAACTGGACAGAGAAGTCGAGGAAGGGAAGAGAAGAGTCGGAGATGGACCATGTGAATGTAAGGAATGCAACCTTAAATCTGATCAAATTCCTCCCTCCACCAATTTATTATACAACTATTAAACGGGGATGGATTGACATCTTAATAAATGTTCGTAAGGTAACATCACTCACGGTGATTTGCAGGACATTTCAAGAATACTGGATAGGAAAAGACGGTTAGACCCAACCAGCCTGACCCTTTTTCATAAATCTATCCCATCCATCCACCATCTCACCATATTCCTCAATTCCCTCTCCCTCTAGGAACAAATCCAATTGTCTCTTGAACCTATTTATACTAACTACTTCAACGGTCTTCCCTGGTAACTTTTACCACAATCCATTGACTGGAAAAGTTCCACCTGACTTAATTGTACTTCTGCCTAATTTTCCCAATTTTTAACCTGTGTGTCATCTGCTATTAGACACTTTGTCACAGTGAACAATTTGTCTGGATTTGTTTTAGCAATTCCCTACATAATCTTGAAAAGAGATGAAGTGAACGACATGTAGTACGACCGAGAGATCTGGGAGCCAGTCTTCACCATCGACCTAGAGTGGGCGCTGAGTGGGCAGACACTGCTTGCCCAAAGTTGCTGTTCGGAGGCCCGAACCATTTTTGGGTCAGGATTTCCAGGAGAGCGTGGCCCTGGTTTCCCCCGAGAAATGCCCCTCCAATTTTGTGCTTTCAACATTTGCATTTTCCTTTCAGTCTTTCATAAACTTATATTTTTTTTAATTTTTCCTGCCATACAAGTGAAAAAATATTGCATATGCAACTCCTTAAGTTACAAAACTCGCGCAGCTACCTGTTTTCACAAGTCAGGACTGTTCTTAAAATGTGAGGTTTTACGAAGTTGGTCAGTTTTGCCAGTTTTCTAGGTTGCCATGTATATGTTTTTAGTACACTGAGGTCTGCATGAGGATTAGCTAAGAAGCAGAATGTTCATTGAGCGTTCAGTGGTTTAACGGCCAGGATGTTGTTGTCTACTGCCCTCTGGTGGAGTATTGGCATCACTTCAGTGTTCAGTAAAACTGCAATATAGACAGACCCCCATGCTGCCTCCACAATATCCTGCAAATCCACTGGGCGTATAGACGCATCAACGTCAGTGTTCTCGATCAGGCCAACATCCCCAGCAGCGAAGCACTGACCACACTCGACCAGCTCCGTTGGGCGGGCCACATTGTTCGCATGCCTGACACAAGCCTCCCAAAGCAAGCGCTCTACTCGGAACTCCTACACGGCAAGCGAGGCCCAGGTGGGCAGAGGGCATTGAGCACCTCGCGTTTTGTTGCCGAGAGCATGCAGTAAACAAGCACAGGCAGCGGAAGGAGCGTGTGGCAAACCAGGCTCCCCACCCACCCTTAGCTTCAACGACTGTCTGTCCTACCTGTGATAGAGAGTGTAATTCCAGTATTGGACTGTTCAGTCACCTGAGAACTCACTCAGAGTGGAAGCAAGTCTTCCTCGATTTTGAGGGATTGCCTATGATGATGATGAATATGGACAATTTGGTTCCTTACTCCTCAAGATAAAATGAAATATTCTAAGTACTTTTAACAAGGAAAGGCAACAGACAGATTTGGAAAAAGTGCACATATAATTTAATTATGAATATTCTACAAATTACTGTGCTTAAGAATTTATGGTTTTCTGTTAGGTGTTCACTTGACTCAGTTGATAATACTCTTGCCTCTCGGCCAAAAGATTGTGGACTCAGACTCCACTATAATCTAGGCTGATACCACAATGCAGTACTGAGAGAATGCTATGCAGTTGGAGGTGTTGCCCTTTGGCTGAGAAGTTTGCTTGTTCTGGAATTAGATGATCAAGTACCTAGGTTATCTATCACTCAGATCTTCCCAGTCCTATCAGGCCAAATTGGAACATCACAATCACTACCCCCAGCTAACTCAGCATCAACTGAGGACCAAATCCCTAACCACCTGATCCATATGACTTAGTGTTACACAAGTGCGGCCTCAGGCAGACCTGAGTGACGGGTACCCTGGGTACTTTGTCACCTGACTGTCTGCTTGGGAGGCAGATGATTTAATACCCGAGCTACTGAACCATCATACTGAACCATTACAACTTTTCTCTCCTTTTGCCTCAATCCTTTTTAATACCATAAATGATTCTACCATTATTTGCTCAGAAGTAATTCTTGCAAGGCATGAATCAGTTTAGAGGTCAAAAGCCCAATGTGATTCATAATTAATCACTGGCAACTACTCTGACCCGTACAGTACTGAGCCATACAAACCAGAAAATGCCAGGTTCAATTCGCATCTGAGCTAAATCAGTTGCTATCAGCCAGGGCATCAGATGGAGAGGGAAGACCAATCAGAGTTCTTGATCTTGATTGCCAATAAGCGACCTCGTTAGGGAACTATGGATGTCGGGTGAGAAAATGATCAGGCATGACTGGCTCACACATGAAGAGTGGCTAATTGGGGAAGGTTCCAGAAGACACCGAAGTCTGTGGAACAATACTCCAAATATAATTCAACCCTTTTCCCATCTATCACACTTCCAATCTTTCCTTCAATATCCTCATTACAACAATCGCTACACTTCAAAGCTGCTTAATTGGCTATAAAGTGCTTTGGGATGTCTTGAGATCGTAAAAGTCTATCCTTTTCTTTCCTCCATCTGAACTCACATTCCCAAACCTCTACTTCCTTGCTCTATTTGCTTCCTTAAATCTCACCCTTCATGTTCAATTCTTCACCCATATACATAGCTATTCCCCTCAATCTCAGCATCACACATGCCTCTGAGACCTTCAAGGTTTCTATCATTGACAGGGTTCTATCTAAGCACTTCCTCGCCTCCATTCGTAGGAACCTTTGCTTTATGTGTGGCATTATGACTTTGCATGACTTAAGAATTTTTATCTTGGGAGCTCAAAAGTGTTGACGTTAAACTCAGACTGTTGATTCATTTGGTCCAGGTGGATGCTAACTTCAGTCTGGACACAGCCCATCAGGGCCATCTGCTGTATCCCCACACCAGCTCCCACTCCAGCCAGTCACCCACTCTACATCATTAGAAACATGTTGCATTCCCCACCTGGCTGCTCTGCTCATCTCCCTAGGCTCCATTGCCTACTTGGCTGCTCCACTCCTTAATATATGCCAGTCAGCATGTGAGCAACAGGACATTCATTAGTAATCTATAGCGTGTATCATAATTTACATTTTTCAGGCCTTTCTGGGAAATTTAAGCCAATCACACACATTTCACCACTGTCTACTCATCTTGATAAGCTCATATTTGGAAAGCCAACCTTTTACTTGTGAACAGTTGGAATTATATTAATTCAAAAAGGTATATAATTTTAAAAAAATTTAAATTGTCTAAAGTACCATTGATGCCTTTGACCCGGATATGTTCTTTAAATAAGGAAAGCTTCTATACCAACCATTTCATCACTTCAGATATCTCCATGATTCTAGGAGCGTTGCAATCATGTTCATGCTCATAATGTTAAAGTCCTGAGCTGCTGATTTCGGGCGAGCAGCAGTTAGTGTGTTACTATTTGCCTCAGTGTTACGAGGCTAAGAAGGGGGGAAAAGTCAGTTCCCCTTTCGCGGTCATTATCAAATAATCCCTTCTGGAAAATGTGAGCAGGTGATCTTTAAGTGAAGGCAGGATTGGGCTCAGCTGTGATCCTCACATGGTTGAATAACCTGTTGACATTCTCAATACTCACAGTAAACGTTCACGCGTAAAGAATGGCCAAAGGGCGAGGTACCAGAGCAGTGTCAGCTCCCATAAAACTGCACCCCAGCGAGGAATCAGCAGAGGAAGTCAGCAATGTAGACAATTTCTTTTAAAAAAAATGCTTTGCCATCAGGACAGATTTGAAGGTTTACACCACTTCTATTCAGATGCCCATGAAATGTGGTGTGCTGAATAAAATACCACTCAGAAGGTGTTGGTGGACAGGATGGATTTTGAAACAACAGATCTGCCAAAATAGCACATTACATGGATCCTAATTGAGTGTGACAGGCAGCCTTTAGAATTCAGTGTAATGCTTACATTTGGGTGCTTTCTGCTGCCTCTAGTCCCAAACAATGTTGGTGAACGTGTTTGAAAATTAGGTCAATGGGCCCAACTGGCAGCATTTTAATAGGATGGAGGGGGAGTTAGGGTGCAGGGGGGTGGGGGGCGGTGGGCGTGGGGGGGGGGGGGCGGTGCGTGGGAGAGGGGGTGGTAAGTGAGCGTGGGGGGGAAGACACTGGCATTCGTCAGATAAACCTTTTGTGTTGCTCCTGTGCAATTTAATAGAATCATGCAGGCCTAGAAATCACAGCCCATTTTGGAATTTCCCTCGGAAGCACCCCAGAGAATGCAAGGTGATCAACAGCCAGTGTATCCTAGTTGCCATCAACTATACCTACAGGAACCTAATACATGAACTTGGAAACTGTTATATATGTAAACTTGTATTTACTCTGTACAGCCACCAGAGGGCTCATCCCCTGGAGTCCCAAGGGATCCCATAATCTCTTGGGAGCACAGTTATTTAAGGAGGCCTCACAGGTTGGAGAGGCACTCTGGAGACCTGCAATAAAAGACTAAGGTCACACTTTACTTTGAGCTCACAGTGTTCAGTCTGACTCTTTCTCCATACATAACAACTGGCGATGAGATACAGATAAGCAAACCCAAAGATGCAGAGAACCGTGGGCATCCTGGAGAAATTCTCGGTGGGAGATGATTGGGAAACTTTTGTGGAGCGACTCGACCAATGCTTCGTGGCCAACAATCGGGGAAGAGAACGCTGCCAAACGAAGAGCGATCCTTCTCACAGTCTGTGGGGCACCAATGTATGGCCTCATGAACAGTCCACCATCAAGGATGATGAATGCAAGGCCATTAACACCTTGTTGGCGCTGTGGGGGTGATCATCGTTTTCATTCATGCTGATTCAAAGGGTAAGTTTGCAAGGGCTGTGGAACAATGGGACACCTCCAACGAGTGTGCAGGCGAGCTGCTAATCCTGTTAAACCTGCAAACCACCATGTTGCAGAGGAGGACAGATCCACGGAGGATCACGACGAACCAGAGCCTCAGATAGAGGAGGCAGAGGTACATGGGGTGCACACATTCACCACGAATTCTCCCCGATAATGCTGAATGTTGAACTAAATGGACTCCTGGTGTCAATGGAACTGGACACGGGCGCGAGCCAATCCATCATGGGCAAAAAGACTTTCGAAAGGTTGTGGTGCAACAAGGCCTCAAGGCCAGTCTTAACTCCAATTCGTACGAAACTAAGAACTTACACTAAAGAACTGATTCCTGTAATTGTCAGTGCTACCGTAAAGGTCTCCTATGTTGGAGCGGTGCACAAGCTACTACTCTGGGTGGTACTGGGCGATGGTCCCACGCTGCTCGGCAGGAGCTGGCTGGGAAAGATACGCTGGAACTGGGATGATGTCTGAGCGCTATCGCCCACTGACTTTGTGTGCCCAGGTCTTAAACAAATTCCCTTTGTTGTTCGAACCAGGCATTGGGAAATTCCAAGGAGCAAAAGTGAAGATCCACCTAATTCCGGGGGCACGACCCATCCATCACATAACGAGAGCAGTACCGTACATGATGAGAGCAAGGGTAGAGATTGAGCTAGACCGGCTGCAACGAGAGGGCATCATTTCACCAATCGAGTTCAACGAGTGGGCCAACTCGATCAGTCTTGTCCTCAAGGGAAATGGCACCGTCAGAATCTGTGGCGATTACAAAGTAACTATCAATCGTTTCTCTCTGCAGGACCAATACCCACTACCAAAGGCCGACAACCGCTTTGCAACGCTGGCGGGAGGAAAGACGTTCACGAAGCTGCATCTGATTTCAGCCTACATGACACAGGAACTGGAGGAATCATCGAAGGGCCTCACTTGCATTAACACGCACAAAGGTCTTTTTATTTATAACAGATGCCTGTTTGGAATTCGATCAGCGGCGGCGATATTCCAGAGAAACGTGGAAAGCTTACTGAAGGCGGTCCCACACACTTTGGTCTTCCAGGATGACATCTTGGTCACAGGTCGGAACACGGCCGAGCATCTGCAGAACCTGGAGAAGGTTCTTAGTTGATTCAACCGAGTGGGACTCAGGTTAAAACGCTCGAAATGCGGTTTCCTGGTGCCTGAAGTGGAGTTCTTGGGAAGGAGGATTGCGGCGGATGGCATCAGGCCCACCAACGCGAAGACGGAGGCAATCGAGAATTCACCGAGGCCACAGAACGTGACGGAGCTGCGGTCGTTTCTGGGACTCCTGAACTACTTTGGTAACTTCTTACTGGGTCTCAGCACACTTTTAGAATCATTGCATGTCTTACTACGAAAAGGGGATGAATGGATTTGGGCAAAAGCCAAAAAAATGCCTTTGTAAAAGCGAGAAAATTATTATACTCAAACAAATTGCTTGTGTTGTATGATTCATGTAAGCGTTTGGTACTAGCATGTGATGCGTCGTCATATGGCGTCGGGTGTGTATTGCAACAAGCTAATGATTTCAGGAAATTGCAACTGGTTGCTTATGCATCCAGGAGTCTGTCTAAGGCTGAGAGAGCCTACAGCATGATTGAGAAAGAAGCGTTAGCGTGTGTCTATGGGATAAAGAAAATGCATCAATACCTGTTAGGGCTAAAATTAAAATTGGAAACTGACCATAAGCTACTCATATCCCTGTTTCTGAGAGTAAAGAGATAAATACCAACGCATCGGCCCGCATCCAGAGATGGGCGCTCACGTTGTCCGCATACAACTATGCCATCCACCACAGGCCAGGCACAGAAAACTGCGCCGATGCTCTCAGTAGGCTACCATTGGCCACCACGGGGGTGGAAATGGCACAGCCCGCAGATTTAGCCATGGTTATGGAAGCAGTTGAGAGTGAGCAATCACCCATCACTGCCTAGCAGATCAAAACCTGGACGAGCCAGGACCCCTTATTATCCCTAGTCAAAAGCTGTGTGCTTCACGGGAGCTGGTCCAGTGTCCCAGTGGAAATGCAGCAAGAGATAAAGCCGTTTCAGCAGCGCAAAGATGAAATGTCAATACAGGCAGATTGCCTTCTATGGGGCAATCGAGTAGTGGTCCCCAAGAAGGGCAGAGACACCTTCATCAATGATCTCCACAGTACTCACCCTGGCATCGTAATGATGAAAGTGATAGCCAGATCCCACATGTGGTGGCCCGGTATCGATGCGGACTTAGAGTCCTGCGTTCATAGATGTAATACATGCTCGCAGTTAAGCAAAGTACCCAGGGAGCCGCCGTTAAGTTTATGGTCATGGCCCTCCAAACCCTGGTCTAGGGTACACGTCGACTATGCAGGCCCGTTCTTGGGTAAAATGTTCCTTGTGATTGTAGATGCGTACTCCAAGTGGATTGAATGTGAGATAATGTCGGCTAACATGTCCGCTGCCACTACTGAAAGCCAGTGGGCCATGTTTGCCTCACACGGCCTTCCCGATGTCCGGGTGCATGACAATGGGCCATGTTTTACCAGTGCTGAGTTCAAAGAATTCATGACCTGTAACGGGATCAAACATGTCACATGCCCCGTTTAAACCAGCATCCAATGGTCAGGCAAAGAGAGCAGTGCAAACCATCAAGCAAGGCTTGAAGAGGGTAACTGAAGGCTCGCTGCAGACTCGCCTATCCCGAGTCCTGCTTAGCTACCACACAAGACCCAATTCGCTCACAGGGATCCCAACTGCTGAACTGCTCATGAAAAGAGCACTTAAGACAAGGCTCTCAGTTCACCCTGATCTACATGAACAGGTAGTGAGCAGGCGGCTTCAACAAAGTACATACTGTAATGTCCTTACACACTGCTATAAATTCACACGAGGCACATTCTGCAGACAAGGTCACTCTGTGACCCGAACCTTTATTCACAGAACCAAGAAGTGATGACCCTGCGTGGGACCTCCCTTTATATACCTGGATGACCAGGTGAGGAGTGTCTCCCACAAGTTCACCCCCTGTGGTCAAGCTGTGCACTTCTTAGGTGTATACAGTCTGCAGTGTTGTTACACGAAGGTTACAGTTACATGAAGGTTACATACATGACATCACCTCCCCCCCAAAGGGTCAAAGATTAAGTCTTTCAGGCGGTTTGCGCACTCTCGTGGAGCGCCGCAGTTGGGGCTCTGGTTGTTGAGTCTTGGCATGAGTCTCTGTCACCTGAGGTGAATCCGGCTTGTCCGGGCTGACCACAGGGACTGTGCATGCTGCTGAATGTTTTTGTTGCTCGTTCACTGGCGGTGGTGTGGGCAACATCTCATGATCTTCCTCAGGTTCCTCAGTGTCCATGCTGAACCTTTTTTTTTATTTGGTCCAGATGCTTACGGCATATCTGTCCATTGTTAAGTCTGACCACTATGACCCTATTCCCCTCTTTGCCAATTACAGTACCTTCAAACCATTTGGGCCCCAAAGCGTGATTAAGAACAAATACAGGGTCATCGATTTCTATACACCTCCCCTTTGAGTTACGGTCATGGCACTCATTTTGGGACTGGCGCTTGCCCTCAACAATGTCTGACAGGACTGGATGAATGAGGGACAGCCGAGTTTTAAGTGTACGTTTCATGAGTAGTTCCACAGGCGGGACTCCCGTGAGTGAATGCGGTCGGGACCTGTAGACCAGCAGGAGGCGCGATAGGCGGCATTGAAGGGAGGGTCCTTGAATCCGAAGCATGCCCTGTTTTATGGTTTGGACCGCATGTTCCACCTGGTCAATGGAAGCCGGCTTGATCAGTGTTGCCCTGACATGTTTGATGCCATTACCCGACATGAACTCCCGGAATTCATAGCTCGTGAAACACGGGCCGTTGTCGCTAACCAGGATATCCGGCAAGCCATGGGTCGCAAAGACCGCACGCAGACTCTCCACGGTGGTGGATGTTGTGCACGAATTCAATATGATGCACTCGATCCATTTCGAGTATGCATCAACGACAATGAGAAACATTTTTCCCATGAACGGGCCCGCGTAGTCTACGTGAATACATGACCATGGCCTAGTGGGCCAGGGCCACGGGCTGAGTGGGGCCTCCCTGGGGGCATTAACCAGCTGGGCACATGTCGTGCACCTGCGAACACAGTGTTGCAGGTCTGAGTCAATTCCCGGCCACCATACATGTGACCGGGCAATGACCTTCATTCGCACGATGCCTGGGTGCTCGCTGTGGAGTTCCCTGATAAATGCTTCCCTTCCCTTCTGGGGCATGACTACCCGGCTGCCCCATAGTAGGCAGTTGGCTTGGATGGAGAGCTCATCCATCCGTCTGTGAAACGGTCTGACTTCCTCGGGGCATGCTCCGTGTGCGGGCACCCAATCCCCAGTCAGGACACATTTCTTAATCAAGGATAGGAGGTGATCTCTGTTGGTCCAGATTTTGATCTGGTGGGCTGTGATGGGGGAGCCTGCGCTGTCAAAGGCATCGACAGCCATGACCATCTCAGCGCTTTGCTCCACTGCCCCCTCAGTGGTGGCCAGTGGAAGCCTGCTGAGCGCGTCAGCGCAGTTTTTGGTGCCTGGCCGTTGCCGTATAGTGTAGTCATACGCAGCCAGCGTGAGAGCCCATCGCTGTATGCGAGCTGGCGCATTGGCATTGACAGCTTTGCTGTCTGACAACAGGGATGTTAACGGCTTGTGGTCCGTTTCTAACTCGAACCTTCTGCCAAAAAGGTACTGGTGCATCTTTTTCACCCCATAGACACATGCGAGTGCTTCCTTTTCAACCATCCCATATCCCCGTTCTGCTTGGGAGAGCGACCTGGAGGCATAAGCCACAGGTTGGAATTGGCCCTCATCATTACTCTGCTGCAACACGCACCCAACCCCATAGGATGATGCATTACATGTCAAAACCAATTTCTTACAGGGGTTGTACAGGGTCAACAGTTTATTAGAACAAAGCAGAGTACCCGCCCGATTGAACGCCCGTTCCTGACAGTCCCCCCAAAACCAATCGCAACCCTTACGCAGGAGCACGTGTAGCGCTCCAACAATGTGCTTAAGTTCGGCAGAAAGTTCCCGAAATAGTTCAAGAGTCCCAGAAATGAACACAACGCCAACGTGTTGCCGGGCCTGGGTATACGACGAATGGCCTCCGTTTTGAATTCGGTAGGCCGGATCCCGTCTGCGACAACCCTCCTGTCCAAAAACTCGACCTCTGAGGCCAAAAACACACACTTGGACTTCTCTAGTCGCAGGCCTACCCAGCCCAGTCGGCGTAGCACCTCCTCCAGGTTGTGGAGGTGTTCCTCGGTGTCTCGACCCGTGATAAGGATGTCGTCCTGAAATACGATTGTTCCAGGGATGGATTAGAGCAAGCTTTCCATGTTCCTTTGAAAGATGGCGGCCGCTGATCGAATGCCAAATGGACACCTGTTGTAGACAAACAGCCCCTTGTGTGTGGTGATGGTGGTCAGTAGCTTGGATTCTTCGGCCAGTTTCTGGGTCATGTAGGCCGAAGTGAGGTCCAACTTGGTGAACAGCTTGCCGCCTGCCCAGTGTGGCAAAAAGATCCTCCGCTCTCGGGAGCGGGTATTGGCCATCTGCGTCAAGGACACCTTCAGCTACCATACAGTAAGACAGGCACATCCAGAGACAGTAATGGTCACTGTGATCTTAAACTTGGTTTCATCTCTTTGCAGGCATGCTGTAATGTTCATAAGGAGGGTGCATGGAGTGACACAGAGGGACTCCCCCCGCTCAAGCACCGCGTGAAGCAGCATCTCTGTTTCAGCAATCATCAAACAGGAAGTCGGGTGTTGGGCTGCTCCGTCAATTGCCTGTATCTAAACTGTCTTTCATTATTCACTTCTACTTCTCAATCCCTTTCCCTGTTCAGCCTTGGTAAAGATGGCTAATGGTTTGGGATACCCACCAATCCTTTCCAAAGGCATTCAGAATTTCTGTCCCCCAATCTGCCATTAAGTTTTACTTACACACAATTTTTCACTCCCACCACAAGTGTGTATAAATCAATTCCTGAAGCTGTGCATGTAAGTTACCTTGAGAAATTGATGTGCTAACAATACACATCGCTTTGACTCTATTTGAAAAACTATCACTAGTCAAATTGGGTGCAAACTGCATCAAGAATGGAAAATCGAAGCTCAGCTTTTAGAACATCACCCAAACGGGTGTCCTTCATGTGCGAGCCGAGGCAGTGAGTGTTGGCGTTGTAGAGTTAGAGCTGAATGCAATGCTGTCCCCACCCAATGTCCACACATGGACACTTTCAAGCAGGAGTCGCTGGATAATGATCAGAGGAGGGATTTCCCCCTTCCTACCTCAGGGGCACTGAAACTGTCGGCTGAGATCACCTAACTCAGTGTGAACTGAGGATTGGAGCTAGACACAGTTCCTTTGCCAACTAAGCCATGGGGGAAGCCCAGCAGTTGGCTTCTCATCCGTGTTTTGGTATCGAGTCAAAAAAAGATACATTATGCAGAAGGAACATTTTGAGTGCTTGGATATGCTGTAAATTACACATTAATGTTCATAATTCGCCATCTACCAGTGGCCAGCAATGACACCTCAGACATTTTTAATTTAATAAAGTAGGCCTCAAAATTGAGCCTGCTTCTCATGGGATTACTTAAATTAGATTATCCACTTCACAAAACACAGCATCAGGTGCAAGAGCAGCATGCTAGCTAAGTGTAATGGACAGCGGCTGTGTAAATCTTTCTAGGAAATTTTAGTTAATTAAATGGATTGCTAAAAAATGTAGCTGTTTCTTTTACTTCTGGGTTGAAACTGCGCTGCACATTATTAGTAAAGAACATAACAATTCACAAATGAAATTCCTTTGCTACTTTCATGAAGCTGGAAATGCTTAGATTCCAATATAGCATGTATGCTAACATACACTAGATGTGTTACTATAGGATAATGCTAGTCTGTTCTATATGGCATAATGCATAAACACACAAGAAAGCTTGGAATGAGAAAGGGCTACTTAGCCCATCAAACCTGCTCCTTCCACAGTCCACATGTGACCATCACTATGCCTGAGACAATATCTGAGGCACATCCAAAATCCCCTTTCTACACATTGTCTGTCCATGAAGCTTTGTGCTATACGTAAATTTTATAATTGCATTTACCCGTACTATATAATGTTATAATCGCACTACCTGTACTATATAATGTTATAATCACACTACCTGTACGACATAACTACCCGTACTATATAATGTTATAATCGCACTACCCGTACTGTATAATGTTATAATCGCACTACCCGTACTGTATAATGTTAGAATCGCACTACCCGTACTATATAATATTATAATCGCACTACCCGTACTGTATAATGTTATAATCGCACTACCCGTACTGTATAATGTTATAATCGCACTACCCGTACTATATAATGTTATAATCGCACTACCTGTACGATATAATCCACTGGAAAGAAAAAAAGAAAGACTTGGATTTATATCTCTCTTAGGCAGTCCCTCGGAGTCGAGGATGACTTACTTCCACACTAAAAATGAGTTCTCAGGTGACTGAAGGGTCCAATGCGGCACCTACAGTCTCTGGGGCAGACGGTGGTTGAAGGAACAGGTGGGTGGGGTGCCTGGGTTGCCGCAAGCTCCTTCTGCTGTCGACGCTTGGCTTCAGCTTGCTCTCGGCGATGAGGTATGTAGTGCCTTCCTGGAGGCTTTTCCTCCACTTTGAGCGCCTTGGGCCAGGGATTCCCAGGTGTCGGTGGGGATGTTGCACTTTTTCAAGGAGGCTTTGAGGGTGTCCTTGCAGCGTTTCCCATGCTCACCTGGGGCTCGCTTACCGTGTCGAAGCTCCAAGTAGAAAACTTGTTTTGGGAGTCTCGTGTCAGACATGCAGATGATGTGGCCTGCTCAACGGAGCTGATTGAGCATTGTCAATGCTTCGATGCTGGTGATGTTGGCCTGAGCAAGAACACTGACGTTGGTGCACCTATCCTGCCAAAGAATTTGCAGGATCTTACGGAGGCAGCGCTGGTAGTACTTCTCCAGTGTTTTGAGGTGCCTGGTGTAGACTTTCCACATGTTTTGCATGCTTAACGCCCACTTATCGTCCATTTTACCACTGAAATGATGTATAACGCCCTTATATCGCCCATTTAGCCACAAAATGGAAACTGACGGGCATTTTTCAGAAACTTATCGCCGAGCGTTACTTTCCCCATGTGCTTAATGCCGGGAAAAAATAATAACGCCCGCCCACTTTTTTGGGGGCAGAATCATCAGAGTGGGCGAAATCAACGGCCATAATATCGGCCAGCGTTACTTTCCACACGGAATTAACGCCGAGATTCAATAATACCGCCTTCCCATTTTTTTTTGTTGTAAAGACCACATTTGGCGAAACTAACACCCAGGAGATCGCCCACCATCACTTTCACCACCTCGCACACATATCACCCACAATATCGCTCGCCCAAAAAACCGCCCAGAAAAAGTGGAACTGTTCTGAACTAAAGCCAGCGGTGTGGCTGCCATTTTTAAAATCGCAGGTCGCTTCATTCAAAAGGCTTCTTCAACTTCAGGGGAGTGTGCATTGACTCTGGAGTTCTTCTCAGGTGAAGAGACCATCTCAACAGACATATTTTCAGACTCTGGACTATTGGGGATTTACTCTCGGTGTATTTCAGTGAGGAAATGATTGCTTCTGATCAATCGCTGTTATACTTTCATTACAATGGGGCCAGCCATTTCTCAGCCGGCATCGATTAATATGCAGATGCTGCAGAGTGCAGATGGCTCAATGTGTGATGCACATCATTCTGTCCCCAATTTAAGACGAACAAGAAAGAAGAGGAGGATCAGACCGTACACACCCCGCACGTACAGGGAAAAGAGGTCTTACCTCGATGTCTCTGACCACACCTGCCGTCGGAGACTGCGCTTCCACAAGATGGTGATCAATGAAATATGTGAGATCATCAGGCCACATATGCAGCCTGCCATCAGGACATCAGTGTCGGTCGTGGTCAGGGTCACCGCAGCACTGTCTTTCTACGCCTCCGGTTCCTCTCGGACCTCCACTGTCGAGATTTGCCCTCTGTCTCACCATGCAACCCATCGCTGCATTAGACAGGCCACGGAGGCCCTGTACGTGAGAAGGATGGACTTTATCAGCTTCCCCATGACCATGGAGGCTCAGACTGACAGGGCTGGAGCATTCTACCGCATTGCTAAGTTCCCCAGGGTGCAGGGAGCTGTACAGTGCACTCACATCGCCATGCGGCCACCTTCTCAGGACCCGGAGCGTTTTCGTAACAGAAAAGGATTTCACTCCCTGAAGGTCCAACTAGTTGTCGACCACAACCAGATCATACTGGCAGTGAATGCCAAATGTCCGGGCACCTTTGGTGAGGCTCACATCCGACGTGAGAGCGCTGTCTCTGACATCTTTAAGAGTCAGCCACAAGGACAATGCTGGATGCTTGGTGATAACCGATGTGTCTTAGCCACCTGGCTAATGACCCCGCTGCGTGACACCCACACCGAGGCCGAGAAGCGATTCAACCGGAGCCACAGAGACGTATGCAGTGCAGTCCAGAAAACAATAACTGTGCTTAAGCAGCGCTTCAGATGTCTAGGCCATTCAGGAGGGGAGCTACAATACCACCCTGAGCAAGTAGGTAAATTTGTGGTCGTGTGCTCCATGCTGCACAATCTGGCTATCAGGAGGGGCCAAGAATTGCCAGAAGGGACTGATGCTCTACCTCTGGAGAGAGAGGAAGAGGACGATGAGGGGCTGGACACTGAATTAGGGCCAGACAATCAGGCTGGCTATGCAACCATGCCCACTACCTCTCCAGACCGCAGGAAAGGACCCGTGGTGGCTACATAGCTGCAAGACTCTTACGTGAGGAACTGATATCTGAACGATTTGCCTGAAAGAACGTTGCTGTGAGTGACAACGCTGACACCCTGCTGTGTGTGTGCAGCTCAGACATCAATGGTGCCCATCACCTTGGTGCCAGTTAAAGTTTACGTTGATTGAAGTTAAGTTTTATTTAACCCTTTCATGTTAAGGAATCACCAGTGTGTAACGGTCCAGCTATCTGAGACAATGCGCAACAAGGTTATGTTCAATAAATTTTTGTTTATACCAACATTGGTCTGAAATCATAAGTATCACAGGCAATAACACCCAACCCCCGCCCACAGCCCACTTTTTCCACCATTGATATCAATCAAATATTCAACATGTCCAGCAACACAGAATACAAAGGCAAAGCAGGAGCGTGGTCCCCTCCCCCATACATTACACCAAATTGCATATACCCAGATGGAGATATAACACAGCCATCACTTGCGAACATGCACCTCACTTTCCTTCCCCCCCCTCTTCTTCTCCCCACCTCTATCCCTTCCCCTCCTCGCTCCACGGTGCCTGGCCGAGGAGATCCTCAGACGGTGCCTCATTGGGGGGGATGAAGGCAGAGGTGGTGGTTGCACAAGTACGGGAGCAGGGGGTGCCGAGGGGGCAACATTCTCTGATGCAGAAGCAGGATCTTGATCCTTGCTCTCATCTGTCTTTCACAGTGGTCGTGCGGAATCTAAGGGTGGAGTGCCGCGCTCGGGGACCACTGGGAGGCGTGTGCCAGCAGTGTTTTTGACTATCGCATCCAGGGCCTCCGCCATCCGCGGAATGTACTCAGACATGGTGGCCAGCTGTTGGGATGTGCCCCCCAATGCTTCGATGAGCTGGTCACCAAAGTCTACCATCCTCCTGGACAACTGTTCCCTCTCTCCGCTCTCATGTGGCGCTCGTGGACCAGACCTGCCGCGTCCACGAGGCCTCCGTGGGGTCAGCGCCGTCCTGGGGACAAATGGGGTGCCCTGTGGCGAGGTGCGTGGGGCTGGTACCTCCAAAGTGGAGGCGGGAATGACCGGAGGACCACAAGATGGCCTTGGGGTGGAATGGCTTCTGGAGCGTGGCGATGCAGGTTCCTCGAAGTCCACGCTCTCATCCGTGGAGAACAGACCCAGTGGATCGACGGGCGAGAATTGGAGCTCCGCAGCAGATGTAGGATCGTCCGGAGAATCGGGCCCCGCGCCCCCACCTTCTGGCCCCTGTGGTCTTGCCTGGGGCCGGGCTGCTGACTGAGCTGCAAAACACAACTGAGGTTATTAGAGGAGAAGGGGGTGCGAGGGTGACAAGGTGAGTCCAGTGCTACACACAGCATATGCACGACAAAAGCAGCACCGCTCTCAAAATCATCGCAGACATCACATTTCATTACCATCCACACATTTGTATTGCAATGATTATCAATAGGCCAGCGTTATTTCTATGGCAATTTTAGAAATCATCTATCATATATCATTGTTCGGATATGAGTGGGTGTGGCTTCTATTGACTTTACATCACACAATGGTGTAAGCTTTACTCACGTGGCATCACTTCAGGGTCTGCAGATGCTTCCGTGGCTGTCCGGGGGGTGCTTCCCCACGAGTGCGAGCACCCGCTCCTCCATGTCACTGATGTCGCTGGGGACTGGTGCCCCCCACCTGTTCGTCTCTGTATGGACCTCATCGTCGATAGCTTCTTCTGTAAAAGGTGACAGGACGACATGGCATGAGATCATTGCGTGATATCTTTGCTAGGTACTGTCACAGAGACTGAGACAACACATATCCGACAGATGTAATCAGGCTTATTATGATAATTATCATTCTTTACCTCAAACGTACACTGTGACCGCAGGCTTTGAGTAAAACATTCCCGGTAAAAGTGGAAGACCTCACAACTGCTGATAGTCACTTATGACTGTTACAAAGCAAATTATATAAATACAGAAGTACATGTAAATCAATGTAATACTTACTCTTGTGGATCCCACAAGGTCGTTCCATCGTTTGCGGCATTGGTTGCCCTCACGTACCTCATTGGTTGCCAACGAGACCACCTCTGCTATCGCGGTCCATATCCTCTGGTAGGCCTTTGGGGTGGGCTTCCCATGCCCTCTCTGTGTCAAATCACCCCAGCGTAACTCGACCTTCTGCAGGAGGGAGGCATTTGCCTCATCCGAGAACCTCCTGGCTCTTTTGCGCTCTCCAAATGCTCCTCTCCCAACCCACTGCTCTCTCCAGCGTCAGTCTCCACAGTGTGCTGTGATGCCTCCTCCTCTCCCTCCATTATAGGCCAAATTCGGGCAAATATGTGGCTGGTAACAGCTAATTTTTGTTTCCCTATTTGCTGTGAAGCTCTAAAGTCTCCCTCCTTCCTCCCAAAGCAGCCACACCACACCCAGACACGCCTTCAGTCCCTCTCAGCTCCTTCTCTCTCTGTCTTCTCTTCTGTGCATGTCATAATGACCCTTGACCTCCAGAATCACGGGAATCGGGCGTTGTCATGCCATTGCTAAGGACGGCAACACTTTACGGCAGAAGATCAGCGAGATTTAACACTACCGCCCATTACATATCGCTCGCGGTAATGCCCATTTTCAAAAATGGAGACTAGGTGCTTTGAGAATGGGCGAGAAGCCGGCAATCTGAAAACCCATTTTTACCGCCCACGCCGGAAATACCGCCCCTTTTTGGGTGATAATCACAAAAGTGTAAAATGTAGCCCTATGTCTCTGAACCATATATAGGGCGGTGTTGGAACTCGTCGTCGATGTCTGCCCTTGCTAACAGTAGGCTCCTGAGGTATGGAAAATGGTCCACGTTGTCCAAGGCTTCGTTATCGACTTTGATAACTGGCAGGCAGTGCTGTGTGTGGCGGGGGCAGGTTGGGAGAGGATCTTTATCTTACAGATGTTTAGTGTAAGGCCCATGTTCTCGTATGCCTCGGTGAAGGTGTTGACGATGGCTTGGAGTTCGGCCTCCAAGTGTGCGCAGATGCAGGCATCATCTGCGTACTGTAATTCAATGACAGAGGATGGGACGGCCTTGGATCTGGCCTGGAAACGGCGGAGGTTGAACAGATTCTTGTTTGTTCTGTAATTCAGCTCCACTCCAGTGGGGAGCTTGCTGAGGGTGAGATGAAGCATTGCAGCAAGGAAGATCAAGAAGAGCATTGGTGCAATGACACAGCTTTGCTTGACCCTGGTCCGAACGTGAGTTGGGTCTGTGGTGGATCCATTGGTCAGGATCACGGCCTGCATGTCATCGTGAAGCAGGTGGAGGATGGGGGCAAACTTTTGAGGGCAGCCAAAACGGAGGCGGGTGCTCCATAATCCCTCATGGTTGACAGTGTCAAAGGCCTTTGTGAGGTCAAAGAAGGCCATGTACAAGGGTTGGTGCTGTTCCCTGCATTTCTCTTGTAGTTGTCGCGCGGTGAAGATCATGTCCGTTGTGCCCCTTAGTGGGCAGAATCTGCATTGTGACTCTGGGAGGAGCTGTTCAGCCACAGGGAGAAGACGATTGAGGAGGATTCTTGCGATGACTTTCCCTGTGGGCGACAGCAGGGAAACTCCTCTGTAGTTACCGCAGTCAAACTTGTCACCTTTCTTGAAGATGGTCACGATTACGACTTCTCCTGGCTTGCTCTCCTCCTTCCAGATAAGAGAAATGAGGTTGTGTATTCGCACCAATAGTGCTTCTCTGCCATGTTTTAGTGCTTCGGTGGGGATTCAAACTGCTCCTGGTGCCTTGTTGTTCTTCAATTGTCGGATGGCCTTTACTACCTCGTGCCGGGCTGGGGTTGTGCTGAGATGGTGGCGGGTAGCATGCTGCGGGATGGAGTCGAGGACACTCACATCAAAGACAGTGTCTTGGTTAGGAAGATCTTCAAAATGCTCCTTCCAGCGGGCACTGACAGCCTCTCTGTCCTTGATGAGTAACTCTCCGTTTTTGGCCAGCACTGGGGTAGATCCTTGGGTGCTTGGGCATAGGTGGTCTTGATTGCACTAAAGAATCCTCGCACGTCGTGGATGTCGGCTAACTGCTGGATCTCCTGCGCTTTTTCAACCCACCATCTGTTTTTTAGGTCGCTGGTTTTTTGTTGGACCTTGGCCTTCAGATGTCTGTAGAGCTGATTTATTGCTATCGAGTTGTGTTGCTGTTTCAAGTTCAGAAATGCCTGCGCTTGCAGCTTATTAGCTCCTGGACCTCCAGGTCATTCTCATCAAACCAATCTTGGTGTTTCCTGGTCGGGTGACCGAGCCTCTCTTCGCAGGTGTTGATTATGGAGGCCTTGATAGTTGACCAGGCACTGTGGACACTCTGCGTCTCTGGGTCACTGGGAGTCGTCAGGTTGGTAGTGAGGTGCTGGCTGAACAGGGCTTTCTTAGCAGGATCTTTGAGTGCCCCAGCATCAATTTTCCTGTGGCATTATTTCTGTTGCTGTCGCTGCTTTGGGGCTACATTGATGTTGATGACAGAGCGGATTAGGTGGTGGTCCGTCCAGCACTCGTCAGCTCCTGTCATGGTGCGGGTGATGCGTACCTTCTTGTGGTTCCTCGCTCGGACGATGACATAGTTGAGCAGATGCCAATGCTTGGAACAAGTGTGTTGCCATGATGCCTTGTACTTGTCTCTCTGACGGAACAAGGTGTTGGTTATGACAAGGCCATGTTCTAAGCATTTTGTCAGGAGGAGAGTACTGGTGGAGTTGGATTTCCCTACCCCTCTCTGCTGATCACACCTCCCCAGAGGCTTGTGTCCTTTCCATTGAAAGTCGCCGAGGAAGATCAGCTTGTCACTCGTTGGGACTCGGGATAGGGATTATTCGAGGCTGGAGTAGAATTCCTCTTTGGTCTCGTCTGTAGCTTCTAATGTTGGGGTATATGTGCTGAAGACCGTAGCACCTGGTTCCAGGCTAGGGTGAGCCGAAGAGTCATGAGACGTTCGTTTATCCCGCAAGGGCCTGCTGAGATGGCCCATTAGCTCATTCTTTATGGCAAAGCCAATTATATGGAGGCGGCATTCTTCTTCTGGTTTACCTTTCTAGAAGAAGGTGCAACCACCACCTTGTTCTTTGAGCTGGCCTTCCATTGCCTGCTGGGTCTTGCTTAGGGCGGCGAAGTCTATGTCGAAACGTCTGAGTTCCCGGGCAACTATAGCAGTACGACGTTCCTGTTATGTCTTTCGATGCTCTTGTGGCACACCTTGTAATAGTACAAGCAGTAACCATGTAGGATACATGACTGTTCCGATCTGTCACTGTTGGGGTTGTCCATGAGGGTCCTGACTTTCCTGGTCCTGAACTTCATTTTGAAGGGTGGAAGATGCCTGTGCATGAATTATTTTAACGTTGGGTGGCTGTTGCACACCAGCTACCACATGGGCTTGGCAGAGCAAGGTCTTGGCCCAGTGGCAAGGGGATCCAAGACAACTGGAGACCAGGCTCTGCTGCATGGGTCTAGTTCATTCACAAACACATATACTTCTACTGTCTTCCTCGCTCCTTCCTGCAGGTCCACTCTCCCTGGATTTCATAGGCCGCAGTGGCAGACTCACGACCTCGTTGTTGGCCAGTGCTGCTCCTTCGCTGGGCCTCGACCTCGCAGCTCCCATCCTTCGCTCCTCCCTCTCCTCGCTGACCTCCGGGCCTCTCGCTCCTCGCCGACCTCCAGGCCTCCCTCTCCTCACCAACCTCCGGGCCTCTCTCTCCTCACCAACCTCCGGGCCGCTCTCTCCTCACCAACCTCCGGGCCTCTCTCTCCTCACCAACCTCCGGGCCTCCCTCTCCTCACCAACCTCCAGGCCTCCCTCTCCTCGCCGACCTCTGGGCCTCTCTCTTCTCGCCGACCTCCGAGCCTCCCTGTCCTCGCCGACCTTGATTCCTCCCTCTCCTCACCAACCTCCGGGCCGCTCTCTCCTCACCAACCTCCGCTCCTCCCTCTCCTCACCAACCTCCAGGCCTCCCTCTCCTCACCAACCTCCGGGCCTCCCTCTCCTCGCCAACCTCCAGGCCTCTCTTTCCTCGCTGACCTCCGGGCCTCTCTCTCCTCACCAACCTCCGGGCCGCTCTCTCCTCACCAACCTCCGCTCCTCCCTCTCCTCACCAACCTCCGGGCCTCTCTCTCCTCACCAACCTCCGCTCCTCCCTCTCCTCACCAACCTCCAGGCCTCCCTCTCCTCGCCAACCTCCAGGCCTCCCTCTCCTCACCAATCTCCGGGCCTCCCTCTCCTCACCAACCTCCAGGCCTCCCTCTCCTCGCCAACCTCCAGGCCTCTCTTTCCTCGCTGACCTCAGAGCCACCCTCTCCTCACCAACCTCCAGGCCTCCCTCTCCTCACCAACCTCCGGGCCTCCCTCTCCTCACCAACCTCTGGGCCTCCCTCTCCTTGCCGACCTCTAAGCCTCCCACACTTCGCTGACCTCAGGGCCTCGCCGACCTCTCCTGGGTCCCGACCCCACCTGATTTCTATAGCGCCTTTCACAACCAACGGACGTCTCAAAGTGCTTTACAGCCAATTAAGTACTTTTGGTGTATAGTCACTGTTGTAATGTGGGAAACATGGCTGTCAATTTGCGCACAAGCAAGCACCCATTGCCTTGTATATTGCACATTTTACCCCATGTAGAATCATAGAATTGTGGAAAATTACAATACAGAAGGAGGCCATTCGGCCCATCGTGTCTGTACCGGTCGAAAAAGAGTTACCCAGCCTAATCCCACCTTCCACCACTAGGTCACTAGCCTTGTAGGTTACGGCTCTTTAAGTACACATCCAAATACCTTTTAAATACGATGAAGGTTTCTGCCTCTACCAGCCTTTTAGGGAGTGACTTCCTAGACTCCCACCAACTCTGGGCGAGGAAATGTGTCCTCATCTCCTTCCACCAACTACTTTAAATCTATGCTCCCTCTGCTAAGGGAAACAGGTCCTTCTTATCCACTCTATCTAGGCCCCTCATAATTTTACACACACCCACATTGTAGGTTAGATTGTGCAATAGATAAACATTCAGGCTACACTGTGTGACACATAAGATACCACTAGACTGCAGTGTGTGGCATAATGTACAAGGTGTGGTGTGACAATTTGAATAACAAATATTCTGGAGCATATTACATATAGGAATAGGAAGACACACAGGTCCTGGTGTGATAACAACATTTCATAACTTATGGCCTGGCCCCATGGCACACACATGCAACAAAGTTATGAGTGTATTATATCTGTGGGATCTTTGTCTAAATGTCATATCACAACAGGTCATGTCTGCTATCCTATTCCTATATGTAACACAATGGCTAACTATTGTTTTCCGTTAAAACTTGGAAAACATTGAGAGCGACTTTTTTAATCTCCATTTTATTAATACTGCTATGGTCAGCTATGGTCAGTGCTCCTCTGTACTTTCCTATCTTGTTTCTTCTCATTTCCAAGTATAGCATCCTACACGCACGTTCTCCTCTATGCATCCTTACTGTGCTAAAATCAAATTTCTTGCTTGAACACATTCTATCCCAGGACTCCTTGCTTCCTTCAGTCTTTCCATCTTCCAACAATCTTCAAGGATTATAACCTTTGGTGTAACCTAATCATTACTTCATGATTAATCTCACTTCTCCCTTGCTGTTTTCAATGTTGGTGGTGTCCTGTACTTCAGGCTTTGGCCCTGTATTTCAGGCTTTGGCCCTGTACTTCAGGCTTTGGCCCTGTATTTCAGGCTTTGGCCCTGTACTTCAGGCTTTGCCCTGCACTTTGATTTCTTAATTTAAAAACATGGAGATTCCTAAAGGGGATTGCAATCTTCATTATGTAAATGGATTCACTGTGGGCCACCATGTTGGTAGGTGATGAACAGATTCATTTGTACAGTATTTATGGACCTTCCGAGAAGGCGCCGAACATTTCGAGTCTCTTTGCTGGGAGCACGCAGAAGCCAAGTACAAACAGCGGAAGGAATGTACAACAAATCAAGCACCCCATCCACCTGTCCCTCCAACCACCATCTGCCCCACCTGTGACAGAGAATGTAGATCCCGCATTGGTCTCATCAGTCATCTTAGAACTCATTTTAGTGTGGAAGCAAGTTATCCTCGACTCCGGGGGACTGCCTAAGAAGAAGAAGGAGATTTATGGCTTAAAACTCGTCATGTATGTAACCTTTATGTAACAACACTGCAATACTGAATATACATAAGAAATGCACACCTTGACCACAGGGGGTGAACTTGTGGGTGACACTCCTCACCTGGTCATCCAGGTATATAAAGGAAGATCCCACACAGGGTCATCACTTCTTGGTCCAATGAATAAAGGTTCAGGTTATGGAGTGATCTTGTCCATAGAATGTGCCTCGTGTGGATTTGTGGTATTGTGTAAGGATTTTCATTGGCGACGAGAAACGGGAATCAACGACCCACGACAATGGCCACCGATAGCACAGATGAACAGTACGTGTTGGTGAGGACTGTGACGATTTCATTGAGAGGCTCCAGCAGAGGTTTGTCACGAAGGACTGGCTGGAGATGCAGCGGCCGACAAGCGAAGGGCTCACCTGCTGACCAGCTGTGGACCTAAGACTTACGCGCTCATGAAGGACCTACTAGCACCCGAGAAGCCGGCGGACAGAACCATCGAAGAGCTCAGCAAACTAATCGGTGAGCACCTCAAACCAGTGAGCAGCGTACACATGGCCCGACACAGATTCTATACCCACCGACGTCGGGAAGGACAGAGCATACCGGATTTCGTTGCGGACCTCCGGCGCTTGGCCAGCCTCTGTAAGTTCACAGACGCCTGCAGGGGGGAGATGCTAAGGGATTTCTTTATTGAGGGCATCGGCCATGCTGGGATTTTCAGAAAGTTAATTGAGATCAAGGACTTGACCTTGGAAGCGGCGGCGTTGATGGCTCAGACTTTTATGGCGGGGGAGAAGGAAACCAAGATAATATACGCGCGCAATTCTGCCTCCCTGATGGAGCAGGGAGTCAATATCATAAATGCGACACAGAGCCCCGCAGGCAGGCAAGGGCAGTTCGACACACCCCAGGCAGCAATAGACCCAAGAGTAAGTCTCCAACAGACAATGGCAGGCTGAACGGACATTTACGCCACCCCAGTGGACAATGCGGCCCGGGATGGGGCCATTGACACCCACTAACAGGGTGCTCAAGAGCAGTCAAAGGGATAATCAGCGAGAATGCCTTGTAACAGCTCTTTTGTTCACAACAATGGGAATCTCAGTTCATGCTGGAGGTGTGGGGGCAGGCATGCTGCCAGGACTTGCAGAGTTCAACAGTTCGACTGCAGAAATTGTAACCTCACTGGCCATTTAGCCAGAATGTGCAGAAAGCCTGTAACCAGGCTAATATACAAGGTGGATGAACCTGTTGAGCGGTCTGCGAGGCAGGATGACGCTTGAGGCAAATCAATGGACACTGAAGTTCAGCAGGTTCATGTGGCAAACATTCATAGCTCATATACCAAAACGCCACCTATGATGATGAAAGTCCTATTAAACGGCATCCCTGTACGCATGGAGCTGGACACGGGGGCCAGCCAGTCACTTATGAGTGTTCAACAATTCGAAAAACTGTGGCCACTCAAAGCCAGCAGACCCAAACTAGAACGCATTGAGACGCAATTATGGACGTACACCAAAGAAATCATTCCAGTGCTAGGCAGTGCAATGTTGGCGGTCACACACAATGGATCGGTGAACCGGCTGCCGCTCTGGATTGTCCCGGGCAATGGTCCCGCACTGTTGGGGAGGAGCTGGTTAGTTGAGATGAACTGGAAATGGGGGCATGTGCATGCCATGTCATCTGTGGAGCGAAGTTCATGCTCACAGGTCCTACAGCAATTTGAGTCACTATTTCAACCTGGCGTCGGGACGTTCAAAGGTACCAAAGTAGTGATTCGCATCACCCTGGACGCCAGATCGGTACACTACAAAGCCAGAGCTGTGCCGTATGTGATGCGGGAGAAAATTGAGAGCGAGTTGGATCGGTTGCTGAGAGAGGGCATCATCTCGCCCGGTGAATTCAGCGACTGGGTGAGCCCCATCGTTCCCGTCCTAAAAGCGGATGGTTCGGTCAGGATCTGTGGCGACTACAAGACCACTATCAACCGGTTGTCCCTACAAGACCAATACCCGCTCCCGAGAGCGGAGGATCTTTTTGCCACACTGGTAGGCGGCAAGCTGTTCACCAAGTTGGACCTCACTTCAGCCTACATGACCCAAGAACTGGCCGACGAAACTAAACTACTGACCACCATCACCACGCACAAGGGACTGTTTGTTTACAACAGGTGTCTGTTTGGCATTGGGTCAGCGGCCGCGATTTTTCAAAGAAACATGAAAAGCCTGTTCAAATCCATTCCTGAAACGATCGTATTTCAGGACGACATCCTCATCACCGGTCGTGACACCGAGGACCACCTCCACAACCTGGAGGAGGTGCTACGCCGACTGGACCGGGTAGGCCTGTGACTCAAGAAGTCCAAGTGTGTGTTTTTGGCTCCCGAGGTCGAGTTTCTGGGCAGGAGGGTTGCCGCAGACGGGATACGGCCTACCGAATCCAAAACGGAGGCGATTCGACGAGCGCCCAGGCCCTGCAACACATCGGAGTTGCGTTCATTTCTGGGACTCTTGAACTATTTCGGGAACTTTCTGCTGAACTTAAGCACATTGTTGGAGCTGCTACACGTGCTCCTGCCTAAGGATTGCGATTGGTTTTGGGGAGACTGTCAGGAACGGGCTTTCAACCGGGCACGGAACCAACTTTGTTCAAATAAGTTATTGACCCTGTACGACCCCCGTAAGAAATTGGTCCTGACATGTGATGCATCGTCCTATGGGGTTGGGTGCATGTTGCAGCAGGGTAACGCTGAGGGCCAACTACAACCTGTGGCTTATGCCTCCAGGTCGCTCTCTCAAGCTGAACGGGGATATGGGATGGTTGAGAAGGAAGCACTCGCATGTGTCTATGGGGTGAAAAAGATGCATCAGCACCTTTTTGGCAGGAGGTTCAAATTAGAAACAGACCGCAAGCCGTTAACATCCCTGCTGTCAGACAGCAAGGTTATCAATGCCATCGCGTCAGCTCGCATACAGCGATGGGCTCTCATGCTCACTACGTATGACTACACCATCCGGCACCAAAAACTGCGCTGACGCGCTCAGCAGGCTTCCACTGGCCACCACTGAGGGGGCAGCGGAGCAAAGCGCTGAGATGGTCATGACTGTCGTTGCCTTTGACAGCGCAGGCTCCCCCATCACAGCCCGCCAGGTCAAAATCTGGACCAACAGAGATCCCCTCCTATCCTTGATTAAGAAATGTGTCCTGACTGGGGATTGGGCATGATACGTCCTTACTACACAGTATAAATGCACATGAGGCCCATGCTTGAAAGAAGGTCAGTCTGTGACCTGTCCTTTATTCCTTAGCACTCAAGTGATGAAGGTGGGTGGAGCTTCCCCTTTTATACCTGAAGGTCCAGGTTAGGAGTGTCTCCCACCTAGTGGTCAGTGTTATCACGGTGTACAACTTAGGTCAGTTTATACATGGGTTACAATGCTGGTTGAATACATGACATCACCTCCCCCCCCAAAGTCTTATTGGGATCACAGGTTGAGTCTCTCTGGTGGTTTACGCTCCCTTGTAGAGCGCCTGAGTTGGGGCTCCGGTTGTTGGGCGCTGGCCTGAGTGTCTGCTGTTTGCGGTGCCTCAGGCCTGTCTGGACTGCCCACAGTGACTGGGCTCTCCTCCCTTTGGTTCCAGTGTTCGGTCACCTGTGGTGGAGTGAACTCTATATCGTGTTCTTCCTCTGCTTCTTCTATGGGGTCGCTGAACCTCCTTTTTGTTTGATCCACATGTTTGCGGCAGATTTGTCCATTGGTAAGTTTAACTACCAGAATCCTATTTCCCTCTTTGGCAACCACAGTGCCTGCGAGCCATTTGGGCCCTGCAGCATAGTTGAGGACAAAAACAGGATCATTTACATCAATACATCGCGCCCTCGCATTCCTGTCATGGCAGTGATATTGTGACTGGCACCTGCTCTCGACAATTTCTTTCATGGTGGGGTGTATAAGGGATAATCGGGTTTTGAGCGTCCTTTTCATTAGTAGCTCTGCGGGTGGAACCCCTGTGAGCAAGTGTGGTCGGGATCTATAGGCCAACAGGAGGCGTGATAAGCGGGTTTGTCGGGAACCCCCTTGGATTCTGAGCATCCCCTGTTTGATTATCTGCACTGCTCGTTCTGCCTGGCCGTTTGAGGCCGGCTTGAAGGGTGCCGTTCTAACATGGTTAATTCCATTGCCTGCCATGAAGTCCTGGAATTCAGTGCTTGTGAAGCACGGGCCATTGTCGCTGACCAAGATGTCCGGTAGACCGTGGGCGGCGAACATTGCCCGTAGACTTTCTACCGTGGCAGAGGATGTGCTTGAATTTAAAATGTCACACTCGATACATTTGGAGTAGGCGTCTACTACAACCAAAAACATTTTCCCCATGAAAGGACCTGCGTAGTCCACATGGATGCGTGACCCAGGCTTGGCGGGCCATGGCAAGGGCTAAGGGGGGCTTCCCTGGGTGCATGGCCCAGCTGGGCACATGTGTTGCACCTGCGAACACAAAGTTCCAGATCTGCGTCTATCCCTGGCCACCAAACGTGTGACCTGGCAATTGCCTTCATAGTGACAATGCCCGGGTGTCCATTGTGGAGTTCTCTGATGAACACCTCTCTGCCCATCTGGGGCATGACTACGCGGTTTCCCCACAGTAGGCAATCAGCCTGAATCGAGAGTTCATCCTTGCGCCTGTGAAATGGTTTAAATTTCTCAGGGCATGCCCTGTACGTGGCTGCCCAGTCCCCATTCAGGACACATTTCTTGACTAGAGACAATAGCGGATCTCTATTTGTCCAGACTTTAATCTGACGGGCTGTCACGGGTGAGCCTTCGCTTCCGAAAGCTTCAACAGCCATGACCATCTCAGCACCATGCTCGGTAGCCCCCTCAGTGGTGGCTAGTGGGAGCCTGCTGAGTGCATCGGCGCAGTTTTCGGTGCCCGGTCTGTGCCGAATTGTGTAATCATAGGCAGCTAACGTGAGTGCCCACCTCTGTATGCAGGCCGATGCGTTTGCATTTATGGCCTTGTTGTCGGCCAAAAGGGACGTTAGGGGTTTGTGATCTGTCTCCAGCTCAAATTTCCTGCCAAACAGGTACTGGTGCATTTTCTTTACCGCATATACACATGCGAGCGCCTCCTTTTCTATCATCCCGTAGCCTCTTTCTGCCTGGGACAGACTCCTGGAGGCAGAAGCTACCGGCTATAACTGACCCTTGGCATTGACATGCTGCAACACACACCCGACACCATAGGACGACGCATCGCACGTTAACACAAGTTTCTTACATGGGTCATATAGCGTTAACAGATTGTTGGAACATAACAAATTGCGTGCTCTATTAAAAGCCCTTTCCTGGCTGTCCCCCCAGCCTCATTCGCGACCTTTGCATAGGAGCATGTGTAGCGGCTCTAGCAGCGTGCTCAATTTGGGAAGAAAGTTACCAAAATAGTTCAGGAGCCCCAGGAACGAACGCAGCTCCGTCGTGTTACGGGGTCCGGGTGCTCTCTGGATCGCTTCCGTCTTGGATGCAGTAGGGCTGATCCCGTCTGCTGCTACCCTCATCCCCAGAAATTGTACCTCTGGAGCTAGGAAGACGCACTTCGCCTTTTTCAGTCGCAGACCTACCTGGTCCAGTCTGCGTAGCACCTCCTCCAGGTTGTGGAGGTGTTCTTCAGTATCGTAACCCGTAATGAGGATGTCGTCCTGAAAAACCACCGTCCCTGGAATCGCCTTGAGGAGGCTTTCCATATTTCGTTGGAAGATCGCGGCGGCCGAGCGAATCCCAAACGGACATCTGTTGTACGCAAACAACCCCTTGTGTGTCGTGATGGTGGTCAGCTTCTTCGACTCTCTCGCCAGCTCCTGGGTCATGTAAGCTGAGGTCAGGTCCAATTTTGAAAAAAGTTTGCCACCGGAAAGCGTCGCAAAGAGGTCCTCCGCTCTCGGTAGCGGATACTGGTCTTGGAGTGACACCCGATAGATGGTGGCCTTGTAATCACCACATATCCTGACCGACCCATCCGCCTTGAGCACCGGCACAATCGGGCTCGCCCAGTCACTGAATTCGACTGGCGAGATGATGCCTTCCCTCAACAGGCGGTCCAATTCGCCTTCTATCTTTTCCCGCATCACGTACGGCACCGCTCTGGCCTTGTGGTGTACTGGTCTGGCTTCCGGGTTTATGTGAATCACTACCTTGGCCCCCATGAAAGTGCCAATGCCGGGTTGAAATAATGAGTCAAATTTGTCCAAGACCTGTGAGCATGATATTCGCTCCACAGAGGAAATTGCATTGACATCGCCCCATTTCCAGTTCATGACAGCAAGCCAACTCCTCCCCAGTAGTGCGGGACCGTCCCCTGGGACAATCCAGAGTGGCAACCTGTTCTCCGAATCTTTGTGGGTCACGACTATCGTGGCGCTGCCTAGTACCGGAATGATCTGCTTTGTGTAAGTCCGTAGCTGTGCGTCAATCGGCGATAATTTTGGCCTCCTGGCCTTGGATGCCCACAACTTTTCGAACTGTTTGATACCCATCAGGGACTGGTTGGCACCCGCGTCTAACTCCATTGATACTGGGATGCCATTGAGAAGCACTTTCATCATTATCGGTGGCGTCCTGGTGTATGAACTGTGTACGTGCTCGACATGAACTCACTGAACGTCAGCTTCCAGCGATTTCCCCCAGCGTTCATTTCTGCAATTTCTGCAGGTATTTTGCTCATCTCTGCAAACTCCGACTGAATGTATGCCTCCATGCCTCCAGCATGAGTTGCGGTTTGAAACAAAAGGTCCCTTGCCAGTCGATCGTCCCTGACTGCCCCTGTTATTGTCCTTGAGTGCACCATTAACAGGTGTTGATGGCCCCATTACTGGCCGCATTGTTCCTTGCAATGGCGTGAATCGCTGTTCAGCTTGCCATTGCCTCTGTCGAACTCCCCCTTGTCTGCCTGGAGAACTGTGTGCTGCTTTAACAATGTTGAATCTCTGTCCCAACCATTCCTTCACACAGTATCTCTCGTCTGTTCTGCAAGTGGCCATGCTCGCGTGGTTTATATCCCAGTTTCTTGTCGCCATTGATACGTCCTTACTACACAGTATAAATGCACACGAGGCCCATGCTTGAGAGAAGGTCAGTCTGTGACCTGTCCTTTATTCCTTAGCACTCAAGTGATGAAGGTGGGTGGAGCTTCCCCTTTTATACCTGAAGGTCCAGGTTAGGAGTATCTCCCACCTAGTGGTCAGTGTTCTGACGGTGTACAACTTAGGTCAGATTATACATGGGTTACAATGCTGGTTGAATACATGACAGGGCACCCACACACGGAGCATGCCCTGAGGAGGTCAGACCGTTTCACAGACGGATGGATGAGCTCTCCATCCAAGCCGACTGCCGACTATGGGGCAGCTGGGTAGTCATGCTGCAGAGGGGCAGAGAAGCATTCATCAGGGAACTCCACAGCGAGCACCCAGGCATCGTGCTGATGAAGGTCATTGCCCAGTTACATGTGTGGTGGCCGGGAATTGATTCAGACCTGGAACACTGTGTTTGCAGGTGCACGACGTGTGCCCAACTAGGTAATGCTCCCAGGGAGGCCCCGCTCAGCCCGTGGCCCTGGCCCACCAGGCCATGGTCATGTATTCACGTAGACTACGCGGGCCCGTTCATGGGAAAATTTTTTCTCATTGTGGTTGATGCGTACTCGAAATGGATCGAGTGCATCATTTTGAATTCGTGCACGACATCCACCACTGTGGAGAGTCTGCGTGCGGTCTTTGCGACCCCTGGCTTGCCGGACATCCTTGTTAGCGATAATGGCCCATGTTTCACAAGCTACAAATTCCGGGAGTACATGTTGGGTAATGGCATTAACCATGTCAGGGCAGCACCGTTCAAGCCGGCCTCCAATGGCCAGGCGGAACATGCGGTCCAAATCATAAAACAAGGCATGCTCCGGATTAAAGGACTCTCCCTTCAATGCCACCTATCGCGCCTCATGCTGGCCTATAGGTCCCGACCACACTCGCTCACGGGGGTCCTGCTTGCGGAGCTACTCATGAAACAAACACTCAAAACCCGGCTGTCCATCATTCATCCAGTCCTGTCCGACATTGTTGAGGGCAAGCGCCAGTCCCAAAACGAGTACCATGACCAAAATTCAAGGGGGAGATGTATAGAAATTGATGACCCCGTATTTGTTCTCAATCACGCTTTGGGGCCCAAATGGCTTGAAGGTACTGTAATAGATAAAGAGGGGAATAGGGTCATCGTGGTTAAACTTAACAATGGGCAGATATGCCGCAAGCATCTGGACCAAGTAAAAAAAAGGTTCAGCATGGACACTGAGGAACCTGAGGAAGATCATGAGATGGTATTCACACCACCGCCAGTGAACGAGCAACAAGAACATTCAGCAACATGCACAGTCCCTGCGGCCAGCCCGGACAGGCCGGAATCACCTCAGGTGACAGAGACGCAGGCCAAGGCTCAACAGCCAGAGCCCCAACTGCGGCGCTCCACGAGGGAGCGCAGACCACCCGAGAGACTTAACCTGTGATCCCAATAAGATGTTGAGTTGGAGGTAATGTCATGTATGTAACCTTTATGTAACAACACTGCAACACTGTATATACGTAAGAAATGCACACCTTGACCACAGGGGGTAAACTTGTGGGAGACACTCCTCACTTGGTCATCCAGGTATATAAAGGGAGGTCCCACACAGGGTCATCACTTCTTGGTCCTGTGAATAAAGATTCAGGTCATGGAGTGACCTTGACCATAGAATGTGCCTTGTGTGGATTTGTGATATTGTGTGAGGACTTTACAAAACTGTTGTTAAATTGGGATGGTCCTGACATGGTATAGATCATAAGCTTTTCAAATATGTTTAAAATAAATAGTGCAATCAAATGTAGGTCATTTGTAGCTCGAGCCATCAGTTTAGATTGATGGGAAGAAAGAAAAAAAAGACTTGCAGTTACATAAGAACACAAGAACATAAGAATTAGGAACAGGAATAGGCCATCGAGCCCCTCGAGCCTGCTCCGCCATTCAACAAGATCATGGCTGATCTGGCCGTGGGCTCAGCTCCACTTACCCGCCCGTTCCCCATAACCCTTAATTCCCTTATTGGTTAAAAATCTATCTATCTGTGATTTGAATATATTCTATGAGCTAGCCTCAACTGCTTCCTTGGGCAGAGAATTCCACAGATTCACAAGCCTCTGGGAGAAGAAATTCCTTCTCAACCCGGTTTTAAATTGGCTCCCCGTATTTTGAGGCTGTGCCCCCTAGTTCTAGTCTCCCCGACCAGTGGAGACAACCTCTCTGCCTCTATCTTGTTTATCCCTTTCATTATTTAAAATGTTTCTATAAGATCACCCCTCATCCTTCTGAACTCCAACAAGTAAAGACCCAGTCTACTCAATCTATCATCATAAAGTAACCCCCTCATCTCCGGAATCAGCCGAGTGAATCGTCTCTGTACCCCCTCCAAGGCTAGTATATCCTTCCTTAAGTAAGGTGACCAAAACTGCACGCAGTACTCCAGGTGCAGCCTCACCAATACCCTGTAAAGTTGCAGCAACACCTCCCTGCTTTTGTACTCCATCCCTCTCGCAATGAAAGCCAACATTCCATTCGCCTTCCTGATTACCTGCTGCACCTACAAACTAACTTTTTGCGATTCATGTACAAGGACCCCAGGTCCCTCTGCACTGCAGCATGTTGTAATTTCTCCCCATTCAAATAATATTCCCTTTTACTGTTTTTTTTCCCAAGGTAGAGGACCTCACATTTTCCGACATTGTATTCCATCTGCCAAACCTTAGCCCATTCGCTTAACCTATCCAAATCTCTTTGCAGCCTCTCTGTGTCGTCTACACAACCCGCTATCCCACTAATCTTTGTGTCATTTGCAAATTTTGTTACACTACACTCTGTCCCCTCTTCCAGGTCATCTATGTATATTGTAAACAGTTGTGGTCCCAGCACCGATCCCTGTGGCACACCACTAACCACCAATTTCCAACCCGAAAAGGACCCACTTCTCCCAACTGTCTGCTTTCTGTTAGCCAGCTAATTCTCGATCCATGCTAATACATTTCCTCTGACTCCTCGTATCTTTATCTTCTGCAGTAACCTTTTGTGTGGCACCTTATCGAATGCCTTTTGGAAATCTAAATACACCACATCCATCGGTACACCTCTATCCACCATGCTCGTTATATCCTCAAAGAATTCGAGTAAATTAGTTAAACATGATTTCCCCTTCATGAATCCATGTTGCGTCTGCTTGATTGCGCTATTCCTATCTAGATGTCCCGCTATTTCTTCCTTAATGATAGCTTCAAGCATTTTCCCCACTACAGATGTTAAACTAACCGGCCTATAGTTACCTGCCTTTTGTCTGTCCCCTTTTTTAAACACAGGCATTACATCAGCTGCTTTCCAATCTGCTGGTACCTCCCCAGAGTCCAGAGAATTTTGGTAGATTATAACGAATGCATCTGCTATAACTTCCGCTATCTCTTTTAATACCCTGGCATGCATTTCATCAGGACCAGAGGACTCGTCTACCTTGAGTCCCATTAGCCTGTCCAGCACTACCCCCCTAGTGATAGTGATTATCTCAAGGACCTCCCTTCCCACATTCCTGTGACCAGCAATTTGTGGCATGGTTTTTGTGTCTTCCACTGTGAAGACCGAAGCAAAATAATTGTTTAAGGTCTCAGCCATTTCCACATTTCCCATTATTAAATCCCCCTTCTCATCTTCTAAGAGACCAACATTTACTTTAGTCACTCTTTTCCGTTTTATATATCGGTAAAAGCTTTTACTATCTGTTTTTATGTTTGGCGCAAATTTACTTTCGTAATCTATCTTTCCTTTCTTTATTGCTTTCTTAGTCATTCTTTGCTGTCATTTAAAATTTTCCCAATCTTCTATTTTCCCACTAACCTTGGCCACCTGAAACGCATTGGTTTTTAATTTGATACTCTCCTTTATTTCCTTGGTTATCCACGGCTGGTTATCTCTTCTCTTACCGCCCTTCTTTTCACTGGAATATATTTTTGTTGAGCTCTATGAAAGAACTCCTTAAAAGTCCTCCACTGTTCCTCAATTGTGCCACCGTTTAGTCTGTGTTCCCAGTCTACTTTAGCCAACTCTGCCCTCATCCCACTGTAGTCCCCTTTGTTTAAGCATAGTACGCTCGTTTGAGACACTACTTCCTCACCCTCAATCTATATTACAAATTCAACCATACGGTGATCACTCATTCCAAGAGGATCTTTTACGAGGAGATCGTTTATTATTCCTGTCTCATTACACAGGACCAGATCTAAGATAGCTTGCTCCCTGGTAGGTTCTGCCACATACTGTGCTAAGAAACAATCCCGTATGCATTTTATGAATTCCTCTTCAAGACTACCCCGTGCGATTTAATTTAACCAATCGATATGGAGGTTAAAATCCCCCATGATTACGGCCGTTCCTTTTTCACATGCCTCCATTATTCCCTTGATTATTGCCCACCCCACCTTGAAGTTATTATTTGGGGGCCTATAAACTACGCCCACCCGTGACTTTTTCCCCTTACTATCTCTAATCTCCACCCACAATGATTCAACATTTTGTTTATTAGAGCCAATATCGTCTCTCACAACTGCCCTGATATCATCCTTTATTAACAGAGCTACCCCACCTCCTTTCCCTTCTTGTCTATCTTTCCGAATTGTCAGATACCCCTGTATGTTTAATTCCCAGTCTTGGCCACCCTGCAACCACGTTTCTGTAATGGCCACCAAATCATACCCATTTGTAATGATTTGTGCCGTCAACTCATTTACTTTATTTCGAATGCTGTGTGCGTTTAGGTAGAATGTTTTAATACTAGTTTTTGAACCATGATTTTTAGTTTTGACCCCTCCTGCAGCCCCTTTATATTCATACATATTGTCCCTTCCTCTCACCTTGTGGTTTACACTTACCGCAGTGCTACTCTGCTCTGTTGCCTCCTGCCTTTTGCATTCTTTCTTGGGGTCCAGTTCATCTGAGCTCTCACCCACTCTCACTAGCTCAGAGCCCTCTCCTGGGTTCCGAATATTCCTTGCATTGACGCACAGAGCTTTCAGGCTTGCCTTTTTATTACACTTTCACCCTTTAGAATTTTGCTGTATATCATGCATTCAACCAGCATTGTAACTCATGTATAATCTGACCTAAGTTGTACACTGTGAGAACACTGACCACTAGGTGGTGAACTTATGGGAGACACTCCTAACCTGGACCTTCAGATATAAAAGGGGAAGCTCCACCCACTTCCATCACTTGAGTGCTGAGGAATAAAGGACAGATCACAGACTGACCTTCTCTCAAGCATGGGCCTCATGTGCATTTATACTGTATAGTAAGGACGTATCAATGGCGACAAGAAACTGGGATTTCAACCACGCGAGCATGGCCACTAGCAGAACAGACGAGAGATACTGTGTTAAGGAATGGTTGAGACAGAGATTCAACATTGTTAAAGCAGCACACAGTTCTCCAGGCAGACAAGGGCAGTCGGGCATGCCCCAACATGTAGTCGAACCCAGAGGGGGAGTTCGACAGAGACAATGGCAAGTTGAACGGCGATTCACGCCATTGCAAGGGACAATGCGGCCAGTAATGGCGCCATCAACACCTGTTAATGGCGCACTCAAGGACAATAACGGGGCAGTCAGGGACGATCGACTGGCAAGGGACCTTTTGTTTCAAACAGCAGCTCATGCTGGAGGCGTGGAGGCACACACTCAGCCGGAGTTTGCAGAGGTGAGCAAAATACCTGCAGAAATTGCAGAAATGAACGCTGGGGGAAATCGCTGGAAGTTAAAGTTCAGCGAGTTCATGTGGAGCACGTATACAGTTCATACACCAGGACGCCACCGATAATGATGAAAGTGCTCCTCAATGGCATCCCAGTATCAATGGAGCTAGACACGGGGGCCAGCCAGTCCCTGATGGGTATCAAACAGTTCGAAAAGTTGTGGGCGTCCAAGGCCAGGAGGCCAAAATTATCGCCGATTGACGCACAGCTACGGACATACACAAAGGAGATCATTCCGGTGCTAGGCAGCGCCACGGTAGTCGTGACCCACAAAGATTCGGAGAACAAGTTGCCACTCTGGATTGTCCCGGGGGATGGTCCCGCACTAATGGGGAGTAGTTGGCTTGCTGTCATGAACTGGAAATGGGGTGATGTCAATGCAATTTCCTCTGTGGAGCGAGTATCATGCTCACAGATCCTGGACAAATTTGACTCATTATTTCAACCCGGCATTGGCAATTTTATGGGGGCCAAGGTAGTGATTCACATAAACCCGGACGCCAGGCCAGTACACCACAAGGCCAGAGCGGTGTCGTACGTGATGCAGGAAAAGATAGAAGGCGAATTGGACCGCCTGTTGAGGGAAGGCATCATCTCACCAGTCGAATTCAGTGACTGGGCGAGCCTGATCGTGCCGGTGCTCAAGGCGGATGGGTCGGTCAGGATATGTGGTGATTACAAGGCCACCATCAATCGGGTGTCACTCCAAGACCAGCACCCGCTACCAAGAGCGGAGGACCTCTTTGCGATGCTATCCGGTGGCAAACTATTTTCAAAATTGGACCTGAACTCAGCTTACATAACCCAGGAGCTGGCGAGTGAGTCGAAGAAGCTGACCACCATCACGACACACAAGGGATTGTTTGAGTATAACAGATGTCCGTTTGGGATTCGCTCGGCTGCCGCGATCTTCCAACGAAATATGGAAAGCCTCCTCAAGTCGATTCCAGGGACGGTGGTTTTTCAGGACGACATCCTCATTATGGGTTACGATACTGAAGAACACCTCCACAACCTGGAGGAGGTGCTACGCAGACTGGACCGGGTAGGGATGCGACTGAAAAAGGTGAAGTGCGTCTTCCTAACTCCAGAGGTAGAATTCCTGGGGGTGAGGGTAGCAGCAGACAGGATCAGCCCTACTGACTTTAAAAAAGGAGGGAGAGAGAAAACAGGGAATTATAGACCGGTCAGCCTGACCTCAGTAGTGGGTAAAATGATGGAATCAATTATTAAGGATGTCATAGCAGCGCATCTGGAAAGAGGTGACATGATAGGTCCAAGTCAGCATGGATTTGTGAAAGGGAAATCATGCTTGACAAATCTTCTGGAATTTTTTGAGGATGTTTCCAGTAGAGTGGACAAGGGAGAACCAGTTGATGTGGTATATTTGGACTTTCAGAAGGCTTTCGACAAGGTCCCACACAAGAGATTAATGTGCAAAGTTAAAGCACATGGTTTTGGGGGTAGTGTGCTGACATGGATTGAGAACTGGTTGTCAGACAGGAAGCAAAGAGTAGGAGTAAATGGGTACTTTTCAGAATGGCAGGCAGTGACTAGTGGGGTACCGCAAGGTTCTGTGCTGAGGCCCCAGCTGTTTACACTGTACCTTAATGATTTAGACGAGGGGATTAAATGTAGTATCTCCAAATTTGTGGATGACACCAAGTTGGGTGGCAGTGTGAGCTGCGAGGAGGATGCTATGAGGCTGCAGAGTGACTTGGACAGATTAGGTGAGTGGGCAAATGCATGGCAGATGAAGTATAATGTGGATAAATGTGAGGTTATCCACTTTGGTGGTAAAAACAGAGAGACAGACTATTATCTGAATGGTGACAGATTAGGAAAAGGGGAGGTGCAACGAGACCTGGGTGTCATGATACATCAGTCATTGAAGGTTGGCATGCAGGTACAGCAGGCGGTTAAGAAAGCAAATGGCATGTTGGCCTTCATAGCGAGGGAATTTGAGTACAGGGGCAGGGAGGTGTTGCTACAGTTGTACAGGGCCTTGGTGAGGCCACACCTGGAGTATTGTGTACAGTTTTGGTCTCCTAACCTGAGGAAGGACATTCTTGCTATTGAGGCAGTGCAGCGAAGGTTCACCAGACTGATTCCCGGGATGGCGGGACTGACCGATCAAGAAAGATTGGATCAACTGTGCTTGTATTCACTGGAGTTCAGAAGAATGAGAGGGGACCTGATAGAAACGTTTAAAATTCTGACGGGTTTAGACAGGTTAGATGCAGGAAGAATGTTCCCAATGTTGGGGAAGTCCAGAACCAGGGGTCACAGTCTAAGGATAAGGGGTAAGCCATTTAGGACCGAGATGAGGAGAAACTTCTTCACCCAGAGAGTGGTGAACCTGTGGAATTCTCTACCACAGAAAGTTGTTGAGGCCAATTCACTAAATATATTCAAAAAGGAGTTAGATGTTGTCCTTACTACTGGGGGGATCAAGGGGTATGGCGAGAAAGCAGGAAGGGGGTACTGAAGTTGCATGTTCAGCCATGAACTCATTGAATGGCGGTGCAGGCTAGAAGGGCTGAATGGCCTACTCCTGCACCTATTTTCTATGTTTCTATGTTTCTATATTTACTGCGTCCAAGACGGAAGCGATCCAGAGAGCACCCAGACCCCGTAACACGACGGAGCTGCGTTCATTCTTGGGGCTCCTGAACTATTTTGGGAACTTTCTTCCCAAATTGAGCACGCTGCTAGAGCCGCTACACGTGCTCCTACGCAAAGGTCGTGAATGGGTCTGGGGGGACAGCCAGGAATGGGCTTTTAATGGAGCACGTAATTTGTTATGTTCCAACAATCTGTTAACGCTATATGATCCATTTAAGAAACTTGTGTTAGCGTGTGATGCGTCGTCCTATGGTGTCGGGTGTGTGTTGCAGCATGTCAATGCCAAGGGTCAGTTATAGCCGGTAGCTTATGCCTCCACAAGTCTGTCCCAGGCAGAAGGACTACGGGATGGTGGAAAAGGAGGCGCTCGCACGTGTATATGCGTTAAAGAAAATGCACCAGTACCTGTTTGGCAGGAAATTTAAGCTAGAGACAGATCACAAACCCCTAACGTCCCTTTTGGCCGACAACAAGGCCATAAATGCAAACGCATCGGCCCGCATACAGAGGTGGGCACTCACGTTAGCTCCCTATGATTACACAATTCGGCACAGACCGGGCACCGAAAACTGCACTGATGCACTCAGCAGGCTCCCACTCTCCACCACTGAGGGGGCTACCGAGCATGCTGCTGAGATGGTCATGGCTGTTGAAACTTTCGGAAGCGAAGGCTCACCCGTGACAGCCCGTCAGATTAAAGTCTGGACAAATAGAGTCCCGCTATTGTCTCAAGTCAAGAAATATGTCCTGAATGGGGACTGGGCAGCCACGTACAGGGCATGCCCTGAGAAATTTAAACCATTTCATAGGCGCAAGGATGAACTCTCGATTCAGGCCGATTGCCTAATGTGGGGAAACCGCGTAGTCATGCCCCAGATGGGCAGAGAGGTGTTCATCAGAGAACTCCACAATGAACACCCAGGCATTGTCACGATGAAGGCAATTGCCAGGTCACACGTTTGGTGGCCAGGGATAGACGCAGATCTGGAACTTTGTGTTCGCAGGTGCAACACGTATGCCCAGCTGGGCAATGCGCCCAGGGAAGTCCCACTTAGCCCCTGGCCATGGCCCACTAAGCCTTGGTCATGCATCCATGTGGACTTTCATGGGGAAAATGTTTTTGGTTGTAGTAGACGCCTACTCCAAATGGATCGAGTGTGACATTTTAAATTCAAGCACATCCTCTGCCACGGTAGAAAGTCTACGGGCAATGTTCGCCGCCCACGGTCTACCGGGCATCTTGGTCAGCAACAATGGCCCGTGCTTCACAGCACTGAATTCCAGGACTTCATGGCAGGCAATGGAATTAACCATGTTAGAACGGCACCATTCAAGCCGGCCTCAAACGGCCAGGCAGAACGAGCAGTGCAGATAATCAAACAGGGGATGCTCAGAATCCAAGGGGGTTCCCTACAAAGGCACTTATCAAGCCTCCTGTTGGGCTACAGATCCCGACCACACTCACTCACAGGGGTTCCACCCGCAGAGCTGCTCATGAAAAGGGCGCTCAAAATCCAGTTATCCCTTATACACCCCACCATGAAAAAAATTGTCAAGAGCAGGCGCCAGTCACAATATGACTACAATGACAGGAATGCGAGGGCGCGATGTATTGATGTAAATGACCCTGTTTTTGTCCTCAACTACGCTGCAGGGCCCAAATGGCTCGCAGGCACTGTGGTTGCCAAAGAGGGAAATAGGATTCTGGTAGTTAAACTTACCAATGGACAAATCTGCTGCAAACATGTGGATCAAACAAAAAGGAGGTTCAGCAACCCCAAAGAAGAAGCAGAGGAAGAACACGATGTAGAGTTCACTCCGACACAGGTGACCGAACACAGGAACTAAAGGGAGGAGAGCCCAGTCACTGTGGCCGGTCCGGACAGGCCTGAGGCACCGCAAACAGCAGACACTCAGACCAGCGCCCAACAACCGGAGCCCCAACTCAGGCGCTCTACAAGGGAGCGTAAACCACCAGAGAGGCTCAACCTGTGATCCCAATAAGAATTTGGGGGGGGGAAGTGATGTGATGTATACACCTAGCATTGTAACTCATGTATAATCTGACCTAAGTTGTACACTGTGAGAACACTGACCACGAGGTGGTGAATTTGTGGGAGACACTCCGAACCTGGACCTTCAGATATAAAAGAGGAAGCTCCACCCACTTCCATCACTTGAGTGCTAAGGAATAAAGGACAGGTCACAGACTGACCTTCTCTCAAGCATGGGCCTCGTGTGCATTTATACTGTATAGTAAGGACGTATCACTGTACAGTGGCCCTTTTTGTTTTTTGCCTTGGGTTTCTCTGCCCTCCACTTTTACTCATCTCCTTTCTGTCTTTTGCTTCTGTCTCCATTTTGTTTCCCTCTGTCTCTCTGCATTGGTTCCCATCCCCCTGCCATATTAGTTTAACTCCTCCCCAACAGCACGAGCAAACACTACCCCTAGGACATTGGTTCTGGTCCTGCCTAGGTGCAGACTGTCCGGTTTGTACTGGTCCCACCTCCCCCAGAACTGATTCCAATGCCCCAGGAATTTGAATCCCTCCCTGCTGCACCACTGCTCAAGCCACGTATTCATCTGAGCTATCCTGCGATTCCTACTCTGACTAGCACGTGGCACTGCTAGCAATCCCGAGATTACTACTTTTGAGGTCCTACTTTTCAATTTAGCTCCAAGCTCCTTAAATTTGTCTTGGAGGACCTCATCCCTTTTTTTACCTATATTGTTGGTACCAATGTGCACCACGACAACTGGCTGTTCACGCTCCCTTTTCAGAATGTCCTGCACCCGCTCCGAGACATCCTTGACCCTTGCACCAGGGAGGCAACATACCATCCTGGAGTCTCGGTTGTGACCGCAGAAACGCCTATCTATTCCACTTACAATTGAATTCCCTATCACTATCGCTCTCCCACTCTTTTTCCTGCCCTCCTGTGCAACAGAGCCCACCACGGTGCCATGAACTTGGCTGCTGCTGCCCTCACCTGATGAATCATCCCCCTCAACAATACTCAAAGCGGTGTATCTGTTTTGCAGGGGGATGACCGCAGGGGAGCCCTGCACTACCTTCCTTGCATTGCTCTTCCTGCTGGAAGAGCAGTGCAAGGAAGGTTATTTACTATAAGTAATGAAACGTTGCGCGATGTAAGATTTCAACTGCATATAGTCAATGCAGCGGGCAGACACCCGTTGGGAGCACACAGGTCCAGCGAGCTACCCAATGTAGTAGCCTGCATCCCTGGGACCAGAGTTATGCACCATGGAGTGTGGCCACAAGCAGCCAATACATAGAAGCTGCAGAGCAAGTGATCTCAGGAGGGCAATGGCACCGGTATCGATACACTGCCACTGATCAGCTCCACCTCTCAGTCACCCGATGGCACCAACCGCCATGAGCCTGAAAGAGCAAACCGCGCTAAGGCGCAGCCCCCAGACCCTATCGCCACCAAGGCTACACCCGGGAATGAAGGGTCACCCGCAACGGTTCTCCCAAATGGGACCGGGACCAGCCAGGATCCCAAACCAAATAACGCCCAGACAAGCGAGTCAGCAGTTCCCTGTGCACTGCTAGACGACTGCTCCTCCGGGAGCAGCAGTGACCCGGGGTGCAAGGAAAGGACAGTGAGATCACAGGCATCTGTGAACCTGCCCGATGCTAGGAGCAACGGCAAAGGCCCCGAGAGCAGGCAACTTGAGCCAATAGGGTTCCACTGCCAGCACTGGGCACCGCACTGCCACCAGAGTACCTGGACACCATCCAGCAGTTCTGGCACTAGTTTCTCCTCACCCACCAGTACTGATTCCAAGTATATGTCAAGTATGTACCTCACCAGTCAAATGTACTTGCCTCACAACTGTACCACAAATGTAAGGATGTAAATGCAAATTTTTTTCTGGACTTGAATGTATATGAATGTAATGAGCCACTGGCATAATCTGTATGTGGGAGGTGGGGGGGTGGGGGAGGGGGGGGTAGAGAATGGGGTGGTCATGGATGCACAAACAGAAACCAATGAAACACCACCTACTCACCCAAGATGGAAACAACCCTCCAAGAGTCAACCAGATAGAGCTAAGCCCAGAGCACAGTCAATGTATGAAAGCGATTTGCAATAAAGGCTTGGGGGAGAGTGATGTCATGTATCCGACATGGTTGCTGTTTGGACTTTTACAAGATGTGCTACCAGAGGGCGCTGCAGTGGGAGACTTGTAGGTTACCTATACAGGTTTGCCAAGCCTAGTATAAAAGGCAGGCCACCAGGTGTGACCCTCACTCTGGACTTATCAATAAAGGACTAAGGTCACTACAGTTCAAGTACAACACATTGCATCGTGGAGTCATTATCAGAGCATCTAAAGACATAACAGGAACGTCGTACTGCTATAGTTGCCCAGGAACTCAGACGTTTCGACATAGACTTCGTCGCCCTAAGCAAGACCCGGCAGGCAATGGAAGGCCAGCTCAAAGAACAAGGTGGTGGTTGCACCTTCTTCTAGAAAGGTAAACCAGAAGAAGAATGCCGCCTCCATATAATTGGCTTTGCCATAAAGAATGAGCTAATGGGCCATCTCAGCAGGCCCTTGCGGGATAAACGAACGTCTCATGACTCTTCGGCTCACCCTAGCCTGGAACCAGGTGCTACGGTCTTCAGCACATATACCCCAACATTAGAAGCTACAGACGAGACCAAAGAGGAATTCTACTTCAGCCTCGAATAATCCCTATCCCGAGTCCCAACAAGTGACAAGCTGATCTTCCTCGGCGACTTTCAATGGAAAGGACACAAACCTCTGGGGAGGTGAGATCAGCAGAGAGGGGTAGGGAAATCCAACTCCACCAGTACTCTCCTCCTGACAAAATGCTTAGAACATGGCCTTGTCATAACCAACACCTTGTTCCGTCAGAGAGACAAGTACAAGGCATCATGGCAACACGCTTGCTCCAAGCATTGGCATCTGCTCAATTATGTCATCGTCCGAGCGAGGAACCACAAGAAGGTACGCATCACCCGCACCATGACAGGAGCTGACGACTGCTGGACGGACCACCACCTAATCCGCTCTGTCATCAACATCAATGTAGCCCCAAAGCAGCGACAGCAACAGAAACAATGCCACAGGAAAATTGATGCTGGGGCACTCAAAGATCCTGCTAAGAAAGCCCTATTCAGCCAGCGCCTCACTACCAACCTGACGACTCCCAGTGACCCAGAGACGCAGAGTGTCCACAGTGCCTGGTCAACTGTCAAGGCCTCCATAATCAACACCTGCAAAGAGAGGCTCGGTCACCCGACCAGGAAACACCAAGATTGGTTTGATGAGAATGACCTGGAGGTCCAGGAACTAATAAGCTGCAAGCGCAGGCATTTCTGAACTTGAAACAGCAACACAACTCGATAGCAATAAAGCAGCTCTACAGACATCTGAAGGCCAAGGTCCAACAAAAAACCAGCGACCTAAAAAACAGATGGTGGGTTGAAAAAGCGCAGGAGATCCACCAGTTAGCCGACATCCACGACGTGCTAGGATTCTTTAGTGCAATCAAGACCACCTATGGCCCAAGCACCCAAGGATCTACCCCACTGCTGGCCAAAAACGGAGAGTTACTCATCAAGGACAGAGAGGCTGTCAGTGCCTACTGGAAGGAGCATTTTGAAGATCTTCCTAACCAAGACACTGTCTTTGATGTGAGTGTCCTCGACTCCATCCCGCAGCATGCTATCCGCCACCATCTCAGCACAACCCCAGCCCGGCACGAGGTAGAAAAGGCCATCCGACAATTGAAGAACAACAAGGCACCAGGAGCAGTTTGAATCCCCACCGAAGCACTAAAACATGGCAGAGAAGCACTATTGGTGCGAATACACAACCTCATTTCTCTTATCTGCAAGGAGGAGAGCAAGCCAGGAGAAGCCGTAATCGTGACCATCTTCAAGAAAGTTTGACTGCGGTAACTACAGAGGAGTTTCCCTGCTGTCGCCCACAGGGAAAGTCATCGCAAGAATCCTCCTCAATCGTCTTCTCCCTGTGGCTGAACAGCTCCTCCCAGAGTCACAATGCAGATTCTGCCCACTAAGGGGCACAACGGACATGATCTTCACCGCGCGACAACTACAAGAGAAATGCAGGGAACAGCACCAACCCTTGTACATGGCCTTCTTTGACCTCACAAAGGCCTTTGACACTGTCAACCGTGAGGGATTATGGAGCACCCGCCTCCGTTTTGGCTGCCCTCAAAAGTTTGCCTCCACCTGCTTCACGATGACATGCAGGCCGTGATCCTGACCAATGGATCCACCACAGACCCAACTCACGTTCGGACCAGGGTCAAGCAAAGCTGTGTCATTGCACCAATGCTCTTCTTGATCTTCCTTGCTGCAATGCTTCATCTCACCCTCAGCAAGCTCCCCACTGGAGTGGAGCTGAATTACAGAACAAACAAGAATCTGTTCAACCTCCGAGATCTCCAGGCCAGATCCAAGGCCGTCCCATCCTCTGTCATTGAATTACAGTACGCAGATGATGCCTGCATCTGCGCACACTTGGAGGCCGAACTCCAAGCCATCGTCAACACCTTCACCGAGGCATACGAGAACATGGGCCTTACACTAAACATCTGTAAGATAAAGGTCCTCTACCAACCTGCCCCCGCCACACACAGCACTGCCCGCCAGTTATCAAAGTCCACAACGAAGCCTTGGACAACGTGGACCATTTTCCATACCTCAGGAACCTACTGTTAGCAAGGGCAGACATCGACGACGAGTTCCAACACCGCCCTATATATGGTTCAGAGACATAGGGCTACATTTTACACTTTTGTGCTTATCACCCAAAAAGGGGCGGTATTTCCGGCGTGGGCGGTAAAAATGGGTTTTCAGATCGCCGGCTTCTCGCCCATTCTCAAAGCACCTAGTCTCCATTTTTGAAAATGGGCATTACCGCGAGCGATATGTAATGGGCGGTAGTGTTAAATCTCACTGACCTTCTGCCGTAAAGTGTTGCCGTCCTTAGCAATGGCATGACAACGCTCGATTCCCGAGATTCAGGAGGTCAAGGGTCATTATGACATGCACAGAAGAGAAGACAGAGAGAGAGGGAGCTGAGAGGGACTGAAGGCGTGTCTGGGTGTGGTGTGGCTGCTTTGGGAGGAAGGAGGGAGACTTTAAAGCTTCACAGCAAATAGGGAAACAAAAATTCGCTGTCACCAGCCACATATTTGCCCGAATTTGGCCGATAATGGAGGGAGAGGAGGAGGCATCACAGCACGCTGTGGAGACTGACGCTGGAGAGAGCAGTGGGTTGGGAGAAGAGCACATTGGAGGACGCAAAAGAGCGAGGAGGTTCTCGGATGAGGCAAATGCGTCCCTCCTGCAGAAGGTCGAGTTACGCTGGGGTGATTTAACACAGGGAGAGCACGGGAAGCCCACCCCTTTGTGCTTTTGTCGTGCATATGCTGTGTGTAGTACTGGACTCACCTTGTCACCCTAGCACACCCTTCTCCTCTAATAACCTTATTTGTGTTTTGCAGCTCAGCCAGCAGCGCGGCCCCAGGCAAGACCACAGGGGTCAGAAGGTGGGGGCGCGGGGCCTGATTCTCCGGACGATCCTACATCTGCTGAGGATCTCCAATTCTCGCCCGTCAATCTGCAGGGTTTGTTCTCCATGGATGAGAGCGCGGACTTCGAGGAACCTGCATCGCCACGCTCCAGAAGCCATTCAACCCCAAGGCCATCTTGTGGTCCTCCAGTCATTCCCGCCTCCACTCTGGAGGTACCAGCCACACGCACCTCACCACAGGGCACCCCATTTGTCCCCAGGACGGCGCCGACCCCACAGAGGCCTCGTGGACGTGGCAGGTCTGGTCCACGAACGCCACATGAGAGCGGAGAGAGGGAACAATTGTCCAGGAGGACAGTAGACTTTGATGACCAGCTCATCGAAGCTTTGGGGAGCATATCCCAACAGCTGGCCACCATGACTGAGTACACTCCGCGGATGGCGGAGGCCCTGGATGCGATAGCCAGAAACACTGCTGGCACACGCCTCCCAGTGGTCCCAGAGCACAGCACACCACCCCTAGGTTCTGCACCACCACTGTGAACGACAGATGAGAGAAAGGACCAAGATCCTGCTTCTGCATCAGAGATTGTTGCCCCCTCGGCACCCCCTGCTTCCGTACCCGTACAACCACCACCTCTGCCTTCATCCCCCCCAATGAGGCACTGTCTGAGGAGCTCCTCGGCCAAGCGCCATGGAGCAAGGAGGGGAAGGGATAGAGGTGGGAAGAAGAAGGGGAGGGGGGAAGGAAAGTGAGGTGCATGTCCGTAGGTGATGGTTGTTATATCTCCATCTGGGTCTATGCAATTTGGTGTAATGTATGGGGGAGGGGACCACCCTCCTGCTTTGCCTTTGTGTTCTGTGTTGCTGGACATGTTGAACATTTGATTGATATCAATGGTGGAAAAAGTGGGCTGTGGGCGGGGGTTGGGTGTTTTTGCCTGTGATACTTATGATTTCAGACCAATGTTGGTATAAACAAAAGTTTTTTGAACACAACCTTGTTGCGCATTATCTCAGATAGCTGGACCGTTACACACTGGTGATTCCTTAACATGAAAGGGTTAAATAAAACTTAACTTCAATCAACGTAAACTTTAACTGGCACCAAGGTGATGGGCACCATTGATGTCTGAGCTGCACACACACAGCAGTGTGTCAGCGTTGTCACTCACAGCAATGTTCTTTCAGGCAAATCGTTCAGATATCAGTTCCTCACGTAAGAGTCTTGCAGCTATGTAGCCACCAAAGGCTCTTTCCTGCGGTCTGGAGGGGTCGTGGGCATGGTTGCATAGCCAGCCTGATTGTCTGGCCCTAATTCAGTGTCCAGCCCCTCATCGTCCTCTTCCTCTCTCTCCAGAGGTAGAGCATCAGTCCCTTCTGGCAATTCTTGGCTCCTCCTGATAGCCAGATTGTGCAGCATGGAGCACACGACCACAAATTTACCTACTTGCTCAGGGTTGTATTGTAGCTCTCCTCCTGAGTGGTCCAGGCATCTGAAGCGCTGCTTAAGCACAGTTATTGTTTTCTGGACCACACTGCATGCGTCTCTGTGGCTCCGATTGTATCGCTTCTCGGCCTCGGTGTGGGTGTCACGCAGGGGGGTCATTAGCCAGGTGGCTAAGACACATCGGTTATCACCAAGCATCCAGCATTGTCCTTGTGGCTGACTCTTAAAGATGTCAGCGACAGCGCTCTTACGCAAGATGTGAGTCTCATCGAAGCTGCCCGAACATTTGGCATTCACTGCCAGTATGATCTGGTTGTGGTCGACAACTAGTTGGACCTTCAGGGAGTGAAATCCTTTTCTGTTACGAAAACGCTCCGGGTCCTGAGAAGTTGGCCGCATGGTGATGTGAGTGCACTGTACAGCTCCCTGCACCCTGGGGAACTGAGGAATGCGATAGAATGCTCCAGCCCTGTCAGTCTGAGCCTCCATGGTCATGGGGAAGCTGATAAAGTCCATCCTTCTCGTGTACAGGGCCTCCGTGACCTGTCTAATGCAGCGGTGGTTTGCATGGTGAGACAGAGGGCAAATCTCGACCACGGAGCCCGAAAGGAACCAGACTCATTGACCCTGACCTCAACCGACACTGATGTCCTGATGGCAGGCTGCATATGTGGCCTGATGAGCTCACATATTTCATTGATCACCACCTTGTAGAAGCGCAGTCTTCGAAGGCAGGTGTGGTCAGAGACGTTGAGGTAAGACCTGTTTTCCCTGTACGTGCGGGGTGTGTACGGTCTGGTCCTCCTCCTCATTCTTGCTCATCTTAAATTGAGGACATAATGATGTGCATCACACATTGAGCCATCTGCACTCTGCAGCATCTGCGTATTAATTGATGCAGGCTGAGAAATGGCTGGCCCCATTGCAATGAAAGTATAATGGCGATTGATCAGAAGCAATAATTTCCTCACTGAAATACACCTAGAGTAAATCCCCAATAGTCCAGAATCTGAAAATATGACTCCCCCGAAGTTGAAGCAGCCTTTTGAATGAAGCGAACTGCGATTTTAAAAATGGCATCCACAGTTCAGAACAGTTCCACTTTTTCTGGGCGGTTTTTTGGGCGAGCGATATTGTGGGCGATATGTGTGCGAGGTGGTGAAAGTGCCTGTGGGCGATCTCATGGGCGTTAGTTTCGCCAAATGTGGACTTTACGACAAAAAAAAATGGGCGGGCGGTATTATTGAATCTCGTCGTTAATTCCGTGTGGAAAGTAACGCTGGCCGATATTATGGGCGTTGAATTCTCTCACTCTGATGATTCTGCCCAAAAATAAGTGGGCGGGCGTTATTATTTTTTCCCAGCATTAAGCACATGGGGAAAGTAATGTTCGGCGATAAGTTTCTGAAAAATGCCCGTCAGTTTCCATTTTGTGGCTAAATGGGCGATATAAGGGCGTTATACATCATTTCAGTGGTAAAATGGATGATAAGTGGGCGTTAAGCATGCAAAAAATGTGGAAAGTCTACACCAGGCACCTCAAAACACTGGAGAAGTACTACCAGCGCTGCCTCCGTAAGATCCTGCAAATTCTTTGGCAGGATAGGTGCACCAACATCAGTGTTCTTGCTCAGGCCAACATCACCAGCATCGAAGCATTGACAATGCTCAATCAGCTCCGTTGAGCAGGCCACATCATCTGCATGTCTGACACGAGACTCCCAAAACAAGTTTTCTACTTGGAGCTTCGACACGGTAAGCGAGCCCCAGGTGAGCATGGGAAACGCTGCAAGGACACCCTCAAAGCCTCCTTGAAAAAGTGCAACATCCCCACCGACACCTGGGAATCCCTGGCCCAAGGCGCTCAAAGTGGAGGAAAAGCCTCCAGGAAGGCACTACATACCTCATCGCCGAGAGCAAGCTGAAGCCAAGCGTCGACAGCAGAAGGAGCTTGCGGCAACCCAGGCACCCCACCCACCTGTTCCTTCAACCACCGTCTGCCCCAGAGACTGTAGGTGCCGCATTGGACCCTTCAGTCACCTGAGAACTCATTTTTAGTGTGGAAGTAAGTCATCCTCGACTCCGAGGGACTGCCTAAGAGAGATATAAATCCAAGTCTTTCTTTTTTTCTTTCCAGTGGATTATATCGTACAGGTAGTGCGATTATAACATTATATAGTACGGGTAGTGCGATTATAACATTATATAGTACAGGTAGTGCGATTATAACATTATATAGTATGGGTAGTGCGATTATAACATTATATAGTACGGGTAGTGCGATTATAATATTATATAGTACGGGTAGTGCGATTATAACATTATACAGTACGGGTAGTGCGATTATAACATTATATAGTACGGGTAGTTATATAGTACAGGTAGTGTGATTATAACATTATATAGTACGGGTAGTGCGATTATAACATTATATCGTACAGGTAGTGCGATTATAACATTATATAGTACAGTTAGTGCGCTTATAACATTATATAGTACAGGTAGTGCGATTATAACATTATATAGTAAGGGTAGTGCGATTATAGCATTATAGAGTACAGGTAGTGCGATTATAACATTATATCGTACAGGTAGTGCGATTATAACATTATATCATACAAGTAGAGCGATTATAACATTATATAGTACAGGTAGTGCGATTATAACATTATATTGTACGGGTAGTACGATTATAACATTATACAGTACGGGTAGTGCGATTATAACATTATATAGTACATGTAGTACGATTATAACATTATATAGTACGGGTAGTGCGATTATAACATTATATCGTACAAGTAGAGCGATTATAACATTATATAGTTCAGGTAGTGCGATTATAACATTATATAATACGGGTAGTGTGATTATAACATTATATAGTACAGGTAGTGTGATTGTAACATTATATAGTACAGTAATGCGATTATAACATTATATACTGCCGGTAGTGTGATTATAACATTATATAGAACAGGTAGTGTGATTTTAACATTATATAGTACAGTCGTGCGATTATAACATTATATAGTACAGGTAGTGTGATTATAACATTATATAGTACAGTCGTGCGAATATAACATTATATTGTATGGGTAGTGCGATTATAACATTATATCGTACAGGTAGTGCGATTATAACATTATATAGTACAGGTAGTGCGATTATAACATTATATAATACGATAGTGCGATTATAACATTATATAGTACGGGTAGTGCGATTATAAAATTTACTAACAGCACAAAGCTTCATGGACAGACAATGTATAGAAAGGGGATTTTGGATGTGCCTCAGATATTGTGTCAGGCATAGTGATGGTCACATGTGGACTGTGGAAGGAGCAGAATTGATGGGCTAAGTAGCCCTTTCTCACTCCAAGCTTTCTTGTGTGTTTATGCATTATGCCATATACAACAGACTAGCATTATCCTATAGTAACACATCTAGTGTATGTTAGCATACATGCTATATTGGAATCTAAGCATTTCCAGCTTCATGAAAGTAGCAAAGGAATTTCATTTGTGAATTGTTATGTTCTTTACTAATAAAGAAACAGCTACATTTTTTAGCAATCCATTTAATTAACTAAAATTTCCTAGAAAGATTTACACAGCCGCTGTCCATTACACTCAGCTAGCATGCTGCTCTTGCACCTGATGCAGTGTTTTGTGAAGTGGATAATCTAATTTAAGTAATCCCATGAGAAGCAGGCTCAATTTTAAGGCCTACTTTATTAAATTAAAAATGTCTGAGGTGTCATTGCTGGCCACTGGTAGATGGCGAATTATGAACATTAATGTGTAATTTACAGCATATCCAAGCACTCAAAATGTTCCTTCTGCATAATGTATCTTTTTTTGACTCGATACCAAAACACGGATGAGAAGCCAACTGCTGGGCTTCCCCCATGGCTTAGTTGGCAAAGGAACTGTGTCTAGCTCCAATCCTCAGTTCACACTGAGTTAGGTGATCTCAGCCGACAGTTTCAGTGCCCCTGAGGTAGGGAGGGGGAAATCCCTCCTCTGATCATTATCCAGCGACTCCTGCTTGAAAGTGTCCATGTGTGGACATTGGGTGGGGACAGCATTGCATTCAGCTCTAACTCTACAACGCCAACACTCACTGCCTCGGCTTGCACATGAAGGACACCCGTTTGGGTGATGTTCTAAAAGCTGAGCTTCGATTTTCCATTCTTGATGCAGTTTGCACCTAATTTGACTAGTGATAGTTTTTCAAATAGAGTCAAAGCGATGTGTATTGTTCGCACATCAATTTCTCAAGGTAACTTACAAGCACAGCTTCAGGAATTGATTTATACACACTTGTGGTGGGAGTGAAAAATTGTGTGTAAGTAAAACTTAATGGCAGAATGGGGGACAGAAATTCTGAATGCCTTTGGAAAGGATTGGTGGGTATCCCAAACCATTAGCCATCTTTACCAAGGCTGAACAGGGAAAGGGATTGAGAAGTAGAAGTGAATAATGAAAGACAGTTTAGATACAGGCAATTGACGGAGCAGCCCAACACCCGACTTCCTGTTTGATGATTGCTGAAACAGAGATGCTGCTTCACGCGGTGCTTGAGCGGGGGGAGTCCCTCTGTGTCACTCCATGCACCCTCCTTATGAACATTACAGCATGCCTGCAAAGAGATGAAACCAAGTTTAAGATCACAGTGACCATTACTGTCTCTGGATGTGCCTGTCTTACTGTATGGTAGCTGAAGGTGTCCTTGAGGCAGATGGCACACCTCTGCAACTGGCTTTCTAATGAAGATAGGCCTCACAATGATTCCTGTTATGTATGGAGAAAGAGTCAGACTGAACACTGTGAGCTCAAAGTAAAGTGTGACCTTCGCCTTTTATTGCAGGTCTCCAGCGTGCCTCTCCAACCTGTGAGGCCTTCTTAAATACCTGTGCTCCCAAGGAATTATGGGATCCCTTGGGACTCCAGGGGATGAGCCATCTGGTGGCTGTACAGAGTAAATACAAGTTTACATATATAACAACACTCCCCGCCCCCCCCCAAAGTCAATAGTGTAACTATTTACAATGTGAGTCGATCTGGGGCCCTTCTTGCCCTGGTTGATCGTCTCGGTGTGAAAGCTGGTGTTGTTGAATCATTTGTTGGGCCCTCGTTGGGCTGCTGTGCAGCTGGCCTTGCTGGGCTGCCTGGTTTGTTGGGTCTGGCTGGGCTGCTGTGGATGATGGGTTCTGCTTCGTGGTCAACCATGGTGCCGGTTGCCAATGGTGTGTATGTTGGGGGATCTAAAAAGGTAGGGTCCAAGGTGGGTTGCTCAGGATAGTCCGTGAATCTGAGTTTGATTTGGTCCAAGTGTTTCCGGTGAATGAGTCCATTTGAAAGATTGAGCCGAAACACCCTGCTCCCCGCTTTGGCCTCATGTGATTCAGTAGCAAGGTGCAGGGACACTACATTTGGCGACGAGAAACGGGAATCACCGAATCACGAGGTTGGTCACTGGTAGCACAGAGGAACGTTACTGTGTGGGTGAGGACTGGGACGACTTTGTTGAGAGACTCCAGCAGAGTTTCGTCACGAAGGACTGGCTGGGAGCGGCAGCGGCTGACAAGCGGAGGGCGCATCTACTGACCAGCTGCGGACCAAAGACGTATGCGCTGATGAAAGGCCTGCTCGCAACCGAGAAGCCGACGGACAAGTCCTTCGAAGAGCTCAGCCAGATGATCAGTGAGCATCTCAAACCAGCGAGTAGCGTACACATGGCCCAGCACCGGTTCTATACACACCGCGTCGGGAAGGACAAAACATCTCAGACTTCGTTGCGGACCTGCGGTGCTTGGCCAGTCTCTGTAAGTTCACAGACGCCTGCAAGGGGGAGATGTTAAAGGATTTCTTCATTGAGGGCAGTAGTCATGCCGGGACTTTCAGGAAGCTCAGAGAGACCAAGGACTTGACTTTAGAAAGGGCGGCGTTGATAGCTCAGACCTTCATGGCAGGGGAAGAGGAGACCAAGCTAATTTACGCGCGCAGCTCTGGTTGCAACGTGGTGATGGACCAGGGAGTTAACATTGTGAACGCGGCTTAGGACCCCGAAGGCAGGCAAGGGCATTTTGAAACCGGCCAGGCAGCAACAGACGCTAGGCTGGGCCCAAAACAGGGACAATGGAAAGGGGATCGGCAATTCATGCCATCTCGAGGAACAATGCGTCCTGTGATGGGACCATTGACACCCACCATCAGAGTGCTTAGAAACAATCAAAGGGACAATCAGAGAGGAATGCTTGGTAACAGGCCTTTTGTTAACAACAACCTCAGCTCATGCTGGAGGTGTGGGGGTAGACATACAGTGAAAAGCTGCAGGTTCCAGCAATCTATCTGTAGGAATTGCAACATCAGTGGACACTTGGCCAGAATGTGCAGGAAGGCTCTAGCGAGGCTAATCTACAAGACAGAGGAACCAGACGAGGGGTCTGCAATGCAGAATGATGCTTGGGGCAAAGCCATGGATGCTGAAGTTCCACAGCTCATTCACCAAAATGCCACCCATGATGTTGAAAGTTGCATTGAATGGCACATGGAGCTGGACACAGGAGCTAGCCAGTCCCATATGAGTGCCCAACAATTTGAGAGACTATGGCCACACAGAGCTAGCAGGCCCAAACTGGAACGCATTGACACGCAGCTACGGACGTACACCAAAGAGATCATCCCAGTGCTCAGCAGTGCAAACTTAGTGGTAACACATAATGGGTCAGAGAACCGGCTGACACTCTGGATTGTCCCGGGAAACGGCCCCGCACTTTTGGGGAGGAGCTAGCTAGCCGAGATGAACTGGAAATGGGGGGATGAGCACGCCATTTCATCTGTGGAGCGAAGCTCATGCACACAGATCCTACAGGAATTTGGGGCACTGTTTCAACCCGGTGTCGGGACTTTCAAGGGCACCAAGGTAGTGATACGCATCACCCCGGACGCCAGACCAGTGCACCACAAAGCCAGAGCGGTGCCGTATGTGATGCGTGAGAAAATTAAAAGCGAATTGGACTGGCTGCTCAGAGAGGGCATAATTTCGCCTGTTGAATTCAGTGACTGAGCAAGCCCCATCGTTCCTGTTCTCAAAGGGGATGGCTCGGTCAGGATTTGTGGCGACTACAAGGCCACCATCAACCGAGTGACACTGCAGGACCAATACCCGCTTGCGAGAGCAGAGGACCTTTTTGCCACGCTGGCAGGTGGCAAGCTGTTCACCAAGTTGGACCTCACTTCGGCCAACATGACTCAAGAACTCGCTGAAGAATCCAAGCTTCTGACCACCATCACGACGCACAAGGGGCTATTTATCTACAACAGGTGTCCGTTTGGCATTCATTCGGCGGCCGCTATCTTTCAGAGGAACATGGAAAGCTTGCTTAAATCCATTCCTGGAACAATCGTATTCCAAGGCGACATTCTAATAATGGGTCAAGACACCGAGGAACACCTCCAAAACCTGGGGGAGGTGCTACGCCGACTTGCGGTTGAAAAAGCCCAAGTGTGTGGTTTTGGCCCCAGAGGTCGAGTTTTTGAGCAGGAGAGTTGCCACAGACGGGATCCGGCCCACTGAAGCTAAAACGGAGGCGATCCGCCGGACGCCCAGGCCCGGCAACACATCAGAGTTGTGATCGTTCCTGGGACTCTTGAACTATTTAGGGAACTTTCTGCCGAACTTAAGCACATTGTTGGAGCCGTTACATGTGCTCCTGCGTAAAGGTTGTGAATGGTTTTGGGGGGACGGTCAACAACGGGCTTTCAATAGAGCGCAGAACCTCCTTTGTTCTAACAAGCTGTTGACCTTGTACGACCCCTGTAAAAAATTGGTTTTAACGTTTGGTGCATCATCCTATGGGGTTGGGTGCGTGTTGCAGCAGAGTAATGATGACGGCTGACTCCAACCGGTGGCTTATGCCTCCAGGTCGCTCTCCCAGGCAGAGCGTGGATACGGCATGGTCAGAAAGGAAGCACTCGCTTGTGTTTACGGTGTGAAAAAGATGCACCAGTACCTTTTCGGTAGGCAGTTCGAGCTAGTAACGGACCATAAGCCATTAACATCCCTGTTGTCCAACAGCAAGGCTGTCAATGCCAATGCTTCAGCTCGCATACATCAATGGGCTCTCACGTTGGCTGCGTATGACTACACCATACAGCACCGGCCAGGCACCGAGAATTGCGCTGACGCGCTCAGCAGGCTCCCACTGGCCACCACTGAGGGGGCATCGGAGCAAAGCGCTGAGCTGATCATGGCCGTTGAGGCTTTTGAGACCGCAGGCTCCCCTATCACAGCCTGCCAGATCAAAATCTGGACCTACAGAGGCCCCCTCCAGTCCATGATAAAGAAATGTGTCCTGACTAGGGACTGGGCACCCGCACACAGGGCGTGCCCCGAGGAGGTCAGACCGTTTCACAGACGGATGGATGAGCTCTCCACCCAAGTCGACTGTCTGCTATGGGGCAGCTGGGTAGTCATGCCCCAGAAAGGAAGGGAGGCATTCATCAGGGAACTCCACAGCGAGCTAATGAAGGCCATTGCCCGGTCACATGTATGGTGGCCGGGAATTGGCTCAGACCTGGAACATTGGGTTCGCAGGAGCACGACGTGTGCCCAGCTGGGCAATGCCCCCAGGGAGGCCCCACTCAGCCCGTGGCCCACCAGGCCATGATCACGCGTTCACGTAGACTACGCGGGCCCATTCATGGGAAAAATGTTCCTGATCGTTGTCGATGCATACTCGAAATGGATCGAATGCATCATATTAAACTCGTGCACGACATCCATCACAGAGGAGAGTCTGCGCATGGTCTTTGCGAACCACGGCTTGCCGGACATTCTGGTCAGCGACAATGGCCCGTGTTTCACCAGCCATGAATTCCAGGACTTTATGTTGGGTAATGGCATCAAACACGTCCGGACAGTGCCATTCAAGCCGGCTTCCAATGGCCAGGCAGAACGTGTGGTCCAAGTCATAAAACAGGGCATGCTCCATATCAAAGAACCCTCCCTTCAGCACCGCCTATCGCGCCACCTGCTGGCCTACAGGTCCCGCCCGCATTCACTCATGGGAGTCCCGCCAGCGGAACTACTCATGAAACGCACGCCTAAAATGCGGCTGTCCCTCATTCATCCAGCCCTGGCAGACATTGTTGAGGGCAAGCACCAGTCCCAAACCAAGTGCCATGATCGGAACGCAAGGGGGAGGTGTATAGAAATTGATGACCCAGTATTTGTTCTTAACCATGCTTTGGGACCCAAGTGGCTAGAGGGCACCGCAATTGGCAAAGAGGGGAATGGGGTCATAGTGGTCAGACTGAACAATGGGCAGATATGCTGCAAACACTTGGACCAAGTAAAGAAAAGGTTCAGCATAGACACTGAGGAACCTGAGGAAGAGCATGAGATGTTACCCACACCACTGCCAATGGACAAGCAACAAGGACATTCACCAACATGCACAGTCCCTGCAGCCAGCCCGGACAGACCGGAATCACCTCAGGTGACAGAGATGCATGCCAAGACTCAGCCACCAGAGCCCCAACTGCGGCGCTCCACGAGAGATTGTCAACCACCTGAAAGACTTAACCTTTGACACAAAAAGACGTGAGGGGGGGAGGTGATGTCATGTATGCAACCTTCATACAACTGTAGGGGATCTCATAGAAACGTTTAAAATTCTGATGGGTTTAGACAGGTTAGATGCAGGAAGAATGTTCCCAATGTTGGGGAAGTCCAGAACCAGAGGTCACAGTCTAAGGATAAGGGGTAAGCCATTTAGGACCGAGATAAGGAGAAACTTCTTCACCCAGAGAGTGGTGAACCTGTGGAATTCTCTACTACAGAAAGTTGTTGAGGCCAATTAACTAAATATATTAAAAAAGGAGTTAGATGTAATCCTTACTACTAGGGGGATCAAGGGGTATGGCGAGAAAGCAGGAATGGGGTACTGAAGTTGCATGTTCAGCCATGAACTCATTCAATGGCGGTGCAGGCTCGAAGGGCCGAATGGCCTACTCCTGCACCTATTTTCTATGTTTCTATGTTTCTATGTAACCTTCATGTAACTGCAACCTTCATGCAACCACACTGTACACTGTATATATATCCTGGAAATGCACACCTGGACCACAGGGGGTGAACTTGTGGGAGACACTCCTCACCTGGGCACTCAGGAATTTAAAGGGAGGTCCCACGCAGGGTCATCACTTCTTGGTCCTGGGAATAAAGAAAGGTAACGCAGTGACCGTGTCTGCAGTACACGCCTCGTGTGATTCAATAGCAAGGTGCAGGGACACTACACCGAGGAAAAGACCGTTGGTTGTTTGTGGGACAACAACATCACCTTTAACACAGTAAAATGTCCCATGACACTTCACAGGAGCATATCAAACAAAATTTGCCACTGATCCACATAAGAAGATATTAGGACAGAGAGGTAGGTTTTAAGGAGCGTCTTAAAGGAGGCGAGAGAGGCGGAGAGGTTTAGGGAGGGAATTCGAGGGTGGGATTACATGGGAAGGGGAAATCCCACCCCACTATGTTTTAGATGGACCCAAGAACATCCAGGCTTTAATATTTCATTCTACCAAATGCTTGCTGAATTAAAACATTGAACTCCCTTGTTTGTCACTTAATTTGCTGCTTACATTATTTGTTATCATAACAGCATGAAATTCTGGTTTATTGCTCTAGTCGGGATTAAACAAATGTACAAATCCTATAAATATTTTGTTTTCTTATAATAATGAATTAAATGCAGCACATTTTCAGATTAACAGGCTTGGTTAAATACTAGTTCTGTACACTGCACATAACCTTTTGTGTAAGAACATAAGAGGAATGAGTTTTGACTGATTGAAAGACCTTTTCTAATCCTTGACTTTTCTTATGTTTTTTTAAGAATTTTCAGAAACAGGAAGCGGCCATTAAGCCCAACAAAACCATCCAATCTACTCACCTTAGTGTAGAAAGTACTGTGGGTGATTCTAGGCAACAAACGCTTCATGCATTCATATGACATTCCTTGCCTGTTTTAGTGCTGGAATTTACCCATTTATTTTAAATGGGTTGAGGCATCCACTAAAACAACACACAGCGGAATGTCACAGGAACATAAAAGCATTCATCCGTTAATATCGACAACAAAAATTCCTGGGCTTATATCTCTCAATCCCTTCTGTCTTCAGAAATTAACAATTGTGTTTTGAATCCATTCATACCATTAGATTCAATGGCTCTCCCGGTTACAACATTATTTGTGAGAAAGTGCGGAGTAATTTCCTTTCTTACTCAGAATTCTTCATTTTTAATTCATATCCTTTGGTATTTAACATTGTAAAATGTTTCATATTTCACATTTGTAAATGTCTAACAACCCAACCCATGACTATCATTAACTTTGTATCAGGATCAAGCATCACAGACTTGCGGATGTCGAGTGCAGACATGAATTAAAACATTTCTCTGCCTTTATCAGCGAATAAAGATTGCAGTTTGCAACACACCCAAAAGCATAGTGAGAAGAAAGGGTCACCAGACTGCTCAGTAAACACCGCCGGCTTGCTGGCTACAGGCAGATCCTTTAATGTGGCCACTGGGGAATGTGACTGCAGTGGCCAAGGATCTAACAAAGGAAATTGTAGCACTGTCTAGTTTGAGCTTTGTTCTTGGACATGATTAGTTTTGGTCACATTATGTTGTATACTGTTACCGGAGATTTATTTAAAAATGAGATTTATGAGAGTGATTTTATTTAAGTACTATCTACCTTTCTCTTTGAGGTGAAATAAAGTAATAAAGTGTAATCCAAATATTGTCAAGACCAAGTTTGATCATTGAGTCTTTTACTTTGGAAGGAGATGAACTCACAGCTTTATTGCACTATGTTTAGCCTATCTGTACCACAAGCGGCCTTTTCTCGACAAGAATACAGCCATCATTATTTCAATGAAACAACATTTTTGTGTGGAGCGTATATCAAGGGGATGGTAGGTGACCCGTTCACTCTGCCCACCCAGGGGTCCCAAGCCATTTTTGTGGTCTGTCCTGTAAAGTAATTGGCAAGCTATCAGCGCTAATCACGCTCCTTATATGAAGTGGGGCAATTGGGAGGGCGGGGAATCTGGCAGTCTGTAGCCCTTTAAAGGGGAGGTGCATTTTTCAATGGTGGTTAGTAGAAAGTGATTTTTTTGAAGAAGCAGTCAGCATGACTTCTTCAGGGCCCCCATATTCTCTGATGAAGCCATGGACGTGCTCACAGAACAAGAGAGCAACAGGAAGATAGCCCTATTCCTCTCTGGTGGGTGCCCAGACAAATGAGTCAGTATCAATGGAAAGAGGTGGGAGAGCAAGTCAATGCTACCAGCATTGTTCCCAGGACATGGCTTCATAATAGGAACAAATTGAATGACTTCACTAGGACTGCCAAACTAAGACTCCACTTCATATCTCTCTTACTCCCTCTGCAGCTCTGCACCACCTTACTTTAGCTCTAGCACTATCAGCCTTTCCCTCGCTCAGTGGGTAGCACGCTCACCTCTGAGTCAAAAGTTTGTGAGTTCAAATCCCACTCCAGAGACTTGAGCAAAAAATCTAGGCTAACACTCCCTACTGAGGGGGTGCTGCAGTCGGAGGTGCCGAGGCCCTGTCTGATCTGTTTCCAGTAGAGTGGACAAGGGGGAACCAGTTGATGTGGTGTATTTGGACTTTCAGAAGGCCTTCGACAAGGTCCCATACAAGAGATTAATGTGCAAAGTTAAAGCACATGGGATTGGGGGTAGTGTGCTGACGTGGATTGAGAACTGGTTGTCAGACAGGAAGCAAAGAGTAGGAGTAAATGGGTACTTTTCAGAATGGCAGGCAGTGACTAGTGGGGTACCGCAAGGTTCTGTGCTGGGGCCCCAGCTGTTTACACTGTACATTAATGATTTAGATGAGGGAATTAAATGTAGTATCTCCAAATTTGCGGATGACACTAAGTTGGGTGGCAGTGTGAGCTGCGAGGAGGATGCTATGAGGCTGCAGAGTGAATTGGATAGGTTAGGTGAGTGGGCAAATGCATGGCAGATGAAGCATAATGTGGATAAATGTGAGGTTATCCACTTTGGTGGTAAAAACAGAGAGACAGACTATTATCTGAATGGTGACAGATTAGGAAAAGGGGAGGTGCAACAAGATCTGGGTGTCATGGCACATCAGTCATTGAAGGTTGGCATGCAGGTACAGCAGGCAGTTAAGAAAGCAAATGGCATGTTGGCCTTCATAGCGAGGAGATTTGAGTACAGGGGCAGGGAGGTGTTGCTACAGTTGTACAGGGCCTTGGTGAGACCACACCTGGAGTATTGTGTACAGTTTTGGTCTCTTAACTTGAGGAAGGAGTGCAGCGAAGGTTCACCAGACTGATTCCCGGGATGGCGGGACTGACATATCAAGAAAGACTGGATCAACAGGGCTTATATTCACTGGAGTTCAGAAGAATGAGAGAGGATCTCATAGAAACGTTTAAAATTCTGATGGGTTTAGACAGGTTAGATGCAGGAAGAATGTTCCCAATGTTGGGAAAGTCCAGAACCAGGGGTTACAGTCTAAGAATAAGGGGTAAGCCATTTAGGACTGAGATGAGGAGAAACTTCTTCACGCAGAGAAACATAGTGAACCTGTGGAATTCTCTACCACAGAAAGTTGTTGAGGCCAATTAACTAAATATATTCAAAAGGAGTTAGATGTAATCCTTATTACTAGGGGGATCAAGGGGTATGGCGAGAAAGCAGGAATGGGGTACTGAAGTTGCATGTTTAGTCATGAACTCATTGAATGGCGGTGCAGGCTCGAAGGGCCAAATGGTCTACTCCTGCACCTATTTTCTATGTTTCTATCTCTCAGGTATTTGTAAAAGAGTCCATGGCAATATTTTGAAGAAGAGTAGGAAACTTATTCCTGGTTTATCCCTTAATCAACATCACTAAAACAGATTATCAGGTTATTATTACATTGCTGTTTGTGGGAGCTTTCCATGTGCATGTTGGTTGTCGCGTTTCCTACTTTACAACAATGACTACACTTCAAAAAGTACTTCATTGGCTGTGAAGCGCTTTAGGATGTCGAGAAGTCGTGAAAGCGCTATATAAATGCAAGTCTTTCCTTTTTTTTCTCTCCTCTCCATGACTCACCTCCAATCACAATAGGATACTTCACAACACTTCCTTTAGCTTCCACTCAGACCCTCAAATGGGTCAAATTTTGAAATATGATCTCTAAAACACGAGTACCAATCGAGAATCCTAAACAATAAAAGTGGAATTTTGCCACACAACTCCATCAAGAATATAAGAACATAAGAAATGGGAGCAGGAGTAGACCAGATGACCCCTCGAGCCTGCTCCATCATTTAATACGATCTTGGCTGATCCGATCATGGACTCAGGTCCACTTTCCTGTCCGCTCCCCATAACCCCTTATTCCCTTATCGGTTAAGAAACTGTATAACTCTGTCTTAAATTTATTCAATATCCCAGCTTCCTCAGCTCTCTGAGGCAGCGAATTCCACAGATTTACAACCCTCTGAGAAAATAAATTTCTCCTCATTTCAGTTTTAAATGGGCAGCCCCTTATTCTAAGATTATGCCCACTAGTTCTAGTCTCCCCCATCAGTGGAAACATTCTCTCTGCATCCACCTTGTCAAGCCCCCTCATAATCTTGTACGTTCCGATAAGATCACGTCTCAATCTTCTAAATTCCAATGAGTAGAGGCCCAACTTACTCAACCTTTCTTCATAGGTCAACCCCCTCACCTCCGGAATCAGCCTAGTGAACCTTCTCTGAACTGCCTCCAAAGCAAGTATATCCTTTCGTAAATATGGAAACCAAAACTACACGCAGTATTCCAGGTGTGGCCTCACCAATATCTTATATAGCTGTAGCAAGACTTCCCTGCTTTTATACTCCATCCCCTTTGCAATCAAGGCCAAGATTCCACTGGCTTTCCTGATCACTTGCTGTACCTGCATACTAACATTTTGTGCTTCATGCACAAGTACTCCCAGGTTCCGCTGAACTGCAGCACTTTGCAATCTTTCTCCATTTAAAAGTAACTTGCTCTTTGATTTTTTCTGCCAAAGTGCATGATCTCACACTTTCCAACATTATACTCCATCTGCCAAATTTTTGCCCACTCTCTTAGCCTGTCTATGTCCTTTTGCAGATTTTTTCTGCCCTCCTCACACATTGCTTTTCCTCCCATCTTTGTATCGTCAGCAAACTTGGCTATGTTACACTCGGTCCCTTCTTCCAAGTCGTTAATATAGATTGTAAATAGTTAGTGTCCCAGCACTGATCCCTGCGGCGTCCTACTAGTTACTGATTGCCAACCCGAGAATGAACCATTTATCCCGACTCTCTGTTTTTTGTTCGTTAGCCAATCCTCTATCCATGCTAATATATTACCCCCAACCCCATGCACTTTTACCTTGCGCAGTAACCTTTTATGTGGCACCTTGCCAAATGCCTTCTGGAAGTCCAAATACACCAGAGAGCTCAGATGAACAGGACCCCAAGAAAGAATGCAAAAGGCAGGAGGCAACAGAGCAGGGTAGCACTGGGGTAAGTGTAAACCACAAGGTGATAGGAAGGGACAATATGTATGAATATAAAGGGGCTGCAGGAGGGGTCAAAACTAAAAATCATGGTTTAAAAACTAGTATTAAAACACTCTACCTAAACGCACGCAGCATTCAAAATAAAGTAAATGAGTTGACGGCACAAATCATTACAAATGGATATGCTTTGGTGGCCATTACAGAAACGTGGTTGCAGGGTGGCCAAGACTGGGAATTAAACATACAGGGGTATCTGACAATTCGGAAAGATAGACAAGAAGGGAAAGGAGGTGGGGTAGCTCTGTTAATAAAGGCTGATATCAGGGCAGTTGTGAGAGACGATATTGGCTCTAATGAACAAAATGTTGAGTCATTGTGGGTGGAGATTAGAGATAGTAAGGGGAAAAAGTCACTGGTGGGCGTAGTTTATAGGCCCCCAAATAATAACTTTACGGTGGGGCGGGCAATAATCAAGGGATTAATGGAGGCATGTGAAAAAGGAACGGCAGTAATCATGGGGGATTTTAACCTACATATTGATTGGTCAAACCAAATCGCACGGGGTAGCCTTGAGAAGGAATTCATAGAATGCATACGGGATTGTTTCTTTGAACAGTATGTTACAGAGCCTACAAGGGAGCAAGCTATCTTAGATCTGGTCCTGTGCAATGAGACAGGAATAATAAACGATCTCCGAGTAAAAGATCCTCTCGGAATGAGTGATCACAGTATGGTTGAATTTGTATTACAGATTGAGGGTGAGGAAGTAGTGTCTCAAACGAGTGTACTATGCTTAAACAAAGGGGACTACAGTGGGATGAGGGCAGAGTTGGCTAAAGTAGACTGGAAACACAGACTAAACGGTGGCACAATTGAGGAACAGTGGAGGACTTTTAAGGAGCTCTTTCATAGTGCACAACAAAAATATATTCCAGTGAAAAAGGGCAGTAAGAGAAGGGATAACCAGCCGTGGATAACCAAGGAAATAAAGGAGAGTATCAAATTAAAAACCAATGCGTATAAGGTGGCCAAGGTTAGTGGGAAACTAGCAGATTGGGAAAATTTTAAACGACAGCAAAGAATGACTAAGAAAGCAATAAAGAAAGGAAAGATAGATTACGAAAGTAAACTTGCACAAAACATGAAAACAGATAGTAAAAGCTTTTACCGATATATAAAATGGAAAAGAGTGACTAAAGTAAATGTCGGTCACTTAGAAGATGAGAAGGGGGATTTAATAATGGGAAATGTGGAAATGGCTGAGACCTTAAACAATTATTTTGCTTCAGTCTTCACAATGGAAGACACAAAAACCATGCCAAAAATTGCTGGTCACAGGAATGTGGGAAGAGAGTACCTTGATATAATCACTATCACTAGGGGGGTAGTGCTGGACAGGCTAATGGGACTCAAGGTAGACAAGTCCCCTGGACCTGATGAAATGCATCCTAGGGTATTAAAAGAGATGGCGAAAGTTATAGCAGATGCATTCGTTATAATCTACCAAAATTCTCTGGACTCTGGGGAGGTACCAGCGGATTGGAAAGCAGCTAATGTAACGCTCTGTTTAAAAAAGTGGGCAGACAAAAGGCAGGTAACTATCGGCCGGTTAGTTTAACATCTGTAGTGGGGAAAATGCTTGAAGCTATCATTAAGGAAGAAATAACAGGACATCTAGATAGAAATAGTGCAATCAAGCAGACGCAACATGGATTCATGAAGGGGAAATCATGTTTAACTAATTTACTGGAATTCTTTGAGGATATAACGAGCATGGTGGATAGAGGTGTACCGATGGATGTGGTGTATTTAGATTTCCAAAAGGCATTCGATAAGGTGCCACACAAAAGGTTACTGCAGAAGATAAAGATACGCAGAGTCAGAGGAAATGTATTAGCATGGATAGAGAATTGGCTAGCTAACAGAAAGCAGAGAGTCGGGATAAATGGATCCTTTTCGGGTTGGAAATCGGTGGTTCGTGGTGTGCCACAGGGATCGGTGCTGGGACCACAACTGTTTGCAATATACATAGATGACCTGGAAGAGGGAACAGAGTGTAGTGTAACAAAATTTGCAGATGACACAAAGATTAGTGGGAAAAGCGGGTTGTGTGGAGGACACAGAGAGGCTGCTAAGAGATTTAGATAGGTTAAGCGAATGGGCTAAGGTTTGGCAGATGGAATACAATGTTGGAAAATGTGAGGTCATCCACCTTGGAAAAAAAACGGTAAAAGAGAATATTATTTGAATGGGGAGAAATTACAACATGCTGTGGTGCAGAGGGACCTGGGGTCCTTGTGCATGAATCCCAAAAAGTTAGTTTGAAGGTGCAGCAGATAATCAGGAAGGTGAATGGAATGTTGGCCTTCATTGCGAGAGGGATGGAGTACAAAAGCAGGGAGGTCCTGCTGCAACTGTATAGGGTATTGGTGAGGCCGCACCTGGAGTACTGCATGCAGTTTTGGTCACCTTTCTTAAGGAAGGATATACTAGCTTTGAAGGGGGTACAGAGACGATTCACTAGGCTGATTCCGGAGATGAGGGGGTTACCTTATGACGATAGATTGAGTAGACTGGGTCTTTACTCGTTGGAGTTCAGAAGGATGAGGGGTGATCTTATAGAAACATTTAAAATAATGAAAGGGATTGACAAGATAGAGACAGAGAGGTTATTTCCACTGGTCGGGAAGACTAGAACTAGGGGGCACAGCCTCAAAATACGGGGGAGCCAATTTAAAACCGAGTTGAGAAGAATTTCTTCTCCCAGAGGGTTGTGAATCTGTGGAATTCTCTGCCCAAGGAAGCAGTTGAGGCTAGCTCATTGAATGTATTCAAATCACAGATAGATAGATTTTTAACCAATAAGGGAATTAAGGGTTATGGGGAGCGGGCGGGTAAGTGGAGCTGAGTCCATGGCCAGATCAGCCATGATCTTGTTGAATGGCGGATCAGGCTCGAGGGGCTAGGTGGCCTACTCCTGTTCCTAATTCTTATGTTCTTATGTTCTTATGTACATCCACTGGTTCCTCTTTATCCAACCTGTTGATTACATCCTCAAAGAATTTCAGCAAATTTGTCAAACATGACTTCCCCTTCATAAATCCATGCTGACTCTGCCTGACCATATTATGCTTTTTCAAATGTCCTCCATTACTTCTTTAATAATGGACTCCAACATTTTCCCAACCACAGATGGTTGGCTAACTGGTCTATAGTTTTCCGCTTTTTGTCTACCTCCTTTTTTAAATAGGGGCGTTACATTTGCAGTTTTCCAATCTGCTGGGACCTCCCCAGAATCCAGGGAATTTTGGTAAATTACAACCACTGTCCCTGCCGGTACTTCTCTTAAGACCCAAGGATGCAAGCCATCAGGTCCAGGGATTTATCTGCCTTTAGTCCCATTATTTTACTGAGTACCACCTCTTTAGTGATTGTGATATATTAGAAGAAATCTGCTTAAGGAGATACAGAAGAAGCTGTGGCTAGAATTTTCAGCGGGCGGGATTGGTGGCGGGTCAGGTGGGAAATTTGATATTTTTGACAGCGGGTCGGGAACGCACTGTCAACTCACATCCATGCACCTTTCTCAATGTCGGGTCTGTCAGCGTTGAGCAGACCCGCCAAGCAGCGACGGCGACCAAATTCAGGTAATTAATGGCTTGTTTATAGCCATTTAAGAATGAATTTCAGCTCACCTTCTGCATTTGACCGCTCGCCCACAGAGTCCACGCTGGACGTGGACCACATCTCTCAAGCTGAGGCGGGAATTCAGTGGCCATTGAATCAGCTGATCAGTTGATAGCTTAAAATGTCAAGTAACAACTCCCACCTTACAGAGATATCCTTCCTGAGCCACAAGCTGTTCCTCACTGAATTTCCACAACAGATTCACCATGCTGCAAGTCTTTACACAAGTCTCCAACCAGTGTGACCTCATCACCTCTCTCACCATTGAATGATCGCTTCTGTCATCTCTACTTCACCTGCCATTTATTCCATCAGCATGAGTGCCCTTTAGACTCTCTCACCTTGGTCCTCAGAAGCCCACCACAATCAGCCCCAACACCAACAGCACCAGACACACCAGCAGCATTAACAGCAACACCAACCTTCTCCACAATCAACTGATGCTGCACACGTCAGAGGGCATCAGCACCTGGCCACAATGCTGCATGGGAGGCCAGGGATGGGATCACCATGGCCAGATTTATTTCACCTGACACATGATGCGCCAGGTTGGCACCACCCCACTCCAACACCATAAAGCATCCCTACAATGCCCAATGTCTTACCATTCACTGCAACTCACAAAGCCACTTCCAAAGGTTCACACACATTTGTCCAAGAACGCAAAGTGTTGAAAATAAAGGTTTGAAGGTTTGACACCATATTAACAGAAATGTTACATGAACATTGGAAAAAAACACACAAGTGGCTGCACTTGTGTGTTGTTAGTTGGTATAATTTCACTAGGATGAGGGTGAGTGTGAGGAGTGGCTAGTGAGATGGGGATGTGATAACGTAGATAGAGAGAGAGGGTTGGTGGAGGTGCAAGGTTAGTTGGTGTAACTAAGGATGTGCAGGAGTAGGGTAGGGAAGAGAGGCCCAGCAGGATCAGGTTGAGTGTGGCTTTGTATACGTTTCGTGATCTACTGAGATCATTGTAACATTTGCGTCACTGCACCCAGGTGCTCCTGACCACATCCCTGCTTGTGCCCTCCTCTATAATGTGCAACCAAGCTGTGTTGATTTCCTGAGGAGGTTTCTTCTGCTTAGAAGAGGACCTCCCTGCAAGCTGCGACTCCTTCCATAAGCATCTGGAGGGAGTCATGGGAGAGCTTGGGTGCAGTTGTGCACCTTTGTGCAGTGCTTGTTAGTGTTTGTAGCATCTCAATGCTGTCGAACATTGACAGCACGATGATCATAAAAAATTTGGACATGGTCCCTTTAAGAAAACCGGCTGATATCGTGTGCAAAATTAAAGCACATGGTATTGGGGGTAATGTATTGATGTGGATAGAGAACTGCTTGGCAGACAAGAAGCAAAGAGTAGGAATAAACTAGTCCTTTTCAGAATGGCAGGCAGTGAGTAGTGGGATACCGCAAGGTTCAGTGCTAGGACCCCAGCTCTTTACAATATACATTAATGATTTGGACAAAGGAATTGAATGTAATATCTCCAAGTTTGCAGATAACACTAAGCTGGGTGGCAGTGTGAGCTGTGAGGAGGATGCTAAGAGGCGGCAGGGTGACTTGGACAGATTAGGTGAGTGGGCAAATGCATGGCAGATGCAGTATAATGTGGCTAAATGTGAGGTTGTTCACTTTGGGGCAAAAACAGGAAGGCAGAATATTATCAGAATGGTGACAGATTAGGAAAAGGGGAGGTGCAATGAGACCTGGCTGTCATGGTACACCAGTCATTGAAAGTTGGCATGCGGTGAAGAAGGCAAATGGCATGTTGGCCTTCATAGTGAGAGGATTTAAGTACAGGAGCAGGGAGGTCTTACTGCAGTTGTACAGGGCCTTGGTGAGGCCACACCTTGAATATTGTGTACAGTTTTGGTCTCCTAATCTGAGGAAGGACATTCTTGCTATTGAGGGAGTGCAGCGAAGGTTCACCAGACTGATTCCCGGGATGGCAGGACTGACATATGAAGAAAGACTGGATCGACTAGGCTTATATTCACTGGAATTTAGAAGAATGAGAGGGGACCTCATAGAAACATAAAAAATTCTGATGGGGTTGGACAGGTTAGATGCAGGAAGAATGTTCCCGATGTTGGGGAAGTCCAGAACCAGGGGTCACAGTCTAAGGATAAGGGGTAAACCAGTTAGGACTGAGATGAGGAAAAACTTCTTCACTCAGAGAATTGTGAACCTGTGGAATTCTCTACCACAGAAAGTTGTTGAGGCCATTTCGTTAGATATATTCAAAAGGGAGTTAGATGTGGCCCTTATGGCTTAAGGGGTCAAGGGGTATGGAGAGAAAGCAGGAATGGGGTACTGAAGTTACATGATCAGCCATGATCATATTGAATGGTGGTGTAGGCTCAAAGGGCCGAATGGCCTACTCCTGCATCTATGTTCTATGTTTCTATGTCACCAGACCCGCTTCCTCTAATAGGCGGGGAAACGCGCTGGGTGAGCTTAACAAGCCCTATTTATGAAAATTAATTTCACAGAGCGGGATGGAACCAGCAGCGGGGTCGTCCGCCATGGACCCGCCGAGGCGAGCAAAGTCCCACCCTGCATGTTCCATTGCAAACTGACCTGCAGACATCCTCTCAAATGCAACTAAACAAAGAACAGACAATGCCTGGAACACTGGACTTTATCTCATAAAGTCGTTTTACTGTGCACATATATATTTATAGCAGGTGCTTCTTTTTGAATCATTGTGCTTACCCCTGGTGCCTCACTGTGCTGCTTTAAACCTATCCTGATGCAGCGCTGAGGTGATATTAGAGGACCAGCGAAGCCAAAACAAGTGCTGATCACTGTTTCTGTGAAGAACTTTCTGATATTTGCGCTAAATTTACCTTTTACGAGTTTCACCTTTTGGTTTCTTGGCTACTGTCACAATTTAATTCTAAGTATTTTTTCAGGATTCCCTTTCCTACATAGATTACTATCTTATATTACCTCTAAAAGATCACCTTTCAGTTGTCTCCTTTCAAGCGCTGAAAAGTCTTGCTCCAGAAATCAGTGGTCAGTGGGTGATGTGCCTGCAACGGGTGCCCACAAATGAAGACCCGAGGCTGGCCGCAGCCTGCACCTACATAGAGTCCCCATCGCCTGTAGCGGGCATGTTTGTGCTAACGTGTTTTGCCTGCTATACACATTGGGCATTATACCTCCACCATCTGTAACACTCATGGGCCAGGAATTTCCGCTTTCGGTGCAATTGGCAATCTGTGTGCAAATTACCCTCTAAGTTGCGCAAGTTATAAGAAGTGTTTTTATGCTCAAGTTTCCGCTCAAACTCATTTGCACATTGCGCACATAAAATCTTACATGGACCAGCGCAAGGGGGCATTGTCTTGGAACATAGTTTAAAAAATATATTCCTTGATATAGTTAAGAGTGGTAACCTGGTGCAGTTTAATTAATACAGCTGAAAACAGGTTTATCACAAAAAATAAATTTTTTTTTTCAGACCCGAGTCTACCACCCGAGTAGCCTGATTTTAAGTAATTACAAATGACTTTAAAGCACTATCCGGAACCATTTACTAGTTACATTGGTGTAAATTTAAAAAAATAACATTTAAAGGCCTAGAAATTTACCTGGGCGGTGGCGCCAAACGGGCGATATCGGATTGGTCGCCCGTTATATGCAGCGCCTGATATTTATAAGAAATAGGAGCAGGAGTAGGCCATTTGGCCCCTCGAGCCTGCTCCGCCATTTAACAAGATCATGGCTGATCTGATCATGGACTCAGCTCCACTTCCCTGCCCGCTCTCCATAACCCTTTACTCCCTTATCACTCAAAAATCGTGACCTAAATTAGGGTTACCGCCCCCAAGAGCAAGTGGAGCACAAAATAATGCGTTCCACTTGCTCTGTGGGGCGCGAGCGGGTTGGAAGGAATCAGTGAGGGGCGCAACGATACACGGTGGGATGCGTAGTGCTGCCCCGTAGAAAGGGCCCTCCCCTTCATTAAAGCGGAGAGCCAAGCTGCCGATTCTGCCGGTCCCTACCTGGACCACCGGTAAGTTGGGAGATTTTTTTTTAAAGCGTCACCTCCCCTTTAATTTTTGCCCCGTGAGCGGCCTAAAGCCCGGTACGTGCTCCCTGAAGCTGTCACTGGCATCCCGGGGCGAAAACGGGTCGTTTCGCAGTGAAGCGGGTTGCTACCGGTTACTGCCGCTGCTAAACTCCCACGGAATTTCGCAGAAGTCGTTAGCGGCGCTGCGCCCAGGCGGAAAGTCATTTGCGCCCTGTAGGTGCCCCCCACCCCGCCCCGCCCCAGGGCCTTTTCCAAACCCAGCAAATGAGCGCAATTAGCGGAAACCTGCAATGGTGAGTTGTTCGATCTGGGGGGGTGGGGTCAGTTGTGTGGTTGGGGCCGGGTGCTCGCACAATGTTTTTTCAAACTAGCACAAAATATCGTGTTAACTCGGTTTGCGCTGGATGTAACTCCTTGATCTTTTGCACTGAGTTGGCCAATTTGGGGCGAATTGTGTTGAAAACGCCAGCGCAACCTAGCGGAAACTCCAGGCCAAGATATTTAGAAGAAAGAACTGATTTATCAACGAAATAGATTTAATACTAAAATGTCAACAACTGTACATAAAAAATGATCAAAATTCAGTATTTATTTGGATATTTTAGAATATTCCTTAGGTAGGTGTCATCAGAAAGCTGAAAACCAATGGATGACAAGAGAAACACAATTATTATGATAGACGGTACCTGTTGTGCTACAGTGAAGATAAAAGATTATCTGCTGGTAACTTTGTAGTTTGGACCTTAACAAGGTGCTACACTGCACTGCCCCCCAATCATCAAGATCCACGGCGCGGCCCTGGACAACGTGGACCAGTTCCCACATCCCAGGAATCTCTTATCAACAAGAGCAGTCATTGACGTCGAGATTCAACACCGCCTCCAGTGCACCACTGCAGCATTCGGCCGCCTGAGGAAAAGAGTGTTTGAAGACCAGGCCCTCAAAATTGCCACCAAGCTCATAGTCTATAGGGCTGTAGTAATACCTGGCCTTCTGTATGGCTCAGAGACATGGACCAGGTACAGTAGACACCTCAAGTCGCTGGAAAGATAGCACCAACGATGTCTCCACAAGATCCTACAAATCCCCTGGGAGGACAGACGAACCAACATTAGCGTCCTCGACCAGGCCAACATCCCCAGCATTGAAGCACTGACCACACTTGATCAGCTCCCAAGACTCCCAAAGCAAGCGCTCTACTCGGAACTCCTTCACGGCAAACGAGCCAAAGGTGGGCAGAGGAAATGTTACAAGGACAGCCTCAAAGCCTCCCTGATAAAGTGCAACATCTCCACTGACACCTGGGAGCCCCTGGCCAAAGACAGCCCTAAGTGGAGGAAGTGCATCCGGGAGGGCGCTGAGTTCCTTGAGTCTCATCGGCAAGAGCATGCAGAAAACAAGCGCAGGCAGCGGAAAGACCTTGCGGCAAACCAGTCCCACCCACCCCTTCCCTCAACAACTATCTGTCCCACCTGTGACAGAGTCTGTGGTTCTCATATTTTACTGCACAGCCACCTAAGAACTCATTTTAAGAGTGGAAGCAAGTCTTCCTCGACTCCGAGGGACTGCCTATGATGATGATGATGACTTACTTTGTTATTACAGACAGTGCTGAGCAATGCAAGCTGTAACTCGACACCATAACAGCAATAAGTTGATTTTATATAGCAGTTTGCATAATCAGACAAAAATTCACACTGAGCAAAGAAGGAGACATGAGGACAGGTGACCACATGCTTGGTCAAAGAGCTAGGTTTTAAGCAACATCTTATTGGAGTAGAGAGATATGGAGAGGTGAAGAGGCTTGGTGAGGGAATTCCAGAGCTTAAGGTCTAGATGGCTGAAGGCCTGGCCAATGGTAAAGGAAGTGGGGGATGTCATGTATTCAACCAGCATTGTAACCCATGTATAAACTGACCTAAGTTGTACACCGTCAGAACACTGACCACTAGGTGGGAGACACTCCTTACCTGGACCTTCAGGTATAAAAGGGGAAGCTCCACCCACCTTCATCACTTGAGTGCTAAGGAATAAAGGACAGGTCACAGACTGACCTTCTCTCAAGCATGTGCATTTATACTGTGTAGTAAGGATGTATCAATGGCGACAAGAAACTGGGATTTAAACCACGCGAGCATGGCCACTAGCAGAACAGACGAGAGGTACTGTGTTAAGGAATGGTTGGGACAGGGATTCAACATTGTTAAAGCATCACACAGTTCTCCAGGCAGACAAGGGCAGTCAGGCATGCCCCAACATGTAGACAAACCCAGAGGGGGAGTTCGACAGAGACAATGGCAAGCTGAACAGCGATTCACGCCATTGCAAGGGACAATGCGGCCAGTAATGGGGCCATCAACACCTGTTAATGGTGCACTCAAGGACAATAACAGGGGCAGTCAGGGACGATCGACTGGCAAGGGACCTTTTGTTTCAAACCGCAACTCATGCTGGAGGCGTGGAGGCATACATTCAGCCGGAGTTTACAGAGATGAGCAAAATACCTGCAGAAATTGCAGAAATGGACACTGGGGGAAATCGCTGGGAGCTGACGTTCAGCGAGTTCATGTGGAGCACGTATACAGTTCATACACCAGGACGCCACCGATAATGATGAAAGTGCTCCTCAATGGCATCCCAGTATCAATGGAGTTAGACACGGGTGCCAGCCAGTCCCTGATGGGTATCAAACAGTTCGAAAAGTTGTGGGCATCCAAGGCCAGGAGGCCAAAATTATCGCCGATTGACGCACAGCTACGGACTTACACAAAGCAGATCATTCTGGTGCTAGGCAGCGCCACGGTAGTCGTAACCCACAAAGATTCGGAGAACAGGTTGCCACTCTGGATTGTCCCAGGGGACGGTCCCGCACTACTGGGGAGGAGTTGGCTTGCTGTCATGAACTGGAAATGGGGCGATGTCAATGCAATTTCCTCTGTGGAGCGAGTAGCATGCTCACAGGTCCTGGACAAATTTGACTCATTATTTCAACCCGGCATTGGCACTTTCATGGGGGCCAAGGTAGTGATTCACATAAACCCGGACGCCAGACCAGTACACCACAAGGCCAGAGCGGTGCCGTACGTGATGCGGGAAAAGATAGAAGGCGAATTGGACTGCCTGTTGAGGGAAGGTATCATCTCACCAGTCGAATTCAGTGACTGGGCGAGCCCAATTGTGCTGGTGCTCAAGGCGGATGGGTTGGTCAGGATATGTGGCGATTACAAGGCCACCATCAATCGAGTGTCACTCCAAGACCAGTACCCGCTACCGAGAGCGGAGGACCTCTTTGCGATGCTATCCGGTGGCAAACTTTTTTCAAAATTGGACGTGACCTCAGCTTACATGACCCAAGAGCTGGCGAGTGAGTCGAAGAAGCTGACCACCATCACGACACACAAGGGGTTGTTTGAGTACAACAGATGTCCGTTCGGGATTCGCTCGGCCGCCGCGATCTTCCAACGAAATATGGAAAGCCTCCTCAAGTCGATTCCAGGGACGGTGGTTTTTCAGGACGACATCCTCATTACGGGTTACGATACTGAAGAACACCTCCACAGACTGGACCGGGTAGGTCTGCGATTGAAAAAGGCGAAGTGCGTCTTCCTAGCTCCAGAGGTAGAATTCCTGGGGATGAGGGTAGCAGCAGACGGGATCAGCCCTACTGCATCCAAGACGGAAGCGATCCAGAGAGCACCCAGACCCCGTAACACGATGGAGCTGCGTTCGTTCCTGGGGCTCCTGAACTATTTTGGTAACTTTCTTCCCAAATTGAACACGCTGCTAGAGCCGCTACACGTGCTCCAACGCAAAGGTCGCGAATGGGTCTGGGGGGACAGCCAGGAAAGGGCTTTTAATAGAGCACGCAATTTGTTATGTTCCAACAATCTGTTAACGCTGTATGACCCATGTAAGAAACTTGTGTTAACGTGCGATGCGTCGTCCTATGGTGTCGGGTGTGTGTTGCAGCATGTCAATGCCAAGGGTCAGTTACAGCCGATAGCTTATGCCTCCAGGAGTCTGTCCCAGGCAGAAAGGGGTTACGGGATGGTAGAAAAGGAGGCGCTCGCATGTGTATGTGCGATAAAGAAAATACACCAGTACCTGTTTGGCAGGAAATTTGAGCTGGAGACAGATCACAAACCCCGAACGTCCCTTTTGGCCGACAACAAGGCCATAACTGCAAACGCATCGGCCCGCATACAGAGGTGGGCACTCACGTTAGCTGCCTATGACTACACAATTCGGCACAGACTGGGCACCGAAAACTGCGCCGATGTACTCAGCAGGCTCCCACTAGCCACCACTGAGGGGGCTACCGAGCATGGTGCTGAGATGGTCATGGCTGTTGAAGCTTACGGAAGCGAAGGCTCACCCGTGACAGCCCGTCAGATTAAAGTCTGGACAAATAGAGACCCGCTATTGTCTCTAGTCAAGAAATGTGTCCTGAATGGAGACTGGACAGCCACGTACAGGGCATGCCCTGAGAAATTTAAACCATTTCACAGGCGCAAGGATGAACTCTCGATTCAGGCCGATTGCCTACTATGGGGAAACCGCGTAGTCATGCCCCAGATGGGCAGAGAGGTGTTCATCAGAGAACTCCACAATGAGCACCCGGGCATTGTCATGATGAAGGCAATTGCCAGGTCACACGTTTGGTGGCCAGGGATAGACGCAGATCTGGAACTTTGTGTTCGCAGGTGTAACACGTGTGCCCAGCTGGGCAATGCGCCCAGGGAAGCCCCCCTTAGCCCCTGGCCTGCCAAGCCTTGGTCACGCATCCATGTGGACTACGCAGGTCCTTTCATGGGGAAAATGTTTTTGGTTGTAGTAGACGCCTACTCCAAATGGATCGAGTGTGACATTTTAAATTCAAGCACATCCTCTGCCACGGTAGAAAGTCTATGGGCAATGTTCGCCGCCCACGGTCTACCGGACATCTTGGTCAGCGACAATGGACTATGCTTCACAAGCACTGAATTCCAGGACTTCATGGCAGACAATGAAATTAACCATGTTTGAACGGCATCGTTCAAGCCGGCCTCAAACGGCCAGGCAGAACGAGCAGTGCAGATAATCAAACAGGGGATGCTCAGAATCCAAGGGGGTTCCCTACAAACCCGCTTATCACGCCTCCTGTTGGCCTATAGATCCCGACCACACTCGCTCACAGGGGTTCCACCCGCAGAGCTACTAATGAAAAAGACGCTCAAAACCCGGTTATCCCTTATACATACCACCATGAAAGAAATTGTCGAGAGCAGGCGCCAGTCACAATATCACTACCATGACAGGAATGCGAGGGCGCGATGTATTGATGTAAATGATCCTGTTTTTGTCCTCAACTACGCTGCAGGCACTGTGGTTGCCAAAGAGGGAAATAGGATTCTGGTAGTTAAACTTACCAATGGACAAATCTGCCGCAAACATGTGGATCAAACAAAAAGGAGGTTCAGCGACCCCATAGAAGAAGCAGAGGAAGAACACGATATAGGGTTCACTCCACCACAGGTGACCGAACACCGGAACCAAAGGGAGGAGAGCCCAGTCACTGTGGGCAGTCCGGACAGGCCTGAGGCACCGCAAACAGCAGACACTCAGGCCAGCGCCCAACAACCGGAGCCCCAACTCAGGCGCTCTACAAGGGAGCGTAAACCACCAGAGAGACTCAACCTGTGATCCCAATAAGACTTTGGGGGGGGGGGAGGTGATGTCATGTATTCAACCAGCATTGTAACCCATGTATAAACTGACCTAAGTTGTACACCGTGAGAACACTGACCATTAGGTGGGAGACACTCCTAACCTGGACCTTCAGGTATAAAAGGGGAAGCTCCACCCACCTTCATCACTTGAGTGCTAAGGAATAAAGGACAGGTCACAGACTGACCTTCTCTCAAGCATGGGCCTCGTGTGCATTTATACTGTGTAGTCAGGATGTATCAGGGGATGCACAAAAGGTGTGAGTTGGAGCAATGCAGGGTTCTTGGAGGGCTGTTGGCAATGCTAAGCTGCAGTCTGGAGGTGCTGCACTGGCTGCTCACTAGCTTCTACAGGGAAGAAACCGTGCATGAGCGAAAATTAAAATGGGCCATGCACCCAGTTAAAGGGACCACCGCTAAAAAAAAATTAGAGGGAACATTGGTTGTAGGGCTGGAGGAGGTTACACAGATAGGGAGGGGGCGAGGGCACGGAGTGATTTGAACACGGGGATGAGAAATTTAAAATTGAGACATTAGTGGACCGACACTCAATGCAGGTCAGCAAGCACAGTGGTGATGGGCAATGTTCCCTTTAAGCTGTGCAGCCATGTGTCTTCTTGCTGGGGAACAGTGGATGTCATGGAGAGATCTGAGAAAGGTCAAAAAACTACACTGCAACCACCCCACCCCCAAGTGAAACTTGCAGAAAATAATCTACAGAAATGGGAGATATCATCTAATAAAGCACAGCAATAATAAAGGAACAAAATTAAATTTCCCTCAGGGGTTTTCAGTCTGTATATTACAGAACTGTTAGACCCATGCATATGTATGTACCCATTTACTACCTTTGTCTGTCTCAGAATTGTGCTTTTTAAATAATATGCAAATCAATTTTGAAATTTCCTCCACTACTCTCCCAAGTCTGCAGCTCCACAGATACCAGCACTGTCCGGTATTTCCCCAAGTGACCATTCTTCCTTTATAAGCTTTGTTCGTGAGCGCCAGCAAACAATTCAACAGTGCAGTGCATCACAGCCGAGTCTCACCTTTTTCTCACACAATGTTCACAAACACACTTTCCAGGTACTGTAAGTGCCCCCTTGGCTCAGTGGTGACACTCCTGCCTCCGATTTAGAAAGTCGTGGGTTTGAGCCTCACTTCAGCACATAACCTAAGATGACAATTCAGCGCACTACTGAGGGAGTGCTGCATCATCGGGGGAGCAGACTTTCAGATGAAATGTTAAACTGAGACCTTTTCTATCTGTTTTCATGTTGAAACGAGATTTGCATCAAAGGATGATGTCATCAAGAATTATCCGAAGGTGTTCTGTGAAACGGGCAGTCCGATCCAAGGCTTCAAGGCGAGTGTCAGGGTACAGAAGGACGCTCGATCGGTTTACTGCAAGCCACGTCCAGTACCATATGCACTCAAGGAGAAAGTTGAGCAAGAACTCAAAAGACTGGAGACTAAGAACATTATTTCTATAGATCTATGTAATTTGGGCTACACCTATTGTTTTTGTACCTAAGTCCGATGGTAAGGTAACATTGTGCGGTGATTATAAAGTAACCGTAAACCAGGTTCTAGAGGGTAATCTCCCCAATACATTGCTAAATGTAGGTGATTTGTTCATAACAGGTGACAGGTGGTCAGATCTTCTAAAAGTTGGATCTTACAAATGCCTACTTGCAACTTGAACTAGATGAGGAGTCTAAGTCATGCTTGACTATAAATACTCATCTAGGCCTATATCAATTTAATAGGCTACCATTCGGAGTGTCTTCTGTCCCTGCCATATTCCAAAGGGTGATGAACCAGATTTTGCAAGGTATTGAAGGGGTAGTATGTTATTTGGATGACATACTAATTTCAGCACCAAATAGGCAAATTCATAATAACATATTGAATGAAGTCCTCAAACGGCTAGAGAAACGCAGAGTACGAGTGTCTGCTCACAAGTGTGAGTTATTTCAAAACTCCGTGCAGTACTTAGGGTACAGAGTAGACAAAGATGGTTTACATGCAACCAAGGGAAAGCTGGATGCAATCAGAAATGCACCCACTCCCAAGAATGTCACTGAACTTCAATCATTTTTGGGTCTTTTGAACTATTATGGGAAGTGAAGAGATCGCAAAGTTTCTGTTTAAAGAATGGACTCAGTCGAGAATATTTCATGGACTTTATGGGTTTTTCTAACGGTATTTTCCCTGTGATTGGATCACCCCGTGCAGGGAAGTGAAAAAAAAACGGTTTTGTTAAAACTCCAGAGGCCGCGCATGGCAGTTAGCTGTGACAAAAGAACTGTCAGTCATCCAGAACGGATTTGCCCCCCAGTCACAGCTAAAGGAAGGGGGCCATGAATATTGACAAAAGAGCTGTTGGCCAGGAAGGGGGGCCATTGACAAAGCCACTCTAATATGCAAAAGCACCTCTCACCTCCATCTCAGAAGGAGAAACATGACAATGAACCCACCAGCCTGGCCAGCCATATAGGAGCCAAGTCTTTCCCAACACAAAGGCTCAGAGAGATGCCCAGTTTAAGGGCCATCAGCCCAATGCATATGGGTTGGATGGCCCATCAATGACTAAGTACCCGTGCTTAGAAACAAAGGGGTTTTAAAGATCGGCGGGAAAGATAGGGATAGCAAAACTCCCATAAAGACCGAGTCTTTTCCACTTTATTTTTAGCCAAGCTTGAAGCTTGTAGCTTGCAGTTTGTATCTAGAGAGAGCCCTCTCTCCCTCTAGCTCTCGCTACACCAAGATCGATGTACCAGGAGGAAGTCGCAGAAGAAGCTACCGAGACTAAAGACCAGGCAATAACTTCCCGCAGCTAAGCTAAAGAAAGGAAACCGGCTGGTGTGGTGGTGAGCATGATCGAGAGTGTCCCAAGCCAGTAACCAGATATCCCAGGCAAGCTGGGTAAGGGCTCAGGGTTTTCTCAGAAGTGAAGCTTTTCAGGGCTATTCTGCAGGGGGGGGGGGGGGGGGAATTTGTTGGTAGGAGTAGGGTTAGCATCTGCCAGGGAATTACTGTATGTTACTAGGTCTCATTTCTGTACTGTATGTATGTTGTATGTAACCTGGATTTTATTCTCCACAGAGACAGTGACTTCGTTTAGTAGTGCATGTTTTAGTCAGTGTGTGTTAGACCAAATAAATATAAGTACGATTTTTCACCGAAGCCTTCCTGTCTGTGACTCATTTCATTTACACTTTGAATAATAATTCCCGGGTCTAGAACTTTTGTAAGGCGGGGGCGATTGGAACCGTCCGTCTAGCAATTGGGCTAGGATCAAAACTGCTTACAGAAGTTCCTACCAAATTTGGCTACAGTATTATATCCATTGAATAAACTATTGAAAAAACAGGTCCATTGGAAGTGGTCAGAAGAATGCGATACAGCATTCAAGGAGTGTAAAAGCAAATTGGTAGAGAGCACCATGTTAGTTCACTATGACGTATCTAAGCAGATCAAGCTAGCATGTGATGCCTCTCTGTATGGAGTTGGGGCAGTGATCTTTCATGTACTACATAGTGGGGAGGAGAGACCAATTGCTTTTGGTTCACGCACTCTCAGTGCCAGTGAGTGTAATTATGCGCAAATCGAAAGGGAAGTTTTGGCATTAATTTTTGGGGTCAAGAAGTTCCATAAATACTTGTATGGTCATAAGTTTACCATCATTACGGACCATAAGACCCTGAGAGCAATCCTCAATCCAAAGTCCCCAGTTCCAACATTAACTGCAGCCCGAATACAGAGATGGGCTTTGATTTTATCAGCATATACATCTGACATTGAATACAGATGATCAGCTGATCACAGTAATGCTGCTGCTATGTCTAGATTCCCTTTCCTATCACAAGTTACACCCGATAGGGAAGAAGTGTTCTATTTTTCATACAACTCTTTCCATTGGAAACAAAATTAACCAGTTAAGTCAAGTGCCCCCTGATCTGGGGAACACTCCAGACACTTTTCAACAGACACTTGTGGGGTTTTTTTGTAATTTTTTTGGGGGGCATTAAAATCATAAATTTTACAAGTGCCCCCTATAAAAGGGGAGGGGGACACTAAAACTGGCAATTAAAACAAATTAAACTTTAAAACATATAAAATCAAATTAAAATTTGGTTGCCGGGGGTAACGATGCACTCCAGTCCCTCCGGCGCCCACCTCTCGCGGAAGGTCGCGAGCATACCTGTGGACACTGCGTGCTCCATCTCTAAGGACACCCTGGCCGGGATGTAGGCACGGAAAAGAGGCAGGCAGTCGGGCTGAACGATCCCCTCGACCGCCCGCTGCCTGGACCGGCTGATGGCACCCTTGGCCGTGCTCTATTTTTCATACATTGATGAACTGCCAGTCACAGCTGAAGAGCTAGGTAGAGCAACTAAACATGACCCAGTTATGTCAAAGGTGTATGATTATATTGCAAATGGCTGGCCAAACCAGGTAACAGACAAAGATATTCATCCATTCTTCATTCGTAGGAATGAACTATCAGTCAATAAAGATTGTATCATGTGGGGTGTAAGAGTGGTTATACCAAATAAATTCAGGTCCAAATTATTAGGAGACCTCCATGACCAGAACCTGGGAATGTGCTTCACCAAGAGTTTTTCACGCAGTTACTTATGGTGGCCAGGTCTAAATAAAGATATAGAGCACATCGGCAGTCAGTAGACGACATGTCAATCGGTAAGCAAGAAGCCACCATCAGTACCAGGGTGTGGCAAAGACTACATATCCATTTTGTTGAGCTAGAAGGACAGCAATTGTTCATTGTGATTGATAGCCATTCGAAGTGTTTCCAATATGGAAAATAACAACAAGTAAAACATTAGACATTTTACGAAGAATATTTTCTTCATTTGGCCTCCTAGAAGAAATTGACCACAATTTTGTTCAGAAGAATTTGCACAGTTCACGAGCAAAAATGGTGTGAAACATACCAAGGTTACACCGTACCACCCTGCTTCAAATGGTGCAGCAGAGCGCACACTAATTTGTGAAATGTGCCCTCATCAAACAGATGTTGGATCCAAATCCAAAGAAACGACAATTGTCATTGGACCACAAATTGGCTAATTTTCTAATTACATATCGTAATACTCCTCATACAACTACTGGTAGAATACCAGCAGAGTTGTTTCTCAAACGACAGCCACGAACCAGATTCTCATTGTTAAAACCAAACGTGGCACAGTCCGTAGAAGAGGAACAATTAAGACAGAAAGAGAATCATAATAGAGGTAGAGTAAAAGAAAGAAATGTGAAATTAAACCAGAAGGTGAGAGTGAAGAATGGTTAAAGTGGTTACCAGAAAGAGTGGTGAGAATATGTGGTCTTCGCACATACTTGGTCAAGATGTATGATCATGGACAGGGTTAGGTTTGTTCACATTGATCATATTTTACCTACAGACATAAAAGTAGTTGAAGGTGGGAATGATTCGATTATTTCTAACTCATCAGATAGTTTTGATACAAGTAAAGTACCAGTAGCATATCCTACATCCAATGTACTGCAACCAAAACCAAGAGGAAGTCAGAATGTAAGTCCGAGTCAGGCAGACAAACAGTCTGAAGTTGTAAAGAGTTCAAATGGAAATCAAGGGCATCCCTTAGAGGAAAACTTTCCTCAGGACCAGCCTCGAATGAGTCTAAGTTCGACACCATGTTTGGAAGGTTCTGTTCGAGAGTGAAGGTATCCTCTTCAAAACAGAAAACAAGTGGTTAAGCTTGATTTGTAAATATGGCAAAATAAGTCCATATCTTTTGTTATGTATAACCATACAAGTTATGTATGATGATTAGTTTGCTATGATTACTTCTTCAATAAGGAGGGAGAAGTGTAATATATCTAGCTCCATCTGGTGGACTACTGTGGCACTGCAGCCAGTGCTGTTTACAATAATAAAGAGGGAACAGGTCACCTGACTAGGTTCCTGATGTTAACAGCCATCTTACAGCTTATGTGCGTTTGTGAGTTGTACTGAATATATAATAATGGCGAGGCTGACATTTAAATCCTCACACCCTTGGAGGCGAGGGTCGAGGCGCTTGTGGGCAGACATGGTGCCTTCCCGGTGGCATAGGGCACTAGCGATGCTGATAAGGGTAAGTGAAGGCCCTTCTTTAATATTATCGCTCCCTGAATGCTCCTGCACCTACTGTGCCTTTCCCTCTGAAAATCTTTTACTTGCAGGCTCCATGTGTTAATTTTCCCACCACCCCCTCATGGCAGCCCTTCTCCCATTTATGTTTGCAGATAGGCCACCGGTACTGGCGATGCTGATGTGGGCAGCATGGGTAAGTGAAGACCTTCCTTCAATGCTATTGCTTGATGCTTGCAGATGAGAGGCCGAGTTCTGCTGAGGAGGACTCAAGACGAGCCCATTGATGTTGCGGCATATGAAAGAAGGGTGGAGGCCATGCATTCCCAGATGTTGGGGGCACTGGCAAGGGTGCCAGAGAGGCTGTCCGAAGTGGTGAGGAGTGTGGAGTCCACCTCCCGCCTAGTCCACAGCTCTGCGTATTCCATGGAGCCCATCATTGCCAGTGTGCAGGCCATGATGGACTTCCAGAGAGGATGATGCTCCTGTTGAGACACCGTCGCGAGGCCTGGAGGGGACCTTTGATGACAATGAGACAGAGCAACATCCTGACACCATTGATGACATTAAGGGATCCAGAATTGCTGACACCCTTGATCTCACTCTATCTTTTGGGGACCTGTCCCATGAGGAAGGGGAAGAGGAGGAAACTGCTGGCAGCACCACATCACTGCTTCCACCCACACATCCGCCAGCTCAGATACTGGGAGTGCGCGGTCCAATCTAGTCCAGCTAGCACAGGGGTCTGCACTGGGTGTTGCACCGGGGCCTAGTGGGCTGCAGCATGGTGACGGGGCTAGGCAACCTCAGGTGCCACCTCTCCGGTGGGGGGAGAGACCACACCGGAGTTCTGCTGAGGAGGACTCAAGACGAGCCCATTGATGTTGCGGCATATGAAAGAAGGGTGGAGGCCATGCATTTCCAGATGTTGGGGGCACTGGCAAGGGTGCCAGAGAGGCTGTCCGAAGTGGTGAGGAGTGTGGAGTCCACCTCCCGCCTAGTCCACAGCTCTGCGTATTCCATGGAGCCCATCATTGCCAGTGTGCAGGCCATGATGGACTTCCAGAGAGGCCGTGTAGCTCCAGATGTGAGACTGCAACTCGCAGGTAATGTGGCAGCTGCCATTCCAGCACAAGCACGAGGGAATGAGCACGTCGGTGCTGGATTGGAGAAAATGGCCGCAGCCCTGGAAGCTCAGAATGCTCTTTATGCACTCTGTGTAATAGGCTGCGGAGCATCTTACTGCTGTCATCTCTGGTGGTTTTGAGACTCTGGCTGCTCTCATGCAGTCTCGGCTCGATATCACCCAACACCTCAGTGTTGCCTTCGTGACTGGGTCCACCACCAGGACCTTGCGGTGTGGTGCCACAGCACCGACCTGAGCTCCCTCAGATTGGTGATGGTGGTATTGTGCCGCCCCCGGTGAGTGACTCAGGCTCCTTGGACCAGGATAGGGATGATGTGCTCCCTCAGGATCGCAGCATTCCTGGCCCCAGACCTGTTCACTCCGTCAGTGCCTCCACGCATGGACTCACCTGAGCCAAGCCAGACTGAACCCTCCCAGGAGGGTGATGACCAGTCTGCAGCTGGGCCTTCCAGGCCCAAAGCTGCTTGAGGGCGTCCTAGAAGGACATCTGAAGCTTCCACACAGGAAACACAGCAACCTTCCCACACCCATGAGGCAGCCACAGGGGAGACACTGAAGCACAGTAGTAGGGTAGGCACATGTAAGAGGGGTTATATGGATATGCACAAGGGTGGCAAATGATGTATAGCTGTTACTTTTCTGTACTGTTTTTTGTTGTGTTAGTTGTTTGGAATGATTTTGATGATGTATTAAATCTTTATTTTTTGCACCTATATCTGGCCAGGTATATAATGTGACGGTGGCCAATGATGTATCAAGGCATTCATTGGGATAGCCATGGAAACTAGAAGGTGAAGGCTCATGTCGGGATGAAGTTATCTGAATCTAGCAGCAATCAGACGTGTCTGCACTTCCCTTGCAGGGTTGGGATGGCGATGACACCTCCTGGATATCTCGCGATGCGTATCCTAGTCCTCCACCTCCTGCTGCCCAGGAGGCCAGTGATGGCCTCACCTTGGCGACATTTATTTCACTTCACACTGTGCACCCTGACTGCCACATGATGCACCAGGTTGGCATCACCCTACACCAGCTCCATAAGGTACCCCTGCAATGTCCAATCCATTTCTTTCACACTCCTTCACCATTGTGGGAGGTTCCCTAATATCTCACCATTCACTACAACTCACGAAACTACTTCCAAAGTTGCCCACTATAATATATATAGCTCCACCCAGTGGACTACTGTGGTAGTCAGCCATTGTTGTTTACAAAAGAATAAAGAATAGGTCACATGACAGGTTCCTGAAGTTATCAGCCATCTTAGAGCCTGTGTGTTTGTGAGGTCATGCAGAGGATGTCACATTTGGCGATGAAGGATAGGATTTCTGGATAACCTAGCTGAAATTTTTGTTGGTGGATGATTCAGGCAACCGACAGAGAGACTTTGAGGGCTTCTTTGTTTTGATTAACAGCTACAAATCCAAGGTAAATTACAAGCACACTTGGCTGAAATGCCAGAGTCCAGATGGCACGCCTATGGAACTAATAGGGTACTTGGGTGAGTTTCAACGTCACCGTGAAACTTTCGGAGTGTATGTGGAGCGGCTAGAAATGTTTTTCACCGCGAATAGTATCATCGAAGTCCCCGATGATGAAAACCGTAACTGGATTGTGTTGGAAAGAAAACGGGTTATTTTCTTAACTGAAGTAGGCTCGGAGGTGTATGAAACCCTTAAAATTTGCTTGTGACTGTCAAGACAAAGGACACATCACTTAAACATAGAACAGCACGACAGTCCTGAGCCCCTGGAAATTGCTGAAAGTTATCATTTTGGAATACGAGATCAGTAAACCAACGAAAGTATCGGTGATTACATTGTAGCATTAAAAAAGCTATCTATTCACTGTCATTTCAGAAACTTTCAGGACCGAGCATTGCGTGGCCGCTTTGTTTGTGAGATGGAAAATGAAGCGATCAGCAGAAGGTTGTTGACAACTCCTAAACTGACTTTTGATTTAGACAGCTATGTCAATGGACATAGTTGACCAATATTCCCGAGAATTTTGGAGCATTTTGAGTCGTCAGACAACCGAGGTGAATCGCCTGCAGGTTAAAAGTAAAAGGCAGTTGGGCCCCAAGATCTCACAAACTGGCCAAGATAACATTACATTGAAGTTATGCTATGGGTGCCTGAGACAACACATTGCTCAAAGTTGTCCATATGTGAAGGCAGAGCATTTCTTCTGCAGGAAAACTGGGCATCTTGCAAAGGCATGCCGACTGAAGAGTAAACCAACTCTAAAGGCTATAAGTAGAAATTCCCAGAGACTACATAGAATGGAAGAAAAGCAACACAATGAAGAGATACGCATCATCAGGAGCACGAGGGTATCTAACAGCAATTCAAAAAGTATCATCATCCAAGTAGATGTTGCAGGAAACTAGATACTCATGGAAATCGACAGTGTGCATCCGTGAGCGTAGTACCGGAATCGCTCTATCTCGACAAGTTGTGTGATTTCCCATTGAAGAAATCCAAAATAGAGCTGCGAGGCTACTCCGAAGAGAACATTTTTGAGGATGTTTCCAGTAGAGTGGACAAGGGAGAACCAGTTGATGTGGTGTATTTGGACTTTCAGTAGGCTTTCGACAAGGTCCCACACGAGAGATTAATGTGCAAAGTTAAAGCACATGGGGTAGTGTGCTGACGTGGATTGAGAACTGGTTGGCAGACAGGAAGCAAAGAGTAGGAGTAAATGGGTACTTTTCAGAATGGCAGGCAGTGACTATTGGGGTACCGCAAGGTTCTGTGCTGGGGCCCCAGCTGTTTACATTGTACATTAATGATTTAGATGAGGGCATTAAATGTAGTATCTCCAAATTTGTGGATGACACTAAGTTGGGTGGCAGTGTGAGCTGCGAGGAGGATGCTATGAAGCTGCAGAGTGACTTGGATAGGTTAGGTGAGTGGGCAAATGCATGGCAGATGAAGTATAATGTGGATAAATGTGAGGTTATCCACTTTGGTGGTAAAAACAGAGAGACAGACTATTATCTGAATGGTGACAGATTAGGAAAAGGGGAAGTGCAACGAGACCTGGGTGTCATGGTACATCAGTCATTGAAGGTTGGCATGCAGGTACAGCAGGCGGTTAAGAAAGCAAATGGCATGTTGGCCTTCATAGCGAGGGGATGTGAGTACAGGGGCAGGGAGGTGTTACTACAGTTGTACAGGGCCTTGTTGAGGCCACACCTGGAGTATTGTGTACAGTTTTGGTTTCCTAACTTGAGGAAGGACATTCTTGCTATTGAGGGAGTGCAGCGAAGGTTCACCAGACTGATTCCCGGGATGGCGGGATTGACCTATCAAGAAAGACTGGATCAACTGGGCTTGTATTCACTGGAGTTCAGAAGAATGAGAGGGGATCTCATAGAAACGTTTACAATTCTGATGGGGTTAGACAGGTTAGATGCAGGAAGAATGTTCCCAATGTTGGGGAAGTCCAGAACCAGGGGACACAGTCTAAAGATAAGGGGTAAGCCATTTAGGACCGAGATGAGGAGAAAGTTCTTCACCCAGAGAGTGGTGAACCTGTGGAATTCTCTACCACAGAAAGTTGTTGAGGCCAATTCACTAAATATATTCAAAAAGGAGTTAGATGTAGTCCTTACTACTCGGGGGATCAAGGGGTATGGCGAGAAAGCAGGAATGGGGTACTGAAGTTGCATGTTCAGCCATGAACTCATTGAATGGCGGTGCAGGCTCAAAGGGCCGAATGGCCTACTCCTGCCCCTATTTTCTATGTTTTTATGTTTCTATTCCTGTGGTAGGTCATATCACCGTACCGGTGAACTACAAGGATCAATTTCAGAGCTTGCCTCTCTTAGTAATGGCAGGAGACAAGCCTGCCTTACTAGGTCGAAATTGGTTGGGATCACTGAAGCTGGATTGGAATGAGATTTTTCATATTCAAACGAGATTTGCATCGAAGGATGATGTCATCAAGAATTATCCGAAGGTGTTCAATGAAACAGGCAGTCCAATCCAAGGCTTCAAGGCAAGTGTCAGGGTAAAGAAGGAAGCTAGACCAGTTTACTGCAAGCCATGTCCCATACCATATGCACTCAAGGAGAGAGTTGAGCAAGAACTCAAAAGACTAGAGACTGAGAACATTATCTCTAAGATAGATCTATGTAATTGGGCTGCACCCAATTTGTTACTGTACCTAAGTGAGATGGTAATGTAAGCTTATGTGGGGATTATAAGGTAACCGTAAACCAGGTGCTAGAGGGTAATCTCCCCAATACATTGCCAAATGTATTAGAGTTGTTCACAATGCTGACAGGTGGTCAGATCTTCTCAAAGTTAGATCTCATAAATGCCTACATACAACTTGAACTAGATGAGAAGTCCAAGTCATGCTTGACTATAAATACTCATCTAGGCCTATATCAATTTAATAGGCTACCATTTGGAGTGTCTTCTGTCCCCGCCAAATTCCAAGAGGTGATGAAGCAGATTTTGGAAGGTATTGAAGGGGTAGTATGTTATTTAGATGACACTCATTTCTGCAACAAACAGGTAAATCCATAATAACATAGTGAATGAAATGCTCAAACGGCTAGAGAAGCATAGAGTACGAGTGACTGCTCGTAAGTGTGAGTTATTTCAAAACTCCAAACTCAGTGGAGTACTTAGGGCACAGAGTAGACAAAGATGGTTTATAGTCAACTAAGGGAAAGCTGGATGCAATCAGAAATGCATCCACTCACAAGAATGTCACTGAACTACGATCATTTTCAGGTCTTTTGAATTAATATGGGAAGTTTCTACCAAATTTGGCTACAGTGTTACATCCACTGAATGAACTGTTGGAAAAACAGGTCCATTGGAAGTGGTCAAAAGAATGCATTGCAGCATTCAAGGAGTGTAAAAGCCAATTGGTAGAGAGCACCATGTTAGTTCACTATGACGTATCTAAGGAGATCAAGCTAGCATCTGAGGCCTCTCAATATGGAGTTGGTGCAGTGATCTTTCATGTACTACATATTGGGGAGGAGAGACCAATTGCTTTTGCTTCACACATCCTCAATGCCAGTGAGCGTAATTATGCGCATATCGAAAGGGAAGTTTTGGCATTCATTTTTGGGGTCAAGAAGTTCCATAAATACTTGTATGGTCATAAGTTTACCATCGTTAAAAAAAAAGGAGGGAGAGAGAAAACAGGGAATTATAGACCGGTCAGCCTGACATCGGTAGGGGGTAAAATGATGGAATCAATTATTAAGGATGTCATAGCAGTGCATTTGGAAAGAGGTGACATGATAGGTCCAAGTCAGCATGGATTTGTGAAAGGGAAATCATGCTTGACAAATCTTCTGGAATTTTTTGAGGATTTTTCCAGTAGAGTGGACAAGGGAGAACCAGTTGATGTGGTGTATTGGACTTTCAGAAGGCCTTCGACTTGGTCCCACACAAGAGATTAATGTGCAAAGTTAAAGCACATGGTTTTGGGGGTAGTGTGCTGACGTGGATTGAGAACTGGTTGGCAGACAGGAAGCAAAGAGTAGGAGTAAATGGGTACTTTTCAGAATGGCAGGCAGTGACTAGTGGGGTAACGCAAGGTTCTGTGCTGGGGCCCCAGCTGTTTACATTGTACATTAATGATTTAGACGAGGGGATTAAATGTATTATCTCCAAATTTGCGGATAACATTAAGTTGGATGGCAGTGTGAGCTGCGAGGAAGATGCTATGAGGCTGCAGAGTGACTTGAATAGGTTAGGTGAGTGGGCAAATGCATGGCAGATGAAGTATAATGTGGATAAATGTGAGGTTATCCACATTGGTGGTAAAAACAGAGAGACAGACTATTATCTGAATGGTGACAGATTAGGAAAAGGGGAGGTGCAACGAGACCTGGGTGTCATGGTACATCAGTCATTGAAGGTTGGCATGCAGGTACAGCAGGCGGTTAAGAAAGCAAATGGCATATTGGCCTTCATAGCGAGGGGATTTGAGTACAGGGGCAGGGAGGTGTTACTACAGGTGTACAGGGCCTTGGTGAGGCCACACTTGGAATATTGTGTACAGTTTTGGTCTCCTAACTTGAGGAAGGACATTCTTGCTATTGAGGGAGTGCAGCGAAGGTTCACCAGACTGATTCCCGGGATGGCGGGACTGACATATCAAGAAAGACTTGATCAACTGGGCTTGTATTCACTGGAGTTCAGAAGAATGAGAGGGGATCTCATAGAAACGTTTAAAATTCTGACGGGTTTAGATGGGTTAGATGCAGGAAGAATGTTCCCAATGTTGGGGAAGTCCAGAACCAGGGGTCACAGTCTACGGATAAGGGGGAAGCCATTTAGGACCGAGATGAGGAGAAACTTCTTCACCCAGAGAGTGGTGAACCTGTGGAATTCTCTACCACAGAAAGTTGTTGAGGCCAATTCACTAAATATATTCAAAAAGGAGTTAGATGTAGTCCTTACGACTAGGGGGATCAAGGGTTATGGCGAGAATGCAGGAATGGGGTACTGAAGTTGCATGTTCAGCCATGAACTCATTGAATGTCAGTGCAGGCTCGAAGGGCCGAATGGCCTACTCCTGCACCTATTTTTTATGTTTCTATGTTTCTATGTTACAGCCCATAAGCCCCTGACAGCAATCCTCCATCCAAAGTCCCCAGTTCCAACATTAGCTGTAGCCCGAATGCAGAGATGGGCTTTGATTTAGTCAGCATATACATCTGATATTGAATACAGATGATCAGCTGATCACAGTAATGCTGCTGCTGTGTCTAGATTGCCTTCCCCATCACAAGTTACACCCGATAGGGAAGAAGGGTTCTATTTTTCATGCATTGATGAACTGCCAGTCACAGCTGAAGAGATTGATAGAGCAACCAAACGTGACCCAGTTATGCCAAAGGTGTATGATTACATCGCAAATGGCTGGTCAAATTAGGTATCAGAGAAAGATATTCATCCATTCTTCATTTGTAGGAATGAATTATCAGTCGATAAAATTGTATCATGTGGGGTGCAGGAGTGGTTATACCAAATAAATTCAGGTCCAAATTATTAGGAGAGCTTCATGACAAGCACCTGAGAATATGCTTGACCAAGAGTTTTGCATGCAGTTAGTTATGGTGGACAGGTCAAGATAAAGGTCAAGGGCTAGATTTTACACTTTCGTGCAGCTCGCCCAAAAATGAGTGTTTCTTCCGGCGTGGGCAATAAAAATGGATTTTCAGATCGCTGGTTTGTCGCCTATTCGCAAAGCTCCTAGTTTCTATTTTAAAAATTGGCCGTTACCGCGAGTGATATGAAATGGGTGTTTGTGTTAAATATCTCTGACCTTCTGCCGTAAAGTGCCGTCGTCCTTAGCAATGGCATGGCAACGCTCGATTCCCGCGATTCAGGAGATCAAGGGTCATCATTACATGCGCATAAGAGGAGACAGAGCGAGAGGGAGCGGGGAGGGAGTGAAGGCGTGTGTGGGTGTGGTGTGGCTGCTTTGGGAGGAAGGAGAAAAAAACTTAGCTGTTACCAGCCAGATATTTCCCGAATTTGTTGCCTATAATGGAGTGAGAGAAGGAGGCATCACAGCATGCTGTGGAGACTGACGCTGGCTAGAGCAGTGAGGCGGGAGAGGAACACATTGGAGGACGCAGAAGAGCGAGGAGGTTCTTGGACGAAGCAAATGCCTCCCTCTTGCAGGAGGTCAGTCTCCGTGACCGTACCTAGCAAAGATATCACACAATGATCTCATGCCATGTCGCCCTATTATCTTTTACAGAAGAAGCTATCGACGAATAGGTCCGAGTAGAGGCGAAAGGGTGGGGGGCCACCAGTCACCAGCGACATCACTGACCTGGAGGAGCGGGTGCTCACACTAGTGGGGAGGCACTCCCGGACGGCCACGCAGGCAGCTGCAGACCCTGAAGTGATGCCACTTGAGTAAATCTTACACAATTGCATGATTTAAAGTCAATTGCTGCCACACCCACTCATATCCAAACAATAATATATAATAGATGGTGTCTTAAATTGTCCTATAAATAATGCTGGCCTCATGAGAATCATTGCAATGCAGAATGTGTTGATGGTCATGTAATGTGATATCTGTGATGATTTTGACAGCAGTGGTGCGTTTGTAGTGCATTTGCTGTGTGTAGCGCTGGACTCACCTCGTGACCCTAACACCCCCTTCTCCTCTAATAACCTCATTTGTGTTTTGCAGCTCAGTCAGCAGTGCGTCACAAGGCAAGACCACAGAGGCCAGAAGGTGGGGGCGCGGGGCCGGAATCGGCGGATGATCCTCCATCTGCTGCTGAAGAGGTTCGATTCTCGCCCGTCACTCAGCTGGGTCTGTTCTCCACGGATGTGAGCGCGAACTTTGAGGAGTCTGCATCGCCTGGCTCCAGAAGGCATTCCACACTAAGGCCATCTTCTGCTTCTCCGGCCATTCCCGCCTCCACTCTGGAGGTACCGGGCCCAAGCACCTCGCCAAAGGGCACCCCTTTTGTCCCCAGGACGGCGCCGACCCCGCGGATGTTTCGTGGACGCGGCAGGTCTGGTCCACGAGCGCCAGATGAGAGCGGAGAGATGGTACAGTTGTCCAGGAGGACTGTAGACATCGGTGACCAGATCCTAAATGCATTGGGCGGCATATCCCGACAGCTGGCCAGAATCTCCGGGACTATGACGGAGTACGTTCCGCGGATGGCGGAGGCCCTGGAGGCGATAGGCAAGAACACTGCTGGCACAGGCTTCCCAGCGGTCCCAGAGCGCGGCACTCCACCCCTAGGTTCCGCACCCCCAGTGCTAACGACAGATGAGAGGCAGGAGCAAGATCCTGCTTCCGGATCCGAGAATGTTCCCACCTCAGTACACTCCCGGCTCCCGTACCCATGCAACCATCGGCTCTGCCTTCATCCCCCCCAATGAGGCACCGCCTAAGGAGCTCCTCAGCCAGGCGGTGTGGAGCGAGGAGAGGAAGGGGTAGAGGTAGAGAGAAGAAGGGGAGGGGGGAAGGAAAGTGAGGTGCATGTCCGCAGGTGATGGCTTTGTTATATCTCCATCTTGGTGTATGCAATTTGTTGTAATGTATGGGGGAGAGGGCCACCCTCCTGGTTTGCATTTGTATTCTGTGTTGCTGGACATGTTGACCATTTGATTGATGTCAATGGTGGCAAAAGTGGGGTGGGGGTGGGGTGTTTTTGCCTGTGATACTTATGATTTCAGAACAATGGTCGTATTAAATGTGTTTTATTCAACATAACCTTGTTGCGCATTGTCTCAGATAGCTGGACCGTTACACACTGGTGATTCCTTAACATGAAAGGCTATAATTAAACTTAACTTGAATCAACTTAAACTTTACTTGGCACCATGGTGATACCCACCGTTGATGTCTGAGCTGCACAAATACACAGCAGTGTGTCAGCTTTGTCAATAACAGCAATGTTCTTTCAGGCAAATTGCTCATTTATGAGATCCTGATGTAAGAGTTTTGCAGCTATGTAGCCACCACGGGCCCGTTCCTGCAGTCTAAAGGGGGGGCGTAGGCATGGTTGCATAGACAGCCTGATTGTCTGGCTCGAGGTCAGCGTCCAGCCCCTCGTCCTCCTCTTCCTCTCTCTCCTGAGGTGGACCATCAGTCCCCTCTGGCAATTCTTGTCCTCTCCTGATAGCCAGGTTGTGCAGCATGGAGCACATGACCACGAATTGAGCTACTTGTTCAGAGTTGTATTGTAGCTCTCCTCCTGTGTGCTCCAGGCATTGAAAGCGCTGCTTAAGCACACTAATTGTTTTCTGGATCACATTGCGTGTGGCTCTGTGGCTCTCGTGGTATCGCTTCTCGGCCTCGCTGTGGGTGTCACGCAGGGGGTCATCAGCCAGGTGGCTAGGCCATATCGTTTGTCACCAAGCATCCAGCATTATTCTTGTGGCTGACTGGTAAACATGTCAGAGACAGTGCTCTCACGCAGGATGTGAGCCTCATTGAAGCTGCCCGGACATTTGGCATTCACTGCCATTATTATCTGGTTGTGGTCGACAACTAGTTGGACCTTCAGGGAGTGAAATCCTTTTCTGTTACGAAAAACCTCTGGGTCCTGAGAAGGTGCCCGCATGGCGATGTGAGTGCACTGTATTGCTCCCTGCACATTGGGGAAGTTAGCAATGCAGTAGAATGCTCCAGCTCTGTCAGTCTGAGCCTCCGTGATCATAGGGAAGCTGATAAAGTCAATCCTACGCGTGTAAAGGGCCTCTGTGGCCTGTCTAATGCAGCAATGTGTGGCATGGTGAGACAGAGGGGAAATGTTGACCGCAGAGGCCCGAAAGGAACGACAGTGCCATGGTGACCTTGATCCCGACGGACAGTGATGTCCTGAAGGTGCTGGCAGGTTGCAGATCTGCCCTGATGAGCTGGCATATTTCACTGATCACCGCTTTGTGGAAGCGCAGTCTCCAAAGGCAGGTGTTCTTGGATACGTTGAGGTAAGTCCGCTTCTCCCTGTAAGTGCGGTATGTGTATGGTCTGGACTTGCTGCTCAGTCTGGCATGTCTTAGATTGGGCACATAATGCTGTGCATTAGACGTTGTGCCATTTGCACTCTGCATGATCTGTGTAGTAATCGATGTAGGCTGAGAAATGGCTGGCCCCATTCCAATAAAAGTATAATATCGATTGTTCACAAGCAATACATTTCAACACGAAAAGACACCTACAGTTAAACCAATCGTCCACTGTCTGAAAAGATGTCTGTTCAGATGGTCACTTCACCTGAGAAGAACTCCAGAGTCAATCCAAACTCCCCCGAAGTTGAAGCAGCCTTTTCAATGAAGCAATCTGCAATTTGAAAAATGGCATCCACACCGCTGTGATTAGTTCAGAACAATTCAACTTTTTCAGAGCGGTGTTTTGGGTGAGCGATATTGTGGGCGAGATATGTGTGAAGTGGTGAAAGTGACGCTGAGCGATATACTGGGCGTTAGTTTCGGCAAATATGATCTTTATGACAAAAAAAAGTGGACGGTTGGTATTATTGAATCTTGGCGTTAATTACGTGCCAAAAGTAACGCTGGGCGATATTATGGCCATTGGTTTTGCTCATTCTCATGAATGGGCATCAGTTTCCATTTTGTGGCTAAATGAGCGATATATGGGTGTTACACCTTGTAGAAAAAAAAAATTTAAGTAGAAGGAACCTAATTAATCAGGGAAATTAATCAAGTAAAGTTAAAACCATAAGCGAGGTTCATAGTAAAGACAGAAAAGACACGTGTTACCGAACTCGACACTCTGAGAATAGAATACTGTGGTACCTCTGCACTCATTAATCGGTTTGCTGTATTCAAGTTTAGAACAAAGAGCAAAGCAAATTAATTCTCCTTAGAAAGGATCATAGCTGAGGTCAAAGAACTCTCAGGAAGATAGATCATTTTATCACAGTATAAACCAGACAGTTGGGAAAAATACACTCCAAGGCTAGGTCACATGGGGTGGTAAGAGATTATGGGAATCAAAAGATGATTGAAAAACAAATGATCTGGTAGAAGTAGAAATAGTAAGAATCTAACTAAAAACCTGGAAAATCCAGGATGTGTTTTATCAACAGAATGTATATAAATGTGATCACCGCTACCCTTATGATTCTACAAGGACAAGCTACAAGGGTGCCCCTAGGGGGCCCAGAAGCAAATACCCACACCGGATTGTACAACAACCATGTAAAGCAGCCCTAGGGGGTGGCATCCGAGTGTCAGAAGCATTTATAAGAACATAAGAACATAAGAACATAAGAATTAGGAACAGGAGTAGGCCATCTAGCCCCTCGAGCCTGCTCCGCCATTTAACAAGATCATGCCTGATCTGGCCGTGGACTCAGCTCCACTTACCCGCCCGCTCCCCGTAACCCTTAATTCCCTTATTGGTTAAAAATCTATCTATCTGTGACTTGAATATATTCAATGAGCTAGCCTCAACTGCTTCCTTGGGCAGCGAATTCCACAGATTCACAACCCTCTGGGAGAAGAAATTCCTTCTCAACTCGGTTTTAAATTGGCTCCCCCATATTTTGAGGCTGTGCCCCCTAGTTCTAGTCTCCACGACCAGTAGAAACAACCTCTCTGCCTCTATCTTGTCTATCCCTTTCATTATTTTAAATGTTTCGATAAGATCACCCCTCATCCTTCTGAACTCCAACGAGTAAAGACCCAGTCTACTCAATCTATCATCATAAGGTAATCCCCTCATCTCCGGAATCAGCCTCGTGAATCATCTCTGTACTCCCTCCAAAGCTAGTATATCCTTCCTGAAGTAAGGTGACCAAAACTGCACGCAGTACTCCAGGTGCGGTCTCACCAATACCCTATACAGTTGCAGAAGGACCTCCCTGCTTTTGTACTCCATCCCTCTCACAATGAAGGCCAACATTTCATTCGCCTTCCTGATTACCTGCTGCACCTGCAAACTAACTTTTTGGGATTCATGCACAAGGACCCACAGGCCCCTCTGCACCGCAGCATGTTGTAATTTCTCCCAATTCAAATAATATTCCCTTTTGCTGTTTTTGTTCCCAAGATGGATGACCTCACACTTTCTGACATTGTATTCCATCTGCCAAACCTTAGCCCATTCGCTTAACCTATTTAAATCTCTTTGCAGCCTTTCTGTGTCCTCTACACAACCCGCTTTCCCACTAATCTTTGTGTCATCTGCAAATTTTAGAACACTACACTCTGTCTCCTCTTCCAGGTCATCTATGTATATTGTAAACAGTTGTGGTCCCAGCACCGATCCCTGTGGCACACCACTAACCACTGATTTCCAACCCGAAAAGGATCCATTTATCCCGACTCTCTGCTTTCTGTTCGCCAGCCAATTCTCTATCCATGCTAATACATTTCCTCTGACTCCGCGTACCTTTATCTTCTGCAGTAACCTTTTGTGTGGCACCTTATCGAATGCCTTTTGAAAATCTAAATACACCACATCCATCGGTACACCTCTATCCACCATGCTCGTTATATCCTCAAAGAATTCTAGTAAATTAGTTAAACATGATTTCCCCTCCATAAATCCATGCTGCGTCTGCTTGATTGCATTATTCCTATCTAGATGTCCCGCTATTTCTTCCTTAATGATAGTTTCAAGCATTTCCCCATTACAGATGTTAAACCAACCAGCCTATAGTTATCTGCTTTTTGTCTGCCCCCTTTTTTAAACAGAGGCGTTACATTAGCTGCTTTCCAATCCGCTGGTACCTCCCCAGAGGCCAGAGAATTTTGGTAGATTATAACGAATGCATCTGCTATAACTTCCGCCATCTCTTTTAATACCCTGGGATGCATTTCATCAGGACCAGGGGACTTGTCTACCTTGAGTCCCATTAGCCTGTCCAGCACTACCCCCCTAGTGATAGTGATTGTCTCAAGGTCCTCCCTTCCCACATTCCTGTGACCAGCAATTTTTGGCATGGTTTTTGTGTCTTCCACTGTGAAGACCGAAGCAAAATAATTGTTTAAGGTCTCAGCCATTTGCACATTTCCCATTATTAAATCCCCCTTCTCATCTTCTAAGGGACCAACATTTACTTTAGTCACTCTTTTCTGTTTTATATATCTGTAAAAGCTTTTACTATCCGTTTTTATGTTTTGCGCAAGTTTACTTTCGTTATCTATCTTATCTTTCTTTATTGCTTTCTTAGTCATTCTTTGCTGTCGTTTAAAATTTTCCCACTCTTCTATTTTCCCACTGACCTTGGTCACCTTATACGCATTGGTTTTTAATTTGATACTCTCCTTTAGTTCCTTGATTATCCACGGCTGGTTATCCCTTCTCTTACCACCCTTCTTTTTCTCTGGAATATATTTTTGTTGAGCACTATGAAAGAGCTCCTTAAAAGTCCTCCACTGTTCCTCAATTGTGCCACCGTTTAGTCTGTGTTTCCAGTCTACTTTAGCCAACTCTGCCCTCATCCCACTGTAGTCCCCTTTGTTTAAGCATAGTATGCTAATTTGAGACACTACTTCCTCATCCTCAATCTGTATTACAAATTCAACCATACTGTGATCACTCATTCCGAGAGGATCTTTTACTAGGAGATCATTTATTATTCCTGTCTCATTACACAGGACCAGATTTAAGATAGCTTGCTCCCTTGTAGGTTCTGTAACATACTGTTCTAAGAAACAATCCCGTATGCATTCTATGAATTCCTCCTCCAGGCTACCCCATGCGATTTGATTTGACCAATCAATATGTAGGTTTAAATCCCCCATGATTACTGCCGTTCCTTTTTCACATGCCTCCATTATTCCCTTGATTATTGCCCTCCCCACCATGAAGTTATTATTTGGGGGCCTATAAACTACACCCACCAGTGACTTTTTCCCCTTACTATCTCTAATCTCCACCCACAATGATTCAACATTTTGTTCATTAGAGCCAATATCGTCTCTCACAACTGCCCTGACATCATCGTTTATTAACAGAGCTACCCCACCTCTTTTCCCTTCTTGTCTATCTTTCCGAATCGTCAGATACCCCTGTATGTTTAATTCCCAGTCTTGGCCACCCTGCAACCACGTTTCTGTAATGGCCACCAAATCATACCCATTTGTAATGATTTGTGCAATCAACTCATTTACTTTATTTCGAATGCTGCGTGCGTTTAGGTAGAGTGTTTTAATACTAGTTTTTAAACCATGATTTTTAGTTTTGACCCCTCCTGCAGCCCCTTTATATTCAGTGGGCCTTTTTGTTTTTTGCCTTGGGTATCTCTGCCCTCCACTTTTACTCATCTCCTTTCTGTCTTTTGCTTTTGTCTCCTTTTTGTTTCCCCATGTCTCCCTGCATTGATTCCCATCCCCCTGCCATATTAGTTTAACTCCTCCCCAACAGCACTAGCAAACACTCCCCCGAGGACATTGGTTCCGGTCCTGCCCAGGTGCAGACCGTCCAGTTTGTACTGGTCCCACCTTCCCCAGAACCGGTTCCAATGCCCCAGGAATTTGAATCCCTCCCTGCTGCACCACTGCTCTAGCCACGTATTCATCTGAGCTATCCTGCGATTCCTACTCTGACTAGCACGTGGCACTGGTAGCAATCCTGAGAGTACTACTTTTGAGGTCCTACGTTTTAATTTAGCTCCTAGCTCCTTAAATTCGTCTCGTAGGACCTCATCCCTTTTTTTACCTATATCGTTGGTACCAATGTGCACCACGACAACTGGCTATTCACCCTCCCTTTTCAGAATGTCCTGCACCCGCTCCGAGACATCCTTGACCCTTGCACCAGGGAGGCAACATACCATCCTGGAGTCTCAGTTGCGGCCGCAGAAACGCCTATCTATTCCCCTTACAATCGAATCCCCTATCACTATCACTCTCCCACTCTTTTTCCTGCCCTCCTGTGCAGCAGAGCCAGCCACGGTGCCATGAATTTGGCTGCTGCTGCCCTCCCCTGATGAGTCATCCCCCTCAACAGTACTCAAAACGGTGTATCTGTTTTGCAGGGGGATGACCGCAGGGGACCCCTGCACTACCTTCCTTGCACTGCTCTTCCTGCTGGTCTTCCATTCCCTAACTGGCTGTGGACCCTTCTCCTGCGGTAAGACCAACTCGCTACACGTGCTACTCACGTCATTCTCAGCATCGTGGATGCTCCAGAGTGAATCCACCCTCAGCTCCAATTCTGCAATGCGGTCTGTCAGGAGCTGGAGGCGGTTACACTTCCCGCACACGTAGTCGTCAGGGACACCGGAAGTGTCCCTGAGTTCCCACATGGTACAGGAGGAGCATATCACGTGACCGAGTTCTCCTGCCATGACTTAGCCCTTAGATATACTGAAATTGGCAACAACAATGCTAAAGTTTACTCGCTGTTATAGAAGAGAAAAAAGAAAAACTACTCACAAATCACCAGCCAATCACTTACCCCCTTGGCTGTGACGTCACCTTTCTGTTTCTTTCTACTTTTTTTTTGCCTTCTCCCTGTAGCTGCACTGGCTGGGCCTTTATAGACCTCTCTCCGAAGTCCCAACTGCCTCACCACGCACCTCTCGCCGACGCTGGGCCCCAAGATATCTTGAAGCCACAAGATAAGCGGGTAACAAAATGTTACCTGAATATTGTAAACCAGGGGAATTAACCTCGGGAAAGTGCGTGGTAATTAAACCTGGAACAGAAGTAATAGTACATTGCAAGGACCCAAACAGGGACATGGTCTTAGAGCCATCCTCGTTAAAAGCGATAGAATGGGTCCTATGTCAGGAAGAGAGAAAGTGTTCAGGTCTAGCAGTGATAATTTATTGACAAAAATCTATAGTCATGACCCCAGGACCAACAATACTACCACCAATTACTTGCCCCCTCCTTACTGAAGGTCCACACGGCGGGTTGGTGACGAGATGGAGGGAATGTTGTTATTTGACAATGTGCAGCATGAAATGTTACCGGTGATCATAAATTTAACAGACCGATACCTGCCAGAAAAGTGTAGCCCCAAGACTAAAGCATTCTACACACGGTTGCTAGACACAATCCTGAGAAAAGCTAGTGACGCATCAGGAGCGAGGGTGTATCACCAGCAGCTGAGACACAAAGGAGGAAGACAGAGGTGATCTATGACGTACTAACTGGAGTGAATACAGGGACCTCTCTAGTAAATGCACTAGGTATACAGGCGTTCCAAGCAGGAGTAAATAGTTTAAGGAGAACGATGGAGGGACTAATGAGGAAACAGGCTGGGATAGGGATAGAATCTTCAGAGTTAAGATCTAAAACATTCAAAATACTGCGAGAGTGTACATCTGTATTGGAAGGCCATGCAAAAACAATTAAGGAGCTCAAGAAGCAGGAACGAGAGGACGATGTCGAGGACAGGAAAAGAGACACAATGCATGACTTGTGAGGTGGATGATCGGTCAGGTGAGACACAATATGGATCAGATACAAACCGGGCGAGTTCCAGATTGGATAAATAGCACCCAGTTGAAAGAAATGGCACAGTGCACTGGGACATTAGACGCCTGCACCCTGGAAGGAATGACTAGGGTGTATGCAGTTACAGGTGGATGTGAGGGGTAACAAACCCCTATGGTCGGGATAATACTCGTGATCCCCATAATAAACCAAGGCTCATACCCGTACCTTCAATATAAAGTTGAAAACATAGGGATAATACGAGGGGAAGAGTACATCCGTCATTACCCGATGGACCAGTATGCGATCAAAAAGAATGGAATGATAAGGGGAATATCTTTATCCAGGTGTTGGAGAGAAGGAAGCCTAACTATATGCCCTCACCCAGTGAGAAACGGGAGCAAGGATAGCTGCGGGTTTGAGAATACGGAAGGATGTGTCATTGGAATAAGCCCTGCCCGAACCGAACCCACACATTACACCTATCAAGGATGAGGAGAATACTGTGTGGTAACTAGCCTGGGAACTTACAATTACAGAGGCTTGACTTGTAACATTACAATGCCTAACTTTTGCTTTACTCCCAGAGTGTCGGTGGCAGTGGAAAGTACACGCATGAATTATATACACGCCAGGAAGACAATGACATTAAATATAAGCAAAGAGATTAAGCAAAATATTGATTACATGGAAGAGCAAGCACCACCAATTCCCCTGTTATTTAAAGAGTTAACTGAGCTCAAAGGACCATTAAGAAATAACATTAAAAGATATTACGAGCTAAAGGTTCAAGGCAAAGAACTGGACAGTAAAATAAAGGATAACCAGAAAAACGCGCCTTGGTACTTGAGATTATGGAATTGGGGAATGAGCGTTGAAATAGATCCGTGGATAAGGATCATTTCACATACCCTAGTGGCAGTACAGATAGCAATAGCCTTGAGTTGGTTGGTGGTGTTATGTAATGTGCAAAAGACAGAAGAGGTGTACCTGAGCAAAGCTAAGCTAGGGATCAGGTCAAATTGTTGCAGAATGAATACCTGATATGATTTGTGAGTGGTCCCAACCTATCGCCTGATCATTGAGACCGGGACGCAGTACACATGAATCAGACAAGATGAATTATTGGTCAGGGTGGATATTTGCGATAGAAACATAGACACATAGAACTATAGAAAATAGGTGCAGGAGTAGACCATTCAGCCCTTCGAGTCTGCACCACCATTCAATAAGATCATGGTTGATCATCCACCTCTGTACCCCGTTCCTGCTTTCTCTCCATACCCCTTGATCCCTTTAGCCGTAAGGGCCATATCTAACTCCCTCTTGAATATATCCAATGAACTGGCATCAACAACTCTCTGTGGTAGGGGATTCCACAGGTTCACAATTCTCTGAGTGAAGAAGTTTCTCCTCATCTCAGTCCTAAATGGCTTACCCCTTATCCTTAGACTGTGTCCCCTAGTTCTGGACTTTTCCCAACATCGGGAACATTCTTCCTGCATCTACCCTGTCCAGACCCGTCAGAATTTTATATGTTTCTGAGAACCCTTCTTATCCTTCTAAACTCCAGTGAATAAAGGCCCAGTCGATCCAGTCTCTCCTCATATGTCAGTCCAGCCATCCCAGAAATCAGTCTGGTGAACCATCTCTGCGCTCCCTCATTAGCAAGAAAGTCCTTCCTCAGATTAGGAGACCAAAACTGAACACAATATTCCAGGTGAGGCCTCACCAAGGCCCTGTACAACTGTAGTAAGACCTCCCTGCTCCTATACTCAAATCCCCTAGCTATGAAGGCCAACATACCAATTGTCTTCTTCACCGTCTGCTGTACCTGCATGCCAACTTTCAATGACTGATGTACCATGACACACAAGTCTCGTTGCACCTCCCCTTTTCCTAATCTGCCACCATTCAGATAAAATTCTGCCTTCCTGTTTTTGCCCCCAAAGTGGATAACCTCACACTTATCCACATTATACTGCATCTGCCATGCATATGCCCATTCACCTAATCTGTCCAAATCACTCTGCAGCTTCTTAGCATCCTCCTCACAGCTCACACCACTACCCAGTTTAGTGTCATCTGCAAACTTGGAGATATTACACTCAATTCTTTCATCCAAATCATTAATGTATATTTTAAATAGCTGGGGTCCCAGCACTGAGCCCTGCGGCACCCCACTAGTCACTGCCTGCCTTTCTGAAAAGGACCCATTTATCCCGACTATCTGCTTCCTGTCTGCCAACAAGTTCTCTATCCACGTCAATACATTACAACCAATACCATGTGCTTTAATTTTGCACACCAATCTCTTGTGTGGGACCTTGTCAAAAGCCTTTCGAAAGTCCAAATACACCACATCCATTGATTCTCCCTTGTCCACTCTACTTGTTACATCCTCAAAAAATTCCAGAAGATTTGTCAAGCATGATTTCCCTTTCATAAATCCATGCTGACTTGGACCGATCCTGTCACTGCTTTCCAAATGCGCTGTTATTTCATCTTTAATAATTGATTCCAATATTTTCCCCACTACTGATGTCAGGCTAACCGGTGTATAATTATCTGTTTTCTCTCTCCCTCTTTTTTTAAAAAGTGGTGTTACATTAGCTACCCTCCAGTCCATAGGAACTTATCCAGAGTCGATAGACTGTTAGAAAATGAGCACCAATGCATCCACTGTTTCTAGGGTCACTTCCCTAAGTACTCTGAGATGCAGACTATCAGGCCCCGTGGAATTATCGGCCTTCAATCCCATCAATTTCCAAAACACAATTTCCCGCCTAATAAAGATATCCTTCAGTTCCTCCTTCTCACTAAATCCTCGGTCCCCTAGTACTTCCGGAAGGTTATTTGTATCTTCCTTTGTGAAGACAGAACCAAAGTATTTGTTCAATTGGTCTGCCATTTCTTTGTTCCCCATTACAAATTCACCTGATTCTGACTGCAAGGGACCAACGTTTGTCTTCACTAATCTTTTTCTCTTCACATATCTATAGAAGCTTTTGTAGTCAGTTTTTATGTTCCCGGCAAACTTCCTCTCATACTCTATTTTCCCCCTCCTATTTAAACCCTTTGTCCTCCTCTGCTGAATTCTAAATTTCTCCAAGTCCTGCTTTTTCTGGCCAATTTAGAGGTCTCTTTCTTAGATTTAACACTATCCTTAATTTTCCTTGTTAGCCACGGTTGAGCCACCTTCCCCGTTTTATTTTTACTCCAGACAGGGATGTACAATTGTTGAAGTTCATCCATGTGATCTTTAAATGTTTACCATTGCCTATCCACCGTCAACCCTTTAAGTATCATTTGCCAGTCTATTTTAGCCAATTCACGCCTTATACCGTCGAAGTTACCTTTCCTTAAGTTCAGGACCCCAGTGTCTGAATTAACTGTGTCACTCTCCATCTTAATGAAGAATTCTACCAATTTATGGTCACTCTTCCCCAAGCGGCCTCGCACAACAAGATTGTTAATTAGTCCTTTCTCATTACTCATCACCCAGTCTAGGATGGCCAGCCCTCTATTTGGTTCCTCAACATATTGGTCCAGAAATCCATCCCTAATACACTCCAGGAAATCCTCCTCCACCGTATTGCTACCAGTTTGGTTAGCCCAATCTATATGTAGATTAAAGTCGCCCATGATAACTGCTGTACCTTTATTGCACGCATCCCCAATTTCTTGTTTGATGCTGTCCCCAACCTCACTACTACTGTTTGGTGGTCTGTACACAACTCCCACTAGCGTTTTCTGCCCTTTGGCATTCCGCAGCTCCACCCATGCAGATTCGACATCATCCAAGCTAATCTCCTTCCTTACTATTGCATTAATTTCCTCTTTAACCAGCAATGCTACCCCACCTCCTTTTCTTTTCTGTCTATTCTTCCTGAATGTTGAAACTCCTGGATGTTGAGTTCCCAACCTTGGTCACCCTGGAGCCATGTCTCCGTGATGCCAATTATATCATATTCATTAATTGCTGGCTGTCCAGTTAATTCATCCACCTTATTATGAATACTCCTCGCATTGAGGCACAGAGCCTTCAGGCTTGTCTTTTTAACATACTTTGTCCTTTTAGAATTTTGCTGCAATATGGCCCTTTTTGATTTTTGCTTGGGTTTCTCTGCCCTCCACTTTTACTTTTCTTCTTTCTATCTTTTGCTTCCTCCCCCATTCTACTTCCCTCTGTCTCCCTGCATAAGTTCCCATCCCCCTGCCATCTTAGTTTAACCCCTCCCCAACAGCAGTAGCAAACACACCCCCTCGGACATTGGTACCATCTGACCAAATGGGGGGTTGTAGAAAAAAACATTTTAAGTAGAAGGAACCTAATTAATCAGAGGGAAATGAATCAAATAAAGTTAAAACCATAAGCGAAGTTCACAGTAAAGACAGAAAAGACATGTGTTACTGAACTCGACACTTTGAGAACAGAACGCTGTGGTAGCTCTGCACTCATTAATTGGTTTGCTGTTATCAAGGCTAGAACAAAGAATAAAGCAAACGAATTCTCCTTAGAAAGAGTCATAGCTGAGGTCAAAGAACTCTCAGGAAGATAGATAATTTTATCACAGTATAAACCAGACAGTTGGGAAAAATACACTCCAAGGCTAGGTCACATGGGGTGGTAAGAGATTACGGGAAACAAAAGATGATTGAAAAACATTCCAACTGGTTGAAAGCAGTTCGGCCAAGAGAAGAAAAGGCCATAGGAATGATGTGGCATGTAACTTATCAGATAAATGGCGCACAGGGGAGGTAATGAAGTTTGCTGTCAATATAATTGTATTAACCAATTAATTATAGTAGGTAGATGAAAAGTTTGTGACGCGGCAGGGAAATAACAAATGGAAAACCTCTGCGTGGAGCTTCATGATTTTGTATGTATTTTGACTGTATAAAAACAGTAACCCAATGATTGTTCGGAGAGAACTGCTGGTTTGGGTCACCGAGTTACTGAACTCATGTACAAGATGTTGCTCCTTCGATAATAAATGATTCTTTTCTCCAAAACAGACGTGTTGAGTATCTTTATAATACTCCACGACACACCTCATTTAAGCGTTAAAATTGATGTTAAGTGGGCATTATGCATGCCAAAATAATGGATAATCTAGCCCATAGAGTACATCATTAGTCAGTGTACTACATCTCCATTCGTAAGTAAGAAACCACCATTAGTGCCATGACAGCCATGGAAATGGCCCCGCAGGGTGTGGCAAAGGCTACATATCAATTTTGCTGAGCCAGAAGAACAGCAGTTGTTCATTGTGAATGATAGCCATTCGAAGTGGGTCGAGGTGTTTCCAATGCGGAAAACAACAACAAGCAGACATTTTGCAAAGATTATTTTCTTCATATGGCTAGAAGAAATTGTGTCTGATAATGGACCGCAATTTTGTTCAGAAGAATTTGCACAGTTCACGAGCAGAAAATGTGTGAAACATACCAATATTCCATCATACCACTCTGTTTCAAATGTTGCAGCAGAGCACACAGTACAAATTGTAAAACGTGCCCTCATCAAACAGATGTTGGATCCAAATCCAAAGGAATGACCATTGTCATTGGACCACAAGTTGGCTAATTTTCTAATTACTTATCGTAATACTCGTCATACAACTACTGGTAGAACACCAGCAGAGTTATTTCTCAAACGACATCCATGAACCAGATTCTCATTGTTAAAACCAAACTTGGCACACTTAGTAGAAGAGAAACAATTAAGACAGAAAGATAATCATGGTAGAGATAAAGTGAAAGAGAGATGTGTGAAATTAAATCAGAAGTGAAGAACCATCACCATAAATGGTTAAAGTGGTTATCTGGAAGAGTGGTGAAGAGTGGTCCTCGCACTTATTTAGCTAAGATGTTTGATCATGGACAGGTTAGGTTTGTTCACATTGATCATATTTTATCTGCAGATGTGGCAGAAGTTGAAAGTTGGAATGATTCGATTATTTCTGACTCATCAGATAGTTTTGAAACAAGTAGAGTTGTAGCATAACCTACATCAAATGTACTGGAAACAAGTCCAAGAGAAAGTCAGAATTTAATTATGAGTCCGAGTCAGGCAGACAAACAGTCTGAAGTTGTAGAGAGTTCAACTGTAAATCAAGGGCATCCTTTGGAGGAAAACTTTCCTCAGGATCAGCCGAGAATGAGTCTAAATTCGACACCATGTTTGGAAAGTTCTGTTCGAGAGTGAAGGTATCCTATTCAAAACAGAAAACAAGTGGCTAAGTTTGATTTGTAAACATGGCAAAATAAGTCCATATCTTTTGTTATGTATAACCATGCAAGTTATATATGAAGATTAAGCATAAGGCCCATGCTTTCATATGCCTCGGTGAATACATCGACCATGTCCGTAAGACAAAGGTCCTCCACAGCCTGTCCTCGCCACACAGCACTGCCCCCCAGTCATCAAGATTCACGGCACGGCCCTCGACAACATTGACCACTTCGCATACCTCGGGAGCCTCTTATCAACAAAGGCAGACATTGATGCGGAGATTCAACATCACCTCCAGTGCGCCAGTGCAGCCTTCGGCTGCCAGAGAAAAAGAGTGTTCAAAGACCAGGCCATCAAATCTACCACCAAGCTCATGGTCGACAGGGCTGTAGTAATACCCGCCCTCCTGCATGGATCAGAGGCATGGACGATGTACAGAAGACACCTCAAGTCGCTGGAGATATATCACCAACGACGTCTCCGCAAGATCCTGCAAATCCCCTGGGAGGACAGGTGCACCAATGTCAGTGTCCTCGCCCAGGCTAACATCTCCAGCATTGAAGCTTTGACCATGCTCGATCAGCTCCATTGGGCGGGCCACATCGTCCGCATGCCTGACACGAGACTCCCAAAACAAACGTTCTACTCAGAGCTCCGACATGGCAAGTGAATCCCAGGTGGGCAGAGGAAATGCTTCAAGGACACCTTCAAAGCCTCCTTGATAAAGTGCAACATCCCCACCGACAACTGGGAATCCCTGGCCCAAGACCACTCAAAATGGAGGAGAAGCGTCCGGGAGGACGCTGAACACCTCGAGTCTCTTTGCCGGGAATACGTGGAAGCCAAGCGCAAACAGCGGAAGGAGGGCACGACAACCCAAGCACCCCATCCACCCATCCCTCCAACTACCGTCTGCCCCACCTGTAGGTCCCGCTTTTGACTCATCAGTCACCTGAGAACTCATATAAGTGTGGAACCTGTGGGACTGCCTAAGAAGAAGAGAATAAATTGTTGTATGATTTTCTATTTTTTTAATTTAACTATAAATAATAATGTGACATCATATCTATCTTTTATATATTCAATTTTGTACATGGGGAACAGATTTCATTGAAAGCTTTCATGGGAATGTTTAGTACAAGGCATAATATTTACATGATCTGAAAAGAAACCAGAATGTACTTAAACTTGACCCTCTGGGCAAACCCATTATACTGCCTCTAGTGCACTCTCTGCCTGCAATTGGCACTGATAGGAGTTTTCAATATTTTGTGTATCCGACTGGAGCTCTGTAGGTAAGACTTTTTAAAATAATTTCTATATTGTCCTCACATTCTTTTTTCAATCCATATGTGCTTCTGCTGAGTGTCAATGGGGCTTTGTGGGGAACTTTAACAAAACAAATTGCCTCCAACACTTCCCCTGTTTAATGCAGCAAAGCATGGCTGTGGGAGAATTGCTGGCCTGCCCCCTTGCTGAGGCAGTATGTGGTGGCCCTGGTGCTGAGCAGATTTGGGGATGTGCTAAATTTCCTCAACAAGAGCTTGAAGTTCTGCACCACTGGTGGGAAGATCCATGGCAAGCTGAGGGAGATGGGCAGCCTGCAAAACCTTGAAGTGCTTGTAGGGAAAGTGAGTGAGAGAAACAGTAATACAGTTGGGCACAGCTAAAGTCCTACTGGAAGCCTGCAGAGTGGAGAAGAATATAATTTACTGGTGCCGTAGCCGCAGCTCAGTGGGGAGTTATATATGGATTTGAAGAAGTTTCTAAATGCAACTATGAATGTCTAGAATATGGGGGCAGATTGAAATCATTGGTCGAGACAGTTGCATTTAAATCATTCAAGGCCTATCAATCATTGGTCACAAACACGACACTGATGGATTGTCATGTATTATAAGGTTGCTATTATAACTTAGAAACTACCATTGTTCAGACAGCTAGAAAAATACTGGGCTAAGTTGTCAGCTGAATGTTTAAACTGTCATTCAAAATTAGTGTACGGCAAATGGAAATAACTATCTGCTGTACCTCAGAGGTGGAATATGGGTTTCGAGAGTGTTCCAATGATTTCCTGATCTGTAACATATTATGGGGGGTGACAAACAGAGGCCAAACACACTCCTGGGGGGGGTGAGTCAATGGTGGGATGTGCTGCCGATTGATTTGTTTTACAGCATCAGGGGGTTCAGGTTACCTTCCCTTTCGAACTTGTGGATAAGAAATGTTAAAACTAGAGTGTTGTTTCTACTGGAGGGTAATTGTATTAATAAGCAAACTGAAAAGATAGGGAATTCCCTCAGAGGCCATTTTAAACCTGGTGCATGATTCTGCCGGTTCGTTATTCTGCTTTTGCAAAACGTTATTCCCTAACCTTCACCTGCAACCAGCTGGTGTGCAACTTCACACCTGCACTGAAAACAGCTGAGAAACTGATACATACAAATGTGCAATTCCATGAATACTTTTATTGCATTATTTATATGCAAAAGACTACATATAAATTGTATTCAATACTTTAGACACATTTAGAGAACATTTTCGAGAAATGTTTAACATATATTTCATCATCATTTCATAGGTAGCCCCTCGGAATGGAGGAAGACTTGGTTCCACTCCCCAAGTGAGTTCTCTGGTGGCTGAACAGTCCAATACAAGAGCCACAGACCCTGTTACAGGTGGGACAGATATTCGTTGAGGGAAGGGGTCCGGTGGGGCTGGTTTGCCGCGCGCTCCTTCTGCTGTCTGCGCTTGACCTCTTCACGCTCTTTGCGTTGAGACTCGAAGAACTCAACGCCCTCCCGGATGCACTTTCTCCACCTCGGGCAGTCTTCGGCCAGGGTCTTCCAGGTGTCAGTGGTGATGTTGCACTTTACCAGGGAGGCTTTGAGGGTGTCCTTGTAATGCTTCTGCTGCCCACCTTTGGCTCGTTTACCATGAAGGAGCTCCGCATAAAGCATTTGCTTAGGGAGTCTCGTATCTGGCATGCGAACAATGTGGCCCGCCCAGCGAAGCTGATCGAGTGTGGTCAGTGCTTCAATACTGGGGATGTTAGCCTGGACGATTAATTGAAAAGCTGCTAACATGCTATTTTATCCCAATTTGCAATTTCTTACATTCAGTTTAAAAATAATTTCTATGTTACTCCATAACAAGAGATTCTCCATTATACAGTTTAACCTTCCTGTCATTATCAACAACAAATTGTCTGATTTCTGTGTGCAAAAGCACAGGAGATTGACTAGTTAGATTTTAAATTCAGTATTTTCAGGGAATTGGTGAGGCCACACCTAGACTACTGCGTACAGTTTTGTTCTCCGTATTTAAGGAAGGATATACTTGCATTGGAGGCTGTTCAGAGAAGGTTCACTAGGTTGATTCCAGAGATGAGGAGGTTAACTTTTGAAGATAAGTTGAGTAGATTGGGCCTATACTCATTGGAGTTCAGAAGAATGAGAAGTGATCTTATTGAAACATATAAGATTATGAGGGGCCTCGACAAGGTGGATGCAGAGAGGATATTTCCACTCATAGGGGAATCTAAAACTAGGGGCATATTCTCAGAATAAGGGGTCGCCCATTTAAAACTGAGATGAGGAGGAATTTTTTCTCTCAGAGGGTTTTAAATCTGTGGAATTCTCTACCCCAGTGAGCTGTGGAGACGGCTCATTGAATATATTTAAGGCTGAAATAGACAGATTTTTGAGCGATAAGGGAATAAAGGGTTATGGGGAGCGGGCAGGGAACTGGAGCTGAGTCCACAATCAGATCAGCCATGATCTTATTAAATGGCGGAGCAGGCTCGAGGGGCCAAATGGCCTACTCCTGCTCCTATTTCTTATGTTCTTATGTTAGGCTTTTGATTCATTGAAAACTACAGTACTTATTACTCCTGTAAGTGGAACTGTGGTAGGTCTTTCAATGTCAAAGATGTCACGACACCCAATAACTGTTACCTTATAGTGACAGTATATCACCTTGCGCAGTCGTGGTATATTCTCTACGACATCACAACACACAGGGACCGAAATTCAGGTGCACCAGAAAGCTGGCGCATCTATGAGTTTTTAACTGGTACTCAACGCTGAACTCTTGGTGTGGTGAGTAGATCCATTTGTAGATCCATTTTCAGGATTTTGAATTTTTTTCAAAGTGCTACAGGAAATGGATCACAGCCTTAGACTCAAAGCCAGGCTGATTGGCTGAAAATGGGTCGGTGGGGCCGTCCATCGCTGTCAATCAGCATTGTGACGTCACAGCACATGTGTGGTCACCCACGCTCTCTCCCCTCCGTTAAAGGGGAGAGATGCGATCATTTTTTAACTTTGGCCACTGAGCCACCAGGGACGGTTTCGTCCAGGCCAGTGGTCTGGTACCCAAGAGGGGGGTACCAGGCTGCCCGTTGGTGGCTCGGCCAAACCCGGGGGCAGTATTTTGCTGGCCAATCGGCAAGTTGGCCGTAAAACTTTTTTGCATTGTGGCTGTGGCAGTTTTCAGAGGGTGCACCAGCAGAAAACCTGCCGGGGCAGTTGGTGGCGGGGAATCGATGGATGGATGTGAAAATGGATAGGTAAGTATTTATTTTATTTTAATTTGGCAGTGCATCGACTTGGGCAGGATGGGATCCAGGCCGAAAAATCCCCGACCTGAATATAGATTGGGTCGGCCTGTTGACCCCAGAGCAGTGGCCATTTGACTTTTACGAATGGCACCACAACCGGGCATTAGCAGGTCTCTTTGAGACCCTGAATTTCGGCCTCACAGACTTTACAAGATGGCTCATAACACAGGAACTTGTCAGGTGACCTTTCACCTGATGCCTTTATTGTTTTTACAGCAATGGCTGCATTGCCACAGTAGCCCATGAGGTGGAGAAGTAGTCCACTAGATGGAGCTATTTATTACACTTCTCCCTCCTTAATGAAGAAGTAATTATAACAAACAATCATCATACATAACTTGCATGGTTATACATAACAAAAGATATGGGGCTAGATTTTCCACTGTTTTAAGATGCTTAAAGCCCACTTAACGCCCATTGTACAGCTGAAATGATGTATAACGCCCATATATTTAGCCACAAAATAGAAACTGACAGGCATTTTTCGGGAACTTATCACCGAGCGTTACATGCCCTATGTGCTAAACACCGGGAAAAATTATACTGCCTGCCCACTTTTTTGAGGCGGAATCATCAGAATGGGCAAAATCAGCGCCCATAATATCGCCCAGCGTTACTTTCCACACGGAATTAATGCCAAGATTCAATAATACCGACACCCACTTTTTTTTGTCGTAAAGAGCACATTTGATGAAACTAACGTCCAGGAGATTGCTCACCGTTACTTTCACCACCTCGCACACATATCGGCCACAATATCACTCGCTCAAAAAAACGCCCATAAAAAGTGGAACTGTTCTGAACTAAAGCCAGCGGTGTGGCTGCCATTTTTAAAATCGCAGGTCGCTTCATTCAAAAGGCTGCTTCAACTTCGGGGGAGTTTTCATTGACTCTGGAGTTCTTCTCAGGTAAAGTGACCACCTCAACAGACATATTTTCAGACTCTGGACTATTGGGGGTTTACTCTAGGTGTATTTTAGTGAGGAAATATCATCGGGGACTTAGGTGATACTATTTGCAGTGAAAAACATTTCTCGCCACTCCTTATATGCTCCGAAAGCCTCTTGGTCGCGTTGGAGCGCACCCAAGTGCTCTATTATTCCCATAGGCATGGCCATCTGGTCTCTTTAGTTCAGCCAAGTGTGCTTGAAATTTTCCTTGGATTTTTAGCTGTTATTCAAAACAAAAAGTCACTCACAGTATCTATATTGGTTGACTGAATCATCCACCAACAAAAATTTCAGCTAGGAATCCAGAAATCCTATCCTACATCATCAGTGTGGTGTATTCTCTATGACATCACAACACACAGACTTTAACAGGTGGCTCTTAACACAGGAACTTGTCAGGTGACCCGTCACCTGATGCCTTTCTTGTCTTTACAACAATGGCTGCATTACCACAGTAGTCCTCTAAGTGGAGCAGTAGTCCACTAGATGGAGCTAAATATTACAGCAGTGTGCCTAATTTCCCAGGATGCATCAGTACCCTTCAGTCAAGTAAAGTGATGGAATATCTTGCTTTAGCTGCTAGTTTTTACTTGCTACTCAGTAGCTTTTCATCAAATAATTTAGAAAAACAAGAAAAGACATTTCAAATCTTTATTGAGGTGAAAGTTATATTTGTGAACTTTAAAAACAAGGCAAAGATGCTGTCTGTGTGAGAGAAAATGACTTCTTATTACACATCTGTTGTATAACTTTTATTTTGTGTTCTATAAACTTCAAACTGTACTTAATTCAGGAGGAGAAAGAAAGAGAGAGAGACAGAGAGTTATGGGGGCCAGAGAGAGGAAAAAAAATCTACATTTAGATAATACTTCAACGTTCAAAACAAAATATCAGTTGAATTTTAAAAGCAACTAATTATTAAGGGTTGAGCTGCAGAAGGGAAGAAAAGCAGAATAGAGAAAAATAGCAACACGAAGACATCAGAAACAGATAAGAGTGTGCCTAGTTTATCCAACTTACTCTGTGTAACACGATGGAGGATTGAATAGTTACATCAAATTCATTTGAAAACCTTTTTTTAAAAAAAATTCCCAAAAGATACTGAAACATGATAGAAAATGGAACCACTGCAGTAGGGAATGGCATCCACCTCGGCTCTGATGTGATTGGATGCAAAGAAAAGTTCCTTCTACACTGTATCAACTGCAGAAATGCACGTCATACTGAACCAGTGTGATATTTTCCCATTTCTGGTGATGGTCATCCTGTGGCCTATCTCAATCGCTCTGAGATTTCAAATTTAGTGCCAAATTTGAATTTCTTGTGCCATGGATCCATGTTCACTCACTCAGGCCTGGATTGAGATGGTCCAGATTCAATTCATGGGGGGGTGGGCAGTTCCAACCAGCAAACAGAGAAGGTTTCCACCACATAAGCCTAACTTGGACTTGAACCCAGCAGTCTAACCCACTGTGCCAACCAGTCCTCCTTTTAACATATTTGCTTTATTTTATTTTCTGCTTGCGTTTGCTGAAATGTTGAGTGATGACATCGCTGGGGAGACTAGCCTTGATCAGTTACTGAGCCTGATATTTTCAAAAAGCTGAACTAATATTAGTGGAGATCTGGGCATGGATTCTACAGTGGGTGGTCTATTTTTAGACAGCAAACTGTCAGTGTTTAGTGCAGAGAGCAAAATTCACCAGAAGCCCCCGCTGTGTTTGGGCTCATTCAAAGGAAATTTAATTTGCGACTATCTGCTGAAAAGTTTGGAACTCTAAAGTGCTTATGGCAGAAACTACGAACTTTAATAGAATTATGAACTTTTACAAGACAAATTCAAGCCTGTGGGCGGACCTAGGGAACAAAGGAAGCCCACTTGATTATTGGAACTGTCTGGGTGTGAGGACTGAGTTAACCTGTCTGGAAGAATGAGTATTTGAAAATCTTCCTCTACAAGAGACATTACCATCACAGTATCACCCAGAGATAGCTCCCCATCAACATGGGTCTAGAAAAACCATTTCAGCATATACATCAAAAAGAGGCCCAAGCCAGCCTGTATGCGAAAGACTAAGCACAAAAGGACATTGCAATTACCAAACTAATATTTCCATCAGGAAACAGTTTTCGAAGATCAACCCACCCAAAACATATCAACTTTAACGAGCCCGACAAAATATTACAAAGAAGAATCAAGCCTGCCAAAATTATACAAAGGATTGTGAACAGATTGGGTGACAAGATTAGAACACTGAAATCGTTTAACTGGCCACTGTTTTCAACTGAGGTTGGAGAGAGGAGAGAGGAGAGCAAGAGAGAGAGAGAGCGAGAGAGAGGGAGAGAGAGAGAGAGAGAGAGCTAGAAGAGAGAGAGATGGTTGCTACTACCTCATCAAGACAAGGAGAGAAACCAATGCAACAGTTGTAAAACTAACTTCTCCAGCCTTGAAGTCTTGAAGTCCTGAAGGAAGGAAGAACCTCACCATCTACTGTTAACTATCAAAAGGATTGCTAAGCATAAGTCCCTGCCTGCCCTGGAGTCTAACCTAGCTAGAATTAGGTATTGAGAGGTGGGAGGTATAATTTTACTGCAACCCCCTTTGAATGTGTAGTGTATGGTACTTTATTAGAGTGATTATAAGTTTGACCTTGTACCTTTCCTTGTATTGTTCTTTATTAGAGTGATTGTAAGTTTGGCCGTGTATTTTCTTACTAGAGTAATAAGTCTGTATTACCTTGACTGTAATAAAACCAAAGTTCTTTGCATCAAACCAGCATCCTCTGCACTTTTGTCACCGCCCCCCCCCCAAATAAATCCAGAGTACAGAACCCAAGGGAGCGATTCGAAACCGCTCAAGTTGGTCAGAAGGGAACCTGACCCCATCATGACATACACACATCCCTTACAAAATGGCGACCACGGTAGGACTCTGGTACACGGGGTGTGATGTAGGGAGCACTGGTTTGGGGCAAAGAACCAAAATGGAAGAGAGGATTTCCTCCTATGTGTATAAGAAAGTGAATGTAACTAAGGAATGGGTGCTTAGTCTATTGCGAGCTGAGCGTCCGGCTGACGCTGGAGCCCAGTGAACAGCAAGTACAGATCACAAAGAAGCAGTAGAGAAAGCAATTTGGTTGGTCTGTCTACAGCGACAGGTCCAACTGCTCGACAGAATGAATGAAACATTGCAGGCAGAGTTATGGGAAAGTGCAGAGGACTATCAGGAAAGGGTTATGTCAGAAGAAAGATTATCAGGAGAACTCCGTAAGCTAGAACAGGAAAGGACCCAAATAATGGAAAGGTTTAAAAACAGTCAGGATGATTTTCAATGTCAGGTTACCGAGGCCAAAAGTTATAAAAGTCACTGAGGGAGGAAATCACTCGCCTCACCCTACAAGTAAAAGAGCTCCAGGAAAGATTAAAAGATGTGCAGGCAGCGTATAAAGTAGCTAGCACTAATGGGTTTGAATCGGGAGACCACGGTCCCTACCAGCAACAAATTAAAAGTTTAAATCTTGCTCTGTCCAATGCAAAAGGCATGGTATGCCTAATAAGCCCAGGTACGCCCCAGGTAAACCTGGAAGAGAAGGAAGAAACTACCTGGCCACCACCTGTGGCACCGGTGACTACACCGGTTCAGCAGCAGGAGGGGCAAATCAGTTGCGGGGCAGACAGGGATAGTGAACCAGCCCCACCTGTAACACCGAGTTTCAGCTCAGCTTAGCCGCAGGGAAGAGAGGGAGGCGAGCCAGAACAGGGAGAGCCAGAACCAGGGCCAACAGAAGTCTGGCCCGCCCACCCTTAACAGGGGTCCAGGGCCACTGGAAAGTCAGTTTGTGTTCCCCCACATTCCCCACCAGCTTAGGGCTATGATAAGCCACCTGGGAAAGCTAACCCCAAAGGGAGACCCCTCGGTTCACTTTGTGGAAGTGGAACAGGCAAGGAATATTAATGGGTGCGATGATGCAGAAATGGCAAAGATGCTTCTCCTATCTCTAGACAGCAAACTGTACCAGTCCCTCTCTACTGAGAGCAAACGAGGACAGAAAACACTTGCTGCCATCCAGAAAGACATTTTAGAAGCTATGGGCTGCAATGACGGGAGTCCCTTCTCTAGAGTAGAGAAAATGGTGCAGCTCACAGGAGAAACCCCACAGGCTTTCGCAGACCGACTGTGGCCTGTGTACAAAAGTGTCTGTAGTGGGGACATAGACAGAGATCACTTAAGCCCGGACGAATTAGCACACTGGCTCTGAAGCCGACTAGCTAACAGTTTACCCAGTATAAGAACCAAGGCTGAGGCCTGTTTCGACCTCAGAGATCCCCAAGCCACAGAATAGGGAGTGCTTAGGCAACTGGCCCTAGCTTACAGAAACGGCAGAGGGACAGAAGAGCACCCACAAAAGGGAAGGGTTCACAAAATCTGACCTAACCAAGACAAGAGGGAATGGCACCACGAGGGGGGCAACTCCTCCGATATAAAACGTACCTGCTTTGGGTGCGGAAAGAGTGGGCACTGGAGAAGGGATTGTAAAAATGCTTGGAAGAATAGCGCAGGAAAAAATTCTCCAGCCCCTGCCCAAAAGTCCGAGACAGATAAGCCAGTCCCTCCCCACTCGTTCGAGACCTTTTTAACTGCGCTCTGAGCCATGTTAGATGGCCCTGGGAAGGTAGCCACTGCCACCGGTACCGAAATCCCACCTGCCCCCTCCCAACCCAAACCGTGACTAGGACAGACACAGCCCGTCCACCTGTGTTCCCTCGAGTATGATGCGTATGATGGAGACCGACCGTGCAGAGGTGAAAGGGACTTACCTGCTGGACTCCGGTGCCTCAAGCACCCTTGTCTACGCAGCTAACCCCACCGCCTCACCTCTGACTAAAGGGGTCCCCTACAGCTTGGTGGGTTTCACAGGCACTGAACAGGCTGGCTCATTCTCCGTTCCGCTCTCCATTCATTTAGGTACACTCCACACTAAGTGGACTTGTGTCCTGATGAAGTGGGAGCAGGAAGGGAGAGGGATCCTGAGGGCTGACTTCATCCTAGGCCATGGGATCCTACTGGATTTAAGAAACCACTGTCTTTGGGGTCAGTCTGTACGGGACAGGAGAGTGAGGTCATGGTTATCCCGGGAAAATAGGGAAAAGGGGCGGTGTGCACCATGAAACCAAAGGAGGGTTACGACCTTGAATCACTGGTCAGTAACACCCCTGTAGAATATCAAGAATATGTGAGGAAAAACCTTGCAGTTTTTGCCACTCACAAACACAACTGTGGAAGAATAAATGGGGTCGAGGTTAGCATAGATGGGGACCGCATGACCCAACTGCAGAAACAGTACAACTTCCCCAGGGAGACGGAGGCAGACATGGAAACAGTCTTGGGTTCGCTGGTTAAACAGGGGATACTGAGACCGATAGCTACCCACGTGAACTCTCCATTGTGGCCGGTTAAGAAACCAGACAACTCCTGGAGAGCCACGATGGACTATCGAGTACTCAACCGTAACATCCCCGCCTGTGCACCCTCTGTTGCTGCTGTCGCCGACCTCATTGGAAGTATCCCAGCCTCCGCAACCACCTTCACGGTGCTGGATATTTCCAACGAGTTCTGGTCCATACCTTTAAGAAGGGAAGATCAGTACATGTTTGCTTTTACCTTTAAAGGCCAGCAATACACTTGGAACTGTCTCCCTCAGGGCTTCCACAATAGCCCCAGTATTTTCCATCAGTGTATGGCCAACTGTTTAAAGAGTTTCAGCAGACCCCAGCAATTGGTACTGTCGTATATGTAGGCACCTTTAGTAATGACTCCACGAGACAGGGTATGGTACTTAAACCGTGCAGAACTGTGATCCTTTATTAGCAGCTCCTGAGTGACAACAACAAGCTGTGTGTTCCTTTTTATACTCGGTTACCTGCCGTGTGCAGGCAACCCCTGGGTCTCCAGCAACAGCACCCTCTAGTGTACCGGTAAGGTGTGTACAGTACAAGGGTACATTCAATGTTGCATACAGTGTTGCAGACATCACACAGTGAACAGGCATGCCTACACAACAATACTCCCCCCTGAGCATTTTTCATATCCTAGTTGTCATGACCCGGGGAGGTGATCAGTGGTGGGCTATGGGAGGTTGTGGTGAGGATTGTGTGGTTGCCAGGTGTGACCCCTGTGCTTGAGGCTTGCTTCATACGTTTCCCCTCCCTCACACACAAACCAAGTGGGTGTCACTGTTGTGGGGTCTCTCGGGGAGGTAACCATGACAGCAGTGGGTGGTGTGTATACACTGTGATGTGGGTAGTTGTGGGGTGATGGGCAGGGCCACAAGACTGGGTGGGCTCCTTGTCCACCAATGGGGATGAGGGTCAGGTCATCCCAGGGTTTGCTAGGGAAGCTGGAATGTATTGGCCTCATGCTTCTGGTGTTGGCCCTGGTGGCCAGGGGCTGTAGGGCTGGTCTGGTGCAGGTTGCCATTGGTGGTGGCTGGGCTGCCCATTGAATACTGTCCCTGTAGTGGGTCTGCTCCCACTGCCTGTGTGTGTGTCCTGCAAAGGGCATCACATTCATTCCAAAGGTCGAGGTTACATGGTCAGGTAGCCTGCTGGACCTGGGGATCTCCCACAGGGGGATTCCATTGGCATCAGCATGGTCCCTGTAGGACCCAATGTCCTTTGGCAGTGTCCTACCGGTATACATGACACCTTGGCTCTGATCACACATAGTCGAGCCTGCATTATACATTCTAGCACTTGCATCACTTTTGGGTGTCCTGGTTTCAACAGACATGGTTACATTAAGCATTTCACAATCTCATTATTGTTAAGCATAATAAACTTGTTCTTAACCTTACTGACACCTGCATTCATCTCATTAATCACATTAGTTAAACCAGCATCACAATTCATGGTTACATTGCATACATTTTCATACTTGCACCCTTTAATTGCATCTTTAGCTTTAAAGTCCGTGTACTCAAATAGTTGGAACTTGCCCTTTAAATTTTTTTGGTTACCTGTCTCCCTTAAGGGAGCCTTCAAATCCGATTGGCCGCTCGATGTCACATGATGCTCCTCCATGTTGACTCGTGGCATGGAGGAGGCCATTTTAAACGCAGGTCTGCTGCTTGTGGTGCTGCAGCCATTTTGTGGTGCTCTTTTCTTCTCCAGCACCACTTCGCCTGATGTGGACCCGGTTCATCCAATTCCTGCCCACAACGTGGGACCGTCGCCGGTTACAATCCACAGGGGGAGTTTGTGCAACACGCCACCCTGGGAGATCTGGACGTCTACACTGCCAATGATTTGGATTTTACCTTTGGTATAGGTGAGCAGCTTTGCCTGGACAGGAGACAGTTTTGTTCAAGTGGCAGGATTCCTCCAAATTTTTTCAAAGATCTTTTGGCTCATCACAGACTGGCTCGCCCCTGTGTCGATCTCCATGGAGACTGGGACCTCGTCGATGTCCACTTCCATCATCCACGGAGAACTTCCGGTGGAGCAGGTAAAAATTCCATACTCTTCTCCCAGGGTTCGAGCAGCTTCATCTTCATCATTGTCGGAGCCCCGGTGATTAGCCAACTCTTCAGAGACGCAGTGAATACAGCCTTTTCTGCACATTCTCTGAAGGTGCCCTTTTTCTTTGCAGCCTTTGCATGCATAGTCTTTGTAGCGGCACTGGTGGACCCTGTGGTTTCCTCCACAGCGCCAGCACGGGGCCATCCGGTTTGCCCCATGTGGCGGACTCAGGGTTGCGGGACTCGGGGCAGCATTTCTGCCTTTAGAAGTATCAGCGCGGTGCACTGCGCTCGCCGGTTTAGAGTCCTGGGTCAGTATTCGCCTGGAGTCGCTGGCTGAAACCATGTAGGCCTGGCTCACTTGAATTGCTTTCTGCAGGGTGACCGTGATGTCAGCCGAGAGCAAATTGTGTAGGAGGCCTTCATGGCCAATTCCGATGACAAATATGTCCCTTCGTGCTTCATTAAGGTGGTCGCCAAACTCACATGGTGCAGCTAGTCTTCTTAAGTGTGCAGCATACTTGGCAATTTCTTGGCCCTCAGGTCGCCGGTAAGTGTAGAACCGGTGCCTGGCTGTGAGGATGCTTTCTTTCGGTTTTAGTTGTTCCTGTATGATTGTTACAAGTTCCTCATAGCTCTTGGTGGTTGTCTTCTCTGGGGCTAGTAAGTCCCTGACGTGACCGTAGATGGTGGGCCCACAACTGCTAAGCAGGATGGCCCTGCGTTTGTTCGGTAGTGTGGCCGGTGTGTCCCCGTCCAGGTCGTTGGCTATAAAGAAGTGTTCCAATCTTTCCACAAAATTGTCCCAATCTTCCCCCTCTGTAAAATGCTGAAAGTTGTTGAGGTTAGACATGTTGAGCGTGTAGTTCGTGATCTCGTATTCCCATCGCCAGTTGTAGTATATGTAGGCACCTTTAGTAATGACTCCACGAGGCAGGGTATGGTACTTAAACTGTGCAGACCTGCAGTCCTTTATTAGCAGCTCCTGAGTGACGACAACAAGCTGTGTGTTCCTTTTTATACTGGGTTACCTGCCGTGTGCAGGCAACCCCTGGGTCTCCAGCAACAGCATCCTCTAGTGTACCGGTAAGGTGTGTACAGTACAAGAGTACATTCAATGTTGCATACAGTGCTGCAGACATCACACAGTGAACAGGCATGCCTACACAATAAGTACAGTATGTAGATGACCTGCTCCTGTTCACCGATAAGGGGGAGGAGCATGGCCCACTGCTGGCTTAACTGCTGGAGCTGCTGAAAGAAGAAGGATTTAAAGTAAACCCCAAAAAGGCACAGATTGGCCTGAAGGAAGTAAAATTCCTGGGACTGACTGTGCGCGCTGGGGAGAGAGCCATTGACAAAGCTAGAAGGGAAGCAGTGCAGAAGTTACCCGCCCCCAACACAGTAACAGGAGTAAGATCTTTTCTAGGGCTAATCGGGTACTGCAGAGACTTCATTGAGGATTATGCAGCCACAGCAGCCCCTCTGCTCCGACTCCTACACAAGGGAGTGGAGTGGGAATGGGACAAAGGTTGTGAGGCAGCATTTATCCATCTCAAGAAAGACCTGCATACGGCGCCAGCTCTAGGGGCCATCGTTGGGGGCTAAAGAGTTTTCCTGGAGGTAGCAGCCAGTGGGGACAGCCTGAGCGCAGTCCTGCTCCAAGAGCGGCACGGCCTACTCCTCCAGGATACTCACGGACGTGGAGAAGAGATACTCCAAATGTGAGAGGACCTCCGAGCCACTCACTGGGCTGTGAAAAGATCACTGATCTTCACAGGGGGGTCCCTATCACACTCCTTCCCCACCATACGCCCAGCCAAATGCTCCTGGACGGGAGAATCAAGGACGGGATGGTGAGCAGTGGCCGCATTGCTCGCTGGACCCTGCTCCTCTCAAATGGACCTAAGGGTAAAGGGTCTCTGCGAGCCAAGACTCGCAGCCAACATGATTTATCCAGGGACAGCCCACCGGTGTTCCGTAGAAGGGGTATGGGAAATTAACATAGGCTTTCGGGCTGGGTTACACCCCACAGGCCGAGAGATCTATGTGGACAGTTCAAGCACAGAATCTGCGGGTGAACGACTCACAGGAGTTTATGAGCCGAGGCAGGCATTGCCCTGGCAATTAACTCCCCAGTACTATGAGCGCCCAGCACGCTGAACTGTCTGCGGTGGTGTACGTCGTCACACATCCCGAAGAATTCCCTGCCCCAAACACGATTTTCTCGGACCGTATGTTCACATGCAATTCGTGTATGGAGTACCTGGCTATTTGGTCCCACCACGGATACACATCCGCAGACAGGAAACCCCTGACAATTAAGCCCCTACTGGAAAAGATCATGAAAGCCATAGGGGAGGAAGGGAATATTTACATACATAAAGTGAAGGCACATTCCACCACAGAACCCCGTAGCGAGGAAAACCAGCAGGCTGACATGTTAGCCAAGCAGGGGGCCTGCACGGGCAAGCTCTGGGATCCGTACAACTCAGGATCCATAGCAGCAGTCAGGGGCAGGATGGGAACGGCAGGGAAGGCAGGGATAGCTTTGCCTCCGGAGCTAAAAACGGTTCAGACCCAAGACACCGTCCTCAAAACTGTCCTGAACACGCTAGCTAAAGGGGAAAGGATAGACGGCCCGTAAGGCACCGCAGCAATTGCCATTAAAGAAGGCATGCTGTTCACGGGGGAGCAATGAGTAGTACCGCAACAGCACCCGAGAGAATTCCTCCAGCTGGCCCACGAGGGTCCAGGAGCAGGACACCCCGGACCTGAGACCACTTGGCAATGAGTGGAACAGGCAGGGTGGTGGCCAGGACTCAGGGAAGACGTCTGCGAGTTCTGTGCTCGCTGTCTGGTGTGCGCGGCCAACAACCCCGACCCAGGGAGGTTACAAGTACTGCCTAATATTGGTGGACGTATTCACTAAATGGGTGGAAGCCTTCCCATGCCGAACAGCCACTGCCCTGGGAACAGCTAGGATCCTGGTCAGAGAAGTGTTCTCCCAGTGGGGACTACCACAATACGTGGAGTCCGACCAAGGGAATCACTTCACCGGGCAGGTGATGCAGGAGACCCTTAAGGTACTCGGCATCAGAGGAAAATGACATGTTGCCCACAACCCGCAGTCATCTGGGCCTGTGGAGCGTTTAAACCGTACCATCAAAGAAAGGCTGCGCAAAGAGACAGGGGACTCACCCATAGGTTGGGTGGAGGTCCTACCACTGGTCCTCATGGGGATCCAGGCCAGCCAGTCAAAGAGCACGGGGTATTCCCCGTACAAGCTCATGACCGGCAGAGCCATGCGAACCCCCACCCATGTGTTAGCCCCGGGACTCACAGAAGGTCAGCTTAGGGAAGCGAACCAGGACAGCTTTGTCAGGAATCTGTTTGAACACCTTAAACAGATTCACTGGCAGGCTGCTAACAACATGGGAAAACAGCATCGGAGCAACCGACTGCTGCTAGAGCCCCGCAAACACCATGAGTGGGAGATAGGGGACCAGGTTATGGTGAGGAACTACGCTAGAGTAGGGGTCTTTGAGGCACTGTACATGGGACCGTACAACATTGTCGACAAGTCAAGCCCCATGGTCTATGCCATAAAATTGCCCGGCCGAACAATGTGGTTCCACATCAATCAGTGCAAACTTTTCAACCCAGGGGCTGCAGCTAAACGTAAGGGACAGCCTAAAACTGTAAACTGCACTAAAGACAGGGACCCCCAGCCAGCAGCCCCTGACTGTGGAAATCCCACAGGGGACGTGGCAGACCCACAGACTGCACCTAGAGGGGCAGTGGACTGTGTTACTGGAGGAACCGGCCCCCCAATCATTTGGGACTCGGACGCACCCCCAGCAGCCGGAGCCTTAAGAAGGACTCCCCGCACACCACGGCCAAAGGCACCGTGGTCACCAGCGCCCCAATTTGAATGGTTCAGCTCCGGGAAAGGGACCAGCTGCAAAAGGGCACCTAAGGTCAGAGACCAGCCCGCGAGCAGGGACACCCAGCCGGTAGCCTCGGGCAACGAGGGACCCTCCAGAAGAGATAGCGGTGGACCAGCCACCAAGTGAGAGTCCCCAGTCCATAGCCCTCGACCAGGCAGAACCCCCAGGGGAAGAGACGAACCAGGCAGCCACCCCCAGAGGAGCGGTGTGCTGCAGCACCGGAGGGGACGTTCCCCCGATAGTGTGGGACTCAAACCCACGTCCGGTCAGGGTACTTAGGTCGGTCTGCACTGTCTAACCCTATCACCTACCTCGTTGGACACCCAGTGGGAGAAGAGGAAAGAGAGAAGGCAGGAATTAACCTGGCCACCCGGAGAAGGGTGGCAGATGTACATATGTAGCGATGTGAATTTAAGGATGTTTAGTGAATAAGCTTAGAATAGTGTAAGATTATCTGTGTAATGATTAAGTATATATGTATCAGTTAACTGGGGTAAGGAAAAGAATCTACCTGTGCAGCTGGTAAAAGAAGCACAGGCAGGTAACACCCGGAGTAAGAAGAATCTACCGGTATGGCTATTAAGGAAGCACCGGTAAGATAACAAGCAGAACGACTGTGAGATAAAAGCAAAAGCAGACATCAGTCCACAAGGAACTGAATAAAACTGCCAGTCAATTAAAGATTATGAGCCTAATTTAGAACTCGGTCACCTTTGTCAAGCCAGAGAGCTTTCTCAGGGCTAGACAATCTGTTTCATGTGCCCCTACAGGAAGGAGAGCAGCATGAGAAGGATCCTGTTCCTGCTCGCCCTGATAAGGATAAGCAGCAGTGACCGAGGAGACGTGGAAGAATCCCTCATTTACGGGTGTTCAGGAGGGAGAGCACCGATTGTAACCGCCGGGGGTGGCCCCCGAGACGTGGAAGAACTCGCCGTTTACGCCCACGAGGGAAGATGGCCCGGGTGGCTGGGATCTAATTCTACCCGCTACTCCAGCCAGGAAGGCTTTACCTATGGTGGGGCCTCAGTTCCATGTCCTCGGATACGGATCATCGCTGCCCGAGTCAGTGTTACAGAGGGAAAACGTGTGTGTTTGACTTGCAAAGGGAACATTCCCCTGGGAAGATGGTGGTGGCTCAGAAAACTCAAAAACGACGCATGGGACCAGAAATCGGACTGGAAAAGACTCGGTAATGATACGTACCGCATCATCACGGGGACACGGGGAGGAGTAAAAGTGTGAACAAGGAATTTATGTTTGCAAGTGGAAATCAGAGAGTGTTTGTCCCGCAGGCATATCGATCGCCTTCGCCAGGCAATGGCAAGATGAAGGGGAAGGGATGGGGTGGGACTCTAGCCTACACGGGTGCGCGGTCCCACACTCCCCACTCCCAATTAACGCCACCGAACTAAGAGCACACATTAAGAAACCCCTGCCCACAACCCCGCCAATACGTACAGTAATAGAGAGGTGTCCTACCACCACCAAGGGACCTGGGAACGGATTAGTATTGGGACCAGAAATCGGACTGGGAAAGACTCGGTTATGATACGTATCGCACCGAAAAGGTGTTATATCAGGGGATACATTATGCAGTAGCTTCAGTAATATTAAACCTCACCGAGGTACACCTACCTGCATGGTGTCCGAAGGAAACAGAGCTGCTGTACCAGGCCCTACTTAGAGACATGTTTAAGAAATTTTATGAGTTAGACTTTGGTAATGTAGACAAAGCGGACCTATACACCCTAAACGCTAGGGACACCATGGGCTCGGGGAGACCTAGAAGGGGAATCATAAATGACGTTTTCACTACCTACAATACAGTATCCTCTGTAATAAGTAGCCTAGATGACATAGAGCTGCAAACACAGATAAACACTTTAAAGACCCAATTGAGAAAAATCCTGAAACAGGAGAATACCGTAGTAGGGTCAGAACTACACGAGGACCAGGCTACAACTGTCCATTTAAAAGAAATAGTGGCTGAGCTGGAACAACATGCACAGACGGTGAATGCACTTACACGGGAGGATAGAAACGCTTCTGACCAGGCTGCACAGAACGAGGTGTGCGTATTATATGGGGCATGGTTGTTGGGCGAGGGCCGCAACAACCTGGAGGATTTAAAACAAGGTTTAGTCCCCTCTTGGATCAGGAACAAGCACCTCGCTGCCCTCCACCTGTACAGCAATTCACTAAGCCCGTGCCAGCTCCGCCTAGCCTCTGAAGCCTACCCTGTCCCAGTATACTGTGGGAAATCTAATCACACTCTTATGGGGATAGTACTAAGGATACCGGTCATGGGTGGGACAGCCCGACCCGCACCGGTATACTGGGTGGAGAACATTGGAGTTATTCAGGGAGGTGCACACATTCGTTTCACAGCGGTCCCACCCTATGTCATAAAGTGGGAGCACGCTGTAACAGGTACTGACCTCTCTGGGTGCCGGAGCCGGGGTGCATGTAATATTGTGCCCCCAGTACTTGAGTGCCCATTCAAAGTCACAGTGTGGGTTTAAAGCTTCTGGTACACAGCCTATTAACTGCACCATGGAGGTAATGACACAAGACCATGTCCCTCCACAGGTAGCTTACATAGGGGGTGGGACATATTGTGTCACCACCAGTGCGTCCCACTACCAACATAGAAACATAGAAACATAGAAAATAGGTGCAGGAGTAGGCCATTCGGCCCTTCTAGCCTGCACCACCATTCAATGAGTTCATGGCTGAACATGCAACTTCAGTACCCCATTCCTGCTTTCTCGCCATACCCCTTGATCACCCTAGTAGTAAGGACTTCATCTAACTCATTTTTGAATATATTTAGTGAATTGGCCTCAACAACTTTCTGTGGTAGAGAATTCCACAGGTTCACCACTCTCTGGGGAAGAAGTTCCTCCTCATCTCGGTCCTAAATGGCTTACCCCTTATCCTTAGACTGTGTCCTCTGGTTCTGGACTTCCCCAACATTGGGAACATTCTTCCTGCATCTAACCTGTCTAACCCCGTCAGAATTTTAAACGTTTCTATGAGGTCCCATCTCATTCTTCTGAACTCCAGTGAATACAAGCCCAGTTGATCCAGTCTTTCTTGATAGGTCAGTCCCGCCATCCCGGGAATCAGTCTGGTGAACGTTCGCTGCATGGATATTTCTGGTGTTTGGTGAGTGACAGCAGTTTTTGCTTCAAACCTGAGGCATCAGTTCAAGTGGCCCAGGAACGGATTGTCCCCATTCCTGAACCCTCCACTGTCCACCTCACTGTGAAGGAAAACATTACTAACCTGCAGGATTATGTTGTACATTTTGGCTATGCAATTCCCCCTCTACCCGAACATCTTACCGCTCTGCTAAAAGCTGTAATTATCTCACAAAAACACTTCTGTACTCTAGAACAGAAAACCATTGAGATAGGGAAAAAGATTCTTGAGATCACCATTCCGCCTTGGTGGGACCTTTTCAGAAATATAGAGGTCCCAGTCTGGATCCGAATCGCTTCCCACACTTTAGTTATTTGTCAACTCGCGATTATACTTTACTTATGGTGTCTTCACTTGCCGAGTGGAACGCAGAGGCCGTCAGGTCAGGCCCAAAGGGTGCTATACGCTTCTTGACCGAACTTGGGAATCACGCAGGGAGCGGTGACACCATACTACTATGTTTTATTTGTCTTTGATTTTACCTGTTGTAAACCGCAACATCGCGAGTGTTGTAAGAGTGTTACTTAAATGTTTTGACTATGTACCTTTATTTTAGTGAACTTAAAACATGTTTGACTATGGACCTTTTATGCGATTTGAGAATCTGTTACCATGTTTTTTTATTTTACTTTACTTAAAGTTGTGTATGACTGTATACCGTCATTTTACTGTGAAAACCAAGTAAAAGAGTGACATCATACCCCCTCTATGCTATAACCGAATTGTAATGACTGTATTCACCTGTATATTGCATTGCATTTCAACGGGGGATGCAGGATAATGTTTAGCTAGTATAAATGCAGGGAAGGTTGACTCTCGGGAGCAGGAATTTTGCTTACCTTGTTTGACACAGAAGGAGTGTAGAGTGTCAACAGGGGGACTGCAGAGAGCAAAATTCACCAGAACCCTCCCTGTGTTCGGGCTCATTCGAAAGGAAATTTAATTTGGGACTATCTACTGAAAAGTTTGGAACTCTAAAGTGCTTATGGAAAAAACTACGAACCTTAATAGAATTATGAACTTTTACAAGACAAACTCAAACCTGTGGGCGGACCTAGGGAACAAAGGAAGCCCACTTGATTATTGGAACGGTCTGGGTGTGAGGACTGAGTTAACCTGTCTGGAAGAATAAGTATTTGAAAATCTTCCGCCACAAGAGACATTACCATCACAGTATCACCCAGAGATAGCTCCCCATCAACATAGGTCTGGACAAACCATTTCAGCATATACATCAAAAAGAGGTCCAATCCAGCCTGTATGCAAAAGACTAAGCACAAAAGGACATTGCAATCACCAAACTAATATTTCCATCAGGAAAGAGTTTTCGAACATCAACCCATCCAAGACATATCAACTTTAACGAGCCCTACAAAATATTACAACGAAGAACCAAGCCCGCCAAAATTATACAAAGGATTGTGAACAGATTGGGCGGCAAGATTAGAACACTGAAATCATATAACTGGCCACTGTTTTCAACAGAAGTTGGAGAGAGGCGAGAGAGAGAGCTAGAAGGGAGAGAGGTGGTTGCTACTACCTCATCAAGACAAGGAGAGAAACCAACCCGACAGTTGTAAAACTAACTTCGCCAGTCTCGAAGTCTTGAAGTCCTGAAGGAAGGAAGAACATCAGCATCTACCATTAACTATCAAAAGGGTTGGTAAGCATAAGTCCCTGCCCTGGAGTCTAACCTAGCTAGAATTAGGTATTGGGAGGTGGGAGGTATAATTTTACTGCAACACCCTTTGAGTGTAGTGTATGGTACTTTATTAGAGTGATTATACATTTGACCTTGTACCTTTCCTTGTATTGTTCTTTATTAGAGTGATTGTAAGTTTGGCCGTGTATTTTCTTACCAGAGTAATAAGCCTGTATTACCTTGACTGTAATAAAACCAAAGTTCTTTGCATCAAACCAGCGTCCTCTGCACTTTTGTCACACCCCCACATAAATCCAGAGTACAGAACCCAAGGGAGGGTAGCGATTCGAAACAGGTCAAGTTGGGCAGAAGGGAACCTGACGCCCTCATAGAGACACACACACTCCCCCCCCCCCCCACCCCCTTACATTAGTCAGTGTTATAGAACGACCTACTTCCTATTTTGCTCACTAAAAACTTTGGTGACCCAGAAAGAAATATAGATGTAAACAGTAGGAGGGCAAAAGCCCCTGCAGCATCCTGTCCCAACTCTAGCTCAGCGCAGAGTCCTAAGACAGCTTGGCCATCAATCAGTGCTAACAAGAACCCTCTATCATTCAGCCTACCTGAAGCCCAGGCATCATATCCAAACTAACGCAATATTCAAGCACTTATCACTCCCAACAGTAGTGGACTACCTGGGCATTTCTAAAATACAGCTTTTCATTGGGCTGGATTTATATCGGATCTGGGTGAGAACTTGAAGCAGTGTATAAGAACATAAGAACATAAGAAATAGGAGCAGGAGTAGGCCATTTGGCCCTCTGGAGCCTGTTCTGTCATTCATGGCTGATCTGATCTTGGTCTCAACTCCATTTCCGTGCCTGCTCCCCATAGCCCTTGACTCCCTTATCATTCAAAAATCTGTCTATCTCCAACTTAAATATATTCAATGACCCAGCCTCCACTGGGGTAGAGAATTCCAAAGATTCACAACCCTCTGAGAGAAGAAATGCCTCCTCAACTCCGTTTTAAATGGGCAATCCCTTATTCTGAAATGTTTCCCCCTAATTCTAGATTCCCCAATGAGGGAAAACATCCTCTCTGCATCTGACAAGCCCCCTCAGAAGTTTAACATTTCAATAAGATCACCACTCATTCTTCTAAACTCCAACGAGTATAGGCCCAACCTCCTCAACCTTTCTTCATAAGACAACCCCTTCATCTCAGGAATCAACTTCATGAACATTCTCTGAACTGCCTCCAATGCAAGTAGATCCTTCCTTAAATAAGGAGATTGTATGCAGTACTCCAGATGTGAACTTACCATCGCCCTGTACAGTTGGAGCAGAACTACCCTACATTTATACTGCATCCCCCTTGCAATAAAGGACAACTTTCCACTTGCCTTCCTAATTACTTGCTGTACCTGTATGCTACCTTTTCGTGTTTCATGTACAAGGACCCCCAGATTCCTCTGTACCGCAGAATTTTGTAATCCCTATGCATTTAAATAATAATTTGCTTTTTTATTTTTCCTGTCAAAGTGGATAACCTCACATTTTCCCACATTATACACCAAATTTCTGCCCTCTCACTTAGCCTGTCTATATCCCTTTGCAGATTATTTGCATCCTCCTCACAACTTGCTTTCCCACCTATCTTTGTATCATCAGCAAATTTGGCGACATTACACTCGGTCCCTTCTTCCAAGTCAGTAATATAGATTGTAAATAGTTGAGGGCCCAGCACTGATCCCTGTGGCACCCCACTAGTTACAGTTTGCCAATCTGAAAATGAGCCATTCTCATGAGCCATGAGTATAATTCTCTCTCGCTTTATTGAGGTTGGTAAGAAAACTCTGCCCCTTCTAAATCAATGTTAGCTGCCATTCATTGTTATTTTCATATTGCTTCTCTTTCATTTTGTACTTGATTTTTGATTCTATTACTTTTCTGATTATTAAGATTAGGCTAATGGTTCTGTAATTGCCAGGTATTGCTCTGTCACCCTTTTAGAGTATGGGGATTACATTTGCCAATTTCCGATTCATCAGAAACATTGCACTTCAGGAAGGATATATTGGCCTTGGAGGGGATACAGCACAGATTCATCAAAATGATACCAGGGTTAAAAGGGTTAAATTAAGAAGACAGATTGCATAACCTAGGCTTCTATTCCCTTGAGTATAGAAAATTATGGGGAGATCTAACTGAGATGTTTAAGATGATTCAATGATTTGATAGGGTGGATAGAGAGAACCTATTTCCTCTGGTGAGGGGAGTCCAGAACAAGGGGACATTGTAAAGTCCTTACTCTACAGCATGAAATCACACGAGGCACATTCTGGGGACAAGGTCACCCTGTGACCGTAACTCTTTACTCACAGGACTCCAAAAACGATGAACCTTCATGGGACCTCCCTGTTTATACCTGTGTGAACAGGTAAGGAGTGTCTCCCACAAGTTCACCCCTTGTGGTCAAGGTGTGCATCTAGGTTGAGTGTATACAGTGATACAGTGGTGTTACATTGTGGTTACATACATGACATCACCTCCCGCCCCAAAGTCTGATTGGGATCATAGGTTTAGTCTTTCAGGTGGTCAACGCTCCCTCGTGGAGCGCCACTGTTGGGGCTCTGGTTGTTGGACACTGACGTCAGTGTCTGTCACCTGTGGTGATTCCGGCCTGTCCAGACTGACCGCAGGGACTGTGCATTCTTCTGATTGCTCTTGTTGCTCATTCACTGGCGGTGTTGTGAGCTCCATCTCATGGTCTTCTTCAGGTTCCTCCGTGTCGATGCTGAATCTTTTTTTTACTTGGTCCAGATACTTACGGCATATCTGACCATTGTTGAGTTTTACCATGATGACCCTATTCCCCTCTTTGTCAATTACAGTGCCTTCAAGCCATTTGGGCCCCATGGCGTGATTGAGGACGAATACAGGATAATTTATTTCTATACATCTCCCCCTCAAATTACGGTCATGGTACTCGTTTTGTGACTTGCGCTAGCCCTCAACTATGTCAGTCAGGACTGGGTGAATGAGGGACAATTGAGTTTTGAGTGTCCGTTTCATTAGTAGCTCTGCGGGCGGGACCCCCGTGAGCGAGTGTGGTCGGGATCTATAGGCCAGCAGGAGACGCGATAGATGGCATTGTAGGGAGGGTCCTTGAATCCTGAGCATACCTTGCTTAATGATTTGGACTGCACGTTCTGCCTGGCCATTGGAGGCCGGCTTGAACGGCGCAGTCCTGACGTGGTTGATGCCATTGCCCGACATAAACTCTCGGAATTCGTAGCTTGTGAAACATGGGCCATTATCACTAACCAGGATGTCCGGCCAGCCATGGGTTGCAAAGATCGCACGTAAGCTTTCCACGGTGGTGGATGACGTGCATGAATTCAGAATGATGCACTCGATCCATTTCGAGTACACATCTACCACAATAAGGAACATCTTGCCTATGAATGGGCCCGTGTAGTCAACATGAACGCGTGACCATGGCCTAGTGGGCCAGGGCCACGGGCTGAGCGGGGCCTCCCTGGGGGCATTATCCAGCTGGGCACACGTCGTGCACCTGCGAACACAGTGTTCCAGGTCTGAATCAATTCCAGGCCACCAAACGTGTGACCAGGCAATGGCCTTCATCAGCACAATGCCTGGGTGCTCGCTGTGCAGTTCCCCGATGAATGTCTCTCTGCCCTTCTAGGGCATAACTACCCGGCTGCCCCATAGCAGGCAGTCGGCTTAGATGGAGAGCTCATCCATCCATCTGTGGAACGGTCTGACCTCCTCAGGGCATGCTCCATGTGTGGGCGCCCAATCCCCAGTCAGGACACATTTCTTAATCAGGGATAGGAGGGGATCTCTGTTTGTCCAGATTTTGATTTGGTGGGCTGTGATGGGGGAGCCTGCGCTGTCAAAGGCATCGACAGCCATGACCATCTTGGCGCTTTGCTCCGCTGCCCCCTCAGTGGTGGCCAGTGGAAGCCTGCTGAGCGCGTCAGCGCAATTTTCAGTGCCGGGCCGGTGCTGGATGGAGTAGTCATAAGCAGCCAGCGTGAGAGCCCATCACTGTATGCGAGCTGATGCGTTGGCATTGATAGCCTTGCTGTCTGACAACAGGGATGTTAATGGCTTGTGATCCGTCTCTAATTCAAACTTCCTACCAAAGAGGTACTGATGCATTTCTTTTACACCATAGACACATGCAAGCGCTTCCTTCTCGACCATCCCATATCCCCGTTCTGCTTGAGAGAGCGACCTGGAGGCATAAGCCACAGGTTGTAGTTGACCATCAGCATTGCCTGCTGCAACATGCACCCAACCCCATAGGACGATGCATCACATGTCAGAACCAATTTTTTACAGGGGTCATACAGGGTCAACAACTTGTTTGAACAAAGTAGGTTTCGCGCCCGATCAAAAGCCCGTTCCTGACAGTCCCCCCCAAAACCAATCGCAACCTCTATGCAGCAGCACGTGTAGCGGCTCCAACAACGTGCTCAAGTTCAGCAGAAAGTTCTTGAAATAGTTCAAGAATCCCAGGAATGAACGCAACTCCGATGTGTTGCAGGGCCGAGTGCTCGTCGAATCGCCTCGGTTTTGGATTCGGTGGGGCGAATCCCATCTGCAGCAACCCTCCTGCCCAGAAACTCAGCCTCAGGAGCTAAGAACACACATTTAGACTTCTTGAGTCACAGGCCTACCCGGTCCAGTCGGCGTTGCACCTCCTCCAGGCTGTGGAGGTGTTCCTCGGTGTCTCGACCCGTGATGAGGATGTCGTCCTGGAACACGATCATTCCAGGAATGGATTTAGCAGGCTTTCCATGTTACGTTGAAAAATCGCGGCTGCTGATCGAATGCCAAACGGACACCTGTTATAAACGAACAGTCCCTTAGTGCGTGGTGATGGGGGTGGTCAGTAGTTTAGATTCGTCGGCCAGTTCCTGGCTCATATAGGCTGAAGTGAGGTCCAACTTGGTGAACAGCTTGCCGCCTGCCAGAGTGGCGAAGAGGTCCTCCGCTCTCGGGAGCGGGTATTGATCTTGTAGGGACACCCGATTGATGGTGGCCTTGTAGTCGCCACAGATCCTGACAGAGCCATCCGCTTTTAGGACGGGAACGATGGGGCTCACCCAGTCGCTGAATTCAACAGGCGAGATGATGCCTTCTCTCAACAGCTGGTCCAATTCGCTCTCGATCTTTTCCTGCATCATATACAGCACCGCTCTGGCTTTGTGGTGCACTGGCATGGCGTCCAGGGTGATGTGTATCACTACTTTAGTGCCTTTGAAAGTCCCGACTCCAGGTTGGAATAGTGAATCGAATTGTTGTAGGACTTGTGAGTGCAACGGTTGGTTTGCAGAGGGTCAGCTTTCCCTTCTGACCTTATATGAGCGGTTCCGAATCGCTCCCACACCCTTGGTTCTAGACACTGGAATTATGAAGGGACTGTGACAGACTTGGACAGACAATCGGTTTCAAGGTAGGAAGCAGGTATGGCTTTATTATGTTTAAAAAAGAAGTAAAAGGCACACCTTTAATAACACACAAAGACCAATACACACTGAGGGGTACAACACATTGAATAAAATGTCAAATTACAGCCTGTGGGGAAAAGAATACAGCTTAAACTCTAAAAGGGGTAAAGAGGAGAATGCAGATACATTTACACAAGTTATCCCAGCCTCCCCCCTCCCAATTCCCCTAACCAACTAAGTTATAGCTCTGAGGGTTCAGGGGCTATGCTCACCAACCCCTTTAGACAGTTGCCAGTGAATCACGGTTTCGGAGTTCGCTGCACTTGGCCTTCTAGGCGAGCCGTACCCCGGATGGAGGAGAGGACTTCGGACTGCGTAGTCTTCGGTTGGGGTGCGTCCGTTGATGCGCTAAGTTGCGTTTTGGATGTATGGGGTAAGTACCCCCTTTCTTTGGTTAGGAATAGTTTTAGTTAGTCCCTTTTGGTAATTTCTCCCCCGTTGGGTCATTCAGAAGTAGATTGTAGAGTGGTTGTCAATTTTGTTGCTGACAACCTTCCATTTCGTGGGCATCGTGCTCGGTCAGTTCTTGATGAGTTCTTGTAGGTTCCTTCACGACTCCATTTCTTCACTCCGGCTGCTTGTGTCTGTGTCTGTGTTCCAGTCTGTGCTCTGCTTCTCTCCTGTCTTCTGCTAGTTTCTGTGTTCTGCTAGTCTTTCCTTGTAAAACTGGGGGATAGATATATCCAAAAAAGGCTCCGTTATCTCCCATCAAATCTCTTGGGCTCTGTTTAAACTGTCTATCCATTGATTTTCAAATGTCTCCTTTGTCAGCAGTAACTCGATTAGGGTGTGAGAATGTGCTATCACTGGTTTTGCATTGTTTTAGGATTGTCCAGTTTTTCTGACCATGATTTCCATTGTGCTTGATTGGGTAATTCGATTATCTCTTAGGGGGTGAATAGTTCCCCCAGACAGTCTGGGATCCTTAATACATGAATTTGCTTCAGACGTTGGCTCCACCTCCTGTATTTGGTAACTCTTTTTCGCAGCCAAAATGTTGTAGAATCTTAAAATTGATATGCTCCTTCCCATAAATGTTTAGGGGATCTCAAGCTTCTGTAATTTAGGTCCATTTTGAATTCCCTTTCTTATAAGTCCAAACATTGGGGGGGGGGTCTCCATGAATGCATCCCCTTTTATCCCCCGCAGGCTTCGTCTGCCCCTTTAAACTGATTTTAAAAGCCCAGAAAGGGATTTTTCTCCTCTGTAGGGGAAAGGTACCTGGAATCTTTGCGAGATATTGGTAAATTCTACATGAGCACGAACTTCGCTCCACAGATGACATTGTGTGAACATCCCCCCATTTCCAGTTCATCTCGGCTAACTAGCTCCTCCCCAACAATGCGGGACCATTGCCCGGGACAATCCAGAGCGGCAGCCGATTCACTAACCCATTGTGTGTGACAGCCGACATTGCACTGCCTAGCACCGGAATGATTTCTTTGGTGTAAGTCCGTAATTGTGTCTCAATACGTGCTAATTTGGGCCGACTGGCTTTAAGTGGCCATAGCTTCTCAAATTGCTGAACGCCCATGAGTGACTGGCTGGCCCCAGTGTCCAGTTCCATGCGCACAGGGAAACCGTTTAATAAAACCCGCATCATCATTGGTGGCGTTTTGGTGTATGAACTGTGAATATTCGCCACATGGACCCGCTGAACCTCGACGTCCATCGATTTGCCCCAACAGTCATCCTGCCTCAAAGAACCCTCTTCTGCTCGATCCACCTCATATATTAGTCTGGTTGTTCCTGCACATTCGAGCTAAGTGGCCACTGAGATTGCAGTTCCTCCAGACAAATTGCTGAAATCTGCAAGATCTAGTTGTGTGTTTTCCCCCACACCTCCAGCATGAGTTAAAGTTTCCATTGTTGGGAACAAAGGGACTATGGCCAGGCATTCCGCGCTGACTGTCCCTTTGACTGCTCTTAAGTACCCTATTAGTGGGTGTCAATGGCCCCATCCCGGGCCGCATTGTCCACTGTGATAGTGTGAATGTCCGTTCAGCCTGCCATTGTCTCTGTTGAAGTCCTACTCTGGGGTCTATTGCTGCCTGGGGAGTGTCGGACTACCCCTGCCTGCCTGCAGGGCTCTGAGTCGCATTGATGATGTTGACTCCCTGATCCATCGTCGCGTTAGAGGCAGAATTGCGCGCCTATATTATTTTCGTCTCTTCCTCCCCCGCCATGAAAGTTTGAGCTATCAACGCTGCCGCTTCCAAGGTCAAATACTTGGTCTCAATTAACTGGCAGAAAATTCCCGCATGACCGATGCCCTCGATAAAGAGGTCCCTTAGCATCTTCCCCCTGCAGGCATCTGTGAACTTACAGAGGCTGGCCAAACGCCGGAGGTCCGCTACGAAGTCCAGTATGCTCTGTCCTTCACGACGTCAGTGAGTGTAAAATCTGTGTCGGGCCATGTATATGCTACTCGCTGGTTTGAGGTGCTCCCCGACCAATTTGTTAAGTTCTTCAAAGGTTTTGTCCACCGGCTTTTCGGGTGCTAGTAAGTCCTTCATGAGCGCGCAAGTCTTTGGTCCGCAGCTGGTCAAAAGATGAGCCCGTCGCTTGTCGGCCGCTGCATCCCCCAGCCATTCTTTCGTAATGAAGCTTTGCTGAAGCCTCTCGACAAAATCATCCCAGTCTTCCCCAACACAGTCCCGTTCCTCTGTGCTACCAGTGGCCATTCTCGTGAGTCGTGAATTCCCGTTTCCCATCTTCGTTGCCAATGTAAAGTCCTTACTCTACAGTATGAAACCACATGAGGCACATTCTGGGGACAAGGTCACTCTGTGACCTTAACTCAAAATGATGACCCTGCATGGGACCTCCCTTTTTATACCTGTGTGATCAGGTAAGGAGTGTCTCCCATAAGTTCACCCCTTGTGGTCAAGGTGTGCATCTAGGTTGAGTGTATACAGTGATACAGTGGTGTCACATTGTGGTTACATACATGACAGGCATAACCTTAAAATTAGAGCTAGGCCGTTCAGGGGTGATGTCAGGAAACACTTCTTCATGCAAAGGGTAGTGGAAATCTTGAACTCTGCCCCTCAAAAATCTCTTAAAAATAGCCAAACTGAGATTGATAGATTTCTGTTAGGCAAGAGTATTAAGGGTTATGAAACCAAGGTGGGTAGATGGAGTTAAGAGACAGATCAGCCATAATCTAATTGAATGGTGGAACAGACTCGAGGGGCTGAATAACCTACTCCTGTTCCTAGGTTCCAATGTTCATTGATTCCTTCAAAATGACAATCTGTGCTTCAACAAATTTCTCGATTGTCTATCTTAGCACTCCAAAATTTAGTTCATCCATCTCAGGAAATCTATTGGCTTTCAGCCCCTCCATCTTATCTAGAATTTGTTTCTCTACATCAAAGTTGTCAAGATCACACAACATCCATTATATGCTGTTTCTAAGGTCAGCAGCAGTACACCTGACCTTCGAGGAAGAGAAGACTTCGCAAGTCCAGGAGTCCATAGTTTTAAGGTCCTGGGCAAGAATAGGTTAAAGTAGGAGACTGTTTGATGAGTCTTTAATTTATCAGAGTGAGAATGTAGGGAGGAGGAAAAGCATGTTGGACAGTGTATTGGCAGCTTAGAAGGAACAAAAGAGAAATGTTCACAGGAGCACTGACCATAGCAGTATTGATAAAATAAGAGATTGTCCCATTATTTGTTAAATTGGAGCCTGTTCTGTCTCAAAGACTCAGCTTCAGTTATCGGATTGTCTTTTCTCTGTGTCAAAAGAGGTCAGTAAGAGAAAATCTTTAGTGCTTTGGGCTTGAAGCAAACATAGGTCTCTCGAGGTGCACAATTTCCAGATCTTTGAATGTATTTCTGACAAAAGCTTTTTTTTTTCAATAGAAAAATGTAAAGCAAGTTCAAAGATAACGTGATTCAGTTTGGAAGGGTCCTGCTTGCTGCTTGAGATTATGGTTCAGCTACATTACAGTTTTTGTATTGACACACATGACTTTCATAACACATTGATGGGAAAAACTGCAGTAGAGCTGGGGATTAAAGCCCCTGTACTGAAGGCATATCACATGTTAGCAAGTAATGTGAGACAACCTGGAGGAGCCTATCAGCTTCATAGAGTTGCAGAATGTTTCACAGCAAAAGCGCAGCCGAATTTGGATTTTAAGTGTTCAGGAAATCTGTTGGATGTTTTGCACAGCTTATAAAATTACTGTAGATTCTGTTTAAGAAAACAGACACTCCTGCATGCACTCCTTATATAAAAAAATACTAGCTGGGAAGTGGATCTCTAAGCATGCATGTACGACTGTTTTCTGGCAGGCAGAATGCAATTTGCAGCCTGCAATATAACTCGGGTGTAGTCAGCTATGTTTTGGACTGTTCACCTACTGGTCGTAAAGTGATTTTATACTGCTGCATCGGTTGTGGGTCTGTACTGGCCTCCTGGTGCTGCACTCCTCTATGTACATTCCTACCCTGTACCATTCTCCCTCAGATGCTAACCAGAAGTGATAGCTCACAGTTGCTGGGATGAGGTGAGTTAGTCCTTTCATCCTTCCAAATGCAGCTAATGACAGAAAACCTGCGTAAAAGCGGCTTCGGACTGATGATGCAATTTAACTAGCCAAAAACATTGTTAAAACACCACCAAAGGAATAAACCCTAAGGTTGAACCAGATCTTTGTTTATCAAGCGTGCTAACTTTGGGGGGGGAGACTACACCAAAATGTTGTTTATTTTAAGAAATTCCTGAAATTGTCTGATGTTTCCATGTTTGAACATCAGACATTAACATTTTTAAATTATGTTTAGATAACATAAAAGGGCATTTTAAATGAACAGGCCAGAACCATCATTATAAAGTCGGTAAAGTGACAAGAGTAGAACAACCCTTTTTAAAAATTGGAAATTGCAAAGTGTTGACAAACAACAATACTTTTGTAATCTTCTTTAAATATCATACTTTAGTTTTATGTAGTTTAGAGATTAACTTCTTTTGGATGAAGTTATGGCGATTCAGTAATTATAGGAAGATCTGTTTTGACATTAATTGCATTGCCTCTGGGGAAAACAGTAATTAGGCTGATCATTACTTTCCGTTGCTTGTGAAAGCCTGGCTGGGAGCCCGTGTGAACAGTCAGAGCCAAACACTGCACACTGTATGAAACGAGGTGGAAACTTAATTATACTTGTACTGATTGGAGGCTTAATCGTATTGTGGATTTATTATCAAAGTGACATACTTAACAGTCAGCGCCTTGTAAATTCAAGTCCTTTAAAAACACAAAGCAAGTCTGGAAGAGGCGTAGATATAAGTTGCAGAGTTTAAAAATTTACGCTTTGTCCTCAAGAGCAGTATACATATGATAGGGCATGAGATGATCTTCAATGGAATGACCAATGCCTCTTTCACTGCAAAGGGCACTGGAAATGACAAAATCCTTAAACAACGAGGTTGCAGCTCTTGGATTCATTTAGGTAAGTCCTGTTACTTTCAGATTGAGCTCCGTTGTATAATAAAAGTGACTAAGTTCAGCTCGATAATTGAACAGTTCCTAATGGTGCTTTAGTTTTGAAGTAGATCTCCCTTAAAATCAATTTAAAAGAATATCAGAAATTGCTCAATTGCTCCCAATGTACAAGAACAGTAATTTGCTAACATTGGAGTGATTCAATGGTTAGTTTAATACACAATAATTGCACCAGTATGTATTCCAGTGGAGAATTATGAAAAATTAAAAACAATTCTAAGCTCTGCAGCTTTAAATGTTGGAGAACGTTTCAGAACAAAATGAGGAGGGGGAGTTGTTGTTAACCCCAAGCTTTCATCCATCTTCAGGATGTTCCTGTTGAGAATGTGGTTTTTAGTTTGTCAGCTATTATTCTGGTGCATTATTTGCAAATAACTTTTTATTTAGGTACTGGGAATAAAGGCTAGTGCCAAGGACTCAGCAACCTTCCTATTGAGTAGCTGAGCTTTACAGACCAGGAAGGTTTGATTCTGCGACTTTGCTGAGATAGCTATCATTTTTTTAGAGTGCTTGGATATGGGTAATGATGTCTTACAAGGTTCATTTCTGAGGCCATGCATGTTCATGATGTGGAGGTGAAATTGGTGCATGTTGTGCCCGTTTTCTGGGCAGAAAATGGGCACAAAAGTACCCATTTCTGGGGACAATCTTCCACACCCCGAAGATGCCTGAAAGACGTCTGACCCCATATTAGGTTGGGCAATTTTTCGGGGGTTCTTGGCAGCTGCCTGATACAGGTGTTAGGGCCCCTATCATATGTACTTGCCGAAATGATTGAAATGATGCAAAATTTAGGGTGAGCCTTGGGCCTTCCAGTTGGGGTGCGCTGCATGCATGCCGTTGGTTATGAGCCCAGAGGTTATGAGCCCAATCAAATAGGAGGTATAGTTAATTTCTTAGCAGGAAGCTGCAAAAGGATATTGATCAACTGGGGGAATGGGCTAAAAAGTGGCAGATGGAATTCAATGTCATTAAGTGCATTTTGTAAAAAAAAATAACAGCAGTAATTATATTCTGACTGGAAGTGTGTTTACTGTTGTGGAGGAGCAGAGAAATTCAGGGATACTGGTGCAAAGAACATTAAAAGCACTACCTAAGGTTGATACGGATATACAAAAAAGAAGTAGAATTATAGATTTCATCTCAAGTGGTTAAAAGCCAAGAGGTAGCAATGTGCCGATTATAAAACATTGATAAGACCTTGGCTAGAGTACAGTGTGCAGTAGAACATAAGAACATAAGAACATAAGAATTAGGAACAGGAGTAGGCCATCTAGCCCCTCGAGCCTGCTCCGCCATTCAACAAGATCATGGCTGATCTGGCTGTAGACTCAGCTCCACTTACCCGCCCGCTCCCCATAACCCTTAATTCCCTTATTGGTTAAAAATCTATCTATCTGTGATTTGAATACATTCAATGAGCTAGCTTCAACTGCTTCCTTGGGCAGAGAATTCCACAGATTCACAACCCTCTGGGAGAAGAAATTCCTTCTCAACTCGGTTTTAAATTGACTCCCCCATATTTTGAGGTTGTGCTCCCTAGTTCTAGTCTCTCTGACCAGTGGAAACAACCTCTCTGCCTCTATATTGTCTGTCCCTTTCATTATTTTCAATGTTTCTATAAGATCACCCCTCATCCTTCTGAACTCCAACAAGTAAAGACCCAGTCTACTCAATCTATCATCATAAGGTAACCCCCTCATCTCCGGAATCAGCCTAGTGAATCGTCTCTGTACCCCCTGCAAGGCTAGTATATCCTTCCTTAAGTAAGATGACCAAAACTGCACGCAGTACTCCAGGTTCGGACTCACCAATACCCTGTACAGTTGCAGCAGGACCTCCCTGCTTTTGTACTCCATCCCTCTTGCAATGAAGACCAACATTCCTGATTACCTGCTGCACCTGCAAACTAACTTTTTGGGATTCATGCACAAGGACCCCCAGGTCCCTCTGCACCGCAGCATGTTGTAATTTCTCCCCATTCAAATAATATTCCCTTTTACTGTTTTTTTCCCAAAGTGGATGAACTCACATTTGCCGACATTGTATTCCATCTGCCAAACCTTAGCCCATTCGCTTAACCTATCTAAATCTCTTTGCAGCCTCTCTGTGTCCTCTACACAACCCGCTTTCCCACTAATCTTTGTGTCATCTGCAAATTTTGTTACACTACACTCTGTCCCCTCTTCCAGGTCATCCATATATATTGTAAACAGTTGTGGTCCCAGCACCGATCCCTGTGGCACACCACTAGCCACCGATTTCCAACCTGAAAAGGACCTATTTATCCCGACTCTCTGCTTTCTGTTAGCCAGCCAATTCTCGATCCATGCTAATACATTTCCTCTGACTCCGCGTATCTTTATCTTCTGCAGTAACCTTTTGTGTGGCACCTTATCAAATGCCTTTTGGAAATCTAAATACACCACATCTATTGGTACACCTCTATCTACCATGCTCGTTATATCCTCAAAGAATTCCAGTAAATTAGTTAAACATGATTTCCCCTTCATGAATCCATGTTGCGTCTGCTTGATTGCACTATTCCTATCCAGATGTCCCGCTATTTCTTCCTTATTGATAGCTTCAAGCATTTTCCCCACTACAGATGTTAAACTAACCGGCCTATTGTTACCTGCCTTTTGTCTGCCCCCTTTTTTAAACAGAGGCATTACATTAGCTGTTTTTTTCCCAAGGTGGATGACCTCACATTTGCCGACATTGTATTCCATCTGCCAAACCTTAGCCCATTCGCTTAACCTATCTAAATCTCTTTGCAGCCTCTCTGTGTCCTTTACACAACCCGCTTTCCCACTAATCTTTGTGTCATCTGCAAATTTTGTTACACTACACTCTGCTTTCTAATCCGCTGGTACGTTCCCAGGGTCCATAGAATTTTGGTAGATTATAACGAATGCATCTGCTATAACTTCCACCATCTCTTTTAATAACCTGGGATGCATTTCATCAGGACCAGGGGACTTGTCGACCTTGAGTCCCATTAGCCTGTCCAGCACTACTTCCCTAGTGATAGTGATTGTCTCAAGGTCCTCCCTTCCCACATTCCCGTGACCAGCAATTTTTGGCATGGTTTTTGTGTCTTCCACTGTGAAGACCGAAGCAAAACAATTGTTTAAGGTCTCAGCCATTTCCACATTTTCCATTATTAAATCCCCCTTCTCATCTTCTAAGGGACCAACATTTACTTTAGTCACTCTCTTCCGTTTTATATATCGGTAAAAGCTATCTGTTTTTATGTTTTGCGCAAGTTTACTTTCGTAATCTATCTTTCCTTTCTTTATTGCTTTCTTAGTCATTCTTTGCTGTCGTTTAAAATTTTCCCAATCTTCTAGTTTCCCACTAACCTTGGCCACCTTATACGCATTGGTTTTTAATTTGATACTCTCCTTTATTTCCTTGGTTATCCACGACTGGTTATCCCTTCTCTTACCGCCCTTCTTTTTCACTGGTAGAGAGCTGTCCTAGGAGGAGAGATTGAGTCGAATGGGCTTATATTCTCTGGAGTTTAGAAGAACGAAAGAAAGGTGATCGCAGAGAAATATATAAAATTCTTAGAGAGTTTGACACAGCAGATGCTAAGAGGTTGTTTCCCCTGGCTAAAATGTCTAGAACTAAAGGTTATAGTCCCTGATATTGGGGCCTTACCACCCACAGCCGCCTGCTGCCGCCCACTGCCGGCGAGTTTTGCTGCCGTTTTCTTTTTTTCACCATTTTACACTTGGGCTGGAGTGGGCGGGAGGGGAGTACCGCCTGAACCGCCCGCTGATGGTTGCTGGCAGCCAAGTAGCGTAAGTGGCCTCGCGCCCGCCGAGCTGCCAGATTGGTGTGGGCGGGAGTTGGCGGGAGTCAGCGTCATCTGGGGGAAGGACTGCTGCGTGGAGGCTGTACTAACCCTGATGGTAGGTATGAAGAAGGGAAAAAAAGGTTAGTGAAAATATATATTTTTAAAGATTTTACAGCGACTTACCTGGATGAGGTCCCCTGAAGGTTTTCCGGTGATTTTTCTTTTGTTTCCTATGATTTTTATTTGCGGGTCTTCCATCCTCCCTGGGCCCGACTCCATCTTCGGCGGCACTTTGCTGCCGAGACTGAGAGCTCCCGCCCGCTGCCGCCCAGATTGACGGCATAAGCCGTTGTTTGGCCGCTGGTCGGTACTGCCACACCTTTTAGAAGAATCTTCCAGGCAAAGTACCGCCCGCTCTCTCCGCAACCATCAGCCATCCTTTGGGTGGCACTTGGGCGGGCCTTGGCCTTCACCAATTTCGGCCCCATAGTCTCAGGGTAAGGAGTCAGACATTTAGGACTGAGATGAGGAGAAATTACTTTACTCAGAGCATGAGAGGGTTGTGAAACTTTGGAATTCTCTGCCCCAGAGGGCCGTGGATGCTCAATCATCAAGTATACTCAAGACAGAGGAAAGGAAGCAGATGATGTCAAGGTTACACTGAAAGAGGAGAGGGAAGCTATGGACAGGATAATAATAAATCTAGAAGACATACTAAAAAGATTGGCATTACTGAAAGTTGGTAAGTCACCTGATCCAGATGGAATGCATCCTCGGTTGCTAAAAGAAGCAAAGGTAGAAATAGTAGAGGCATTGGTCACAATCTTTCAATCCTAATTGGGTACAAAAGTAATGCCAGAGCACTGTAGGGTTGCTAATGTTATACCGCTGTTCAAGAAAGGGGAGAGGGATAAATTAAGAAACTGCAGGCCAGTCAGCCTAACATCAGTGGTGGGGAAGTTATTGGAAACTAGTATCAGGGACAAAATAAACTTTTATTTGCATGGGCTAATCAAGGAGAGCCAGCATAGATTTGTTAAAGACAAATCGTGTCTGACTAACTTGATTGAATTCTTTGATGAGATAACAGAGGTTGATCAAGGTAGTGCAGTAGATGTTATATGGATTCTTGGAAGGCATTCAACAAAGTGCCGCACAGGAAACTAATTAAGAAGATGGAAGCCCATGGAATTAAGGGGAAATTGATGGTAATGATACAAAATTGGCTCAGTGACAGGAAGCAAAGGGATTGATTGATCTTTCTGTGCAGAATCTTTGTACTACTTCATTTCCCTTTGCTCTCTTGTTTCAATTGAAAAAAACATTTTTTAAGGGAAAAATGCTTGTGTTGGAAGAAAGAACATTCAATACCAAGTCTTGTGATCCCCCCAACCCCCCAATGTAAATGTGAAAGCCTATAACATGGCTGCTCTGCAGGTGATGCTCCTGATTTTAGTGCGTGCGATCCTGTCCTCGTGGCCTGAGATTTGTCGGCTCTCTCAGTATCCGATCATCAAGGTGGGAGGGACGATACCGCAAACTTTGTTTTGAACGATTAGAGAGGGAAGGGTTATGGGGATCGGGCGGGATAGTGGAGTTGAAGCCAGGATCAGATCAGCCATGATCTTATTGAATGGCGGAGCAGGCTCGAGGGGCCAAATGGCCTACTCCTGCTCCTATTTCTTATATTCTTATGGATGGATGTTTTTCAGACTGGAAATAGTTTGCAATGGTGCTTCCCAGTGGTCAGTTTTGGGTCCATTACTCTTTGCAATTTTTATTAATGTACTAGACTCGGGTATAGGGAGCAGCATTATAAAGTTTGCAGATGATACAAAACTTGCCAAAATAGTAGACAGTGATGAGGATAGTTATAGGCTTCAGGATGACAGACAGGATGGTGAAATGGGCAGAAGCATGGCAGATGGAGTTCAATACAAAGAAGAGTGAAGTGATGCACTTTGGGAGGACTAATAAGGAAAGACAGTATACTATAAATGGCATGATTTTGAAAAGTGTAGATGAGCAGACAGATCTTGGTGCCCTTATACCCAAATCCTTAAAGGTGACAAGGCAAGTTGATGAGGTAGTTAAAAAGCATATGGGTTACTTGGGCTTATAAATAGAGGCATAGAATATAAAAGCAGAGAGATCATGCTAGAACTTTATAAATCACTGGTTAAGCCTCAGCTGGAGTATAAGAACATAAGAAATAGGAAGAGGAGCAGGCCACCTGGCCTCTCGAGCCTGCTCCGCCATTTAATAAAATCATGGCTGATCTGATCATGGACTCAGCTCCACTTCCCTGCCCGCTCCCCATAACCCCTCATCGCTCAAAAATTGTGAACCATTCTGGACACCATACTTCAGGAACAATGTAAAGGCTTTAGAAAGAGTACAAAAGAGGTTTACCAGGATGTTACCAGGTATGAGGGACTTCAGTTACTAGGAAAGTTTTGAAAAGTTAGGACTGTTCTCCTTGGAACAGAGAAAGTTAAGAGGTGGCCAAGTAGAGGTTTTCAAGATGATGAGAGATTTTGATAGAGTAGGTAGAGAAAAACTATTCCTTCTGGTGTGTAGGTTAATAACTAGAGACCATAGATTAAAATTTATTGGCAAAGGGTCTAGAGGGAAGAAGAGGAGAATTTTTTCACTCGGAGAGTTGTTGGGATCTGGAACACTTTACCTGAAAAGGTGATGGAAGCTGCTCCATAAATAACTTTAAAAGGGAGTTGGACAGGTACTTGGGGAAGAGGAACTTTCAGGGTTACGGACAAAATGCAGGGGTGTGGGATTAAGCACGACTGCTCTTTCAAAGAACCAGCACAGGCAGGTTGGGCTGAATGACCTCCTTCTGTGCTGTAATTTTTTATGACTCTATGATAGATTTTTGGGCATGAAGGGAATCAAGGGATATGGGGATATGGTCGTAAAATGGAGTTGATGTAGAAGTTCAACCATAATCTTATCAATGGTGGAGCAGGCTCGAGGGGCCATATGGCCTACTCCTGTTCCTATTTCTTATGTTCTTAGAACTATTTGCTTGTGTAGAGGGTAAACACCATGTTGGGGAAAATGGTCTGTGATCTTATTGTAACTTCTATGTATTTCTATGTATAATTAAATGATCTTCTAATGATGGAAGAGAAGTAAATCTATCATGGGCAGATACACCGATAGTGCTCTGTCCTTTCTTTGTTTGTACAGTAAATTCCAAGGCTGTCCCTGTGAAACACTGCTATTTCTCCACCCTTTTGTTGTTTGAACAGTATATTTATCCGCCCTTTCATTGATTGAACCATATGTTCCATGGGTACAGTGCATTATGCTGACCTTCCTGGGCTCTATCTCTGTATAAACAGTATAATTGAAGAATATATTGGCGTTCTCAGCCTTTTAATTGTTTGAATTATATACATGCTGTGTAAATGTTCTATAAATAGTACTGTACTACCCATTGTCTATGATTCAATCAGGTCACTGGACAATTTAGTTTTGAGTTGGCCAATGTAGCAATTAATTTGAAAGCAAATAGGGACCCTGTTTGTAGGACGGTAATCCAATCACTAGGTGTTCAGATCCTGCTAAATCACTTGACCTTGATCATTCATGGTTTAGTTTCATGTGAACATTGAATTAAATTACTGTCCTGTAATTTGTTCCATGTATCAATATTATTTCCTCACTGCGGTTAATTATGTTTCCTCCATCTGCATGAGAGTGACTGTGAACTTCTCCCTAGCTATTGTCAATGCCAAATATGAGGAATTAAATCTACAAGGGAAGTTTAAGAAATTTAGATTTGGTTTATATGGAAGAGATGTTGAGGTGACCTAATGGAAGGTTCCAAAATTAGGAAGGAAATTGACAACATTGATCCAGGCAACTACAATGTTCACTGTGGTAACGGTTCAAATATCAAGGGAAACAAATTAAAAATTAGGCTGTTAGAAATAAGAAGGGAAATCAGGTGCAATATTTTCAGCCATTTTGTAATACAGTTAATGAATAAATTACTAGGGAAGGCCACCGAAATGGAGAGTACAAATGGGTCCAAGAAACAACTGGATGAGTTTCTGGCGAGAAGGAGTGGGGGAGATTTATTGATGAACCATGTAATGTGTTCATTGATCCTGGCTATTCATTTCCATGGGGAAATTTCTGCCATTATTTCAGGAGGAGATTAACGAAACCCTGGGAGAAATTATATAATCGACCATATTTAGATGTTTATGCTGTTTCTCCATGGTTTCTGCCAATCTTGCACTGCAGAACCCCCATGGAAATTCCAGATGTCCCATGTTTTGTCTTTAATTGAGGACTCCATTGATAGGTTAGAGACAGCAAGAAAGGGAATCTCTGTCCAAGTAAGAGAACAATAGTCAAAAATATATAGAAGGTCATCAAGGTAAGCTGTGGTAAGGAGGGTTGTTCATATTTTTCTGAGCTACATGTGTCCTGCATCTTTTTTTACACTACAATACTAATGACCTGCTTTGAAAATATCTTCTATTCATATGCAGGTCTATCACTGGCTGAGGATCCCTTCCATAATATAAACCTGCCCAACTCTTTTTTTTCTTTCCATTGTACTGCAACACAGATTAGCCGGCCAAGTTCTAAGTAAGCTTACCTCAATGAGGGTAAGCATATGAGCCATGAACTTCCCATTGTTCCGTTGCATCAGCAAACAGACGTACACTTCTGCCCATCCCTTAGCCGCATCGCTGACCCTGGACAATTTTTCATTTGCATAATTGCTAAAGACTTCAGTTGGAGCATTGACAGGGATTAGCTGAATTCATCTGTGGAGGTGGAAGTTGGTAAGTTGAAGGATACAGATTGAAAGGATAGAAGCATCAAGGGGAAATGTCAGCAATTAAAGCAGAGCTGAAAGCCATGATTGCCAGGAAGAAAGGCCTCCCATTTCTTCAACACAAAGATGGGGTCTTTTTGGAAGTAATGAGAGAAATGCCAGCAGGATTCTTTGGCACAGGGAGAGACAACCTCTTGTGCAATGGTGAGAGCACACTAGGGGTCGATGGCTGAAGCTGTGAGTGCCATCTCCACAATGCAATGCATAAATGATCGGGACGAAGGAATGTTGGAAGAAAAGGATTGTGATTGGAGGATCAAAAGGTGTCACACCGTGGCTGAGGGCCTTTGGGATACTAATCTCACAAGCCTCGCTTTCAAATGAAGAATGCTAGCAGAGCATCAAATCCATGTGCAGGCACTCCACACTATCTCTCAGAATGTGCTACATCAGTTTTGTCTGCTGGAGGAGTCCATTACTTGCATGCATGACATCATAGGCGGAGGGTGGGGGGTGTGGGGGGCTTCTCCTCACTGCAGCAAACCTTGGAGAGTGTAGCAATACAGATGACCTGCATAAATGAGACCTCTGCAGTATAATCTGCTTACCCAGAGGCAGCTCACACCATAGCCATTTAGGCATTGGCATTAAGAAGAACTTAAATAGGCAATTCTCATCTCTGATTGAGACCATTTGTTCTCTCTTCCAATTGATCCCTGGCCCATCGGGAAATGAATTCAGCATCAGTGGCCTGCCAGGCAGTACTTAGTAGGATCTAGTTTTCTTTCAGGAATCCAGGTTCGTTGAGTCTCCCTCATGTCTCCTAGGTGCCTGAACATGCTGCTTCGCGGCAGCAGGACTAGGCTGGCCTAGATTCTGATTTGGAGGTGCAGCCTGCAGCTGATTCTTTTCGGGAAAGTAGCTGTCCCATGAGACTCATATAGGCACATAGTACGATCTGGTGTCAGTTTCTGCCTAAGCTCGCCACTTGTGTGGTTATTTTGAGGAGGGATAGGGGTAGAATATCCAGGCCATTGTTACAGCAGTTGAGACTGTGATTTGAATATGGTGGATTCCAGTGGGAAGACCCTCTCTGTATCACTAGAAAGACTGAGCTGCACTTAGCTATCCCATTTTAATGTTCTTGGAGCGAACAGGTTGTATAGATTCTGTCCATCACCCAGGGGTGATGTGGCCAGTTGTAGTGTCCCCAGCTGCCATCTCACCTAAGATCAGATAATTCAGTGCAAAGTTGGATTGAGTCTGATTGAGCATTCTGCACATTGATTGCCATTCCTGTGCTAGAACTCTTATCACAATATTTTCCAAGCAACACAGAAGAAAAGTAATCTTCTGTGATCCAGCTGTCAGCCTAATATGCTTTTGTAGCCAGAGATGTTGGAATACATTTTCTTGTGTCTAGTCTGCAAAACCACAAAATAAACCTGACGTAATCCCATTTGACATTGCTTATTCATATTAAACACCAGAATGAACATAATGCACCTTAGCTCCTCAACAATGCATTGTGATTTTGTGAAGAGCACTGATGTTTAAAAAATATGATCTGACAGGCTTTTAAAATCATAAAAAATGAATCAGTGCATTGTCTATTCTATATTTAGTAAAAATACTTCCCTTTCTTTTCAGCTTCAGGGCCTGTGCTCCATTTCCAGTAATTTCAGTCTGTTAACTATGACACAAGGGCTTTGCTATCTCTAGTTAGCAGCCACTGGAAATGAAAGCTGTAGACACAAGCTTCAATCTAGTCCTGGGAAGTATGCTGCTAGGAATGGGAAGAATTATCCAAGGAACCTGTCCCTAATGGCTACCCATTCATTTCTGCTGGGAATTGTGATATGTCGCTGTTAGGTGAGGGATAGGATCAGGCTCAACTGTGGTTCCTTCACCATCTATGTGGTTCCTATTTATCTATGCCCACTGGCTAGGCATGCACATGAAGAATGGTCACTTGACAACGTGCTGAAGGGTGTTCACGGAATCATACTCTCAACAAGATCAATGTCTTCAGGCGAGGAGCAGTGCAGTGCGATACAATTGGAAAAGAAAACCAGATATCTGACTGCATGCAATACATTAAGGGGAGAAATGATCTATGGTGTGATGTTTTTGGCTTTATGTCTGAAATAAAGAAAATCTACATTATTAATAATATTTATCATAAGAGTGTCTCCACTAGAAAAATATAAATATCTATATGCCTAAAGGTCGTTGTAAATTGAGAAAAACTCCATTGTAAAATTCACATTAAGTAATCAATACGGTTTCAGAACCTTCCATTGCTGTGTTAAAAGTACAACAACAACTTGTATTTGTATAAAGGTTTATGGGGAATGAGTAGAGGAGTGAGACTGTGGGTGGTTCTGTTCAGAGAACCACTTCAGGTGCATTGTGCCAATAGGTCTTCTTCTAAGCTGTAAAATTCCATCATTCTATCAGAGTAAGAAAAGGAGAGGGAGAAATACGAAATAAATCCTTGCCCCCAGCAACATCCTGCAATCAATCGGGTCATGAATGGAAAATCAGACAGAGAGAGAGCAGCATGGCTGCCAAGGGCTGTGGGGCAAACTTCCCCTTTATTATTTTCTAAAGACTGCCGTGCATTTAGACAAAGTAATTATTATTTATCAATTCAGACTCTGTCCCAAGTATTTCCCAAGTTTTTATATGATACCAAAATGCACATTGTGTAAATAATGTAAACTCTGGCACATTTCCAAAAATATACATGATGAACAACAGAGGTCAAAGCAATGGATCACGAAAACGCTTCATTGCTTTTCAATGTCATTCATAAGCAACTTACTTTATATATGGTTTTTACTGGAATGTACTTAACCACCTAATCAGAATTTCTACAAAACTTTAATGATGCCTGGCTGGCTTTGATTTGATTTGAAGGCTGCTAGATTGTGTCCTCTAGTTAGTGAATGATAGTGGGGGCAGGACAGCTTGATAACTAGTTTGAGTTCATTATGCCAAGAATATTTCCTTTATATGTTCCCAATTTTTCCGCTCCTCTCTTGTAGGATTCTGACCCAAGTGCCCATTGTTCATGCATGACTGTGGACAATGTGTGCTGGCAAGCCATTAAACCATGATGGCGCACTGGCTGGCAATCAGGAGCAAGAACCTGGGCACATTTTTCCCCATCTCCAGTTTAGTGGCACTAAGTTAAATTGTTGCAGTCCTTATCAAAATAAATTTACAGCTATTTCCATTAAAGAGGTAGTTTCAGCATTGCATAATTTTTTAAGTAAATCTAAAAGGATGAATTGTTGACAGTGCAGTAAATCAACCGACTCTAATAGCACTTGCATCCATTGGGGTAGATTTTAGACATATTTCTGAGCGTAAAATTTGCATTGTGGATTAGTAGCTGGTTACAGAAACCACTCAATTTTCATTTCCACTGAACCTTGGTTTCTCAAATTATGGACAGATCATCCAACAATGCAGCACTTCCTCGGTACTACACTGAAGTGTCAGCCTAGGTTATGAGCTCAAGTTCTGTTGTCCAATTGGATAGTTTCAAAATTATAAAGGAATCTTTAGAAAAGGTCATGTGATCACTAATAAATCAAGAATAATCAGATCATTTGGAGCCTGCAGGATATCATTAAAACTGTAAGGCCTTCACAAGGTTTTTCTTTCTCCCCAAGTATAACAATGTGGATCATTCTGTTTTAAGAATTTAGTTTATGCTGAAATGATGCAACTTAATATCCTCTTGTGCACCATTTCAAACCAATTGTTCTGTTTCATTCTGTAGGCATTCTGAGCTTTGCAAGCACGGAATATTTCCAGCACAAAATGGTTCCAGGGGTTGCCAAAATTAATAAAGTGTGACCAAGTCTGAAGGCCACTGAACGAGAATGAGACTATGGAAAATGCAATCAACGACTCAAGGAGCCCAGCTTGTATTGTGAACGGATGCATTAAGACGGCTTCTCATACCTTTTGTATTACAGAAAACAGGAAAGAGATGAAGTTCTGTGAATCCAATCCCTACCAGTCCAAAGTCAATGATGGCGATGGCAGCGGCGATGCAGAGGAAAAACCCAGAGTGGCTGCATTTTTCAGTTCCTTTTTTAAAAGAAGCAGAGCCTTGAGTTCCAGGAAAAGACCGTGTTCATTGATTGTTTTCAGAGAGACTGCCAAACAGAAATCTAGGTTGTCCATCCTGGACAGACTGAGGTCACTCAAAAGGCTCAAGTCAACGGACTTCTTCAAGCTCCGATTTGCCAGAAACTCAAGACACAAAACATCTGATATCTGGAGTACAGATAAGGGAGAGATGCCAAATGGTGTTTTGACATGTAAACAAACTTTAGATAAAAGAATATTTAGACATACATACGCAGGGGATATGCAAGACTTTGACACAGTTGGAGATGCAAATCTAATTAGCAGTGCTCTGGAGACTATTAGCATTGAAGATGCACAAGTCCAGGAGGTTAACAAAAGGTGGAAAAATGTACAAATATGTCTCAAAGGTTCAAATAGAAGAACATTTGACCCAAGTATTTCAAGTTGTTACAATTCCATAACTGTTTTTCCAGAGGATGCAAGCAATAAATATACGAAAATCCCACAAGAATTTAAAAGGAGTAGAAAAACTGATATTTTAAATTACTTGAAAAAAATATCACTAAAAAAGAAGCTAAACTTGGGCACTGTTGGTGAGAAAACAGACTACAATGGCCAAAATTCTGACAAACTAGTTGACTCTGCATCTATCAAACAGGAATGTGACCAAAACCATTCAGACAAATCCAGTAGGATAAAAGAGAGGAAAAACTTGTCAAAAGTCATTGATTTCAGCAAAGTTGTTAAATTAATTAGCAGAGCAAGTAAACAGCGGACCTTTTCTGATGTCTATTCACAGTTTGAGGAGACCACTCAGATTAGACACAGCTGTCATGAGCATGAGCTTCAGACAATTCCCATTATTCCGGAGACTGGAAATGGGAAGTGTACTTTACTGTCGCAGTCTTCTCTCACCTCAGACTCTGGAATGTGTAACCCTCTCAGTCAACCCAGCTCATCAGAAAGCAGATATTCACACACAGTTACAAGGGCTGAAATTTCAGTGAGGAGGTGCAACTCTGAACTATTTGACTCCTTTACTCCTGTTTTCTCCTCTTGTGATGGGCCGAAGACCCCTGATGTAGTGGCAAATTGTCAAGTGACATCTGTTGGTGTGCATCGTAATGACACTGCTGAGTTCCAAGATGTAACTACTGAACAAAAGAATGAGATTCAACCAAAGGATGTAAGTGAAGTCGCACAGGAAATTGAATCTCCATGTCAATGCAATCATGCTGTGTTATCTTTAACATCAGTAGGTGGTACAGATTAGGGAGTCGAAATTGAACCCCGCCCTAAACGGGGCGCACTTACTGACCTTTGAAGGTTTTCTCCATCCCAATCCATGGGGCGGAGGGTCTGGCTAAATTCAGCACTTGGACATTTTTTTCCAAGCGGGGTAGTGTTCTGGGTGGATGTGGGATAGAAGTGGCCTTTGGTCGGGTCAGCCAGCCCACCCAGTCATCAGCACTGCACTGATGACGTCAGCGTGACATGGATGCTGCGCGTTGCGCTGACGCGTCACAACATTCCTCCCTTTCAGTTAAAGGGAAGAGCCGATGCAAACTCTGCATACGTTTAAGTTAGGCCCACTGGTGAACTCATGGGCATCCATTGTCGGGCCGACCTGGCCGTCGGCTGACAAATAAAATAACATGGTGTCCGCAGCAGTGCGACCTCCCCTTTAAGGGCAGGCGTGCTGCCCAGGCACGCACAGCTTCCCGCTGGGGACCCGCTGGGGACCCGCTGGGGAAAGCTGTCAGTGGCACCGACCGGTGGCGGCGCTGCTCCCGCAGAGCAATTACCCTCACGGGGTAGAAAGGGGGTCACCGCCAGTCGGTGGGGACTCAGCGTATGCCCGACAGGGCGGGAGCACAGTCAGAGCGGTAGCAATTACCATTGGAAAACCCAGGTAGGGCAATTTCAAAAAAGGTCTTTACTCCATACTGGCTAGGCAGAGAGTCTTTACCGACCTGTGGCCGGTCACGGCTCTGAAAAAAAGGGTCAATTTCGGCCACTGGTATGTAATGTCAATGTTTTTCCTTAAGCCTCTGTGAAGCACCTTGGGATTATTTTTTTAACCTAAAAGGTGCGATATACAGGAGTGGACACATCTAATTTTGTTAGAGCAAAATGCTAAAGCTCTGGAATAAAATGATTCTATTTTTGTGTTTTGTGAGCAGGTTCCTGCACTCATGCGACAAGTTCATCCATGGCTGTAAATATCTATAAACCATCCCTGTCCCTTGTGTGTGGCTAGGATTCTCTTTCTTTCTGTCTCTTTACACATGTATATCCTTGTGTATTTGTGGCTCTCTTCTCTCTATGTTTATTTCTCTCACTCTATGTTTATGTGTAACTGTGGTTTTACATCTGTGTGGTTGAAAGTCCCTCTATATCTCTCTATATATCTCTCTTTCCCTCTTTTTGATGTGCCTGTGCTTCTCCCTTGCTTTGTTTCTGTATGTGTCTGAACTTTTCTCTGTCCTTATTTCATATTTTCTTTGTCTCTCTCTTTCCTTGTGTCTGAATATTTCTATCTCCATGCGTCTGAACAATTCTTTCACGGTATGTCTGACCTATTTTTCTTTGAGTCTGAACACAAGGGGGTGAAGTTGCCCTGCACTCCGATTGGGGGCGGTAACCTCCGAGGCCAGGACTTTAAACGCCCAACGCGGAAGTACTACCGTCCACCGCGGAATTGCCCTTAGCGCCACTCAACGGAAGCAGAACGCAATCTCCCACGCTCCAGTCCATCTGGCGGTGGTAACTGTGGTGCTACTGGGGCGGGGAGTCCAGCGTTACGTGCTTCAACTCCCCTCCCCTTTGCTTAAAAGGGACGGCCATTGCGTACTCTGCACGGCCTCTGATGGCCTCCACTGGGTCATCAGGGCAGCCTGCGAGCGGGCCAGCAGCCTGGCAACCAAGACGTGTGCTGGGCTGCACGATGGCAGCCCAGACCACACTAGGGACACCATCGTCGAGCTGACCCGAGAGTCGACTGACAAAAAAAGATGGCGACCCGGGAGGCTGGCGCTAACCCCTTAAACCACTGCCCCGAGATGGATGTTGGCCAGCTTTGGCAGATTTATTTACGCAGAGTGCTTTAGCACAAGGAGTGGTTAAAGCAGGGAGAATTCCATCTTCAGAGAGAATATAGATACATATTTGAAGCGGATGAACTTTAGAGCTTTGGGGAGGGAGCAAGGCAATGGGTTGAGTTTTATTTGCTTTAGCAAAGAGCCGGCACAGACATGATGGGCCAAATGGCCTCCTCCAGCTCTAATGGGTCATTTGTAACCCTGCCCTATTTCTCATCTACATGTTGCCCCTTGGTGACACCATCTGAAAACACAGCGTCAATTTCCACATGTACGCTGATGACACCCTGCACCACCTCACTACCAGTTCTCTTGACCCCTCCACGGTCTCAAAATTGTCAGACTGCTTGTCCGACATCCAGTTCTGGATGAGCAGAAATTTTGGGAAGACCGAAGCCATTGTTTTCGGTCCCCACCACAAACTCCGTTCCCTAGCCATTGACTCCATCCCTCTCCCCAACTTCTGTCTGAGGCTGGACCAGACTTGTTTCCAACCTTGGTGTCATCTTTGACGCTGAAGTGAGCTTTCGACCACATTTCCGCAGCATAACTAAGACCACCTATTTCCACCTCCGTAACATCGCCCATCTCCACCCTTGCCTTAGCTCAACAGCTGCTGAAGTCCCCATCCATGCCTTTGTTACCTCTAGACTTGACTATTCCAACAATGATTTACTTGTACTTCTTTCAATTTAGTATACTATATTCACTACTCACGATGTGGTCTCTTCTACATTGGGGAAACCAAACGCAGATTGGGTGACCGCTTTGCGGAACACATCCATTCAGTCCGCAAGGGTGACCCTGAGCTTCCGGTCGCCTGTCAATTTAATTCTCTGCTCCACTCCCACTCTGCCCTTTCTGTCTTCGACCTTCCATTGAAGCTTAACACAAGTTCGAGGAACAACACCTCATCTTTCGTTTTGGCATTTTACAGTCTTCTGGACTCAACATTGAGTGCAACAATTTCAGACCATAATCTCTGCCCACATTTTGTTCTCTTTCTTCACTTTATTTTTTAACAAAAACTTCCCCTGCCCCTCACCTCTTTATTTTTAGCTTGTTTCTCTCTGTTTTCTGTGGCAGCTGGTAATCATTCTACAAATCACGCTCTATCTAGACTCACATTTTGTTTCCTAACCTGTGCTATTACCATCTTAATTCGGCCCAGCATCCCCTTTGTCTCTCAAATTTCTTCTGCTTTCCACGCTATCACATATGGAGGAGCAAATTTGGAACCGAGTTGGGAGGGAATTTCTTCTCCCGGAGGGTTGTGGGTCTGTGGGGTTCTCTCTCCGGGGAGGCGGTTGGGGCTGGCTCATTGAATGTTTTCAAGTCAGAGATAGATGGATTTTTAAGCAATAAGGGAATTAAGGGTTGCGGGGAGAGGGCGGGTAAGTGGAGCTGAGTCCACGACCAGATCAGCCATGATCTTATTGAATGGCGGAGCAGGCTCGAGGGACTAGATGGCCTACTCCTGTTCCTAATTCTTATGTTCTTATGTTCTTATACCTTCCCTTTTGCTCTTTCCTCCCTTCCCCCTTTCAGGGCCCCAACACTTCCTTAAGAATCTGTTACATTTCGAACTATTACCAGTTCTGACGAAGGCTCGTCGACCTGAAACGTTAACTCTGTTTCTCTCTCCACAGACGTTGCCTGACCCACTGAGATTTCCAGCATTTTCTGTTTCTATTCCAATGCACTCCTGGCTGGCCTCCCACATTCTATCCTACGTAACCTAGAGGCAATCCAAAACTTCACTGACCCTGTCCTAACTCACACCAAGTCCTGCTCCCTCATCACTCCTGTGCTCGCTGACCTACATTGGCTTCCAATTAAGCAATACCTCAATTTCAAAATTCTCATCCTTATTTTCAAATCCCTCTATGGCCTCGCCCCTCCCTATCTCTGTAATCTCCTCCAGCCCCACAACCCCCTCCCTCCGTGATGTCTGCGCTCCTCTAATTCTGCCCTCTTGAGCATCCCTGATTATAATCACTCAACCATTGGTGGCCGTGTTTTCTGTTGTCTAGCCCCAAGCTTTGGAACTCCCTGCCTAAACCTCTCCACCTCTCTACCTCTCTTTCCTCCTTCAAGATGCTCCTTCAAACATACCTCCTTGACCTCACCTGCGCTAATTTCTACTTATGCAGCTCGGTTTCAAATTTTTTTATCTCATAATATTTCTGTGGAGCACCTTGGGATGTTTCACTACCTTAAAGGCGTTATATAAATACAAGTTGTTTTTGTTGTTGTTGTTGCCCTCCTGGTGGAAACCCCAGGTGAGCAAGCAGTTAAAATGGTCTGTTGCTGCCATCACTCGAGTTCCAATCTTAACCTGCTCTTCTGAGAGAGAGACACCTGCTGGAAGCCCGTGGAGTCAGTCCTTCCTCAAAAATACAGATCGGGCTCCGATGATGTCATTGGGACCTGACTGCCCTTTTAACCAAAGGCCTGAGCAGGGAAGCTGTTGTGGCCCACAACTGTTGTTAGCTCCTTTCTTTCACTGCAGCACACTCAGTCACTCACCACCTTCCATCTAAAAGATAGAAGAAAAAGAAAAGAAAAGAGACAGAGAAAAACAGAAGAGAGAGACAGAACGAGGACCACCAGTGTGAAGAGACACGAAGAGAGAGATCATTATCTCTGAATTATAGCTTGCAATGGAAGATTGAGCAGTTACATCATGTATAAGCTTCTTGTTTTAATCTAATACTATGCTTAACCTCTTTAATTAGTCACGGATGGATCACTTTTCCCATGGAGTTTGTATTTCTCAAAGGAATTTGTTGAGAATTATGAAATATTTCCAGCCTAATAGATTAATGTATTTTACTCTCATTTCCTTTTTCCCAAATTTCTACAATTATATAAAAACCTTTTTGTATATAATTGGCAAAAGAACCAGAGGCAACATGAGGAGAATATTTTTTTACACAGCAAGTTGTTATGATCTGGAATGCACTGTCTGAAAGGGTAATGGAAGCAGATTCAACAGTAACTTTCAAAAGAGTATTGGATAAATAACTGAGGGGAAAAATTGCAGGGGTTTGGGGAAAGGGCAAGGGATTGGGACTAATTGGACAGCTCTTTCAAAGAGCCAGCATACGCACGATGGGCCGAATTTTCGCCTTCTATGTTGTATCATTTTATGGTTCTATAGGCCCAAGTTTCCCCAGGAGTTGCTCCGTTTTTTTTGGAACAACTTGATTTTTCTGGAGTATCTTAAAAGTCGCAATTCTGCACATTTAATTTGCTCCAGTGTAAGTGAGTTAGTTAGGATTTTTTTTAGTTTAGTTTAGTTTTGTTCAAAAGGGGGCATTATCAGCCACCCACGCCAGTTTTGGCCATTTAAGCCAGTTTGGCCAGCTAATAGTTACTCCAAACTAACAGGCCAGCATATGTGGCCACTTGTGTCTGCACAGAAAAACCTTACAGAGAGTTAAGAAATCAGGGCAGGCATACAGAGAGGGGGGGAAGGGAGGTGGGGCAGGGAGGGAAGGGAAGCACAGAGGACCTTGCAAAGCACTAAACACCTTCTCAACCACATTCATGAAGCATAAAAACCATCAATAATAATTAAAAAGTAAATAAATAAAAAATAAAATTTAAGTCCAGCTTCATACTGGGCCGGGGAAGTCAGCAGGCTGGGCGGCCACTCGGCCGGGGATAGGGGCGGGAGAACTCACCCAGGAGAACGAACCAGCAGGCAGGCAGGCAGGCAGGAGAACTCACAGAACGTAATGGTAGGAGAACACACCGGCAAGCCCTTTGGCCAGGGCTAGGTATGGGAGAACGCACCGGCAAGCCCTTCGGCCAAGGCTAGGGGCGGTGAGCTGGCAGGACGCGCTGGGAGGGCGAGGAGCTACTGCGCATGCGCGCAGACTCCACTCCGCATGCGGACAGCTGCCAGCACTGTTTTCGGCGCAGGGCTGTAACTCCGCCCCTAACTGCTTTTGCCATGCCACGCCAAGCCCTCGGACAGTCCACGGAGTGGGAGTATATGGAGCTACATTTTCGGAGCCGTTTTTGGAGTAGAAAGTCGATGCAACACGGGTAAGTGTGCTGGAAAAAGGGTTTGGGAAAACTTGGGGCCTATGTATCTATAATTCCATCCCAATTTTCAATTGTTTACATTCATTTTATTACAATTTATATATAGCTCTAGAATGATGCTTTGTTCATTATATCATCTAATCTTCAAGTCCTTATCAAACCACATATCATCTAATGCAAAATTATTTACACAGATTTAAGGTGATTGGCAAAAGAACCAAAGCCGATGTAAGAAAAAGATTTTCACGCAGCAAGTGGTTAAGATCTGAAATGCACTGCTGGAAAAGGTGGTGGAGGCAGACTCAATTTTATCTTTGAAAAGGGAGTTGAATAAGTATCTGAAGGAAAAAAATTGCAGGGCTACGGCGAAAGGGCAGGGGAGTGGGACTAGCTGAGAGTTGGTACGGGATCGATGAGCCGAATGGCCTTCTTCCGTGCTGTAACCATTCGATAATTCTACAATTCTAATGCCCCGTGAGCAGCACCATGACTCAACTCTGTGCACACTTCAATCTTGATTTCAAAAGAGAATTTGTTTTGCCATAAATCAAAATTGGAGAATTTTAACAGTCTAAATGAAAATGATACATAGGATGAGGCAGATCAACTTCAGACAACATTGTAATATTCCTTTTGCACCATCTACTGGGTATTTGTGGTAATTCTACCATCATCACTTGCTGACAAACAAGTATTTTTCTGAAAAGGAAACACTGTCAGAGTGCCTGTCATTCATATTAGGTTGAAAATATTTCAGAATTCTCAACGAACATACATTCCATTGAGAAATAAAAACTCCACGGGAAAAGTGATCCATCCGTGGCTAATTAAAAAGGTTAAACATAGTATTCGATTAAAAGAAGAGGCTTATAATGCTGTGAAGAATAGTAGTCAGAACATAACAACATAAGAACATAAGAATTAGGAGCAGGAGTAGGCCATTCGGCACCTTGAGCCTGTTCCATCATTCAATAAGATCATGGCTGATCTTCTACCTCAATTCCACTTTCCTGCACTATTTCCATATCCCTCGATTCCCTTAATAACCAAAAATCTAGCGATCTCTGTCTTGAATATACTCAAAAACTGAGCCTCCACAGCCCTCTGGGGCAGAGAATTCCAAAGATTCACTACCTCTGAGTGAAAAAGTTTCTCCTCAGCTCAGTCCTAAATGGCCGACCCCTTATTCTGAGGCTGTGACCCCTGGTTCTAGACTCCCCTGCCAGAGGAAATATCCTCCCTCAATCTACCCTGTCAAGCCCTGTAAGAATTTTGCATGTTTCAATGAGATCACCTCTCATTCTTCTAAATTCTAGAGAATATAGGTCTAGTCTATTCAATCTCTCCTCATAGGACAATCCCCCTATCCCAGGAATCAGTCTGGTGAACCTTCATTGCAATCCCTCAATGGTAAGTATGTCCTTCCTCAGGTAAGGAGACCAAAACTGTACACAATACTCCAGGTGCGGTCTCACCAGGGCCCTATAAATTTGCAATAAGATATCTTTACTCTTATACTCAAATCCTCTTATAGTAAAGGCCAGCATACCATTTGCTTTCTTAATTGCTTGCTGTGCCTGCATTTAACTTTCAGTGATTTGTGTACAAGACACCTAGGATATGGCACTGTGGCTGGCTCTGATGCACAGGAGGGCAAGAAAAAGAGTGGGAGCACGATAGTGATAGGGGATTCAATGGTGAGGGGAATAGATAGGCGTTTCTGCAGCCGCGACCGAGACTCCAGGATGGTATGTTGCCTCCCTGGTGCAAGGGTCAAGGATGTCTCGGAGCGGGTGCAGGACATTCTGAAATGGGAGGGAGAACAGCCAGTTGTCGTGGTGCACATTGGTACCAACGACATAGGTAAAAAAAGGGATGAGGTCCTACGAAACGAATTTAAGGAGCTAGGAGCTAAATTAAAAAGTAGGACCTCAAAAGTAGTAATCTCGGGATTGCTACCAGTGCCACGTGATAGTCAGAGTAGGAATCGCAGGATAGCGCAGATGAATACGTGGCTTGAGCAGTGGTGCAGCAGGGAGGGATTCAAATTCCTGGGGCATTGGGACCGGTTCTGGGGGAGGTGGGACCAGTACAAACCGGACGGTCTGCACCTGGGCAGGACCAGAACCAATGTCCTAGGGGGAGTGTTTGCTAGTGCTGTTGGGGAGGATTTAAACTAATATGGCAGGGGGATAGGAACCAATGCAGGGAGACAGAGGGAAACAAAAAGGAGGCAAAAGCAAAAGACAGAAAGGAGATGAGGAAAAGTGGAGGGCAGAGAAACCCAAGGCAAAGAACAAAAAGGGCCACTGTACAGTAAAATTCTAAAAGGACAAAGGGTGTTAAAAAAATAAGCCTGAAGGCTTTGTGTCTTAATGCAAGGAGTATCCGCAATAAGGTGGATGAATGAACTGTGCAAATAGATGTTAACAAATATGATGTGATTGGGATTACGGAGACGTGGCTCCAGGATGATCAGGGCTGGGAACTCAACATCCAGGGGTATTCAACATTCAGGAAGGATAGAATAAAAGGAAAAGGAGGTGGGGTAGCATTGCTAGTTAAAGAGGAGATTAATGCAATAGTTAGGAAAGACATTAGCTTGGATGATGTGGAATCTATATGGGTAGAGCTGCAGAACACCAAAGGGCAAAAAACTTTAGTAGGAGTTGTGTACAGACCTCCAAACAGTAGTAGGGATGTTGGGGAGGGCATCAAACAGGAAATTAGGGGTGCATGCAATAAAGGTGTAGTAGTTATAATGGGTGACTTTAATATGCACATAGATTGGGCTAGCCAAACTGGAAGCAATACGGTGGAGGAGGATTTCCTGGAGTGCATAAAATGGTTTTCTAGACCAATATGTTGAGGAACCAACTAGGGGGGAGGCCATCTTAGACTGGGTGTTGTGTAATGAGAGAGGATTAATTAGCAATCTCATTGTGCGAGACCCCTTGGGGAAGAGTGACCATAATATGGTGGAATTCTGCATTAGGATGGAGAATGAAACAGTTAATTCAGAGACCATGGTCCAGAACTTAAAGAAGGGTAACTTTGAAGGTATGAGGCGTGAATTGGCTAGGATAGATTGGCGAATGATACTTAGGGGGTTGACTGTGGATGGGCAATGGCAGACATTTAGAGACCGCATGGATGAATTACAACAATTGTACATTCCTGTCTGGCGTAAAAATAAAAAAGGGAAGGTGGCTCAACCGTGGCTATCTAGGGAAATCAGGGATAGTATTAAAGCCAAGGAAGTGGCATACAAATTGGCCAGAAATAGCAGCGGACCCGGGGACTGGGAGAAATTTAGAACTCAGCAGAGGAGGACAAAGGGTTTGATTAGGGCAGGGAAAATGGAATACGAGAAGAAGCTTGCAGGGAACATTAAGGTGGATTGCAAAAGTTTCTATAGATATGTAAAGAGAAAAAGGTTAGTAAAGACAAACGTAGGTCCCCTGCAGTCAGAATCAGGGGAAGTCATAACGGGGAACAAAGAAATGGCAGACCAATTGAACAAGTACTTTGGTTCGGTATTCACTAAGGAGGACACAAACAACCTTCCGGATATAAAAGGGGTCAGAGGGTCTAGTAAGGAGGGGGAACTGAGGGAAATCTTTATTAGTCGGGAAATTGTGTTGGGGAAATTGATGGGATTGAAGGCCGATAAATCCCCAGGGCCTGATGGACTGCATCCCAGAGTACTTAAGGAGGTGGCCTTGGAAATAGCGGATGCATTGACAGTCATTTTCCAACATTCCATTGACTCGGGATCAGTTCCTATCGAGTGGAGGGTAGCCAATGTAACCCCACTTTTTAAAAAAGGAGGGAGAGAGAAAACAGGGAATTATAGACTGGTCAGCCTGACCTCAGTAGTGGGTAAAATGATGGAATCAATTATTAAGGATGTCATAGCAGTGCATTTGGAAAATGGTGACATGATAGGTCCAAGTCAGCATGGATTTGTGAAAGGGAAATCATGCTTGACAAATCTTCTGGAATTTTTTGAGGATGTTTCCAGTAAAGTGGACAAAGGAGAACCAGTTGATGTGGTATATTTGGACTTTCAGAAGGCTTTCGACAAGGTCCCACACAAGAGATTAATGTGCAAAGTTAAAGCACATGGGATTGGGGGTAGTGTGCTGACGTGGATTGAGAACTGGTTGTCAGACAGGAAGCAAAGAGTAGGAGTAAACGGGTACTTTTCAGAATGGCAGGCAGTGACTAGTGGGGTGCCGCAAGGTTCTGTGCTGGGGCCCCAGCTGTTTACATTGTACATTAATGATTTAGACGAGGGGATTAAATGCAGTATCTCCAAATTTGCAGATGACACTAAGTTGGGTGGCAGTGTGAGCTGCGAGGAGGATGCTATTAGGCTGCAGAGTGACTTGGATAGGTTAGGTGAGTGGGCAAATGCATGGCAGATGAAGTATAATGTGGATAAATGTGAGGTTATCCACTTTGGTGGTAAAAACAGAGAGACAGACTATTATCTGAATGGTGACAGATTAGGAAAAGGGAAGGTGCAACGAGACCTGGGTGTCATGGTACATCAGTCATTGAAGGTTGGCATGCAGGTACAGCAGGCGGTTAAGAAAGCAAATGGCATGTTGGCCTTCATAGCGAGGGGATTTGAATACAGGGGCAGGGAGGTGTTGCTACAGTTGTACAGGGCCTTGGTGAGGCCACACCTGGAGTATTGTGTACAGTTTTGGTCTCCTAACTTGAGGAAGGACATTCTTGCTATTGAGGGAGTGCAGCGAAGATTCACCAGACTGATTCCCGGGATGGTGGGACTGACCTATCAAGAAAGACTGGATCAACTGGGCTTGTATTCACTGGAGGTCAGAAGAATGAGAGGGGACCTCATAGAAACGTTTAAAATTTTGACGGGTTTAGACAGGTTAGATGCAGGAAGAATGTTCCCAATGTTGGGGAAGTCCAGAACCAGGGGTCACAGTCTGGGGATAAGGGGTAAGCCATTTAGGACCGAGATGAGGAGAAACTTCTTCACCCAGAGAGTGGTGAACCTGTGGAATTCTCTACCACAGAAAGTAGTTGAGGCCAATTCGCTAAATATATTCAAAAGGGAGTTAGATGAAGTCCTTACTACTCGGGGGATCAAGGGTTATGGCGAGAAAGCAGGAAGCGGGTACTGAAGTTTCATGTTCAGCCATGAACTCATTGAATGGCGGTGCAGGCTAGAAGGGCTGAATGGCCTACTCCTGCGCCTATTTTCTATGTTTCTATGTTTCTATGTCCCTCTGAACACCAACATTTTTCAATCTCGCACCAGTTAAAAAATACTCTGCTTTTCTATTTTTACTACCAAAATGGATAACTTCACATTTTTCCACATTATATTCCATTTGCCATGTTCTTGCCCATTCACTTAGCCTGTCTATATCCCTTTGAAGCCTCTTTGCATCTTCCTCACAACTTACATTCCCACATAGCTTTGTATCATCAGCAAACTTGGATATATTACATTTGGTCCCCTCATCCAAATCATTGATATAGATTGGGAATAGCTGGAGTTCAAGCACCAATCCTTGCAGCTCCCCAATAGTTACAGCCTGCCACTCGAAAATGACCCGTTTATTCCTACTCTCTGTTTTCTATCCGTTAACCATTCCTCAATCCATGCTAGCATTTTACCCCCAATCCCACGAGTCCTAATTTTGTTTGATAACCTCTTGTGTGGCACCTTATTGAATGCCTTCTGAAAATCCAAATATACCACATCCACTGGTTCCCTCTTATCTATTCTACTAGTTACAACCTCAAAAAACTCTAACAGATTTGTCAAACATGGTTTCACCTTCATAAATCTATGTTGACTCTGCCCAATCCTATTACTATCTTCTAATGTCACCACATTCTTAATAATAGATTCTAGCATTTTCCTTATGACTGATGTCAGGCTAACTGGTCAGTAGTTCCCCGTTTTCTCTCTCCCTCCTTTCTTAAATAGCGGGGTTACATTAGCTACTTTCCAATCTGTGGGAACCGTTCGAGAATTTATGGAATTTTGGAAGATGTCAACCAATGCATCCACTATCTCTATAGCCAACTCTTTAAAAAAGCTAGGATGTAGGCCATCGGGTCCAGAGGATTTCAGTCCCATTAACTTCCCCATTACTATTTTGATGCTAAGGAGAGGGATGGAGTCAGTAGTTAGGGAATGCAGTTTGTGTCGGGACCAAAGATAATGGCTTCGGTCTTCCCAATATTTAATTGGAGAAAATTTCTGCTCATCCAGTACTGGATGTCAGACAAGCAATCTGACAATTTAGATACCAAACAGGGGTTGACAGAAGCGGTGGAGAGGTATGGCTAGATATCGTCTGCGTACATGTGAAAACTGACTCCGTGTTTTCGGAGGTCATCAGGTCACAAAGGTGACGTCACAGCCTAGGGGGTAAGTGATTGGCTGGTGATTGGTGAGTAGTTTTTCTTTTTCTTCTTATATTGGTCAGTAACTTTTAACATTGTTATTACCAGTTTAAGTGTATCTAAGGGTTAAGACATGGCAGGAGAGCTCGGTCGGGTGTTGTGCTCCTCCTGTACCATGTGGGAACTCAGGGACGCTTCCGGTGTCCCTGACGACTATGTGTGCGGGAAGTGTATCCGCCTCCAGCTCCTGACGGTCCGCGTTACGGAATTGGAGCTGAAGGTGGATTCACTCTGGAGCATCCACGATGCTGAGAATGACGTGAGTATCACGTGTAGTGAGTTGGTCTTACCGCAGGGAAAGGGTCCACAGCCAGATAGGGAATGGAAGACCAGCAGGAAGAGTAGAGCAAGGAAGGTAGTGCAGGGGTCCCCTGCGGTCATCCCCCTGCAAAACAGATACACCGCTTTGGGTACTGTTGAGGGGAATGACTCATCAGGGGAGGGCAGCAGCAGCCAAGTTCATGGCACCGTGGCTGGCTCTGCTGCACAGGAGGGCAAGAAAAAGAGTGGGAGAGCGATAGTGATAGGGGATTCAATTGTGAGGGGAATAGATAGGCGTTTCTGCGGCCGCAACCGAGACTCCAGGATGGTATGTTGCCTCCCTGGTGCAAGGGTCAAGGATGTCTCGGAGCGGGTGCAGGACATTCTGAAATGGGAGGGAGAACAGCCAGTTGTCGTGGTGCACATTGGTACCAACGACATAGGCAAAAAAAGGGATGAGGTCCTACGAAACGAATTTAAGGAGCTAGGAGCTAAATTAAAAAGTAGGACCTCAAAAGTAGTAATCTCGGGATTGCTACCAGTGCCACGTGATAGTCAGAGTAGGAATCGCAGGATAGCGCAGATGAATACGTGGCTTGAGCAGTGGTGCAGCAGGGAGGGATTCAAATTCCTGGGGCATTGGGACCGGTTCTGGGGGAGGTGGGACCAGTACAAACCGGACGGTCTGCACCTGGGCAGGACTGGAACCAATGTCCTCGGGGGAGTGTTTGCTAGTGCTGTTGGGGAGGATTTAAACTAATATGGCAGGGGGATGGGAACCAATGCAGGGAGACAGAGGGAAACAAAAAGGAGCCAAAAGCAAAAGACAGAAAGGAGATGAGGAAAAGTGGAGGGCAGAGAAACCCAAGGCAAAGAACAAAAAGGGCCACTGTACAGCAAAATTCTAAAAGGACAAAGGGTGTTAATAAAACAAGCCTGAAGGCTTTGTGTCTTAATGCAAGGAGTATCCGCAATAAGGTGGATGAATTAATTGTGCAAATAGATGTTAACAAATATGATGTGATTGGGATTACGGAGACGTGGCTCCAGGATGATCAGGGCTGGGAACTCAACATTCAGGGGTATTCAACATTCAGGAAGGATAGAATAAAAGGAAAAGGAGGTGGGGTAGCATTGCTGGTTAAAGAGGAGATTAATGCAATAGTTAGGAAAGACATTAGCTTGGATGATGTGGAATCTATATGGGTAGAGCTGCAGAACACCAAAGGGCAAAAAACGTTAGTAGGAGTTGTGTACAGACCTCCAAACAGTAATAGGGATGTTGGGGAGGGCATCAAACAGGAAATTAGGGGTGCATGCAATAAAGGTGTAGCAGTTATAATGGGTGACTTTAATATGCACATAGATTGGGCTAGCCAAACTGGAAGCAATACGGTGGAGGAGGATTTCCTGGAGTGCATAAGGGATGGTTTTCTAGACCAATATGTTGAGGAACCAACTAGGGGGGAGGCCATCTTGGACTGGGTGTTGTGTAATGAGAGAGGATTAATTAGCAATCTCATTGTGCGAGGCCCCTTGGGGAAGAGTGACCATAATATGGTGGAATTCTGCATTAGGATGGAGAATGAAACAGTAAATTCAGAGACCATGGTCCAGAACTTAAAGAAGGGTAACTTTGAAGGTATGAGGCGAGAATTGGCTAGGATAGATTGGCGAATGATACTTAGGGGGTTGACTGTGGATGGGCAATGGCAGACATTTAGAGACCGCATGGATGAAGTACAACAATTGTACATTCCTGTCTGGCGTAAAAATAAAAAGGGGAAGGTGGCTCAACCGTGGCTATCTAGGGAAATCAGGGATAGTATTAAAGCCAAGGAAGTGGCATACAAATTGGCCAGAAATAGCAGCGAACCTGGGGACTGGGAGAAATTTAGAACTCAGCAGAGGAGGACAAAGGGTTTGATTAGGACAGGGAAAATGGAGTACGAGAAGAAGCTTGCAGGGAACATTAAGGCGGATTGCAAAAGTTTCTATAGGTATGTAAAGAGAAAAAGGTTGGTGAAGACAAACGTAGGTCCCCTGCAGTCAGAATCAGGGGAAGTCATAACGGGGAACAAAGAAATGGCGGATCAATTGAACAAGTACTTTGGTTCGGTATTCACTAAGGAGGATACAAACAACCTTCCGGATATAAAAGGGGTCAGAGGGTCTAGTAAGGAAGAGGAACTGAGGGAAATCTTTATTAGTCGGGAAATTGTGTTGGGGAAATTGATGGGATTGAAGGCAGATAAATCCCCAGGGCCTGATGGCCTGTATCCTAGAGTACTTAAGGAGGTGGCCTTGGAAATAGCGGATGCATTGACAGTCATTTTCCAACATTCCATTGACTCTGGATCAGTTCCTATGGAGTGGAGGGTAGCCAATGTAACCCCACTTTTTAAAAAAGGAGGGAGAGAGAAAACAGGGAATTATAGACCGGTCAGCCTGACCTCAGTAGTGGGTAAAATGATGGAATCAATTATTAAGGATGTCATAGCAGTGCATCTGGAAAATGGTGACATGATAGGTCCAAGTCAGCATGGATTTGTGAAAGGGAAATCATGCTTGACAAATCTTCTGGAATTTTTTGAGGATGTTTCCAGTAAAGTGGACAAAGGAGAACCAGTTGATGTGGTATATTTGGACTTTCAGAAGGCTTTCGACAAGGTCCCACACAAGAGATTAATGTGCAAAGTTAAAGCACATGGGATTGGGGGTAGTGTGCTGACGTGGATTGAGAACTGGTTGTCAGACAGGAAGCAAAGAGTAGGAGTAAACGGGTACTTTTCAGAATGGCAGGCAGTGACTAGTGGAGTGCCGCAAGGTTCTGTGCTGGGGCCCCAGCTGTTTACATTGTACATTAATGATTTAGACGAGGGGATTAAATGCAGTATCTCCAAATTTGCGGATGATACTAAGTTGGGTGGCAGTGTGAGCTGCGAGGAGGATGCTATTAGGCTGCAGAGTGACTTGGATAGGTTAGGTGAGTGGGCAAATGCATGGCAGATGAAGTATAATGTGGATAAATGTGAGGTTATCCACTTTGGTGGTAAAAACAGAGAGACAGACTATTATCTGAATGGTGACAGATTAGGAAAAGGGAAGGTGCAACGAGACCTGGGTGTCATGGTACATCAGTCATTGAAGGTTGGCATGCAGGTACAGCAGGCGGTTAAGAAAGCAAATGGCATGTTGGCCTTCATAGCGAGGGGATTTGAATACAGGGGCAGGGAGGTGTTGCTACAGTTGTACAGGGCCTTGGTGAGGCCACACCTGGAGTATTGTGTACAGTTTTGGTCTCCTAACTTGAGGAAGGACATTCTTGCTATTGAGGGAGTGCAGCGAAGGTTCACCAGACTGATTCCCGGGATGGCGGGACTGACCTATCAAGAAAGATTGGATCAATTGGGCTTGTATTCACTGGAGTTCAGAAGAATGAGAGGGGACCTCATAGAAACGTTTAAAATTCTGACGGGTTTAGACAGGTTAGATGCAGAAAGAATGTTCCCAATGTTGGGGAAGTCCAGAACCAGGGGTCACAGTCTGAGGATAAGGGGTAAGCCATTTAGGACCGAGATGAGGAGAAACTTCTTCACCCAGAGAGTGGTGAACCTGTGGAATTCTCTACCACAGAAAGTAGTTGAGGCCAATTCACTAAATATATTCAAAAGGGAGTTAGATGAAGTCCTTACTACTCGGGGGATCAAGGGTTATGGCGAGAAAGCAGGAAGGGGGTACTGAAGTTTCATGTTCAGCCATGAACTCATTGAATGGCGGTGCAGGCTAGAAGGGCTGAATGGCCTGCTCCTGCACCTATTTTCTATGTTTCTATGTTTCTATGTCCAGGGGATTTGTTGGCTTTTAGTCCCATTCATTTCTCCAGTACTTTTTTTTACTGTTATTAATTACGTTAAGTTCCTCACTCTCATTAGACCCTTGATTCCACATTATTTCTGGTGCGTTTTTTGTGTCTTCTACTATGAAGACGAATACAAAATATTTGTTTAACATCTCTACCATTTCCTTATTCCACATCGTTATTTCACCTGTCTCAGCCTCTAAGGGACTCATGTTTACTTTTGCTAATCTCTTCCTGCTTACATACTTGTAGTATCTCTTAAAATCTGTTTTTATGTTTCTTGCTGGTTTACTCTCATATTCTATTTTCTGCCTCTTTATCAATGTTTGGTCATCCTTTGCTGGTTTCTGAAACTCTCCCATTCCTCAGCTTACTAGCGAATCACCAGTTCTGGTGAATCGAATAACTAGGGCTTTAAACTAATGAAGGTTGGGGGCGGGTGGGGGAGGATTCAGGAAAGAGTAAAATTAAAAGCAGTAAGAGAAATGTCAAGGCTCTGGAGTAGAGCAGAGTTTTGGGGAAAAATAAGCAGAGTGGGTCAAGAAGGGGCAGAGAGAGTAACAAAGGTAATGGCACGAAAATTGCAGTCGGATGCTTCCTGCAGACGGACTCCTCCGACCAAAATTTTTTTCACAAAAGTACCTGGTGGTCCTGGAGGAACGTACACTTATGGTCCGAGGCCTAAATGCGCAGCCCAGCATATAGACTCACACATCCAAAGAACGTAAGCGTAACTTGGGATCACATGGGGCTGAATTCTAAAATCCTCCCAATCCTCAGGCTTATTGCTCTTTTTAGCAACATTATAAGCATCTGCCTTTGAACTAATACTGTATTTAACTTCTCTTGTTAGCCACAGTTGGATCACTTTTCCTGTGGGGTTTTTGTGCCTTAAACAATGTCTCAAATTCAAAATTCTCATCCTTGTTTCCAAATCACTCTATGGCCTTGCCCCTCCCTATCTCTAATCTTTTTCAGCCTCACAATCCCACAAGATGTCTGCGCTCCTCAAATTCTGGCCTCTTGAACATCCCTCATTATCATTGCTCAACTATCGGTGGACGTGCCTTCAGCTGCCTGGGCCCTAAGCTCTGGAACTCCCTCCCTAAGCCTCTACGCCTCTCTACCTCTCTTTGCTCCTCTATGATGCTCGTTAAAACCTACCTCTTTACATAAGAACATAAGAACATAAGAACATAAGAATTAGGAACAGGAGTAGGCCATCTAGCCCCTCGAGCCTGCTCCACCATTCAACAAGATCATGGCTGATCTAGCCGTGGACTCAGCTCCACTTACCCGCCCGCTCCCCATAACCCTTAATTCCCTTATTGGTTAAAAATCTATCGATCTGTGATTTGAATACATTCAATGATCTAACCTCAACTGCTTCCTTGGGCAGAGAATTCCACAGATTCACAACCCTCTGGGAGAAGAAATTCCTTCTCAACTCGGTTTTAAATTGGCTCCCCCCGTATTTTGAGGCTGTGCCCCCTAGTTCTAGTCTCCCCAACCAGTGTAAACAACCTCTCTGCCTCTATCTTGTCTATCCCTTTCATTATTTTAAATGTTTCTAGAAGATCACCCCTCATCCTTCTGAACTCCAACGAGTAAAGACCCAGTCTACTCAATCTATCATCATAAGGTAACCCCCTTATCTCCGGAATCAGCCTAGTGAATCGTCTCTGTACCCCCTCCAAAGCTAGTATATCCTTCCTTAAGTAAGGTGACCAAAACTGCACGCAGTACTCCAGGTGCGGCCTCACCAATACTCTGTACAGTTGCAGCAGGACCTCCCTGCTTTTGTACTCCATCCCTCTCGCAATGAAGGCCAACATTCCATTCACCTTCCTGATTACCTGCTGCACCTGCAAACTAACTTTTTGGGATTCATGCACAAGGAAAGGGCGATCTCCGCCTCCTTAAGAACTGGCGCCCGGTCTCCCTCCTCAGCACGGACTACAAAATCTTCGCCAGGGCGATGTCTGCTCGCCTTGGTGCCGTGCTGGACCACATGATCCACCCCGACCAGTCCTACACGGTCCCGGGCCGGACAATCCACGATAACATCCATCTGGTCCGGAACCTCATCCATTGTTCCCAGGAGGCTGGTCTGTCGGTCGCCTTCCTATCCCTCGACCAAGAGAAGGCGTTCGACAGGGTGGATCACGACTATCTGCTCGGAACTCTGCGTGCTTTCGGGTTCGGGACGCATTTCGTCGCCCGGATCCGACTTTTGTACGCCGCCGCGGAGTGTCTGATTAAGGTTAACGGGTCCTTGACGGCGCCCCTTCGCTTTAGGAGAGGGGTGCGCCAGGGATGCCCCATGTCCGGCCAGTTATACGCCGTTTGCGTGGAGCCTTTCCTGCGCCTCTTGCGGACGAGGTTGACGGGACTGGCTCTGCAAGGGCCGGGCGTGGAGGTCGTCCTCTCGGCTTACGCCGATGACGTGCTCCTCGCGGTAGAGGATCCCGCTGACCTGCGGAGGATGCGTGAGTGCCAGGAGATTTACTTGGCCACGTCCTCCGCCAGGATCAACTGGGAGAAATGTTCCGGACTCCTGGTGGGTCAGTGGCGGGTGGACTCCCTGCCGGAGGAGCTCAGGCCTTTTGCCTGGAGCACGACCCATCTCCTCTATCTGGGAGTCTACCTTAGCCCCGACGAGGGAGCCTGGCCGGCGAACTGGCAGGAGCTGGAGGCCAAGGTCACCGCTCACCTAGGGCGCTGGACAGGACTGCTCCGAGTGCTGTCCTACAGGGGTCGAGCGCTAGTCATAAACCAGCTGGTGGCCGCAATGTTGTGGTACCGGCTGGTCACTTTGATCCCTCCCCCTGCGTTTGTCACCAAGATACAGAAGAAGCTGGTGGACTTCTTCTGGAACAACAGGAAGCACTGTGTCTCTGCCGCGGTCTTGAGTCTCCCGCTTGAGGAGGGCGGTCAGTCGTTGGTGTGCGTCAGCGCCCAGCTCGCGACTTTCCGTCTTCAGACACTGCAGAGATACCTTTACGTCGAGCCCCCTCCTAGGTGGTGCGCTCTGGCGAGGTATTTCTTCCGCCAGCAGCGCGACCTCAATTATGACACGCAGCTCCTGTTTGTGAACTTGGGGGGTGCCAGGACCGCCCTCCGGGAGCTGCCTGTCTTTTACAGGGAACTCATCAGGGTCTGGAACAAAGTCTCCACCAAGCGCAGCTCTCCGCCGGCTGGAGTGGCGGCCGTCCTGCAGGAACCGCTGCTCGGGAATCCGTACCTCCACGGCCGAGGTTTTATGTGGCGGTCGGAAGAGAGGGCTGTGGCTGGTGAGGTGACCAGGGTCAGGGACCTGCTCGATGGCGGAGGAGCGGGCTGGATGGCGCCAGACACGCTGGCGCAGCGCCTAAATTCTGCCAACGTCCGCCACGCGGCCGATGCCATCGAGTCGCTAAAAACAGCTCTGGGCCCTGACTCCGTTAGGTGCATCGAGGAGGCTCAAGCACGTGGGGAGATCCCGTCCGAACTGACCCCCGTCCGGACGGAATTCCTCATCGGCGCCAAACCCCGGAACCTCCCTCGGGGGCCGGCGCCTCACAACTTGAGCCGCCTCGGGGAAATCCCCTCCGTGCCTTTCAGTTCCGCGCGGAGGGGTTTCCTGTACGGGCTGCTCCTGCACACCCTCAACTTTGCCATCCTCGCCGGCCGTCCGGACACGCCATGGCGTACCATCTTGCCGTCCGGAGGAGGCGGGGGTCCCCGATGGAGGGCACTCTACGCAGGGGTCCTCCCACTATTCATCGGGGACTTGGCCTGGAGGGTGGTGCACGGAGCAGTGCCGTGCAATAAATTTTTAAGCCGGTTCACGGACTCCCAGGCCGCCTGCAATTTCTGCGGTCTGGAAGAGTCCGTGTTCCATGTTTTTATGGAATGCACAAGGTTGCAGCCCCTGTTTTATTATTTGAAGGGGCTGCTCCTGAAATTCTGGCTGCACTTCAGTCCCACTCTCCTGATCTTTGGGCACCCTGTGCGGAGGGGAGCGGGTAGGTCCGAAGGCCTCCTCGTAGGACTGCTCCTGGGCACGACCAAGGGTGCCATCAGCCGGTCCAGGCAGCGGGCGGTCGAGGGGGTCGTTCAACCTGACTGCCTGCCTCTCTTCCGCTCTTACATCCGGTCCAGGGTGTCCTTGGAGATGGAGCACGCGGTGTCCACCGGTACGCTCGCGGCCTTCCGCGAGAGGTGGGCACCGGAGGGACTGGAGTGCATCATCACGCCCGGCAACCAAATTTTAATTTGATTTTACGTTTTAAAGTTTAATTTGTTTTAATTGCCGGTGCTTTTAGTGTCCCCCTCCCCTTTTATAGGGGGCACTGGAAAAAATTTGGATTTAGCGCCCCCAAAAAAAAAACCAAAAAAAAAAAGGAAAAAAAAAAGGGGCCTTGAAAATGTCAGCTGTGTCACCCGGGCGGGTGGCACGGTTTAATGTTTATGTTATTTTCAGGTAAACTCAAAAGAGTTTCATGCACAAGGACCCCCAGGTCCCTCTGCACCGCAGCATGTTGTAATTTCTCCCCATTCAAATAATATTCCCTTTTACTGTTTTTTTTTCCAACATGGATGACCTCACACTTTAAACTAGCTTCTGATCATCTGCCTTAATTTCTTCTGTGGCTTGGTGTCAAATATATCTCTTTGGCTGTAACACTGTTGTGAAGCACCTTGGGATATTTTACGATGTTAAAGGCGCTATATAAATAAAAGTTATTATTATTATTATTTCATCCTAAGGTTCTAAAAAAGGTGGCTGCAGAGATACTGGATGCATTGGCTGTGATCTTACAAAATTCTTTAGATTCTGGAACGGTTCCAATGGATTGGACATTAGCAAATGTAACCCGACTAAGCAAGAAAGGAGGGAGAGAGAAAATAGGCCAGTTAGCCTGACATCAGCCATCAGTAAAATGCTGGAATGGAATCCATTATTAAGGAAATGGTAAGAGAGCACTTAGAAAATCATAATATGATTAGGCAGGTTCACTAGATTGATTCCTGGGATGAGAGGGTTGTCCTATGAGGAGAGATTGAGCAAAATGGGCCTATACTCTCTGGAGTTTAGAAGAATGAAAGGTGATCTCGTTGAAACATATAAGATTCTGAAAAGGCTTGACAGAGTAGATGCTTAGAGGCTGTTTCCCATGGCTGGACAGCCTAGAACCAGGGGGCATGGTCTCAGGATAAGGACCAGCCATTTAGGACTGAGATAAGGAGAAATTTCTTCAATCAGACGGTTGTGAAGCTTTGAAATTCTCTAACCTGGTGTGCTGTGGATGCTTAGTCACAGAGATCGATAGATTTTTAGACTCCAAGGGAATCAAGCAATATGGGGATTGTGCGGGAAAGTGGAATTGAGGTCGAAGATCAGCCATGATCTTATTGAATGGTGGAGCTGGTTCGAGGGTATGGCCTGCTCCTGCTCCTATTTCTTATGTTCTTATGTAAATTACTTTTGGCTCTATTATTTTCAGTGGGTCAATGATTCTAGTAACGTGCCAGACAATGGAATGGCACACAGTGAAGCCCCAATTTTAATATGAGATGGAGGTTGGACAGGTGGGGGCTGAGGTGTGTGTCAAACTGTCCCAACTTCGGCAGCATGAGATCCCGGCATTATCTCCATAGCCTCGGTCGGTCTCCTATCCTATACTGAGGGAAGAGGCAACTGGCTGAGTGACGAGAGCACAATGTCAGGCAGCATGAAACTACCACTGGGCACTGTCCCTAGCACTCAGGTAAATCACCGGAGAGAGATCAGGGAGGGATGAGCCCGGGGCAGGGGTGTCCTAAACTTTCTGTATGGGGCCTGGAAGAGCACCTGCGCACCTCCCTATACTTCAAGGAAAGTCAAGAAAACTGAATAGATTTATTATTCAGTTGAGCTTCTTCTGGCCTCAACTCCTCTTCCCGTTAGGTTAGCCTGGCGGGAAAGCAACAACAGCTTTCCTGGACAGGCCTCTGGTTAAAATAGCAGTCAGGCCCCGACAACACTATCAGAGCCCAATCTGCATATTTGAAGAAGGACCTCACTGGTTACCTGCTCAGAAAAGCAGGTTAAAATTTGAACCTGTAGGATTGCTGTGGGACATTGGCGGGTTAGTCCCACTGGATATTTTAACTGCCCATCTGCCCAGTTTCCTCCGAGTGGACAGGGTTAAAATTGCCCTAATATCGGACAAAGTCATTTCTAGCCATTGTTCCTCTAATTTGTTCCCTCCTCATCCATCTTCTCCTGAAAATGGTGAGTGTTGCTGGGCTTCTCAACTTAAGTGATCATTTCTCAGATATGAATCTAGGAAATGAATATCAATAGGCTATTTGACCATAGAACGGTCTTCCTGCCAGACATTCCCATGCACAATTTCTAGCCACTGATCAGCAATCAGGCATGAGAATCCTTGCTGATTTTTTTCCCCCCCAATTCTCAGTTCAAAGTTGCTGAGGTCGATTGCATGCATTGAATGGGACTCGTTTTGTTTCACTGTCTGGTACATTACTCATTGCCAGTAATTAATTTTATTGTAGAACCCTCGCTGATAGTATAAACACTTGAATTAATAGGACATAGGAGTAACTCATAGAAATAAATGTAATGCATTGCACAGTATATTTCAGTAACGCCTTTGCACTAGCTTAATAGATTCAATATAAGTTACAGCACAACGCTCATGAGGAACACATTTTATACTTATAGCTGTGACAGATCATTAGCATTAATTACAATATGTTTTCAATAATTGCTTAACGATATATGGGGAATCAGCATTTATTGCTGACTTAGTGCCATTATGAGTCTGTTGCAGTCAATAACAATAGCCAGTTGCATTTAAAAAGCACTGTTAATGTAGATATAATGTTCCAAGTGCATCAAAGAGGCTTAAGGGTAAAAATAAACACAAAATCAAAGAAGGAGAGATTAGAAGGGGTGACCAAATATTTGATTGAAGAATTGGGTTTTAAGGAGAATCTTAAAGAAGGAAAGGATGGTTCCGTCTGGCCTTTATTCTTTTTCTGGTGTTTACTAGTTGAGATATAAGGGCCGCGATTTAAAAAATTAGCATATAATTTGCAACAAATATACATTCCTTTAAGGCACAAAAACCCCACAAGAAAAGTGCTCCAACTGTGGCTAACAAGAGAAGTTAAAGATAGAGGCTTATAATGTTGCCAAAAAGAGCAGTAAGCCTGAGGATTGAGAGGATTTTAGATTTCAGCAAAGGAGGTCCAAGGAATTGATAAAGAAAGGGAAAATAGAATGAGAGTAAACTAGCGAGAGACATAAAAACAGACTGTAAATGCTTTAATAATAAAAAGGAAAAGATTAGCGAAAGTAAATGTGTGTCCCTTACAGGCTGATACAGGAGAAATTATAATGGGGAATAAGGAAATGGCAGAGAAATTAAACAATACTTTGTGCCTGTCTTCATGGAAGAAGACGCAAAAAAACTCCCAGAAGTAGTGGTGAACCAAGGGTCTAGCGAGAAAGAGGAACTGAACTAAATTAAATTAGTAAAAAAATAGTACTGGAAAAATTTATGGGACTGAAAGCCAATAAATCCCTTGGACCTGATGACCTACATCTTAGGGTTTTGAAAGAGGTGGCTATAGAGATAGTGGATGCATTGGTTGTCATCTTCCAAAATTCCATAGATTCTAGAACAGTTCCCACGGATTGGAAGGTAGAACATGTAACTCTACTATTTAAGAAAGGAGGGAGACAGAAAACGGGGAAATACAGACCAGTTAGCCTGATAACAGTCATAGGGAAAATGTTAGAATCTATTACTAAGGACATGGTAACAGGGCACTTAAAAAATAATAAGATTAGGCAGGGTCAGCACAGATTTATGAAGGTGAAATCATATTTGACAAATCTGTTAGACTTTTTTGAGGTTGTAACTAGTAGAATAGATAAGGAGGGACCAGTGGATGTGATGTATTTGGATTTTCAGAAGGCATTCGATAAGGTGTCACACAATATTAAACAAAATTAGAGTTCATGGAATTGAGGGCAATATACTGGCATGGATTGAGGATTGGTTATCAGACAGAAAACAAAGGATAAGAATAAATGGGTCATTTTCAGGTTGGCAGACTGTGGGGTGCCACAAGGATTGGTGCTTAGGCCTCAGCTATTCACAATCTATATCAATGATTTGGATGGGAGGTCTAAATGTAATATATCCAAGTTTGTTGATGATACAAAGCTAGGTGGAAATGTAAGTTGTGAGTAGGATGCAAAGAGGCTTCAAGGGGATATAGACAGGCTAAGTGAGTGGACAAGAACATGGCAAATGGAATATTGGGCTCAAGTTTCCACATGATTTGCGCCTGATTTTTAGGAGCAACTGGTGGAGAACGGACTATCTTAGAAATCGCAATTCTCCACATTTTTTTTTCTGCAGTTCTAGTCAGGTAGAACAGTTCTACTTTGGAACAGAATTTTTTCTTCAAAAGGGGGCGTGTCCGGCCACTGACACCTGATTTGAAAGTTTCCACAGTGAAAACGTACTCCAAACTAAAGTAGAATGGAGCAAGTGAAGATTTTTGTAGAACTGAAAAAACCTGTTCTACACATTAAAAAATCAGGCGCAGGTTACAAATTAGGCGTCCAGAACGAGGTGGGGGGGGAAGGGAACTCATTAAATTCTATAATAAATCCTTATTTATACTTATACAAATATTATATAAATAAATCCAACCTGAATAAACATTTATAAGCAAAGAAAAGATTAAATAAACCATTTTCCTACCTGTGTGAAAGTGCTTCAGCCAGGGAGAATTCTGCAGCCGTTCGTGCCGCTGAGCGGGAGGGAGGGGGGGAGGAGAAAGCGGTTTGTTGCCGCGGAGGGGAGGGAGGGGAAGGAGACAGCGGCTTGTTGCCGTGGAGAGAGGGGAGGGAGGGGAAGGAGACAGCGGCTTGTTGCCATGGAGAGAGGGGAGGGAGGGGAAGGAGACAGCGGCTTGTTGCCGTGGAGAGAGGGGAGGGAGGGGAAGGAGACAGCGCCTTGTTGCCGCGCAGGGGAGGGGAGGGAGGGGAAGGAAACAGCGGCTTGTTGCCGTGGAGAGAGGGGAGGGAGGGGAAGGAGACAGCGGCTTGTTGCCGTGGAGAGAGGGGAGGGAGGGGAAGGAGACAGCGGCTTGTTGCCGTGGAGAGAGGGGAGGGAGGGGAAGGATACAGCGGCTTGTTGCCGTGGAGAGAGGGGAGGGAGGGGAAGGAGACAGCGGCTTGTTGCCGTGGAGAGAGGGGAGGGAGGGGAAGGAGACAGCGGCTTGTTGCCGTGGAGAGAGGGGAGGGAAGGGAAGGAAACAGCGGGTTGTTGCCGTGGAGAGAGGGGAGGGAGGGGAAGGAGACAGCGGCTTGTTGCCGCGCAGGGGAGGGGAGGGAGGGGAAGGAGACAGTGAGAAGGCTGCAAGTGCTGATTGCAATGTGATTTTATTAAAGAATGTTCAAAAATTAAACAGCTACAAAGAACTACAAAAATGGCCGAGTGCCAATGTTTTTTTCACACTGAGCGTGTGCGAACGCTCCAACGCGCACGCGCAGCGTTGCCGGCAGGAAAAAAACTAATTTAAATAGTACCCGCCCCCTCCCACTTACAAAATCGGCGCGATTGTAGGCTCCGCCCCCCTGGGCGCCGCGCCAGGCAGACAAGGAGTTGCAAAGTGCTCGAGAATAGCGCGTTTTTTTTCTGGCGCCGTTTTAGGCGCGAAAAACGAGCGCCCAGCTCGGAGGGGCGCCCGTTTTTTATCCTGTGGAAACTTGGGCCCATAATGTGGAGAAATGTGAAGTTATCCACTTTGGTAGGAAAAATAGAAAAGCAGAGTATTTTTTAAATGGTGAGAGATTGGGAAATGTTAGTGTTCAGAGGGACCTGGGTGTCCTTGTACATAAATCACTGAAAGTTAACATGCAGGTACAGCAGGCAATTAAGAAAGCAAATGGTATGTTGGCCTTTATTACAAGAGGATTTGAGCATAAGAGTAAAGATGTCTTGCTGCAATTATATAGGGCCCTGGTGTACAGTTTTGGTCTCCTTACCAAAGGAAGGGATATACTTGCTATTGAGGGAGTGCAATGAACTAGAATGATTGCTGGGATGGGGGATTATCCTATGAGGAGAGATTGAGCAGATTTTGCCTACATTCTCTAGAGTTTAGAAAAATGAGAGGTGATCTGATGGAAACATACAAAATTCTTACAGAGCTTGACAGGATAGATACAGGAAGGAGGATTCCCCTGGATGGGGAGCCTAGAATCAGGGGTTACAGTCTCAGAATAAGAGGTTGGCCATTTAATACTGAGATGAGGAGAAATTTCTTCACTAAGAGGGTAGTGAATTTTTGGAAATCTCTACCCCACAGGGCTGTGGAGGCTCAGTCTTTGCGTATATTCAAGACAGAGATTGATAGATTTTTGGATATTAAGGGAATCAAGGGATATGGGGATAGTGCAGGAAAGTGGAGTTGAGGTAGAAGATCAGCCATGGTCTTATTGAATGGTGGAGCAGGCTCGAGGGCTGAATGAATTACTCCTGCTCCTTATTCTTATGCTCTTAAGTTCTTATGTTCTTATTTCCCCTCCCGAGGCGGGAGAGAGGCGGATGACGTCGGGGACGGATTCAAACCCCACTCTTGGCTCCATGTCGGCTTCCCCCACGACTTTCCCCTCATTGGGTTTGTTAAGCCCACTCTGGGAGGTTCCTGGTCAATTAACAGGAAGCAGGTCTGAGGATATCATTTGATGATGCGTCATTAGTTGGTTTCCTTAAAGGGACCATGTCCACATTAATTTTGACAGTTGTGCTGTCAGTGTTCCGCAGCATTGCGGTGTTGCAAACACTGACGAGCACTGTAAGGTTGCACCCAGGCTCTCCCATGACTCCTCCATATGCTTGTGGAGAGAATCACTGCATGCAGGAATATTCTAAGAACATGAACATAAAAAATAGGAGTAGGAGTAGGCCATTTGCCCCCTCGAGCCTACTCCGCCATTCAATAGAACATGGCTGATCTGACTATAGATTCAGCTCCACTTCCCTGCCTGCTCCCCATACCCCTTTACTCCCTTATCGCTCAAAAATCTGTCTATCTCTGCCTTAAATATATTCAATGACCCAGCCTCTGAGAGAAGAAATTTCTCCTCTTCTCAGTTTTAAATGGGCAAACCCTTATTCTAAGACTGTGTCCCCTAGTTTTAATTTCCCCTATGTGGAAATATCCTCTCTGCATCCACCTTGTCGAGCCCCCTCATTATCTTATAAGTTTCAATAAGATCACCTCTCATTTTTCTGAACTCCAATGTGTACAGGCCGAACCTACTCAACCTATCCTCATAAGTCAATCCCCTCATCTCCGAAATCAACCTAGTGAACCTTCTCTGATCAGCCTCCAATGCAAGTATATCCTTCTTTAAATATGGAGACCAAAACTGTATGCAGTACTCCAGGTGTGGCCTCAACAATACCCTGTAGAGTTGTAGCAGAACTTCTCTGCTTTTATACTCTATCCCCCTTGCAATAAAGGTTAGCATTCCATTTGCCTTCCTGATTACTTGCTGTACCTGCATATTAACTTTTTGTGATTCATGCACAAGGACCTTCAGGTCTCTCTGTACTACAGCACTTTGCAATTTTTCTCCATTTAAATTATAATTTGCTTTTCTATTATTTCTGCCAAAGTGGATAACCTCACATTTTCCCACATTATACTCCATCTGCAAAATTTTTTCCCACTCATTTAGTCTGTCAATATCCCTTTGTAGATGTTTTGTGTCCTCCTCACAATTTGCTTTCCCACCCATCTTTGTATCATCAGCAAATTTGGTTACATTACACTCGGTCCCTTCATCCAAGTAATTAATATAGATTGTAAATAGTTGAAGACCCAGCACTGATCCCTGTTGCGCCCCACTAGTCACTGCTGGCTAACTGAAAAATGACCCAGTTATCCTGACTCTCTGTTTTCTGTTAGTTAACCAATCCTCTATCCATGCTAATATATTACCCCCAACCCCGTAGACATTTATCTTGTGCAGTAACCTCTTATGTGGCACCTTATTGAATGCCTTCTGGAAATCCAAATACACCACATCCAATGGTTCCCCCTTAACCACCCTGCTCGTTGCATCTTCAAAGAACTCCAGCAAATTTGTCAAACATGATTTCCCTTTCATAAAGCCATGCTGACTCTGTTTGATTGAATCATGCTTTTCCAAATGTTCCACTACTGCTTCCTTAATAATGGACTCCACCATTTTCCCAACAACTGATGTCAGGCTAACTGTTCTATAATTTACTGCTTTTTGTCTGCCTCCTTTATTAAATAGTGGCATTACATTTGCATTTTTCCAAACTGCTGGGACCGCCCCAGAATCCAGGGAATTTTAATAGATTACAACCAATGCATCCACTATCTGTGCAGCCACTTCTCTTAAGACCCTAAGATATAAGCCATCAGGCCCAGGGTACTTGTTCACCTTTAGTCCCATTATTTTACCTAGTACTACTTCATTAGTGATAGTGATTGTATTAAGTTCCTCTCTCCCTATAGCCCCTTGGTTATCCACTATTGGGATGTTCTTCGTTTCTTCTACCGTGAAGACAGATACAAAATATTTGTTCAACGTCGCTGCCATTTATCTTGTGCAGTAACCTCTTATGTGGCATCTTATTGAATGCCTTCTGGAAATCCAAATACACCATGTCCATTATTCTCCATTATTAATTCTCCAGTCTCATCCTCCAGGGAACCAACATTTACTCTAGCCACTCTTTTCCTTTTTTTGTACCTTTAGATACTCTTACTATCTGTTTTTATATTTCGTGCTAGTTTACTTTTATAATAGAAACATAGAAAATAGGTGCAGGAGTAGGCCATTCGGCCCTTCGAGCCTGCACCGCCATTCAATGAGTTCATGGCTGAACATGCAACTTCAGTACCCCATTCCTGCTTTCTCGCCATACCCCTTGATCCCCCTAGTAGTAAGGACTACATCTAACTCCTTTTTGAATATATTTAGTGAATTGGCCTCAACAACTTTCTGTGGTAGAGAATTCCACAGGTTCACCACTCTCTGGGTGAAGAAGTTTCTCCTCATCTCGGTCCTAAATGGCTTCCCCCTTATCCTTAGACTGTGACCCCTGGTTCTGGACTTCCCCAACATTGGGAACATTCTTCCTGCATCTAACCTGCCTAAATCCATCAGAATTTTAAATGTTTCTATGAGATCCCCTCTCATTCTTCTGAACTCCAGTGAATACAAGCCCAATTGATCCAGTCTTTCTTGATATGTCAGTCCCGCTATCCCGGGAATCAGTCTGGTGAACCTTCGCTGCTCTCCCTCAATAGCAAGAATGTCCTTCCTCCAGTTAGGAGACCAAAACTGTACACAATACTCCAGGTGTGGCCTCACCAAGGCCCTGTACAACTGTAGTAACACCTCCCTGCCCCTGTACTCAAATCCCTTCACTATGAAGGCCAACATGCCATTTGCCTTCTTCACCGCCTGCTGTACCTGCATGCCAACCTTCAATGACTGATGTACCATGACACCCAGGTCTTGTTGTACCTTCCCTTTTCCTAATCTGTCACCATTCAGATAATATTCTGTCTCTCTGTTTTTAATCTATCTTCCCTCTCGTTATTTAAGCTTAGGACCCTGGATGGAGAACCAACTTTCTCACCCTCCAACTGAATTTGAAAATCACCCACGTTCTGGTCATTCATTCCAAGAAGATCTTTTATTATGAGATCATTTATTAATCCTGCCTCATTACACAGTACTTGATGTAAGATCGCCTGCTCCCTGGTTGGTTCCGCAACGTACTGTTGAAGGAAACTATCCCAGATACACTCTATGAACTCCTCCTCTATGCTACCCTGGCCAATTTGATTGGTCAAATCAACATGAAGGTTAAAATCACCCATGATTATTGCCATTCCTTATTACAAGCCTCCATTATTTCTTGATTTATACTCTGTCCAACAGTGTAGTTACCGTTAGGGGGCCGATTGTCTATGTCCAACAGCGACTTTTTCCCTTTATTATTCCTTATCTCCACCCAAACTGATTCAACATCTTGAACCTCTGAGCCAATATCGTTTCTCATGAAAGCACTGATCCCATCCTTTGTTAACAGTGCTACCCCACCTCCTTTTCCTTTCTGTCTGTCCTTCGGAATTGTCAAATACCCCTGAATATTTAGTTCCAAGTCCTGGTCACCTTGCAACCACGTCTTTGTAATGGCTATCAGATCATACCCATTTGTATTTATTTGTGCCGTCAACTCATCTATTTTGTTACGAATGCTACGTGCATTTAGACAAAGAGCTTTTAAATTTGTTTTTTTTACCCTTTTTTCCTATTTGTTTCCTCTGTCCTTCAAATTCACTTTCTACATTTTTGCTATCTAATTCCAGCTTTACTCCCCTCCCTACTGAACCTATTCTCTTCCCTTCCAATTGGCGGAAGAGAATTCCCCAGGACACCAACGCAGTTGCACATTGCACAGGAGGGCACAAGCAGGGATGTCGTCAGGAGGACCAGGCTGCAGTGGTGCAAACCTTTCAATGATCTCAGTAGATCATGAAACGTTACTGCAAAGCCACACTCAGCCTCATCCTGCTGTGCCACTCATCACATCCTCATCATCCTGCCTTCCCTACCCTACTCCTACACATCCTTACTCACGCCAACTTACCTTGCACCTCCACCCAGCCCTTTCTCTCTCTCTCTACATTATCACTTCCCCATCTCACTCACCAACCCTCACACTCACCCTCATCCTTGTCCAATCATACCAACTAACAACACACAAGGGTTTTTTTTAATCCAATGTTCATGTGAAGTTTCTGTTAATGTGTTGTCAAACAATGAAATATTAATTTTCAACACTTTGCCTTCTTGTACAGATTTCTGTGCTCCTTTGGAATTGGCTTAGTGAGATGTAGTGAATGCTGAGGTATAAGGGTACCCCCCCGCAATGGTGATGTGAGAAAGGGATGGCTTGGGCATTTAGGGATACTTTATGGTGTTGGAGTGGGTGGTGCCAAACTGGTGCGCATGTGGCAGCCAGGCTGCACATAATCAAGTGAAGTAAATCATATCATCATAGGCAGTCCCTCAGAGTCGAGGGTGACTTGCTTCCACTCTAAAAATGAGTTCTCAGGTGACCGAAGAATCCAATGTGGGACCTCCAGTCTCTGTCACAGGTGGGGCAGACAGAGGTTGAAGGAAAATGTGGGTGGGGAGCCTGGGTTGACGCACACTCTTTCCACTGTCTATGCTTAGTCTCGGCAATGGGACTCGAGGTATTCAGCGCCCTTCCGGATGCTCTTCCTCCACCTTGGGCGGTTGTGGGCCAGGGATTCCCAGGTGTCAGTGGGGATGTTGCACTTTATCAAAGAGGCTTTGAGGATATCCTTGAAGCATTTCCTCTGCCCACCTGGGGCTCGCTTGCCGTGTCGAAGCTTCACGTAGAGCGCTTGCTTTGGGAGTCTCGTGTCGGGCATGTGGACGATGTGGCCTGCCCAACGGAGCTGATCGAGCGTGATCAATGCTTCGATGCTAGGGATGTTGACCTGAGCGAGATTACTGATGTTGGTGCGTCCATCCTCCCCGTGGATTTGCAGGATCTTGCGGAGGCAGTGCTGATGGTACTTCCCCAGTGTTTTGAGGTGTCTGCTGTATATAGTCCACGTCTCTGAGCCATATAGGAGGGCAGGTATCACTACTGCCCTGTAGATCATAAGCTTGGTGCCAAATTTGAGGTCCTGGTCTTCAAACACTCTCTTCCTTGGGCGACCGAAGATTGCGCTGGCGCACTGAAGGCGGTGTGGGACCTCATTGTCAATGTCTGCTCTTGCTGACAGTAGGCTCCCGAGGTATGCAAAATGGTCGACGTTGTCAAAGGCCTCGTCATGGATTTTGATGACCGGGGGGCAGTGCTGTCTGGCGGGGTCAGGTTGGTGGAGGACCTTTGTCCAACGGATGTTTAGCGTAATGCCCATGCTCTCGTACACCTCGGCGAAGGTGTTGACGATGACTTGGAGTTCGGCCTCCGAGTGCGCGCAGACGCATTCGTCACCTGCGCACTGCAGTTGAATAACAGCAGATGGGACAACCTTGGATCTGGCCTGGAGGCGACGGAGTTTGAACAGATTCCCATTTGTTCTATAATTTAGCTGCTCTCCAGCGGGGAGCTTGCTAAGGGTGAGATGGAGCATTGCAGCAAGGAAGATCGAGAAGAGCGTTGGTGCACTGACACACTGGTGACCCTGGTCCGGACGTGGATTGGGTCTGTGGTGGATCCGTTGGTCAGGATCACAGCTTGCATGTCATCGTGGAGCAGATGGAGGATGGTGACAAACTTTTGAGGGGAGCCGAAATGGAGGAGTGAGCTCCATAATCCCTCATGATTGACAGTGTCAAAGGCCTTTGTGAGGTCAAAGAAAGCCATGTACAAGGGTTGTTGCTGTTCCCTGCATTTCTCTTGTAACTGTCGCGCAGTGAAGATCATGTCCGTTGTACCACTTAGTGGACGGAATCCGCATTACGACTCTGGGAGGAGCTCTTCAGCTACAGAGAAAAGACGATTGACGAGGATTCTTGCAATTACTTTCCCTGTGGCTGACAATAGGGAGATTCCTCTGTTGTTAACGCAGTCGGACTTGTCCCCTTTTTTGAAGATGGTCACGATTACGGCGTCCCTGAGATCTCCTGGCATGCTCTTCTCCATCCAGGTAAGAGAAATTAGGTCATGTATTTGTGCCAATAGTGCTTCTCCACCATGCTTTGTGCTTCGGCGCGAATTCCATCTGCTCCTGTTGCCTTGTTATTCATCAGCTGACAGATGGCCTTTCCTATCTCGTGCCAGGCTGGGGTTGTGCTGAGATGGTGGCGGGTAGTATGCTGCGGGATGGAGTCAAGGACACTCGCGTCGAAGACAGAGTCTCAGTTAAGGAGAACTTCGAAATGCTGCTTCCAGCGAGCACTGACTGCCTTGGCTCTCCATTCTTGGCCAGCAGTGGGGTGGGGCCTTGGATGCTTGGGCCATAGGTGGTCTTCACTGTGCTGAAGAATCCACACACGTCGTGGTTGTCGGCTAACTGCTGGATCTCCTGTGCTTTCTCCACCCACCATCTGTTTTATGGATCGTGGGTTTTTTTATTGGACCTCGGCCTTCAGCTGTCTGTAGAGCTGTTTCCTTGCTCTTGAGTTGGGTTGTTTTAAGTTCAGAAAAGCCTTGCGCTTGCGGCTAATTAGCTCCTGGATCTCCTGGTCGTTCTTCTCAAACCAGTCTTGGTGTTTCCTGGTCGACTAACTGAGCGTCTCTTCGCAGGTGCTGATTCTGGAGGCTTAAGGACAGACCAGGTGCTGTGGGCACTCTGCGTCTCTTGGTCAACGGGAGTCGCCAGGTTGGCAGTGAGGCACTGGCTGAATAGGGCTTTCTTTTCAGGATCTTTGAGTGCGCCTGCGTTGATTTTCCTGCAGCATTGTTTCTGTCGCCGTCGCTGCTTTGGTGTTATATTGATGTTGATGACAGAGTGGATTAGGTGGTGGTCCGTTCAGCAGTCGTCAATTCCTGTCATGGCACAGGTGATGCGCATGTTCTTGCGGTCCCTCGCTTGGATGATGATGTAGTCGAGCAGATGCCATTGCTTGGAGCGAGGGTGTTGCCATGATGCCTTGTACTTGTCTCTCTGATGGAACAAGGTGTTGGTATTTTGTCAGGAGCAAGGAAAAGCTGGAGTGGGATTTCCCTACCTCCTCTCTGCCGATTGCACCTCCCCAGAGGCCTGTGTCCTTTCCGACTTTGGCGTTGAAGTCGCCAAGAAGGATCAGCTTATCACCCCTTGGGACTCAGGACAGGGATTGTTCGAGGCTGGAGTAGAATTCCTCTTTGGCCTCATCTGTAGCTTCTAGTGTTGGGGCATACGCACTGATGACCATAGCGCACTGGTTCCGGGCTAGGGTGAGCCGAAGAGTCACGAGAGATTCGCTTATCCTACAAGGTGAGTCTTTGAGACAGCCCACTAGCTCATTCTTGATGATGAAGCCAACTCCATGGAAATGGCGTTCTTCTGGTTTACTTCACCGGAAGAAGGTGTAACCACCACCTTATTCTTTGAGCTGGCCTTCCACTACCTGACAGGTCTCACTGAGGGTGGCTATGTCAACGTTGTAATATCTTAGTTCCCGGGCAATGATAGCAGTGCGATGTATGGGTCTGTCACTGTTGGGGTTGTCAATGAGGGTCCTGATGTTCCAGGTCATTTTGAAGGGTGCAAGATGCTTGTGCGTGAGTTCTTTTAATGTGGGGTGGCCGTTGCACACCAGCTACCACACGGGCTTAGGAGAGCGAGGTTTTGGCCCAGTGGCAAGGGGGTCTGAGACGACTGAAGGCCAGGCTCTACTGTATGGGCCTAGTTGCATATAGTGGTCTGTGGACCATAAGCTTGGCACTGAGCAGCGCCTTTGGGAAAGATGGTGAGAGACCTGAGGTGTGCCGAGTGAGAGTGTGAAAACTGAGGCAATGCTTCACTCTTCCAGGCATTAGTTCCCAGTTGAGGACAGACACTGGGGCCCCTTTCGCACTTTTCCACTGCGCCTCGCTCCATCTTTGTTTCTCACTGAAGATCGGTCGCAGAAGAAGACAGAAGAGAGTTCCGGTAGATCACAGAGACATTCAGAGGCCTGAGGCACGGCCAGAGGAGCGCAGACAGACAGCTTTCAGTGCGTTTTTTTTCCAGGAGGGTGCACATGGTCGTATGGCATTTAATTATGCCGTTCTGGAGTGCAGTGTCACGTGCCCGATGACATGCAATTCTTCCAGCTGCTTCCGCCTCTGCAGCTGAGCGGGACCGGCGGCTGATGAGAGGCCGAATCGCCAATGGGACCGTTTTAGTTCGGTGTGGGGGCGGAGGGCGAGAGTAGAGTCCAAACTTGAGAGAAGCTCCCCGGTGTCTGGAAAGGATAGCTGAGTTGGTCACATCTAGTGAGGAAGTGAAGTCTTGGCAGCATAGAGGTCCGGTATGTTGGGAGATCTGGTGTTCACTGATGAAGGAAGAGAGCAGGAATGGTTGGGGGATGGGCAGTGAGCTCAGGTAGCTGATCTTGCAGCATAGAATTGCACATTAGGGGTAAGAAAATGCAGTGGCCAGGGGAACTTAAAACAGTGGAAGGGAGGAGATTGGGGGCAAAAGAGTGAAGGATGGTAACGGATGGCCAGGGATAAAGTTGTTCAGCAGAGGAACTCCCGAGGGAGCTGCCATCCCGGGAGCCATCTTGGAAAGCTCTTATAAATGTGGCCATGGTGAAGCCATCCCTCGCGTACCGGGAAGCAATGTGGTCAGGTGCTGATGCCCTGTGTCCTGTGTAGCAGCAGTTGATTGCAGAGAAGGTTGGTGTTGTTGTTGATGATGCTGGTGTGCCTGGTGATGTTGGTGTTGGGGCTGATTGTGATGGGATTCTGAGGACCAAGGTGAGATTTTTTTCAAGTTCACCGATGCTGATGGAATAGATGGCAGCTGAAGTTGAAATGGCAAAAGCAATCTATCAATGGTGAGAGAGCTTGCTCCAAGGAGGTGACGGTGGATAGAGGATTTAATCCAAACACTTCCAATCTTCCTAAAGCTGAAAAGTGTATTCCAAATCCTGAAGGTTCCAGCTTCTAACATTGGAAAGTGAACATCTGTGGGGCCCTTACAGCCAGCAGACACAGCAAGCTTTTATTTCATTAGACTATGTGGGATTTGAACTCTGGTCTCAGAGATTATGGGCTAGAAATTGCGCTCGGTGGCATACCTCCAGAGAACGCCTCTGACCTGCGAAACCTTTCCGAACCTACTTCCAGGCAATCAGGCTGCGTAGACTTCTAATCTCAGGCCTCCAGACATGTGGCAAAATAAAGGCCCATGGATCCCAGGGACGCAGGTGGTTCGGAATTGTCTCTGGGATCATGTGGGCCTGGTGCTCCAATCACAAAGGAGGATTCCATTGCAAATCATTTACGAAGGGAATCCCCTTATGACATGCAATGGAATCCCCAAATAATTATATAATGTACGTAATTCTAATAAGTATAAATGTACTGCATTTCAATTTTATTCATAAGTCCCTTCATTGAACCAACCTCAATAAAAATTTAATTTTTTAATAAATAATTTTAAACATCTTAATCCAGGCCAATATTTGCATAAACTAATTTGAAGTGTATGTACATCATTTTTGATTTTTAAATGTTTAATTTAATGCTTATATACACCCTTACGCTGATGAAAGCAGACCCTATGCATACTTCTACCAGCCGTAAGAGTTTTGTGGGCAATTGCTGGGCATTTGTTGTGGCAGTAGCCCAACTCTGCGTCAGCAATACCGATTTTCCATGTGGCTCGGATGATCTGTCAAGGTGTACCTTGACCGATAGAGAGTTCTGGATTTCGTGCATGCGGAAACCTGGAAGTTGTGGAATATTTCAAATAGGTTATGACAGCATGCTCTGATACCGCAATTTCAGGGCCATTATATCTAATTCATTGCATCAAATTGGTTGGACAGGTTATAATTTAGTCATCTTTTTCTTGTTGCATAGTTTTCAATTGTCCAGTGGCTGGTATCTAATGCTAAAATGCATCATACAACATTGGCCTCATAAATGGCTGTACTTGGCATAAAAGTAAAGGAGTACCATTGTTACTTTTGAGTGTTTTTAATTCCTATTTTGAACCAGTTTCTTATCTATGTTCTATCCCGATTTCCTGTGGCTTTTAGCTTAATTCAAATTCTTTCATGTGGAAAATCTATATTCAAGAAAAGGAAATTTTAAAAAAATGTAGTAGCAAAAAAAATTAGAGAATTGATTTCTTGATCAAGGAACAGCTGTCACAGGCAGCACTGCTCGGGAAATCACAGGGCCGCAGTGCCTGATTTTCTCGTCCATTTACATGAATGGGTGGTAACTCGGAGAATGCAGGCACAAACCTGTGAGCTACCAATCAACGCTTCTTGTCAGCATGGCTCCTCATGAGGTGTGCCTCATGGGGCAATCAGTCCTCAGACAAAGTTTGGGTTTAAAATTATAAGGGTAAGGAAAGGCTGAAGCCGGTTAGCAATTCCATATTCAGAGGTTCGGTAAACAAAAGTTTCCAAGTAATTCCAAAACGTTAAATGATTTGAGTGACAAGGTAGAACGCAACCGAAGTAACAAAGATATCCTTTATCCTTGTTACCACTGTTGTGTCTGAATAACCACTGGTATTAGTGTGGTAATAATAAAACTTCCATCAAAGAATAGCAAAGGTTATACAAGAGAGGTGTAATTGCTACAATGTACTCACAGGAGGCCATCTAGTGTTCAGCTAACACTATGCAAACCATACTTACGAGTTGCTTTAATCTCTTATTAATACTGTAAGATTTGCATTCATACAGCACTGTATTGTGACTCTGTGAAACATCTCCTTCCACTTCATAGGCAATAAACTTCTGAAGTACAGTGACGTGTTATGTAGGTAAACACAGCTGCCATTTTGTGCATGGGAAGCAAAAACAAAAATTAGATGTATTACCTGCCAGTCTATTTTTTTCCAATGCTGTTGGTTGAGGGAAGGAAGTACATTGGTCTGGACACCAGGAGAACTCCCTGCTCTGCTTGAAACAGTGCCATGAGATCGTTAACATTTGACTGACAGATCTCAATTTAGCATCACATCCAAAGAGAGGCACGACACTCCCGTCATTGTGTGCTGAAGTCCTGGGTTGGGGCCAACCCATTAACATCTGACATTGGATAGCTGAATTAAAACAAATCATTTCCATTTCTAACCTGAGCACTGTGGTATGGGGAGCTGTATTTAAAATAAGAAATGCTGTGCTGCAGTTTTCTTTGCCATACTAAACTGGGTGGTATTGTAAGGAAAGTTTGGGTAATTGGGCAGGAAAGCCCACCACTAGATCCCACTAATTGCTCAGAATCTGGTCTGCTATTTTTTCACTGCCATTTTTTTTCTCTTTAACTTAAATTTCTGATGTTCAAAATGAGAGTTGAAGCAATTTTTTTAAAAATTCCAAAAAAGATATTTTGCAATAATAATCAAATTGTTATTTGAATTTGGTTTGCACATTTTGAGCATGTACAGTGTTTCTAAATTTCCAGCATGCATTGTTGCTATTGTTTAGTCAGCTGTAATCATAGAATATTATAGCAGTTTTTGTTTAAAAGTTTAAAAAAAATTATTTGAAGAAAAACCAGAAGACAAATTTCACAAATTTTATTCAGATTAAATTTTTATATTGACTGTTTTTATTAAACAGAGAAGCTGCGAGATTATTTTAAACAGAGAGTGTGGAAATTCAATCTGTTGTCACCTCTGTTCATGTCCTGGAGGGATGGTAATGATGGCGGCATTGATTTCCGGGCAGGCGGCCAGCCTCTAGTGCCCTGCCGGGACATCCAGAGCCGGTTTTGCGGGGGCGCGGAGCAGTACCGCCCGGGAGAGGGGAGCCAGTATGCAACGCCCCTGGTTGCGACACAATTCTTAAATTTGTTTTCTGGGGGACCCATAGCACCTCATAGCGTGGTCTAGTAGGACCGCCTGGGAAAGCAGGTGGTCTGAGCTGTTTTGGCCATGGTGAGGGAAGGAATGAATACCTGAGGTAAGTGTGATTGTTTTTTTTTGCAATTTATGTTTATGTGGTGTGAGCAAGGTATTGGAAATGCTTTTCATGTTTTTTTTTCCACAGGGAAGCCTCTCTTAGGGCGCACCGAGGCCAGTTGTTTAACTCGGGATTTTCAGTTGCTCAGCCGGCATAGGGCCCTAAGCAAGGTCCTTAGCGCCCAGCTGATGAATTTTGTGGCTGCAGACGCAAACCATTTCCCGACGCAAAATTTACTGCCCTGCCGCCATGAGTGCTCTAATTAGCCTCCAACCGAATTGCTACCCTGAGGCTTTTTTTTAATTAACAAAAAAAGAGGCTATGTGTGTGCGTCTGTGCTGGCACACATGAGAAAAAAGACTACTGTTGTAACTTTTGCTTTGTGTCCTTTAAACTTCAGGAAATTCATTAAGCTGGGAGTAAGAAAAATAATTTTTCCTCATTGTAATTGAATACAAGATTGTGGTCATTATTTCTAAGATACAGTTACTGTCAAAACAATCTGTAACCTGGATGTGGTAAAGATTCAGCAACATTACTGGAGAGAGGACAGTTCTGGATGTAAATTTTAAATTAAACCAAACACTACATGGGTCTTCATAGAATATCAAGACAACTGTTAAATAATAAGTCTTATAAACACTAACTAATCAATATTTCAATTAGCTGCTATCCATCTCCAGGATTGCACATTAAGAATAGTCACTTGGTCAAGGTGGTGGAGAGTCATCAGCATAAATCAAACTATCTTCCAGCATGGATCATTGCCTTCTGGAAAAGAGGAGCAAGGAGAAAAAAATCTGAAAAATATGACATTAAAAATACGTGTAAACCTTTCTGGGCGTAGAGTGGGTCAAGAGTTAAATGTAGCAATATTTTTCAAATGTAATATTTTGGGGTATACAGATTGGAAAAATATGAGTAACATTATTGAAATTTAAACCCACAAGGTCTCTGCAAAGGAGAGAGTTGATGGGATGTCTCATGATGACGAAAATGGAAGATCTGAAGACACAAAGAATAGCCAAACCAATATAAATTGCGGAAAGCCACCACGCCCTGTGTCAGATTGTAGTCAGCTTTGCAATTGGCAATGTATGATCCCAAAAGATGACTCCCCTGCTGTAGCAGAGTTCAATGTGAAGTCCAGAGTCCCAGCAGATTCAGCAGGAATTGGAGTTTGCAACAACTCTTCGCCAGCCTCCAAGATAAAGCTCAGAAGCAAACATGTTAAGCAAAGGCCGTTCTCTGTGATAGATGGAGCAACTCTTGTTGGACATTGTGAGAAGACAAGCAATCTTCATCAAGTAAGATTTGGCTGATTACTGATTCTCATCTGATTCTCCTTACTCTTGGATGTTTGAGAGACTAATCCAAGGTCATTTCTTCCTTTTGACTGTTAAACTGCTTTTTCTGCTACAGCTTCTTGCAGAATTTCTTTTGTAATATAACAGAAAATGACTAAAACTAACTGCAAGAATAAGACTGTACACTGAGCAAAACTCTGTCCATGGTGTGCTGCCATTTCTTCTCTAATAACCCTCTTGACATGTATTTACTTCTATTTTTCATCTTACACAACTTTTCTAATAATGTAATGAATATACAATCTGTGTCTTTCTAGTGCTTTACTGTATGTAAGTCGGTTACTCATAAATTTCAACATTGAGTACAAATATTAACAATTTCACTCCTGCAGCATTTTAACATACTTAACTAAAAGTAAATGATGGCACGGAACGTTTATAGTTTGGTTTAATCTCCCCTGCTGTATTGTTAACTGATTAAGACCAGAGGTTCCCAGATTTTATTCCTGGGCTGTACTGAATCTGAGACAGGACAGAAGTTGTCCTACAATTGGCCTCAGCACACCAGGGTTCGGGAGGGGGGATAATCAGTCAGGATTTCTGCTCCCGATTGTATCTGGTAACCCTTGCTGGAAAGCTTTTGTGGACATTGGATGAGGACAAATGAGACTCAACAATATGTCCTCCATATTGAATAGCTTGCCAGCACTCTGCATGAAGTGTATCTTTTTGGTCGAGTTACTGCTCCATGGAACTGTAGCTCAGCAAAAGTCAGTATCTTCAGGAAAAGAGTGGTCAAAAGTGACAACAAAAAGTACCGACATTTCATTGTATTCTCAATTTAAAATGTCAATGTTGGCTTAAGTAGGCTCTGTTTAAAATTCTCATTCTTGTGTTCAAATACCTCCATGATCTTCTCCAGCCCTACAAATCTCCAAAATCTCTGCGCTCTTCCAATTCTGGTCCCTTGCACATTAGCTGCCTAAGCCCTAAACTCTGGAAAGACATCCCTATTCCTCTCTCTCCTCCCTCCTTTAAGTCAGTACTTAAAACCTACCTCCTTTGAATAAGCTTTTGACCTGTTTAATATCGCTCTATGTGGCTTAGTGATAAATTTTGTCTGGTAATGCTCCTGTGAAGTACCTTGGGATGTTTTTACGACATTAAATGTGCTGTAAAAATGCAAGCTGTTATTGTTGTTAATAAACTAAGATCTACATCTGCAAAGCAACATGCCACAGCCTTTCAGAATAATCTATCCACTTTAACATAAAATAAATTAACGACTGCACTGCAACAGTAACAGTTTAAAGATGGTGAAATAAGACACTACAATACAAAGGAGATTATAATAAGAACATAAGAACTAAGAGCAGGAGTAGGCCATTTGACCCTTCGAGCCTGCTCAGCCATTTAATAATGATGGGTCCTTACTATACAGTATAAATGCACACGAGGCCCATACTTGAGAGAAGCTCACTCTGTGACCAGTTACCTTTATTACCAAGACCTTATGTGATGAAGGTGGGTGGAGCTTCCCCTTTTATACCTGAGAGTCCAGGTTAGGAGTGTCTCCCACAAGTTCGCCCATTGTGGTCAATGTTCTTAAGGTGTACAACTTAGGTCAGTTTATACATGGGTTACAGTGATAGTTGAATACATGACATCACCTCCGCCCCCAAAGTCTTACTGGGATCACAGGTTAAGTTTCTCTGGTGGTTTACGCTCCCTTGTAGAGCGCCTGAGTTGGGGCTCTGGTTGTTGGGCGCTGGCCTGAGTGTCTGCTGTTTGCGGTGCCTCAGGCCTGTTCGGACTCCCCACAGTGACTGGGCTCTCCTCCACTTGGTTCCAGTGTTCGGTCACCTGTGGTGGAGTAAACTCTACATCATGTTCTTCCTCTGCTTCTTCTAAGAGGTTGGTGAACCTCCTTTTAGTTTGATCCACGTGTTTGCGGCAGATTTGTCCATTGGTAAGTTTAACTACCAAAACCCTATTCCCCTCTTTGGCAATCACAGTGCCTGCAAGCCATTTGGGCCCTGCAGCGTAATTAAGGACAAAAACAGGGTCATTGACATCAATACATCGCGCCCTCGCATTCCTGTCATGGTAGTCACCTGACGCCTGCTCTCAACAATTTCTTTCATAGTAGGGTGTATAAGGGATAACCTGGTTTTGAGTGTCCTTTTCATTAGCAGCTCTGCGGGTGGAATCCCTGTGAGCGAGTGTAGACGGGATCTATTGGCCAACAAGAGGCGTGATAAGCGGCTTTGTAGGGAACCCCCTTGGATTCTGAGCATCCCCTGTTTGATTATCTGCACTGCTCGTTCTGCCTGGCCGTTTGAGGCCGGCTTGAACGGTGCCGTTCTGACATGAAGTCCTGGAATTCAGTGCTTGTGAAGCACGGGCCATTGTCGCTGACCAACACATCCGGTAGACCATGGGCAGCGAACATTGCCCGTAGACTTTCTACCGTGGCAGAGGATGTGCTTGAATTTAAAATGGCACACTCAATCCATTTGGAGTAGGCGTCCACTACAATCAAAAACATTTTTCCCATGAAAGGACCTGCATAATCCACATGGATGCGTGACCATGGCTTGGCGGGCCAGGACCAGGGGCTAAGAGGGGCTTCCCTGGGTGCGTTGCCCAGCTGAGCATACGTGTTGCACCTGAAAACACAAAATTCCAGGTCTGCATCTATCCCTGGCCACCAAACGTGTGATCTGGCAATTGCCTTCATCATGACAATGCCCGGGTGCTCATTGTGGAGTTCTCTGATGAACACCTCTCTTCCCATCTGGGGCATTACTACGCGGTTTCCCCACAGTAGGCAATCGGCCTGAATCGAGAGTTCATCCTTGCGCCTATGAAACGGTTTAAATTCCTCAGGGCATGCCCCGTACTTGGCTGCCCAGTCCCCATTCAGGACACATTTCTTAACTAAAGACAGTAGCGGGTCTTTATTTGCCCAGACTTTAATCTGACGGGCAGTCACAGGTGAGCCTTCGCTTTCAAAAGCTTCAACAGCCATGACCATCTTAGCATCATGCTCAGTTGCCCTCTCAGTGGTGGCTAGTGGGAGCCTGCTGAGTGCATCAGCGCAGTTTTCAGTGCCCGGTCTGTGCCGAATTGTGTAGTCATAGGCGGCTAACGTGAGTGCCAACCTCTGTATGTGGGCTGATGCATTCGCACTTATGGCCTTGTTGTCGGCCAAAAGGGACGTTAGGGGTTTGTGATCTGTCTCCAGCTCAAATTTCCTGCCAAACAGGTACAGGTGCATTTTTTTGACTGCATATACACATGCTAGCGCTTCCTTTTCTACCATCCCATAGCCCCTTTCTGCCTAGGCAGACTTCTGGAGGCATAAGCTACCGGCTGTAACTGACCATTGGCATTCAAATGCTACAACACACACCCGACCCCATAGGACGACGCATCACACATTAAAACAAGTTTCTTACACGGGTCATAAAACATCAACAGTTTGTTGGAGCATAACAAATTGCGTGCTCCATCAAAAGCCCTATTCTGGCTCTCCCCCCAGACCCAATCGAGACCTTTGCGTAGGAGCACATGTAGCAGTTCTAACAGCGTGCTCAATTTAGGAAGAAAGTTACCAAAATAGTTCAGGAGCCCCAGGAATGAACGCAGCTCTGTCGTGTAACGGGGTCTGGGTGCTCTCTGAATCGCATCCGTTTTGGACGCAGTAGGTCTGATCCCATCTGCTGCTACCCTCATCCCCATGAATTCTACCTTTGGAGCTAAGAAGACGCATTTCGCCTTTTTCAGCCGCAGCCCTACCCGGTCCAGTCTGCGTAGCACCTCCTCCAGGTTGTGGAGGTGTTCTTCAGTATCGCGACCCGTGATGAGGATGTCGTCTTGAAAAACCACCATCCTTGGAATCGACTTGAGGAGGCTTTCCATATTTCGCTGAAAGATCGTGGCGGCCGAACGAATCCCGAACGGACATCTGTTATACTCAAACAACCCTTGTCGTGATGGTGGTCAGCTTCTTCGACTCACTCGCCAGCTCCTGGGTCATGTAAGCTGAGGTCAGGTCCAATTTTGAAAAAAGTTTGCCACCGGATAGCGTCGCAAAGAGGTCCTCTGCTCTCGGTAGCGGGTACTGGTCTTGGAGTGACACCCAATTGATGGTGGCCTTGTAATCGCCACATATCCTGTCCGACCCATCCGCCTTGAGCACCGACACGATCGGGTTCGCCCAGTCACTGAATTCGACTGGCGAGATGATGCCTTCCCTCAGCAGGTGGTCCAATTCACATTCTATCTTTTCCTGCATCACATACTGCACCGCTCTGGCCTTGTGGTGAACTGGCCTGGTGTCCGGGTTTATGTGAATCACTACCTTGGTCCCCATGAAAGTGCCAATGCCGGGTTGAAATAATGAGTCAAATTTGTCCAGGACCTGTGAGCATGATACTCACTCCACAGAAGAAATTGCATTGACATCGCCCCATTTCCAGTTCATGACAGCAAGCCAACTCCTCCCCAATAGTGCAGGACCGTCCCCCAGGACAATCCAGAGTGGCAACCTGTTCTCCGAATCTTTGTGGGTCACGACTACCATGGCGCTGCCTAGCACCGGAATGATCTCCGTTGTATATGTCCGTAGCAGTGCGTCAATCGGCAATAATTTTGGCCTCCTGGCCTTGGACACCTACAGCCTTTTGAACTGTTTTATGCTCATCAGGGACTGGCTGGCCCCTGTGATTGAGCCCCATTAATACTGGGATGCCATTGAGGAGCACTTTTATCATTATCAGTGGCGTTCTGGTATATGAACTGCATATGTGCTCCACATGAACTTGCTGAACTTCAGCTTCCAGCGATTTCCCCCAGTATTCATTTGGCCTCGTAGGGCTTACATCAGGCCCATCCTCCTCGTACCTCAACCTGGCTGCAGGCTTCCTGCACATACGCACCAAGTGACCACTGACGTTGCAGTTTCTGCAGGTATATTGCTGATACCTGCAAGCTCTGGCTGGGTGTTTGCCTCCACACCTCCAGCATGAGCTGGAGGCCCCGCTGTTGGAAACAAAAGGTCCATTACCAGTCGATCGTCTCTGACTGTCTCAGTAACTGTCCTTAAGCGCACCATTGACAGGTGTTGATGGCCCCATTACTGGTCGCATTGTCCATTGCGATGGCATGAATTGCCGTTCAGCTAACCATTGTCTCTGTTGAATTCCCCCTTTGGGTTCGACTATATGCTGGGGCATGTCCGGTTGCCCTTGTCTGCCTAGAGAACTGTGTGCCGCGTTAACAATGTTGACTTCCTGTTCGTTTGTCGCATTTGAGCCAAGATTTTTGTCTTACATCATTCTGGTCTCTTCCTCCCCTGAGATAAATGTCTGGGCTATCAGAGCCGTCACTTCCAAGTTCAAGTCTTTGGTCTCAATCAGTTTCCTGAAAACCCCAACGTGCCCGATGCCCTCAATAAAAAAGTCTCGCAGCATCTCCTCTCTGCATGCATCTGGGAACTTACATAGGCTCGCCAGTCGCCGGAGATCTGCCACGGTCTGGAATACTTTGCCCTGCTAGCCGCCGGTGCGTGTAAAACCGGTGTCTCGCCATGTGCATGCTGCTCGCTGGTTTAAGGTGTTCCCCGATCAACTTACTGAGCTCTTCGAACGTCTTGTCCGCCGGCTTCTCTGGTGCTAGAAGGTCCTTCATCAGGGAGTACGTTCTGGATCCACAAACCGTCAGGAGATGAGCCCTGCGTTTGTCGGCTGAATCCTGTCCCAACCATTCCTTAGTGACAAAACTTTGCTGTAGTCTCTCAATAAAGTCATCCCAATCATCACCAACACTGTACCTCTCTTCTGTGCTGCTAGTGGCCATACTCGCGTGGTTTAAATCCCAGTTTCTCGTCGCCAATGATGTGTCCTTACTATACAGTATAAAGGCACACGAGGCCCATACTTGAGAGAAGGTCACTCTGTGATCAGTTACCTTTATTACCAAGACCTCAAGTTTTATACCTGAAAGTCCAGGTTAGGAGTGTCTCCCACAAGTTCGCCCCTTGTGGTCAATGTTCTCAAGGTGTACAACTTAGGTCAGCTTATAGATGGGTTACAATGATAGTTGAATACATGACAAATAAGACCATGGCTGATCTGATCATGGACTCAACCCCACTTGCTGCCTGCTCCCCTGAACCCTTTATTCCCTTATCGCTCAAAAATCTGTCTATCTCCACCTTAAATATATTCAATGACCCAGCCTCCACAGCTCTCTGGGGCAGAGAATTCCATAGATTTACAACCCGCTGAGAGAAGAAATTCCCCCTTATCTCACTTTTAAATGGGCGGCCCCTTATTCTATGTCTCCTAGTTTTAGTTTCCCTGATGAGTGGAAATATCCTCTCTGCGTCCATCTTGTAATAACAAATCACATCTGACAGAATCGATTGTATAAACAAATACACCATGATTCAGTGCAACACTATTTGGAAGTAAAAGCAAACTATTAATCATTGTGCCTTACATATCTCTATCTTGTTCTGCTAAACTTATCCCCTTCTATGGTATAAAACAACAACAACAGTTTGTATTTATATAGCGCATTTACGCAGTAAAATGTCCCGAGGCTCTTCACAGGAGCATTATAAAACAAAATTTGACACCGAGCCATTTAAGGAGATATTAGGGCAGATGACCAAAAGCTTGCTCATATAGGTTTTAAGAAGTGTCTTAAAGGAGGAAAGAGAGGTAGAGAGATGGAGAGGTTTCGGGGCAGAGGTTTAGGGAAAGAATTCCTGAATTCCAGAGCTTAGGGCCTTGGCAGCTGTAGGTACAGCCACCAATGGTGGAGCGATCAAAATCGGGGATGCTCGAGAGGCCAGAGTTGGAGAAGCGCAGATGTCTCGGAGGATTATGGGGCCGGAGGCAATTACAGTGATAGGGAGGTATGAGGCCATGGAGGCATTTGAAAACAAGGATAAGAAATTTAAAAGCAAGGCATTGCTTAATCATGAGCCAATGTAGGTCAGCTAGCACAGGGGTGATGGGTGAATGGGACTTCGTGTGAATTAGGACATGGGCAGCAAAGTTTTGGATGACCTCAAGTTTACGGAAAGTAGAAAATGGCCGGCCATTGAAATAGTTAAGTCTAGAGGTAACAAAGGCACAGATGAGGGTTTCAGCAGCAGATGAGCTGAGGCTGGGGGAGAGACCAGCGATGTTACGGAGGTGGAAATGATCAGTCTTAGTAACTGCTTGGTTGGAAGTTCATCTCAGGGTCAAATATGACATCAAGGTTACGAAGAGTCTGATCCAACCTCAGGCAGTTGCCAAGGAGAGGGATGGAGTCGGTGGCTAGAGAACAAAGTTCCTCTGCTGCTGCATCCAAGTGGCCAGTCTTCACTTGTGAGCCCAGATCGTGAATGTTAACATGTTACAGAACAATAGCGAGTATCGCAGCCATGCCTGAATCTGCCCTCGTCTATGTCCACCGTGCGTGCACTTCCAGCAGGAGTCACTGCATAGCAATCAGATGTCGGAATCTTGATCGATCGCCCCCCTCCGTAGCCCATGAACAATAGTGTGCTCACTGGCTGTGATCAGCTAACCTAGACCTTTTGGACTTTCTGCCTTAAAAAAAGAAAGACTTGCATTTATATAGTGACTTTCACGACCATGAACATCGCAAAGCATTTTGCAGCCATTGAAGTACTTTTGGAGTGTAGTCACAGTTGTAATTTTGGAAATGTGGCATCCACTTTTGCGCACAGCAAGCTCCCACAAACAGCAATGTGATAATGACCAGATAATCTGTTTTTGTTATGTTGATTGAGGGATAAATATTGGCCAGGACACTGGGGATAACTCCCCTGCTCTTCTTCAAACTAATGCCATGGGATATTTTACATCCACCTGAGAGAGCAGAGGGGGCCTCAGTTTAACATTTCATCCGAACAATGCCACCTCCAACAGTGCAGCACTCCCTCAGCGCTGTAGTGCCTGCCTAGACTTATGTGCTCAAGTCCCTGGAGTGGGACCTGAACCCACAAACTTCTGACTCAAAGGCGAGTGTGCTACCCACTGAGCCACAGTTCCCCATCTTTATCGACTAGCCCATTGGGTAGCTCCATGAGCAGAACTTTCAACCTTATGGGGCATAAAATAAGCGGCAGCGGATTGGCCGTCCGATACACACCCCACCTGATTGTCCTTTTGATTTTAAAAGGAGAATCTGACGGGGTATATAATGGTTGGCCAATCCACTACTGCCATTCTATGCCAGCGTAAAGTTGAAAGTTCTGCTCCATCTCTCCATTTGGGAAAAAGAAAACAAAAACTAGCAGATAATTGCACCTAATTATAAGTACACGAGAGGAGATTATTGGCCCACTGTGATTAAATTGCTATTTACACTTCATTACAGAAGCACAGTTGGGTCAAATATTTGCAGAAACTCTTTCATTACCCGTAAACAGAATTCAGAGACAGTAACTTTTCACTTTGAAAATGTCATTTGTATAAACAGCATTGAAACTCTGCTGCAATGTCAGTGACAGTCCCATTAAGATTTCCACCATCTACGAAACATCTTGGGGGTCACCATTGACCAGAAACTTAACTGGACCAGCCACATAAATACTGTGGCTACAAGGGCAGATCAGAGACTGGGTATTGTGCAGTGAGTGCCTCACCTCCTGACTTTCCCAAAGCCTTTCCATTATCTACAAGGCACAAGTCAGGAGTTTAATGGAATACTCTCTACTTGCCTGGATGAGTGCAGCTCCAACAACACTCAAGGAGCTTGACACCATCCAGGACAAAGCAGCTCGCTTGATTTTCCACCACCTTAAAAACTCCCTTCCTCCACCATTGGCATACTGTGGCTGCAGTGTGTACCATCTACAAGATGCACTGCAGCAACTTGCCAAGGTTTCTTCGGCAGCACCTCCCAAACCCGTGACCTCTACCACCTAGATGGACAAGGGCAGCAGGCCTATGGGAACACCAGCAACTGCAAGTTCCCCTCCAAGTTACACACCATCCTGACTTGGAAGTATATCGCCATTCCTTCAGCGTCACTGGGTCAAATCCTGGAACTCCCTCACTAACAGCACTGTGGGACTGCAGCGGTTCAAGAAAGCAGCTCACCACCACCTTCTCAAGGGCAATTAGGGATGGGCAATAAATACTGGCCTTGCCATTGACACCCACATCCCATGAACAAATTTTTAAAAAGATGCCTGATATTTCTTTGTCCGTTAAAAGCACTGTTAAAATAATGCACGCTGGAATTTCATATGATTGAATCAACACTTTTGTTACCAATATTGCACAGCACAATTTCAATTCTATTTTTTTTGCAGAGTTTTAAATAAACTGGGCAAACTGCATAGAACTGAAATGGAGAGATTGGAACTAGCAAATAAAAAGATTGTATGCAAGCAAATTTAATATTTCTCTGATTTACAGACAAATGGACGTAACCTTGTTTTTTCTCAGTGTGAATTTTAATCATCTTTGCTGATTGCGACTCCAATATGTCTGCTTCCAGTACTCTGAACATCTGACAGCAGTAGCATCCATAATGCATTGAAAACTCCTGCTTATATAATCAACCATCATTGTGGCCGCTTGTGTCAGCCTTCATGCCTGGCTGAGAAAAAGCAATTTTAATCACATTGTGTTGAATTACACATTTAGAGCATATTATCCGGGATCATTTCCTTGAATAGTACATTACAGAACCAACCAGGGAGCAAGCTACCTTAGATCTGGTATTGTGTAATGAGACAAGATTAATGAACGATCTCCTAGTAAAGGATCCTCTAGGAATGAGTGACCATAACATGAGTGAATTTCAAATTCAGTTGGAGGCTGAGAAAGTTGGATCTCTAACCAGTGTCCTAAGCTTAAATAAAGGAGACTACAAAGGTATGAAGGCAGATTTGGCTAAAGTGGACTGGGAAAATAGATTATAGAGTGGGACGGTTGATGAGCAGTGACAGACATTTAAGGAGATATTTCATAACTCTCAACAAAAATATATCCCAATGAGAAGGAAAGGCTGTAAGAGACACTAAAAACATCCCAATAGTGGATAATCAAGGGGCTATAGAGAGGGAGGAACTTAATACAATCACTATCACTAAAGAAGTAGTACTCGGTAAAATAATGGGAGTAAAAGCGGTCAGGTCCCCTGGACCTGATGGCTTGCATTGTAGGGTCCTTAAAAAAGTGGCTGTAGTGCTGGTGGATGCACTGGTTGTAATCTACCAAAATCCCCTGGATTCTGGGGAGATCCCAGCGGATTGGAAAACTGCAAATGCAATGCCCCTGTTTAAAAAAGGAGGCAGACAGAAAGCAGGAAAATATAGACTGGTTAACATCTGTTGTTGGGAAAGTGCTGGAGTCCATTATTAAGGAAGCAGTAGCAGGACATTTGGAAAAGCATAATCCAATCAAGGTTTTATGAAAGCGAAATCATGTTTGACAAATTTGCTGGAGTTCTTCGAGGATGTAATAAACAGGGTGGATAAGGAGGGACCTGTGGATGTGGTGTATTTGGATTTCCAAAAGGCACTTGATAAGGTGCCACATAAAAGATTACTGCACAAGATAAAAGTGCACCAGGTTGGGGGTAATATATTAGCATGGATAGAGGATTGGCTAACTAACAGAAAACAGAGAGTTGGGATAAATAGGTCATTTTCCAGTTGGCAAACAGTAACTAGTGGGGTGCCACAGGGATCGGTGCTGGGGCCACAACTATTTACAATCTATATTAATGACTTGGATGAAGGGACCGATTGTAATGTAACCAAGTTTGCTGATGATACAAAGATGGGTGGGAAAGCAAATTGTGAGGAGGACACAAAAAATCTGCAAAGGGATATAGACAGGCGAAGAGAGTGGGCAAAAATTTGGCAGATGGAGTATAATGTAGGAAAATGTGAGGTTATCCACTTTGGCAGAAAAAATAGAAAAGCAGATTATAATTTAAATGGAGAAATATTGCAAAGTGCTTCAGGTACAGTGACCTGGGGGGTCCTTGTGCATGAAACACAAAAAGTTAGTATGCAGGTACAGCAAGTAATCAGGAAGGCAAATGGAATGTTGGCCTTTATTGCAAGGGGGATAGAGTATAAAAGCAGAGAAGTCCTGCTACAACTGTACAGGGTATTAGTGAGGCCGCACCGAGAGTACTGCATGCAGTTTTGGTCTCTGTATTTAAGAAAGGGTGTACTTGCATTGGAGGCTATTCAGAAAAGGTTCACTAGGTTGATTCCGGAGATGAGGGGGTTGACTTATAAAGATAGGTTGAGTAGATTGGGTCTATAATCATTGGAGTTCAGAAGAATGAGAGGTGATCTTATCGAAACATATAAGATAATGAGAGGGCTAGACAAGATGGATGCAGAGAGTATATTTCCACTCATGGAAGAAACTAAAACTAGGGGGCATTGTCTCAGGATAAGGGGCCGCCCATTTAAAACTGAAATGTGGAGGAATTTCTTCTCTCACAGGGTTATAAATCTGTGGAATTCACTACCCTAGAGAGCTGTGGAGGCTGGGTCATTTAAGGTGGAGATAGACAGATTTTTGAGCAATAAGAGAGTAAATGTTATGGGGTGTTGGCAGGGAAGTGGAACTGGGTCCATGATCAGATCAGCCATGATATTAAATGGCGGAGCAGGCTCGAGGGTTCAAATGGCCTACTCCTGCTCCCATTTCTTGTGTTCTTGTGTGTTCTTGTGTTTATTCTTTAGAATGATGTTCAAAATCATATTTTTGAACCCATGCATATTCCTTTGCCAAAATCAGGCTGCGCATTTTAGATGGTTATATATCAACAGTTTCCACAAGCACATTTTGGGGTTATTAATTCTTGCTTGTTGGAAACTTGTGCTTAATCTCTCTGGACTTGTGTAAGTAGGTTGTTATATTGGCCTATGCAAATAGGGGGCCTATGCCTGTTTTAGGAAGCCTTCCTGAAATTGGGCTGTTCTGAATGCAGGCCTACTACGTTTAGTATAACCAAGTCTGCAAGGGGCCTAACCAGGGGTCCTCAGTGAGATTGCTGAAGGCCACCACCAAAAAGACACATTTCATTAAAAAAATACTTCCCTGAATGTGGAGCGGGGGGGACAGCAGTCCCAAAAACCATGCCAGTCCCTGCACTGCCCAGTCCCGATCATCTTCCTCACCTCCCAGGATGTACCTAAGCTCCCTGCCAGCATCGCAGCAGCCCAACATTGATGTCCACTTTGCTGACGGACTGCCTGGGGATGCGCAGCAGGTATCTGCAGTCTGCCAGTCTAATTTGACTGGGGTGCAAGGTCCAATTTTGATTTGACCTGTTTTGACGCAAGGATTGTTCCTTGCAACCAGTTCGTGACATCAGGCCAGTGCTATCCAATTTCTTTACAGTCTTTATTCATAACTCTGTCCTCTGACAATCAGAGCAGCCATTACATGGATGGCTCTTTCAACTTTTTTCCTCTTGAAACTAGTCTTTGATTGCTAAACCGCAGAAAAGTGGCAATAACCTATAGAATGTTAACAGAATTACTAAAAGGGAGGGACTTGTGGGCACAGTAGTAACATTTTTATCACAAAATGGTTCATAAAGTTGGATGCTGTTCAATCAGTTCGGATTCTGAACCTGTAATACAGGTCTTCTCAATGAAAATACCATTGGTTGTGGGCTGGAAGGATATCTGGCTTATCAAATTCTGTATGCGTTATTCACAACATATTTTAGCATTATTATTCTGTATCATCAGACATGCTTTTGATTATTTCTTTCAATCTGCAGCCAGCAACCTGCCGTCCACCACCACCGCACCATGTTCCACCTTTCAGAGCAGTGTCCCACAGGAATCGAGCACTCCTCTTGTCTCAGAGCACACCGATAGGGCTCGATCAAGTCGGGTGGAAAAGCCACATATTAATAGTGTCAGGTGGGCAAGAAGTTATCTTTTAACTTTAACTGTTATTTTGCAAAAAGTCCTGTACTGTTACTTCAATGGATAAAGATCCAAATATAGTTGGACTCCAAGTTATTGCACTCATTGCAAACATCATTATCATGGCGATCCCTCGAACGAGGCTGACTTGCTTCCACAAGTTCACAGGAGTTTCGATGAAGGACCCGATGTTCCAGTCCTGAACTCCAGTTGAGGGGGTGGAAGATGCCTGTGCATGAATGTTTTTAACATGTGGTGATCGTTGCACACCAGCCACCACACAGGCTTGACAGAGCTAGGTCTTGGTCCAGTGGCAAGGATTAACCAAAATGACTGGAGACCTGCTCTGCTGCACGGACCTAGCACGCACACATATCGCAGTGTGGGCTGGCCCGTGCTGCCCCTGGGCCCTGGGCTCTTCTGGGCCCCGTAACCTCATCTATCGCACCTCTGCCACGATCTCTCGCCGTTCCTCCGTCATAAACATTCACTGTATCTCGCCACAAACACTCGCCGCTCATCCGCCCCGACCTTCCTCCTACTCTATACCTGGGTCTTCCCGATGTTCCTGCCCACGCTCCAAAACGGCAACCAAGGTTTTGATGACATCACCCAGTCGCCCATCTCAAAATCGTCGCACACTTGGAGCAGCTCGCGCTGGGGGTTGCAAACGTAAACTTACAATGTATCAGCCATTTCCATCCACTTCTATTAAGTCATCTTTTAGACCCAAACTTTAAATGCTTAGATTTCTTCCAACAAATTTTTCTCCTCTCCTCTTCTGAAGATGTTGACTCTCACAGGGGTATGGTTCCATGTGCCCTAGCAACCTGAATGTACTTTGCCAAAGTAGACATACTTCAAATGTGAAGTCTAGCCAGTGAGTGTCATCCAGCTATTTGACTGTGGATGGCATCAGAGCCAAATCCAATCCAATCTGCTGTGATATCCACACAATCCCAAGTGTGATCGTTCGACAGTGATCAGGAGAAGGAACTCGGGCTGATCTGCAGTGCCCTTATTGTTGCCCTAACTGAGATAACTGATTGAGCACAGACTAGGCATCGAGTTTACACCTCAAGATGGTTTTGAGAGCTTAGCAGATTTGGCTTGGGATCCAATTGTTTCTCCTTCTTCTTCTGTGTCACCTGTAGATACGATTTCTTCACTATCCCTGCTCGCTTCCCATTTCCACCCTTTATACACTCCAGTGTGTTCATGACTCCACTGCCAATAACCAAACGTGTGCTCAATCTTGTTCAACCATCTTCCTCATCTTTGCTCACCTACATTGACTCCCTGTTCCTGAAAGCATTGAATTTAGAATTATTTCCTCATCGTAAAACCCTTCATAGACACCCGCCCCACCCCTCCTCCCCCCAGACTGCCTCATCTTTGCAACTGCTCCAGCCTTATATGCCCTCTGTATTATTTGGCTCTCTGACAATTTGTGCATACCCCTTATATCATAATTTGTGGCATAGCCTTATTCTCTAGAATTCCTGCTCGAAATCCTCTGGAAATACTAGGGGACCGAGGGTCTAGTAAGAAGGAGGAACTGAAGGAAATCCTTATTAGGCGAGAAATTGGGTTAAGGAAATTGATGGGATTGAAGGCCGATAAATCCCCAGGGCCTGATAGTCTGTATCCCAGAGTACTTAAGGAAGTGCCCCTAGAAATAGTGGATACATTAGTGATCATTTTCCAACAGTCTATCAACTCTGGATCAGTTCCTATGGACTGGAGAGTAGCTAATGTAACACCACTGTTTAAAAAAGGAGGGAGAGAGAAAATGGGTAATTATAGACCGGTTAGCCTGACATCAGTAGTGGAGAAAATGGTGGAATCAATTATTAAAGATGAAATAGCAGCGCATTTGGAAAGCAGTGACAGGATCGGTCCAAGTCAGCATGGATTTATGAAAGGGAAATCATGCTTGACGAATCTTCTAGAATTTTTTTAGGATGTAACTGGTAGAGTGGACAAGGGAGAACCAGTGGATGTGGTGTATTTGGACTTTCAAAAGGATTTTGACAAGGTCCCACACAAGAGATTGGTGTGCAAAATTAAAGCACATGATATTGTGGGTAATGCACTGACGTGGATAGAGAAATGGTTGGCAGACAGGAAGCAGAGAGTCGAAATAAATGGGTCCTTTTCAGAATGGCAAGCAGTGATCAGTGGGGTGCCGCGGGGCTCAGTGCTGGGACCCCAGCTATTCACAATATACATTAATGATTTAGATGAAGGAATTGAGTGTAATATCTCCAGGTTTTAAGATGACACTAAGCTGGGTGGTGGTGTGAGCTGTGAGGAGGACGCTAAGAGGCTGCAGGGTGACTTGGACGGATTAGGTGAGTGGGCAAACGTATGGCAGATGCAGTATAATGTGGATAAATGTTAGGTTATTCACTTTGGGGGCAAAAACACAAAGGCAGACTATTATCTGAATGGCGGCAGATTAGGAAAAGGGGAGGTGCAACGAAACCTGGGTGTCATGGTACATCAGTCATTGAAAGTTGGCATGCAGGTACAGCAGGCGGTGAAGAAGGCAAATGGTACATTGGCCTTCATAGCTAAGGGATTTGCGTAGAGGAACAGGGAGGTCTTACTGCAGTTGTAAAGGGCCTTAGTGAGGCCTCACCTGGAATATTGTGTTCAGTTTTGGTCTCCTAATCTGAGGAAGGACGTTCTTGCTATTGAGGGAGTGCAGTGAAGGTTCACCAGACTGATTCCCGGGATGGCAGGAATGACATATGAGGAGAGACTGGATCGACTGGGTCTTTACTCATTGGAGTTCAGAAGGATGAGGGGTGATCTTATAGAAACATTTAAAATAATGAAAGGGATAGACAAGATAGAGGCAGAGAGGTTGTTTCCACTGGTCGGGGAGACTAGAACTAGGGGGCACAGCCTCAAAATACGGGGGAGCCAATTTAAAACTGAGTTGAGAAGGAATTTCTTCTCCCAGAGGGTTGTGAACCTGTGGAATTCTCTGCCCAGGGAAGCAGTTGAGGCTAGCTCATTGAATGTATTCAAATCACAGATAGATAGATTTTTAACCAATAAGGGAATTAAGGGTTATGGGGAGCAGGCGGGTAAGTGGAGCTGAGTCCACGGCCTGATCAGCCATGATCTTTTTGAGTGGTGGAGCAGGCTCGAGGGGATAGATGGCCTACTCCTGTTCCTAATTCTTATGTTCTTATGTATTCACTGGAGTTTAGAAGGATGAGAGGGGATCTCATAGAAACATATAAAATTCTGACGGGACTGGACAGGTTACATGCAGGAAGAATGTTCCTGATGTTGGGGAAGTCCAGCACCAGGGGACACTAGTCTAAGGATAAGGAGTAAGCCATTTAGGACTGAGATGAGGAGAAACTTCTTCCCTCAGAGAGTTGTTAACCTGTGGAATTCCCTGCCGCAGAGAGTTGTTGAGTTCAGTTCGTTGGACATATTCAAAAGGGAGTTAGATGTGACCCTTACGGCTAAAGGGATCGGGGTATGAAGATAAATCAGGAAAAGGGTACTGAGGTGAATGATCAGCCATGATCTTATTGAATTGCGGTGCAGGCTCGAAGGGCCGAGTGGCCTACTCCTGCACCTATTTTCTATGTTTCTATGTTTAAACCCTTTTGCCTCTCTAGTCTTCTCTCCACTGTTAAAAACCTTCTGAAAACCCTTCTTTTCAGACAAACTTTGTGTCTTCTCCTCACTCTCCCACCATGGTTCAGCTTCCGTACCTTTCATCTTTTTATTTATTTTTTCTACCCACTGTGTAAAACAATGTGGAGCAGCTTCTTTGTTTCGGGGACTATATAAATGTGGGTTGAGCTTGGAGAGGAGGTGGTTAGAGATAATCTGATCTCGGCGTTTAAAACAACAAAGGAATTGAGAGTAGACAGGGAACAATTCTTTCTTCTGGTGGGAAATTTACAAGGGGATATCATTTTAGAATTCAAGTTAAACCTGTTTAAATTGAATTCAGGAAAACTTTTACACAAAGGCTCATGACTGTCGATCACACTGCCTCAGAAGGCCATAGATGCAAAGACAACTGAGGTGTTTACAAGGGTGATAAATGGTTATTTGGGTAGTAAGGCATTAAGTGATGGAGATTCAATAGATAAAGAGCTGCATTTGTAACAATCCGGTAAAGAAAGCTCAATGAGCCAAATTATCTACTCCTGCACTTATCATAAATATCATATCAAGTAAAGCTGATTGCTTAATGGTGGAGAAAGTAACTAGTGAGTTATGGGCAGCTAACAAGTGCAGATATTTATGCTAATATGATGTCCATATTCAAAAAGGATACAGCATAACCAAAACAGTGGAATATAAGTCAGAAGAGGCAGTGATCAAAATTTATCATGTTCCAGTCAGATTGCATCTTAAGTATTGCATCCAGTTCTGGTTGCCAAGAAACAGAGAGACATTCAAGCACTGGTTGCAGTGCAGAGAGGAACCGTGAGACTGATCCCCAGCCTGAGAGATCTGAGTGATAAGCAAATATTGGAGAAACTTGGGCTTTTCAGCCCTCAATTGGAGTGACCGGGAGGTAATATTATAGAGGTATGTAAGATTGTTAAGGGCGTAGAAAAAGTTAGTCCAGAATATTATTTAAATTAAAATGAGAGAGTAGAGCTAGGGACCATGGGCCCAAATTTTCCCATGAGTTGCACCGTTTTTTTTGGTGCAACTTGATTTTTCTGGTGTATCTTTTTAGTTGCAAATATGGCCATTTAATTTGTGCCAGTGTAAGTGAGTTAGTTTTTTTTTCAAAAGGGTTATTCCCAGCCACTTACACCATTTATGCCAATTTGGCCAGAAAAAGTTGTACTAAACTAACTTAGGGTAACATATGTGTCCACTTTTGTCCGCACAGTAAGACCATACTTACAGTTAAGGAATCGGTGCAAGTAACTACATTTAAAGCACCACCAAGCACCAAACAAAGCACAAAAAGTCATAAGCAATTAATTAACAAATAAAATAGAAGCAACCCTGCACCTAAAGCACCAAGACCTAAGTAATAAGCAATCAATAAATAACAAATAAAAAAATAGAAGGAACCCTGCACCTAAAGTACCAAAATCAATCAGTAAATAACAAATTAAATATAGAAGTCTTACCTTAGGGAATGCATGGGCCGCCGATGAGGCAGCCCATTCGGCCAGGGCTAGGGACGGCCTGCTTCGGCCCGTCCCACACAGCCTGCGGCACGCGTTTGCCGAAACGGCCTGCCAGGAGCTACTGCACATGTGCGCAGACTCTAGCGCACATGTGTAGAGGTCCCGGCACTGTTTTCAGCGCCGGGCCCGAGCTCCGCCCCGCTCTCGACATGGTACGCCACACCAGCTCCACAGATGGCCCGAGAATCGGCCATGATCGCAGGGAGTTTTTCCGGCGCTGCTTCTGAGGCAAAATGTCAACGGGGAGCTCGGAGGTGCACGGAAAAAACCGGAGGGCCAAATTTGTGCCCCATAAGTTCAAACCAGAAAAGATAATTTTAGGACTGATAGCAAGGAAATTCTTCACATAAAAGAATGATCAACACGTGGAATAAACTTTCAGATAGAGCAGTGGTGGCAAAAACCCTGCAATCATTTAAGGAACAATTGGATGGTACAGTTGGAGAACATTAGGATCGCTCTGGATAGCTGAATTAAGGTGGACTGAATGGCCTTCCTCATCTGTAATTATCACATAAATGTTGGATCACACTGGTGTTTATTAAATGCTCATGTAGTACTTTAAAATAAATTGTCCTTCTTTAAAATACCAAGAAAATCAATCAAAATTACTTTGTGAAGTCACTTTGGCTGCTACAGATACCTAATGCTAATGGTAGAGAGTGACATATGGCTGGTAGTCCCAGGTTATGCTGCCAACTGCAATTTGCACTGAACTCAGTAACACAGATGCTCTGTGTAGCTCTGATATGCCACATGTAGAGCTCTTCTCATTGGGCAGCTAATTGTTAGAGTATCAAGACATGGCAGGATCTCCCCCTTTCAACACACATTAAAAACATTGAAAAATACGTTCATACAGTTCTAACGAGGCCAGTAGGAATCAAGGGTATTTTTAAAATGCAGATGCAGACCAGTCTGGTGTTATACTGGGTAGGAACCCCAGAACTGTGAGACTACCTACTGGAGATGGTCGCACAACTCTCTTTAGTGCACTAAAATCAGATAGCTGAAGTTGTGCTGTCAATTTTGCATCGATGCACACCCAAAACTGCTTTGCATTGACACGCAAGTGCATAGAAGGACAAGGGCAGCAGGTGTTTGGGAACACCACCACCTCCTAGTTCCCCTCCAAGTCACACACATTGCTGACTTGGAAATAGCTCACTGTTCCTTCATAGTTGCTGGATTAAAATCCTGGAACTCCGTACCTTACAGACTGTGGGAGCACCTTAAGCACACGGACTGCAGCAGCTCAAGAAGTGGTTCACCACCACCTTCTCATGAGCATTAGGGATGGGCAATAAATGCTGGTCTTGCCAGTGATGCCCACATCCCATGAATGAATAAAAAAAACCACACAAGTGGCCATAAAACTGCACCCATTGTCATTGTGATACTGCATTGCTAGAAATATATATTCCTTCCATTGGTATTTCTCCACACAAGTACTTTGTAATTTAACATCCTCATCTGCTTTCTCCTCATTATAAATGCTAATCAGCTACTTGCTCATTTACATACCACAATTTATTAAGTACAAATGCTATGTATAATTGGAATCAGCTCTAAAGTTGATACTACAGTGTATCAGTGGAATATAAAGTGAGTTTCTTTACTTGCATAATATCATCAGCATTGACAATTTAACTATTTTCACACAATCTGGGTGATTTTCATATGCCTGACATCTTGTTTATGCCGGAAAACAGAGCTGTAGGCAAACAAATTTTAAAAACCGCGTGCTGCCCATTGACCGCCCGAGCCCTCCCCTCACCCAATTCGATTTTCAAATGGGCCTTGAAATAGTTGCTCAACACTCTCACCTGAAACAGATGGGAACAGTATTTCAATATTTAAGTCTGGGTCCTGCTCCCGCTGTAGGATGATTTTCGTTGACCAATTAATTGGTGGGTCCTGGGCATGGAGCAGCCTAAGATGTGGGCCGCCGCAGGATGCTACAAAAATGGGCCAAAAATGTGGTTTCTTTTATTTCTGCTGCACATTAACATCGCCCCACCTCCACGCAAAAGTGCAGCTTGGGTGAATTTCCTGAATATGCCTGTTCTGAATAGGCTGTAAATTTAGGCGCAACGGGACTCAAAATCATATTTCAGGTATTCTATGATCATTATTTCCATTTTTTTGTTTCTCCTCAGCGAGATCTAAAATGTATTTTATTTATTTTTGAATACATTTTTATGGCTTCAGAATAATTTGCATTAAAAATGGAAAAACTTCCACGAATGTATTTTCTTAAACATTCTGTGCCTACTGTACATAATTAGTGGTTTGATGGCTTCAAACTTCAATTTTCATGCATAGAGGGACTTGAAGAAGGAATAGGGTGTCAGTTCAGTGCTTTCCTCGGACCCTTGGTTTCCACTTGTTTTATGTGGGTTTTTTAAGATCCGACCTATGCTAATGGCATTCTCAGGAGATCTCGGCAGTCCTCCTTATCACATCTATTACTTATTATTAGTTGCTGAACTTGTTATGGCTCTTCTTGTGCTTGAAATTATATACTTTCTTGCCTGTATTTGATTGCATCTACAGATTCTATGGCTTGCAGTGCCCATGGTGGATTATCTACTTAGATTTAATAGATTTGCTGCTTAATTTTAGCCCCTTCATAAATCAGATTTTATCGATGGTGAAATAACAATTTAACTTTTTGATTACTGTGTCATGCTTTTTATTAATGTCGGGTTGAATGATGTGAGAATGTCCTTTGCTTTATCAGCCATGTGTTTATCAGTATAATTTTAAAATTCTCATCCTTGTGTTCAACTCCCTCCATGGCCTTGCCCCTGTCTATCTCTGTAATGTCCTCCAACCCCCCTGAGATCATTGCGCTCCTCCGATTCTGGCTCCTTGAGCATCTCTGATTTTAATCGCTCCACCTTTAGGAGCCATGTAGCGGCCAGAGTCCTAGGCTCTGGAATTCCCTCCCCAAAACTCTCCCCCTCTCTCTCCTCCTTTTAAGATATTCCTAGTTCTGATGTGATGCAAACGCATCCCTAATGCCGTTTCCAGCTCAGCCGTTCCTCAGGCTTACAAAAATGTACTTTTGCTGGAGGAGGTATAAATATATCAGCTTTTGTCATGTTTAGTTTTGCTTGACATAACTCACATTTTGGAATGTCTAAACAGTCTTTCACCAATAACTTGGGTTTGACATTCCTGCTAGAAGTGTCCTTTTTTTTACTGTTGTGGGGAGGGCACAATCCCACATATCTTCTGGTTGTGCCCAAAAATCTAGCCCTACTGCCAGAAAGGACAGTGTAGTAGCCAGAATATCGTCAAGCACCCCTTTGAGCGGAAACCAGGCGATGGGGTAGTTAAAATGGAGTAGGAGAATTACCCGCTGATCTACTGCACCAATCCTGTCAACTGCAATTTAAAATTGTGGGTGCCAAGGACACCCACCTGAAGCCGGCAGGGTTCTTGTTTAAATATGCAGGTAGGGCTCCGATGACGTCATTGGGACCCGACTACAATCTTAACCCCAGGCCTGTGAGGGGAAGCCCTGGTGGCTTAACGGGCAGACTAAACCCATTGGAAAGTGGATCCGGGGTAAGGTACGTTATTTTAATTTTTCTCTTTCCTTGTGGGCCAAGGAGAACAGGAGTGATCCGATTTGTGGACACTTCAAGAAGACTCCACCCTGTGTACAATTCAACCTCATTCCAACACTTGGACTTTTTTCATATTCTCTCCTCCTTATCCTCTGTTTATGAGCAGGGCCTACCTCTCTTAACCTCTGCCATGCTAATGTAACCTGAATTTCCACTGTGTCCATTTGTGGCTGCATTTTGGATGCTGCTTGTTGCTTCTTGTCCTTTGCTTGTCCTCTTTTGGCCTCTCTCGCTCTTTTTTTGCCCTTCTTTCCAGTCTCTTCCCCTTTCTGTTACCTAGCCATGCCACTTTTTATTTCTTTGCTCTCAGGTACTCCCCACGCCCCCTCCCCCACCCGTCATCCCTAATACAACTCATCGCTACTCCTCTGCCTTCCTACTTTCCTGCCAGCATGCATCCTAGGCAACTGAAGGCACGGTCCCACTGGTGGGGAGAAAGTGGGGGGATACAACCTTAATCACGACTTCATGGCTTACTCCTACTCTATAGAATTTGGCCATTCACTTGGTTTTTCAACTTAAAGAAGATGGGGAATTTCCGCTAGTTGGAATAGATGTAGTAGATTTTGCGGACAGAGCTATTTCATATATTTCAATTTAATACCTTTAGAATCAGTGACACATATTTCAAAATCCTATGGGTCAGAGTAGCAGAATGTGTTCCTTTCAATCTCTCAATCCTACATCTGAATCCATACCAGACAGGAAAGTCTCCAAAACAGGCACTTTACAGTCTTCTGGACTCAACATCAAGTTCAACAATTTCAGACCATAACCTCTGCCCATATTTTTTTTCCCTTTCCTCCTTTTTTTCACAAACCCCCCCTTTTGTTCTCTCTTTCCCATGGCAGCTGGTTTTGATTCCACCATTCACACCCCGTCTAAGCACATCTTTTGTTTCCTAACTTGTGCCAAAACAATCACTGGATAAAAAGTACTAGGCAAACTAATTCTGGACCTGATGTCCTGCATCCTAGGGTTTCAAAAGAAGTGGCTGCAGAGATAGTGGATGTATTGGTTTTAATCCACCAACATTCCCTGGAGGTCCCAGCGGATTGGAAAACCGCAAATGTAGTGCCCCTATTTAAAAAAGGAGGGAGACAGAAAGCAGGAAACTATAGACCAGTTAGCCTAACATCTGACATTGGGAAAATGCTGGAGTCCATTATTAAGGAAGCAGTAGCAGGACATTTAGAAAATCATAATACAATAAAGAGTCAGCATGGTTTTATGAAAGGGAAATCATGTTTGACAACTTTGCTACAGTTCTCTGAGGATGTAACGAGCAGGGTGGATAAAGGGGAACCAGTAGATGTGGTGTATTTGGATTTCAAGAAGGAATTCAATAAAGTGCCACATTAAAGGTTACTGCACAAGATAAAAGCTCATGGGGTTGGGGTAATATATTAGCATGGATAGAGGATTGGCTAACTAACAGAAAACAGAGAGTTGGGATGAATGGTTCCGATTGACGAACTGTAACTAGTGGGGTGCCGCAGGGATTAGAGCTGGGAACTCAACTATTTACAATCTATATTAATGACTTGGATGAAGGGACCGAGTGTATTGTAGCCAAATTTGCTAATGATATAAAGATAAGTGGGAAAGCAAGTTATGAAGAGGACACAAAGAATCTGCAAAGGGATATAGATAGGCTAAGTGAGTGGGCAAAAATTTGGCTGATGGAGTATAATGTGGGAAAATGTGAGGTTATCCACTTTGGTAGGAAGAATAAAAAGCAAATTATTATTTAAATGGAGAGAGATTACAAAATGCTGTGGTACAGAGGGATCTGGGGGTCTTTGTACATGAAACACAAAAGTTAGCATGCAAGTAGAGCAAGTAATTAGGAAGGCAAATGAAATGTTGGCCATTATTGTAAGAGTGATGAAGTATAAAAGCAGGGAAGTCCTGCTACAACTGTACAGGGTATTGGTGAGACCACACCTAGAGTACTGCGTATAGTTTTGGTCTCCTTATTTAAGGAGGGATATACTTGCATTGGAGGCAGTTCAGAAAAGGTTCACTAGATTGATTCCTGAGATGAAGGGGTTGCCTTATGAAGAAAGGTTGAACAGGTTGGGCCTATACTCATTGGAGTTTAGAAGAATGAGAGGTGATCTTGTAGAAATGTGTAAGATTCTAAGGGGGCTTGACAGATGTAGAGAGGATGTTTCCTCTTGTGGGGGAATCTAGAACTCGGAGGCATAGTTTCAGAATAAGGGGTCGCCCATTTAAAACAAAGATAAGGAGGAATTTCTTCTCTCAGAAGGTCGTGAATCTTTGGAATTCTCTACACCAGAGAGCCGTGAAGGCTGGGTCATTGAATATATTTAAGTTGGAGATAGACAGATTTTTCAACGATAGGAGTGTCAAGGATTATTAGGAGCAGGCAGGAAAGTGGAGTTGAGGCCAAGATCAGATCAGCCATGATCTTATTGAATGGCGGAGCAGGTTCGAGGGGCCAAATGTTCTGACCCTGCTCCTATTTCTTATATTTATTGCCCATCATCCCTTTTGTCTCTTAAATCTCTTCTGCCTTCCACCCTATCACAGACTTTCTCTTTTGTTCTTTTCTCCTCTCCCCCTTTCAGTGCCCTTGCATTTCCTTAAAAACCTGTTTCATCTCGAACTTTGCCAGTTCTGACGAAGGGTCACAGACCTGAAACGTTAACTCTGTTTCTCTCCATAGATGCTGCCTGACCTGCTGAGATTTCCAGCATTTTCTGTTTTTAGAACAGTCTCCTCATTTTGCTGGTCATTATGGGTCACAAGTGGAAGTCCTGACAGGCTCAATCAAGTTGCAACGGGCATATACCTATGGCAAGAAGCTACTCCAAAACTACTTGTAATAGGCCCTTATTCAGCAATCTCAATATGACAACATGATTGAATTTGGAGGATTTTGAAATGTTAAACAAATACAACGGGAATGCACGAAAGAGCTAAGATTTGGATTGGGGTTACAAAATATGTGTGACTATGTATAAATTGCCCAATTAGATTCTTATAAAGTGGCAGGTTGTACTTTACTTATTCGGCATGTATGTGAGTCATATAGCTCACAGAAGTATGCCTGTACTGTCACAACAATTAATCATGAGATAAGTAATTAGTCAAGCTTTATGAAACACAGTTGTTTTCAATTGTTTGTTCCATCCCCAGTGAACATTTGCTGAATTAAATCAGAGTTAAACGAAGGTCACCTGGCAACAAAGAGTGACAAAGCTTGTCGTTGGTCACTGAATGACATAGTGTATTACATTATGGTACTTTACCTTTGCAGCTGACACTGCAGTTGGAACTGAGATGTCAAGAATCCATGAAAGCAATGGGAGTAATAAAGACTATGCTGGTTTCTGTCATGGCACTGTCAGGCCTCTGAAGCATGGTGCAGAGCAACTGCTAGTGAATAAGGTAAGATGTTCTTCAGAGATTTACTAATTTATCCCTGCTCTAAGACTTGGTGCTTAAATCTATTTAAAATCTCAAACAGCCTTCAACTACTTTTCGTATTGTACATTCCAGTGCTCATATATTAGCGTGCAGGCCAGAGGCTAGTGACCATTTCCTGACCCTTCTCATAATGCTGCATCACAGGACTTTACTTCCGAGTACAAACCCAGCATAAACTATCAATTGTTTTTCCCTCACTGCTTTCTTTTTAGATGCTATTGTTTGGAGGGTGAGATGGTTCAGGGAACAACAACAACTTGTATTTATATAGTGCCTTTAATGTAGTGAAACGTCCCAAGGTGCTTCACAGGAGTATTATGAGATAAAAATTTGAACTTCACCTTAGATATTATCATTGCAGTTGAGTAGCAAAGAGCCTCTCTGTCCTACACCCCCAATTTTTTCATTTGCACGGGGATGAATCAATCGCCTGCAAGGAATGTAACTCACTAATTCAGTGACGTCTCTGTATGAACATACAGACTAGTATTTGAACTCCAGTCGCTGGCTAGGAGTTCATTGCATTAGCTGGCAACTTTTTGGAACCTTTCTAATACACTATCGTTGTAACCATTTAAAATAATTCTGCTGATGCACTGAACAGATATTCACAAATGTAATATTGAAGAAATAAATATTCAATGATGTGAACATTTTGTTTTGAAACTTTTCTGTCTGGGGATCCCTTGTAAAAATTGACACATACCTGTGATCCCTCTATCCTTACTTCTAAATGTCAGTTCTAGCTACTGAAAGGGAAGCAATGTCATTATTGCAGAAAATGTGTTTTGCTTAATGTACAACAATAGAAATGGCAAGCTAGTAGGTCAACAAATACAGAAAAACATACAGAATCCAGAGTTCTCAAGACACTGGGTGCAACTTGAAGTAAGTCTGGCATCAGACAGACAGCAATCTGATGACCTCTTGAGATCCCTTTACAGACTCCCGAGGAAAAAAGGGAGAACACTGGAGAGGGATTGTGTGTGTGTGTGTTTGTGGGGAGGGGCACACAAGAGGCTTTCAGAGGTTCACTGGCTCCATATGAAAATATGAGCACTAGGACACTCCCTTGGGGCATCCTTTGAACTGCTGTAGGGGTCAAAATTGCCTCAGGCTGGGTTTGGAGCGGTAACGTTGAATAAACCGAAGTTTTAGCGGCCTATGCTGATAAGACACATGAGCCCCGGAATTGGGCTCTTAGAATGAAAAAAATCCTGTTGTCGCTTGCCGGCACTCTTGGGGAACTCACAGGGTGGGAGGGAGGTGTGAGCAGGGCACTGACGCATTGCAACGCCCCCCCTCTCCTCTCTTAAAGGGGAGGAATGCTGCGAGGTCTAGTACAAGCTCCGTGACGCCCACTGGGCCGCCAGGGAGGATTTTGATTGGGCCAACGGCCCGGCACCCAAGAAGGGGGGCGCTGAACTGCCTGTTGCCGGCCTGGCCGAACCAGATGACAGCTGTGGCACTAGGCTGTGCCTTTAAGGGCAGCCGCAGACCCCACAGCTTTGCGACCCGCAAAGCTGTCAGTGGCATTGACCGGTACTGACCGCGCACCCATGAGGCAATTTACCCCGCAGGGTGCAAAGGGGTCGGCTCGCATGGCAATGACATCATCGCTGTGTGCGCCAGCACCTGGGGCACCAATGATGGGGTGTGGTGCAAAGCCGATTTCGACCCTGGCATCCCGGGACACTTCCGGCCATGTCGCTCTTGAAACCTACCCCTGGGTGCAAACCAATTATTGCCCTGTTAGCGCTCGCCGGGGGCAGTAGCGGGCTTTTTCAAAAGGGGCAATTTTGGCTCCTATGTACTTTTCTCCATATCAACTAATCTCCTCTACGCACCTTTACAAACCTTATGGCTATTGCCTTAGAATTAAGGGTTTTCCCAGCCCCTTTGCCCCCACCCTCTATCCTTAAATAGACATTAGGTTCCGGTTACATTTATAATTTGAAGTTCATTAGTTAGTGACCATGGATTAGGGAAAGGAAAAATATAATCAGTTGAGGTTTCCATTACTGATCGCACTCTGGTGGCCCCTACTGGAATATGTGTGAATGTTGGTGAGGGCAGAATCAGGCTTGGCCATAATGTCCTCCTCCATGGATAAATAACCAGCCAACATTTCCTGTCTAGTCTCACACAGGCGGAATGACACTTTGGATGAGATACCGATGGTCCGCTGTCATTGTGCACACTATTCCAACATGAGTTAAATGTTATTTTTTTTAACACTATTCATGTTCTTGGACAATGCTGAAATCATTCTTTGAATATTAAAATACACAATTCAAGTTGAGAGACATATTTGCGGTGTCTGAATTTAAACCTCCTGCTACTGTCAGCCAGCCTTTATTATACTGAAACACCTGATTGGGAGGACACCCATCTCCTAGTACACTTTTTCTAAATCTACAGATTGTGATGAGAGGTGAGTTTGTGTTGGGATCCCCACTCTCACCTCTGAGTGTTTACTAAGGTACAAAAAAAATAACAGATTTGGGAAAGAGCTTGTTGGATCTTGCCTTCCCTGGCCAATAAGGGACTCGGCCTTTCTTTAGGGGCCAGTACTCGGAGTCAAATGAGGAGCACCAGTCTCCAGATGGGCACACCCTGGGCCTTATTGGGAGGGGGCGGGAGTTGCCGTGGTTAATGGAGGGGTCCAGACCAGAGAAATAGCCAAGATGCCTGAAGAGGGCTTCATTTATTTATTTACAAACTGTTTCCTATCAGCTTGTTGGTGTTGAAGGTGCAACCAAGCTTCCGGCAGCAAAGGGTGTGCCTGTATTGGCGGGGACACTTGCCGATTCAATGCAAATGAGGTGTCCTTCCACTGACACTGCATAACTGCTGGGATCGTAGCCTGCAGGTTTCTGGTCCCAAAGTCTCTTAATTTTCCAGTGCATTAGTACCTTGTTATATTTAAGGGAGTTTCAGTTTGGAATGTGTTGGAATGTGAACATTTGTGGACAGGTTCTGGCTTGGCTGCAATCTCCTCTATGAGGAAGTAACTTGCTGATGCTCACATCACACCTGAGGAGTGACCACCTGGGCAAGGTATGGCAAGCTGACCCTAACTGTACCCAGAAAATGTGTGGAGGGGACAGGAAGGGATAAAATTGGCGAAAAAAATATCGTTGGCAAAAAATATCAGTGTCACGATGTAGTTTTGGAAGTGGTGCATTAAAATCTAATATTTGTGTTGTAGGATCTCATGAGTCACTTACACCTGCCTAACTCCTGACTTATTAAGGTCTAACATCACTCAATGGCTTATTTTGCATACACCCCCACACACCATCATTGATCCACTATAGATTATTTGTGTAAGTCTGGGGGAGATAGGATGAATCACTTAGAAACAAATTGGAGAAAGATTTGAATTATTTGACATCGTGCTTAATGAAACCGGGGTAGAACCAAGAGATTGCAAAAATTGTGAAATGTTCACATTTTAGGAGTGTTACTTTTATTGAAAACTGTTTCACTTTTTTATTGGGTTAGAAAAACATCACAAGCTAGAAATTCCTCTTAGGCCTAAAATGGGCACCATCCAGCCGAATCAGTGGGCCAGAGGCCGGACCAGAATTGGGCCTTGGACCTCAATTATTATTGTTTGGGTGAGCTGCCGGCATCTGTCGTGTGTTCGCAGGCATCTTGTCCATTTAAAGAAGATGATTACCGGGTCGGTCGCCTCTCCAACAGCAGCTAAAGGTAAATCCTGGGAGAGTGGAGTGCCAACATGGATACAGGGTGATTGGGAGCAATGTGGAATCGGAGGTTTCACCCTGTTCCTGCAGGCTCCACAGGAATGAGTTTTGTCAGGGAGGGAGGCGATTGGGAGAGGGCGAGGAGGTGATCAGGATTTGGATCCGCCACTGGTCTTCAGGACCACTGTGGAGCCTGTTATGTATGCAAACCTCACCAATGTGTAAGACTTGCCACCAGGGGGCACACCTGTGGGAGACATAAGGGTCACCTGTGCACCCTGGGCAAGCAGGTATAAAAGGCAATCCATCAGGCTGCTTCCTCACTTTGGAGTTACATTAAAGAGACCAAGGTCACAATGGTTTGAGTTTACAACACAGTCTTGTGGAGTTATTCTGAACACAATAATTGGCGACGAGTTACAGATCACGAACTTTCACGCAGTAATGGCTGCCGTTGGTATTCTTGAGAGATTTGTTGAGGGTGATGATTGGGAAGCCTTCGTTGAGCGTCTCGACCAGTACTTTGTGGCCATCGAGCTGGACAGGGCTGAGACGACGGTCAAGTGCAGGGCGATTCTCCTCAATGTATGTGGGTCTTCGGTATATGGCCTCCTCACAAATCTGCTGGCACCGGTCAAACCAACGGACAAGACTTACACAGAGCTGTGTATGCTGGTTCGGGAACACCTCAAACCAAAGGGGAGCATCCTAATGGCCATGTATTGCTTTTACACGCACCATTGCTCCGAGGGCAGGAACGTGGCGAGCTTTGTCACCGATCTAAGACTCCTTGTAGGACAGTGTGAATATGCCGGATCTTTGGGGGAAATGTTGCAGGACTTTTTGGTGCTTGGAATCAGCCACAAGGTCATTCTTCACAAACTGCTGTCTGCCGAATCCCGAGATTTGAGCAAGGCCATCACGATAGCCCAGGCTTTCATATGGCATGAGCGACAACACGAAACAGATATCTTCACAGCATCAAAGCTTATCGGCAAGTATTGTGCATAAAATAATGCCTTCAGCAGGCAGAACTGTACATGGCAGGGCCTACATGACTGCAGAGGCCAGGCCTAGGGTGACTCAGAGGCCGCTGTGGGGTGTGAATGCGAATCCATTAACGCCATATTGGCGCTGCGGGGGCCAATGGGGCATCTCCAGCGAATGTGCAAACGATCTCTGACTCACCACGTGGTATAGTCAGCAGAGGACGAATGATCCAGTATGGATCACGCTGAACGAGCAGGAGAGGCAACTCAACCTGAGGATGAAGAGGAAGTGTATGGGGTACATACCTTTACCACCAAAAGCCCTCTGATAATGTTAAAAGTTAAACTTAACGTCATTCCAGTCTCCATGGAATTGGACACTGGGGCGAGTCAATCAATCATGAGCCAGAAGGCTTTTGAGAAACTGTGGGGCAACAAGGCACAGAGGCAAAAACTGAGCCCGATTTACACAACGCTGCACACTTACACCAAAGAACTCAAACCTGTTATCGGCAGTGAGGCAGTGAAAGTATTGGACGATGGAATGGTGCATGATTTACCACTTTGGATTGTACCAGACGATGGCCCAACGCTGTTCAGCAGAAGCTGGCTAGGAAAGATCCGATGGAACTGGGATGACATCAAAGCACTGTCTTCGGTGGATGACGCCTCGTGCGCCCAGGTGCTAAATAAATTCCCGGCATTATTTGAGCCAGGCATCGGCAACTTCACAGGCGCCAAGGTGCAGGTCCATCTTGTTCCTGGGGCACGGCCCGCGCAGTCCCATATATGATGCGAGAGAAAGTCGAGATCGAGCTGGACAGACTTCAACGAGAGGGAATCATATCACCAGTCGAGTTCAACGAGTGGGCCAGTCCAATCATGCCGGTGCTAAAGAGCAATGGGACGGTCAGAATCTGCGGGGACTACAAGATAACGATCAACCGAATCTCGTTACAGGACCAGTATTCACTACCTAAAGCAGAGGACATATTCGCAACGATAGACGGGGGAAAGTCGTTCACCAAGCTAGATCTAACCTCTGCTGACATGACACAGGAGCTGGCTGAACTGTCAAAGAAGTTGACGTGCATCAACACGCATAAAGGACTGTTCATGTACCACAGATGCCCCTTTGGGATTCGCTCGGCTGCGGCCATCTTCCAGAGGAACATGGAGAGTCTGCTGAAATCGGTTCCATGCACCGTGGTGTTCCAAGGCGACATCTTGATCACTAGTTGCAACACTACCGAACATTTGCACAACCTGGAAGAGGTTCTAAAGTGACTGGACAGTGTGGGACTCTGGCTGAAACGCTCCAAGTGTGTTTTCCTGGTGCCAGAAGTTGAATTTCTGGGGAGAAAGATTGCGGCAGACGGCATCCGATCCACGGACTCCAAGACGGAGGCCATCAAGAATGCACCCAGACCACAGAGTGTGATGGAACTGCGTTCGTTCCTGGGACTCCTCAACTATTTTGGTAACTTTCTACCAGGGTTGAGCACTTTGCTGGAACCCTTGCATTTATTGCTATGCAAGGGTGACGACTAGGTTTGGGGTAAATCTCAACAGACAGCCTTTATTAAGGCCAGAAACCTGTATGCTCTAACATGTTACTTGTATTGTATGACCCATGTAAATGTTTAGTACTAGCTTGTGATGCATTGTCATACGGGGTCAGTTGTGTGTTACAGCAAGCAAATGTGTCAGGCAAACTGCAACCAGTTGCATATACGTCCAGAAGTTTATCCAAGGCTGAAAGAGCCTACAGTATGGTTGAGAAAGACGCATTAGCATGTGTATATGGGGCTAAGAAAATGCACCAATACCTATTTGGTCTCCGGTTCGAGCTCGTAACCGACCACAAACCGCTTACTTCACTGCTCTCAGAAACCACAGGTATCAATACCAATGCTTTGTCCCACATCCAAAGATAGGCACTAACATTGCCTGCGTATGAAACATAGAAACATAGAAAATAGGTGCAGGAGTAGGCCATTCGGCCCTTCTAGCCTGCACCGCCATTCAATGAGTTCATGGCTGAACATGCAACTTCAGTACCCCATTCCTGTTTTCTCGCCATACCCCTTGATTCCCCCTAGTAGTAAGGACAACATCTAACTCCTTTTTGAATATATTTAGTAAATTGGCCTCAACAACTTTCTGTGGTAGAGAATTCCACAGGTTCACCACTCTCTGGGTGAAGAAGTTTCTCCTCATCTCGGTCCTAAATGGCTTACCCCTTATCCTTAGACTGTGACCCCTGGTTCTGGACTTCCCCAACATTGGGAACATTCTTCCTGCATCTAACCTGCCTAAACCCATCAGAATTTTAAACGTTTCTATGAGGTCCCCTCTCATTCTTCTGAACTCCAGTGAATACAAGCCCAGTCTTTCTTGATAGGTCAGTCCCACCATCCCGGGAATCAGTCTGGTGAACCTTCGCTGCACTCCCTCAATAGCAAGAATGTCCTTCCTCAGGTTAGGAGACCAAAACTGTACACAATACTCCAGGTGTGGCCTCACCAAGGCCCTGTACAACTGTAGCAACACCTCCCTGCACCTGTACTCAAATCCCCTCACTATGAAGGCCAACATGCCATTTGCTTTCTTAACCGCCTGCTGTACCTGCATGCCAACCTTCAATGACTGATGTACCATGACACCCAGGTCTCATTGCACCTCCCCTTTTCCTAATCTGTCACCATTCAGATAATAGTCTGTCTCTCTGTTTTTACCACCAAAGTGGATAACCTCACATTTATCCACATTATACTTCATCTGCCATGCATTTGCCCACTCACCTAACCTATCCAAGTCGCTCTGCAGCCTCATAGCATCCTCCTCGCAGCTCACACTGCCACCTAACTTGGTGTCATCCGCAAATTTGGAGATACTACATTTAATCCCCTCGTCTAAATCATTAATGCACAGTGTAAACAGCTGGGGCCCCAGCACAGAATCTTGCGGTACCCCACTAGTCACCGCCTGCCATTCTGAAAAGTACCCATTTACTCCTACTCTTTGCTTTCTGTCTGACAACCAGTTCTCAATCGATGTCAGCACACTACCCCCAATTCCCATGTGCTTTAACTTTGCACGTTAATCTCTTGTGTGGGACCTTGTCGAAAGCCTTCTGAAAGTCCAAATATACCACATCAACTGGTTCTCCCTTGTCCACTCTACTGGAAACATCCTCAAAAAATTCCAGAAGATTTGTCAAGCATGATTTCCCTATCATGTCACCTCTTTCCAAATGCGTTGCTATGACATCCTTAATAATTGATTCCATCATTTTACCCACTACCGATGTCAGACTGACCGGTCTATAATTCCCTGTTTTCTCTCCCTCCTTTTTTTAAAAAGTGGGGTTACATTGGCTGCCCTCCACTCGATAGGAACTGATCCAGAGTCAATGGAATGTTGGAAAATGACTGTCAATGCATCCGCTATTTCCAAGGCCACCTCCTTAAGTACTCTGGGATGCAGTCCATCAGGCCCTGGGGATTTATCGGCCTTCAATCCCATCAATTTCCCCAACACAATTTCCCGACTAATCAGGATTTCCCTCAGTTCCTCCTCCTTACTAGACCCTCTGACCCCTTTTATATCCGGAAGATTGTTCGTGTCCTCCTTCGTGAATACCGAACCAAAGTACTTGTTCAATTGGTCCGCCATTTCTTTGTTCCCCGTTATGACTTCCCCTGATTCTGACTGCAGGGGACCTACGTTTGTCTTTACTAACCTTTTTCTCTTTACATATCTATAGAAACTTTTGCAATCCGTCTTAATGTTCCCTGCAAGCTTCTTCTCGTACTCCATTTTCCCTGCCCTAATCAAACCCTTTGTCCTCCTCTGCTGAGTTCTAAATTTCTCCCAGTCCCCGGGTTCGCTGCTATTTCTGGCCAAATTGTATGCCACTTCCTTGGCTTTAATACTATCCCTGATTTCCCTTGATAGCCACCTTGCCTTTTTTATTTTTACGCCAGACAGGAATGTACAATTGTTGTAGTTCATCCATGCGGTCTCTAAATGTCTGCCATTGCCCATCCACAGTCAACCCCTTAAGTAACAGTCAACCCCTTAAGTATGACTATATAATCCACCACAGAACAGGCACTGAGAACTGCGCTAACGTCCTCAGTCGGCTACCATTGCCCACCACCGGGGTAGAAATGGCGCAACCCGCAGACTTGCTTCTGGTAGTGGATGTTTTTGAGAGCGAGGGGTCACCTGACATGGCTCGCCAGATCAGGACCTGGACTAGCTAAGACCCTGTGCTATCACTAGTAAAAAGCTGCATCCTCAATGGGAGCTGGTCGGCGGTTCCCGGGGAAATGTAAGACGAAATTAAGCCGTTCCACCGATGTAAGGATGAATTGCCCATCCAATCGGATTGTCTCCTATGGGGGAATCGTGTGGTTTTGCAAAAAAAAGGCAGGGAAATGTTTATACGTGACCTACACAGTACCCACCCAGGTCACACGTTTGGTGGCCCGGCATTGACTCCGAATTGGAGTCATGCGTACACCAAGCAACACTTGCTCACAGTTGAGCAATGCACCCAGGGAGACCCCACTAAGCCTGTGGTCATGGCCCTCCAAACCGTGGTCCAGGGTCCACGTAGATTTTGTTAGCCCTTTTCTAGGAAAGATGTTTGCAGTAGCAGTGGACGCTTACTCTCAATGGATTGAATGTATAATAATGTCATCATGTACGTCCACTGCCACCACTGAAAGCCTCAGAGCCATGTTTGCCACCCATGGTTTGCCCGAAGTCCTTTTTAGTGACAATGGACCATGTTTCACCAGCTTGGAATTCAACGAGTTCATGACCCACAATGGCATTAAGCATGTCAGGTCTGCCCCATTTAAGCCCACATCCAATGGTCAAACGGAACAGGCAGTCCAAACCATCAAGCAGAGCTTGAAACGCGTAACGGACGGCTCCTTGCAGATCCGGTTATCTCTGATACTGCTCAGCTACCGGACGCGCCCCCACTCGCTCACCAGGGTTCCCCCTGCAGAATTGTTAATGAAGAGACCACTCAAAACCAGGCTCTCCTTAGTCCATCCAGATCTCAATGATCAAGTAAAAACCCGGCGGTACCGGCATAACCTGTACCATGATCGCACGGCTATATCACATGACATTGAGATTAATGATCCTGTGTTTGTTCTCAATTGTGGTCATGGTCCCAAATGGGTTGCTGGCACTGTTTTAGCCAAGGAGAGGAATAGAGTGTTTGTTGTTAAACTGTTGAATGGGCAAACGTGCAGAAAGCACTTGGATCAGACCAAACTGCGATTCACTAACAACCAAGAACAGTTTGAAGAAGACTTTACCATTTATGATCCACCAACACACACACAACCAGCAATCAACCTTGCTGTCAACCACGAGGATGAACCCACCATGCCCGACAGTCCAATCAGACCAGCCACACCGCAGTGTAGCAATGAACCGACCAACTCACCCATGCCAGGACTTCAACTTAGGTGATCGACCCAGGAACACAGAGCGCCAGATCGCTTCAACCAGTAAATAACTTGTACATAAGACTTTGGGGGGGAGTGATGTCATGTATGCACACCTCACCAATCTATAAGACTTGCCAGCAGGGGGCACACCTCTGAGAGACCTAAGGGTCACCTATGCACCCTGGACACGCAGGTATAAAAGGCAATCCACCATGCTGCTTCTTCACTTTGGCGTTACAGTAAAGAGACCAAGGTCACAATGGTTTGAGCTTACAACACAGTCTTGTAGCGTTATTCTGAATACAATAGAGCTGAGAGGTGCTCTCCTTTCCTCTCCACATTCAGGCAAGTATTTTTCTTTGAAAACTTTCCTTTAGCGGCCCCTTTACAGACCACTTGTTAGGCCGAATGTAGACTTGGTTATCCTGAAAGCAGCAAGTCTGGTGTCAGCTGTGTTCAGGGCAATCTAACTTTGAGACGAAGTCCTGAAACAGCCATTAGGCCCCCTGTCTGCAAATGGACACCTATAATTCAGCCTTTACCAATATGCCAGATGGCGCTGTTCTGGCACAAAATATGCGTACGCAGGCCTCCCACCATATGGAATACTTAGGTGCCTATTTTACACCTGTAAAATGGACTGGTGTCAATTAATTTGTCGACCATGGTTCTTCTAAATACACAAATGGGGTGAAAGCAATATTAGTGATGAATCTGTTAACATATTTGTATGAAATTCCTTGTCGGTTAAAATAGACTAACAAGTTAATTAAAGGAATTTCATATGCACAGTGTTATTCATATTGTAAAGCATTATTTTAACCCAAAAGACAGTACTGTACCTCTTTAATATTAACAAACGGGAGCAGAAATTACACACGAGAAAGTATTTAATATTATCTTATAAGGTGCCATATAATTACAGGTCTATTTTACCTTATAGCATCAGAACACCTGATAGCGCTTCACACAATTAATTATTTTTGCAGTGTCGTGATTGTTGTTGTGTGGGAAAATGTGGCAACCACTCACAAGATCATCAGATGGCTATGGATGAGTAACGTCACTTGGCTCATCTATCCATAAAGAACCTACAGTTTTCTAATCGCAGAATTCATCTGCTTCTTAAATGATTGCAGCGTTTCTGCCTCCGCCAATTTATTAGAAGCCAATTCCTTATGTTGGTTACCCTTTATCTATTTGTCCTCAACTTACCTTTCACTAGTTTGAATCGATGTCACTTTGTCCAAAAGATTAATTTGAATAGTTTGGATTTTCCATTTCTGTACTCTATGCTATCATGTAGACCTCAATCAGTAAAATTATTGAAGATATATGTATTCTTATCATAAATGACAATAGCAAAATATAGATTGACAGAACAGGCCTGCCATGGGTCAGTTGAACCCAAGAAATCACGGGGAATTACCAGCATTCAGTCGGGTTGTGGCAGCGTCGAGGAGGAGGCTCGGGAATGTAATGTCCTTACTCAATGGCACAAAACCCACACGAGGCACATTCTATGGACAAGGTCACTCTATGACCTGAACCTTTATTCACAGGACCAAGAAGTGATGACCCTACGTGGGACCTCTCTTTATATAGCTGGATGACCAGGTGAGGAGTGTCTCCCACAAGTTCACCCACTGTGGTCAAGGTTTGCATTGCTTAAGTATATACAGTATTGCAGTGGTGTTACATAGAGGCTACATACATGACATCACCTCCCCCCCCCCCCCAAAGTCTTATTGGGATCATAGGTTAAGTCTTTCAGGTGGTCTACGCTCCCTCGTAGAGCGCCGCAGTTGGGGCTCTGGTTGTTGAGCCTTGGCCTGAGTGTCTGTCCCCTGTGGTGATTCTGGCCTGTCCGGGCTGACTGCCGGGACTGTGCATGCTGCTGAATGTTCTTGTTGCTCGTTCACTGGCGGTGGTGTGAGCACCATCTCAAGATCTTCCTCGGGTTCCTCAGTGTCCATGCTGAACCTTTTTTTTTATTTGGTCCAGATGCTTACGGCATATCTGCCCATTGTTAAGTTTAACCATGATGAACCTGTTCCCCTCTTTGTCTATTACAGTACCCTCAAGCCATTTGGGCCCCACGGCGTGATTGAGGACAAATACGGGGTCATTTATTTTTATACATTTCCCCCTTGAATTTCGGTCATGGTACTCGTTTTGGGACTGGCGCTTGCCTTCAACTATGTCGGTCAGGACTGGGTGAATGAGGGACAACCGGTTTTGAGTGTCCGTTTCATGAGTAGCTCAGCGGGCGGGACCCCTGTGAGCGAGTGCGGTCAGGACCTATAGACCAGCAGGAGGCGCAATAGGCGGCATTGAAGGAGGGTCCTTGAATCCTGAGCATGCCCTGTTTAATGATTTGGATCGCACGTTCCACCTGGCCATTGGAGGCCGGCTTGAAAGGTGCTTATCCTGACTTGGTTGAAGCCATTGCCCGACATGAACTCCTGGAATTCGTAGCTTGTGAAACATGGGCCATTTTCGCTAACAAGGATGTCCGGCAAGCCATGGGTTACAAAGACTGCACGTAGACTCTCCATAGTGGTGGATGATGTGCATGAATTCAAAATGATGCACTCGATCCATTTCGAGTACGCATCTCCCACAATGAGAAACATTTTTCCCATGAACGGGCCCGCGTAGTCAACATGAATGCGTGACCATGGCCTGGTGGGCCAGGGCCACGGGCTGAGCGGGGCCTCCCTGGGGGCATTACCCAGCTGGGCATACGTCGTGCACCTGCGAACACAGTGTTCCAGGTCTGAATCAATTCCTGGCCACCAAACATGTGACCGGGCAATGGCCTTCATCAGCACGATGCCTGGATGTTCACTGTGGAGTTCCCTGATGAATGCCTCCCTGCCCCTCTGGGGCATGACTACCTGGCTGCCCCATAGTAGGCAGTCAGCTTGGTTGGAGAGCTCATCCATCCGCCTGTGAAATGGTCTGACCTCCTCAGGGCATGCTCCGTGTGCGGGCGCCCAATCCCCAGTCAGGACACATTTCTTAATCAGAGATAGGAGGGGATCTCTGTTTGTTCAGATTTTGATCTGGCGGGCTGTGATGGGGGAGCCTGCGCTGTCAAAGGCAACAACGGCCATGACCATCTCAGCGCTTTGTTCCGCTGCCCCCTCGGTGGTGGCCAGCGTCAGCGCAATTTTCGGTGCCAGGCCGGTGCCGGATGGAGTAGCCATAAGCAGCCAGCGTGAGAGCCCATCGCTGTATGTGAGCTGATGCGTTGGCATTGATAGCATTGCTGTCTGACAACAGGGATGTTAACGGCTTGTGGTCCATTTCTAATTCGAACCTCCTGCCAAAAGGTTACCAATGAATTTTTTTTACACCATAGACACATGCGAGTGCCTCCTTCTCAACCATCCCATATCCCCGTTCTGCTTGAGAGCGCGACCTGGAAGCATAAGCCATAGTTTGTAGTTGGCCCTCAGCATTTCTCTGCTGCAACACGCACCCGACCCCATAGGACGATATATCACATGTCAGAACCAATTTCTTACAGGGGTCGTACAGGGTCAATAAATTATTTGAACAAAGCAGGTTCCGCGCCCGATTGAAAGCCCGTTCTTGACAGTCCCACTAAAACCAATCACAACCCTTATGCAGGAGAACGTGAAGCAGCTCCAACAACCTGCTTAAGTATGGCAGAAAGTTCCCGAAATAGCTCAAGAGTCCCAGAAATGAGCGCAACTCCAATGTGTTGCCGGGCCTGAGTGCTCGTCAAATCGCCTCTGTTTTGGATTCGGTGGGCCGAATCCCATCTACAGCAAGCCTCCTGCCCAGGAACTCGACCTCCGGAGCTAAAAACACACATTTAGACTTCTTGAGTCGCAGGCCTACCCAGTCGGCATAGCATCTCCTCTAGGTTGTGGAGGTGTTCCTCGGTATCATGACCTGTGATGAGAATGTCATCCTGAAATACGATTGTTTCAGGAATGGATTTGAGCAGGCTTTCCATGTTTCTTTGAAAAATCGCGGCCGCTGATCGAATGCGAAACGGGCACCTGTTGTAAACGAACAGTCCCTTGTGCGTAGTGATGGTGGTCAGTAGTTTAGATTCGTCGGCCAGTTCTTGGGTCATGTAGGCTGAAGTGAGATCCAACTTGGTAAACAGCTTGCCGCCTGCCAGCGTGGCGAAAAGATCCTCCTTTCTCGGGAGCAGGTATTGGTCTTGTCGGGACACCCGATTGATAGTGCCCTTGCAGTCGCCACAGATCCTGACAAAACCACCCGCTTTTAGGACGGGAACAATGGGGCTCGCCCAGTCGCTGAATTCAATGGGCGAGATGATGCCCTCTCTCAGCAAACAGTCCAATTCGCTCTCAATTTTCTCCCGCATCACATACGGCACCGCTCTGGCATTGTGGTGCACTGGTCTGGCGTCCGGGGTGATGCGTATCACTACTTTGGTACCTTTGAACATCCTGACGCCAGGTTGGAATAGTGACTCAAAATGTTGTAGGACTTGTGAGCATGAACTTTTCTCCACAGATGACACTGCGTGCACACCCCCCCCATTTCCAGTTCATCTCAGCTAACCAGCTCCTCCCCAACAGTGCGGGATCATTGCCCGGGACAATCCAGAGCGGCAGCCGGTTCACTGATCCATTGTGTGTGACCGCCAACATTGCACTGCCTAGTACTGGAATGATTTCTTTGGTCTACGTCCGTAGCTGTGTCTCAATGCGTTCTAGTTTGGGTCTACTGGCTTTGAGTGGCCACAGCTTTTCGAATTGTTGAACGCTCATGAGTGACTGGCTGGCCCCTGTGCCCAGCTCCATGCGGACAGGGATGCCGTTTAATAAAACCTTCATCATCATTGGTGGCGTTTTGGTATATGAGCTGTGAATGTTTGCCACATAAACCCGCTGAACTTCAGCGTCCATTGATTTACCCCAAGAGTCATCCTGCCTCACAGACCCCTTTTCTGGTCCATCCGCCTCGTAAATTAGCCTGGTTACAGGCTTCCTGCACGTTCAAGCTAAATGGCCACTGAGGTTTCAATTTCTGCAGACAAATTGTTGAAACCTGCAAGTTCTGGCAGAGTGATTGCCTCAACACCTCCAGCATGAGCTGAGATTCCCATTGTTGTGAACAAAGGAGCAATGACCTGGCATTCCTCGCTGATTGTCCCTTTGACTGCTCTTGAGTACCTTGTTAGTGGGTGTCAATGGCCCCACCCCGGACTGCATTGTCCACTGTGATGGCGTAAATGTCCGTTCAGCCTGCCATTGTCTCTGTTGAAAACCTACTCTGGGGTCGATTGCTGCCTGGGGTATGTCGAACTGCCCTTGTCAGCCTGCGGGGCTCTGAGTCGCGTTTATGATATTGACTCCCTGATCCCCCGCTGCGTTGGAGGCAGAATTGCACGCGTATATTATTCTGGTTTCCTCCTCTCCTGCCATGAAAGTCTGAGCCATCAACGCTGTCTAAAGTAGACTGGAAACAAGGACTAAACGGTGGCACAATTGAGGAACAGTGGAGGACTTTTAAGGAGCTCTTTCATAATGCGCAACAAAAATATATTCCAGTGAAAAAGAAGGGCGGCAAGAGAAGAGATAACCAGCCGTGGATAACCAAGGAATAAAGGAAAGTATCAAATCAAAGACCAATGCGTATAAGGTGGCCAAGGTTAGTGGGAAACTAGAGGATTGGGAAGATTTTAAGCAACAGCAAAGAATGACTAAAAAAGCTATAAAGAAAGGGAAGATAGATTATGAAGGTAAACTTGCGCAAAACATAAAAACTGATAGTAAAAGCTTTTACAGATATATAAAACGGAAAAGAGTGACTAAAGTAAATGTTGATCCCTTAGAAGATGAAAAGGGGGATTTAATAATGGGAAATGTGGAAATGGCTGAGACCTTAAACAATTATTTTGCTTCGGTCTTCACAGTGGAGACACAAAAACCATGCCAAAAATTGCTGGTCATAGGAATGTGGGAAGGGAAGACCTTGAGATGATCACTATCACTAGGGAGGTAGTGCTGGACAGACTAATGGGACTGAAGGTAGACCAGTCCCCTGGTCCTGATTAAATGCATCCTAGGGTATTAAAAGAGATGGCAGAAGTTATAGCAGATGCATTTGTTATAATCTACCAAAATTCTCTGGACTCTGGGGAGGTACCAGCAGATTGGAAAGCAGCTAATGTAACGCCTCTGTTTAAAAAAGGGGGCAGGCAAAAGGCAGGTAACTATAGGCCGGTTAGTTTAACATCTGTAGTGGGGAAAATGCTTGAAACTATCATTAAGGAAGAAATAGCGGGACATCTGGATAGGAATAGTGCAATCAAGCAGACGCAGCATGGATTCATGAAAGGGAAATCATATTTAACTAACTTACTGGAATTCTTTGAGGATATAACGAGCATGGTGGATAGAAATGTACCGATGGATGTGGTGTATTTAGATTTCCAAAAGGTATTCAATAAGGTGCCACACAAAAGGTTACTGCAGAAGATAAAGGTACGTGGAGTCAGAGGAAATGTATTAGCATGGATAGAGAATTGGCTGGCGAACAGAAAGCAGAGAGTCGGGATAAATGGGTCCTTTTCGGGTTGGAAATCAGTGGTTAGTGGTGTGCCACAGGGATCAGTGCTGGGACCACAACTGTTTACATAGATGACCTAGAGGAGGGGACAGTGTAGTGCAACAAAATTTGCAGATGACACTAAGATTAGTGGGAAAGCGGGTTGTGTAGAGGACTAAGAGAGGCTGCAAGGAGATTTGGATAGGTTAAGCGAATGGGCTAAGGTTTGGCAGATGGAATACAATGTCGGAAAGTGTGAGGTCATCCACCTTGGGGGAAAAAAAACAGTAAAAGGGAATATTATTTGAATGGGGAGAAATTACAACATGCTGTGGTGCAGAGGGACCTGGGGGTCCTTGTGCAAGAATCCCAAAAGGTTAGTTTTCAGGTGCAGCAGGTAATCAGGAAGGCAAATGGAATGTTGGCCTTCATTGCGAAAGGGATGGAGTACAAAAGCAGGGAGGTGTTGCTGCAACTGTAAGGTATTGGTAAGGCCGCACCTGGAGTACTGCGTGCAGTTTTGGTCACCTTACTTATGGAAGGATATACTAGCTTTGGAGGGGGTACAGAGACGATTCACTAGGCTGATTCGAGAAATGAGGGGGTTACCTTATGATAGATTAAGTAGACTGGGTCTTTACTCCTTGGAGTTCAGAAGGATGAGAGGTGATCTTATAGAAACATTTAAAATCATGAAAGGGATAGACAAGATAGAGGCAGAGAGGTTGTTTCCATTGGTGGGGGAGACTAGAACTAGGGGGCACAGCCTCAAAATATGGAGGAGCCAATTTAAAACCGAGTTGAGAAATAATTTCTTCTCCCAGAGGGTTGTGAATCTGTGGCATTCTCTGCCCAAGGAAGCAGTTGAGGCTGGCTCATTGATTGTTTTCAAGTCAAAGATAGATAGATTTTTAAGCAATAAGGGAATTAAGGGTTACGGGGAGAGGGCGGGTAAGTGGAGCTGAGTCCACGACCAGATCAGCCATGATCTTATTGAATGGCGGAGCAGGCTCGAGGGGCTAGATGGCCTACTCTTGTTCCTAATTCTTATGTTCTTATGTTCTTCCAAAGTCAAGTCCTTGGTCTCAATGAACTTTCGGAGAATCCCCACATGACCGATGCCCTCAATAAAGAAGTCCCTTAACATCTCCCCCCTGCAAGCGTCTGTGAACTTAGAGGCTGGCCAAACGTCGGAGGTCCGCAATGAAGTCTGGTATGCTCTGTCCTTCATGATGCCGGTGGATATAGAATCTGTGTCGGGCCATGTGTATGCTGCTCGCCAGTTTGAGGTGCTCACCGATTAGTTTGCTGAGCTCTTCAAAGGTTTTGTCTGTAAACCTTTTGGGTGCTAGTAGGGCCTTCATGAGCGCGTAAGTCTTAGGTCCGCAGCTGGTCAGCCGCTGCATCTCCCAGCCATTCTTTTGTGACAAAGCTTTGCTGGAGCCTGTCAATGAAATCGTCACAGTCCTCACCAACACAGTACCGTTCCTCTGTGCTACTGGTGGCCATTCACATTGGTCGTTGATTCCCGTTTCTCGTCGCCAATGACCTACATTTGATTGCACTATTTATTTTAAACATATTTGAAAAGCTTATGATCTATACCATGTCAGGACCGTCTCAATTTAACAACAGTTTTGTAAAGTCCTCACACAATATCACAAATCCACATGAGGCATATTCTAAGGACAAGTTCACTCTGTGATCTGAACCTTTATTCACAGGATCAAGAAGTGATGACCCTGCGTGGGACCTCCCTTTATATGCCTGGATGACCAGGAAAGGAGTGTCTCCCACAAGTTTACTCCCTGTGGTCAAGGTGTGCATTGCTTAAGTATATACAGTATTGCAGTGGTGTTACACAGAGGTTACATACATGACAGGGAGGTCGGAGGAGAGGCCTATTAAGGCCCAGCAGTCAGTCGGGGAGTGGCAGCGTCGAGGAAGAGGCTCGGGAGGTTGGAGGAGAGGCCTATAAAGGCCGCTGGTGCAGCTGCAGCAGGGAGAAAAGGCAAAAAAGAAGTAGAAAGAAATCGAAAGGTGACGTCACAGCCAGGGTAAGTGATTGGCTGGTGATTGGTAAGTAGTTTTTCTTTTTCATTTCTATATCAGTAAGTAACCTTTAGCATTGTTGTTGCCAATTTAAGGGTTAAGACATGGCAGGACAGCTCCGACACGTGTTATGCTCCTCCTGTACTATGTGGGAAGTCAAGGACGCTTCCGGTGTCCCTGACGACTACGTGTGCAGGAAGTGCATCCACCTGCAGCTCCTGACGGACCGCATTGCGGCACTGGAGCTGCGGGTGGATGAACTCTGGAGCATCCACGATGCTGAGAATGACGTGAGTAGCACAATTAGTGAGTTGGTCTTACCGCAGGAAAAGGGTACACAGCCAGATAGGGAATGGATGACCAACAGGAAGAGCAATGCAAGGAAGGTAGTGCAGGGGTCCCCTGCAGTCATCCCCCTGCAAAACAGATACACCGCTTTGGGTACTGTTGAGGGGGATGACTCATCAGGGGAGGGCAGTAGCAGCCAAGTTCATGGCACCATTGGTGGCCCTGCTGCGCAGGGGGGCAGGAAAAAGAGTGGGAGAGCTATAGTGATAGGGGCTTCAATTGTAAGGGGAATAGACAGGCATTTCTGCGGCCGCAACCGAGACTCCAGGATGGTATGTTGCCAAGGGTCAAGGATGTCTCAGAGCGGGTGCAGGGCATTCTGAAAAGTGAGGGTGCACAGCCAGTTGTCGTGGTGCATACAGGTACCAACGATATAGGTAAAAAACGGGATGAGGTCAGACAAGACAAATTTAGGGAGCTAGGAGCTAAATTAAAAAATAGTACCTCAAAAGTAGTAATCTCAGGATTGCTACCATTGCCATCTGCTAGTCAGAGTAGGAATCGCAGGATAGCTCAGATGAATACGTGGCTTGAGGAGTGCTGCAGAAGGGAGGGATTCAAATTCCTGGGACATTGGAACCGGTTCTGGGGGAGGTGGGACCAGTACAAACCGGACAGTCTGCATCTGGACCAGAACCAATGTCCTAGGGGGAGTGTTTGCTAGTGCTGTTGGGGAGGAGTTAAACTAATATGGCAGGGGGATGGGAACCTATGCAGAGAGACAGAGGGAAGTAGAATGGGGGCAGAAGCAAAAGATAGAAAGAAGAAAAGTAAAAGTGGAGGGCAGAAAAACCCAAGGCAAAAAGCAAAAAGGGCCACATTACACCAAAATTCTAAATGGGGAAATTGTGTTAGAAAGACAAGCCTGAAGGCTCTGTGCCTCAATGCGAGAAGTATTCGGGATAAGGTGGACGAATTAACTGCGCGAATAGCAGTTAACGGGTATGATGTAATATGCATCACAGAGACATGGCTCCAGGGTGACCAAGGCTGGGAACTCAACATCCAGGGGTATTCAACATTTAGGAAGGATAGACAGAAAGGAAAAGGAGGCGGGGTGGCATTGCTGGTTAAAGAGGAAATTAATGCAATAGTAAGAAAGGACATTAGCTTGGATGATGTGGAATCGGTATGGGTGGAGCTACGGAATACCAAGGGGCAGAAAACGCTAGTGGAAGTTGTGTGCAGACCACCAAACAGTAGTAGTAAGGTTGGCGACAGCATCAAACAAGAAATTAGGGATGCATGCAATAAAGGTACAGCAGTTATCATGGGTGACTTTAATCTACATATTGATTGGGCTCACCAAACTGATAGCAATGCGGTGGAGGAGGATTTCCTGGAGTATATTAAGGATGGTTTTCTAGACCAATATGGCAAGGAACCAACTAGGGAGCTGGCCATCCTAGACTGGGTGATGTGTAATGAGAAAGGACTAATTAGCAATCTTGTTGTGCGAGGCCCCTTGGGGAAGAGTGACCATAACATGGTAGAATTCTTTATTAAGGTGGAAAGTGACACAGTTAATTCAGAAACTAGGGTCCTGAACTTAAGGAAAGGTAACTTCAATGGTATGAGGTGTAAATTGGCTAGAATAGACTGGCAAATGATACTTAAAGGGTTGATGGTGGATAGGCAATGGCAAACATTTAAAGATCACATGGATGAACTTCAGCAATTGCACATCCCTGTCTGGAGTAAAAATAAAACGGGGAAGGTGGCTCAACCGTGGCTAACAAGAGAAATTAAGGATAGTGTTAAATCCAAGGAAGACGCCTATAAATTGGCCAGAAAAAGTAACAAACCTGAGGACTGGGAGAAATTTAAAATTCAGCAGAGGAGGACAAAGGGTTTAATTAAGAGGGGGAAATAGAGTACAAGAAGAAGCTTGCCAGGAACATAAAAACTGACTGCAAAAGCTTCTATAGATATGTGAAGAGAAAAAGATTAGTGAAGACAAACGTAGGTCCCTTGCAGTCAAATTCAGGTGAAATTATAATGGGGAACAAAGAAATGGCAAACCAATTGAACAAATACTTTGGTTCTGTCTTCACGAAGGAAGACACAAATAACCTTCCGGAAGTAATAGGGGACCGAGGGTCTAGTGAGAAGGAGGAACTGAAGGATATCCTTATTAGGTGGGAAATTGTGTTAGGGAAATTGATGGGATTGAAGGCCGATAAATCCCCAGGGCCTGATAGTCTCCATCCCAGAGTACTTAAGGAAGTGGCCCTAGAAATAGTGGATGCATTGATGATTATTTTCCAACTGATCGACTCTGGATCAGTTCCTATGGATTGGAGGATAGCTAATGTAACACCACTTTTTAAAAAGGGAGGGAGAGAGAAAGCGGTAATTATAGACCGGTTAACCTGACATCAGTAGTGGGGAAAAAGTTGGAATCAATTATTAAGGATGAAATAGCAGCACATTTGGAAAGCAGTGACAGGATTGGTCCAAGTCAGCATGGATTTATGAAGGGAAAATCATGCTTGACAAATCTTCTGGAATTTTTTGAGCATGTAACTAGTAAAGTGGACAAGGGAGAACCAGTGGATGTGGTGTATTTGGACTTTCAAAAGGCTTTTGACATTGGGGGTAATATACTGAAGTGGATAGGGAACTGGTTGGCAGACAGGAAGCAGAGAGTCGGGATAAACAGGTCCTTTTCAGAATGGCAGGCAGTGACTAGTGGAGTGCCGCAGGGCTCCGTGCTGAAACCCCAGCTCTTTACAATATACATCAATGATTTGGATGAAGGAATTGAGTGTAATATCTCCAAGTTTGCAGATGACACTAAACTGGGTGGCGGTGTGAGCTGTGAGGGGGACACTAGGAGGCTGCAGGGTGACTTGGACAGGTTAGGTGACTGGGCAAATGCATAGCAGATGCAGTATAATGTGGATAAATGTGAGGTTATCCACTTTGGGGGCAAAAACATGAAGACAGAATATTATCTGAATGGCGGCAGATTAGGAAAAGGGGAGGTGCAACGAGACCGGGGTGTCATGGTTCATCAGTCATTGAAAGTTGGCATACAGATACAGCAGGCAGTGAAGAAGGCAAATGGCATGTTGGCCTTCATAGCTAGGGGATTTGAGTATAGGAGCAGGGAGGTCTTACTGCAGTTGTACAGGGCCTTAGTAAGGCCCCACCTGGAATATTGTGTTCAGTTTTGGTCTCCTAATCTGAGGAAGGACATTCTTGCTATTGAGGGAGTGCAGCGAAGGTTCACCAGACTGATTCCCGGGATGGCAGGACTGACATATGAGGAGAGACTGGATCAACTGGGCCTTTATACACTGGAGTTTAAAAGGATGAGGGAGGATCTCATAGAAACATGTAAGATTCTGACGGGACAGGACAGGTTAGATGCGGGTAGAATGTTCCCGATGTTGGGGAAGTCCAGAACCAGGGGACACAGTCTTAGGCCTTTTAGGACTGAGATGAGGAGAAACTTCTTCACTCAGAGTTGTTAACCTGTGGAATTCCCTACCGCAGAGAGTTGTTGATGCCAGTTCATTGGATATATTCAAGAGGGAGTTAGATATGGCCCTTGCGGCTCAGGGAATCAAGGGGTATGGAGAGAAAACAGGAAAGGGATACTGAGGGAATGATCAGCCATGATCTTATTGCATGGTGGTGCAGGCTCGAAGGGCCGAATGGCCTACTTCTGCATCTATTTTCTATGTTTCTATGTTGTTGTCCCTTTTCGATTGACTGTGCTGTCGGAGCTATTTTTCTGGGGTCCTTGGGTTGGGTTGTCTGGGTAGCTGCCTAATTAATCTTATGATCATCAAGGGCCTATGTTGCAATTAGCACTCAGATGCAATTTTTGGCCAACAAAACGGAAATTGCACTGAGGGATGGGACCACCCAAAAATTCTTCGTAGTAATTTAAAGAGGCAGCTATTGCAGAGAAAAATGGTCAGTATACCCTGATAATCTTATTCAATTGCTGTGGAAGGGTTTGCAACTTTAGTATTGATTAGAACAAAGAGATCTTTGTCAATTCTTGTCAAAATTCATTGTTTGACTTAAGGCGGGAGAATAAGCTGAAGGAATGGGGGTGATTCTAGCAACACAATAATGGACAGAGGAGGAGGAGACAGTGGAGCAGCAAGGAAACCATGCTGGAGCTGCAGCAGGTGCTGTCCGAGCACCGCGGAGGAGTGAGATGTCGACAGCCCACCCTACCCTTCACACAGGGTCTATAGACCCAGAATCAGTTGGCAGGAGCTCACCGGGGAGCAATGTGTAAGCAGACTTAGGTTCTCCCAACAGACAGTAGCAGACCCGTGCAGCCTTCTGCAGGAGAAGCTGTGACCTTTATTAGCCTGATCACTGTCTCAGTCAAAGTGACAACTGCCCTGAATTTACTTGCTTCACGACCCTTGCAGGCTGCAGTGGGATATATAACACAAATACTGACTGACCTGAGTATTTCCAGCATTTTCTGTTTTTATTTCAAATTTACAGCATCCGCAGTTTTTTGCTTTTGATATAACACAGTTGACTGGCTAACGTGTGTACCTGCATAAAACAAGTAATGGATGTTCAGTTCAATAAGGCAAGCTAGTACATCAAGTTCTGCTTGGACGCTGCCAGTCAATGTGACAGAGCAGTGAGATTTACAACAATTGCCACGTTCCCAAAAGCTCAGGGTGCTATTCACTGCATTCATGTGCTTCTTTGGGAGGATCTGCTCTTTCAAATCTTCAGTTTACTGATCTGAAGGATGACGAGAACCCGAGTAGGGGCGTGGGCTACTATGGAGGCGAAGGTTAACAAAGCAGTGGATGACTGTCAGCACCAAGGTGCCACACAGTCTACATGCAGGATAGTGAGAGGAAAAGAGAGATGGCACTAATAAAGGAAGGCACTTGCTGTGGGTGTGCACCAGTGTCATCATCGCCAATGGTTCTGCCCATTACCTGCCCCAATACCTCAATCACTTCCTTCTCCATATGCATAGGGTAGGCATCCCAACCCCAGTTCAAGTCCTCACTTTATTGTTCTGACCCATTTTCTACGGCTGAAAGGGTTACAGAAAGTTAGGGAGCACAATTGCCCCATTCTGCGCCTCCCATTAGCGCCTCCGAGGGGGGCGAGCCTGATTTCAGCCGAGCGAGGGAGGATGGCGCGCGTTACTGGCTCCTGCGAAATTACGTGGGAGTTAGTGGAGGCACGAACACTGTAGTGCCGCGTCCCGCTAATAGCGTCCTGGGCCGCCGCGCCTCCAGCGATTACGTCATCGCCGCGCACGACGACCCCTTTGCGCCTCACAGTGATCCCTTTCTGTCCCATGGCAGAAATTGGCTAGTGCCCCATGAGGCTCCCGCGGGCAATGTCAGTGCCAGCCTCGCGGGTTGCGAACTGGGCCGACCTCTGCTCTCGGGCCGGAGTTAAAGGGGAGGGGCGTTTGAAACGTGTCAGCGCTCTGCAGAGAAGATGCATACGCTGCCGAACCCGGCTGGGTAGTGCCCCAGAACCCGCCTCAACAGGAAGTAGAGCGTGCGACATTGCACTCCACTTCCTGTGAGGGGCCAGGGCGGGACTTCCGTGCCGGGTGCAGGAAGTCCCTCCCTGACTCGGTTACCGCCCCCAAACAAGGTGCAGGGCAATTTCGGCACCTTAGTATTTCTATTTTCTAAACTGCTGTTCTTACACATAAGGAGAAGAAACTTTCTTCTCATCAATCAAGATTGATTTCAAGCCAATAGTCCAGAGGTGAAGGAACAATGCGGGGAAATTCATCTTGGGCTGGAGCGCAAAATGAGTGCTAGCGAATCAGCAGTTAATTTTACACTCCACCCGATCCATGTCAATGTGTTTTATCCTGGTGCTTCCCCTGAGTGAAAGCATATGGTGTGTGCCTTCTGTTTTCTAACCATGTGCTCTTTCTAAGTGTCTCCCCAAACAAATGGAAATGAGGTGGATGACTGATGAATATCACTATTTGCCTCTAGGGGTGGAAGTGGTTTAATACCTCCCTTTACTGGCTCAGTAGATGGCCCGACAACTATAAGTAACTGCCTGGGCCTGTATGTTATCTGGCATACCTACCGACACTGTAGTGGAATAGATAGATGTTGTGTTATTACTTCACCCTGAGAGACATCTCCATCATCCTTGCCAGCTCATGGCATTCCACTCCTGATGGGCATTCCTTCCACAGGGCCAGAGAAATGAGTGAGAGGAGACGAAACAGATAGCTGTAGATTGGAGCCCAATGCCTCCAGGGTCCCAGTCTGAGCCTTTCATTATGGAAGCTATGCCTGAGTTTAAGACAGTGGCCAAGGGGAGGAGGAGGCTCTTAAGTGGCTATGTTTTCCTTGGTCTGCAGCTCAATCAGGTGGTCATGTAACACTGCATTGATGTGAATTCCATTTTGTTGCGTATGCAATAACTCAATAGGCTTAGTACCGTGAACTCAATCAGGTGTGACCTGCCTCTACTTTATTAGCTCTCAAAGTGAGGATTAAACATGGAGGCTTTCTTTATATACAAGGGCTACACCTGTGTGTCTGTGGCCCAATGATCTCCAATGGTCACTCCCCCTGGTGGCAGGTAAACCCAGACATACATACATTACATCATTCCCCCCAAGATCTTGGTATCAGTCCTATTTACAAATTGAGATGGTCCGGGGCTTTCTGCTCCCTAGTTGATCGTCTCAGTTCAATTCCAGATCTGGGTGAGCTATTCGAGTCATTCATGACTTGAGACTGGGCAGCCGATCTAATGGGAGTGGCAGTGTCCATGTTGGGGATTGAAGTTCCAGATTCATTGACAACAGCAGGGTCTTCTGATGGCTGAATATGAATCGGTTGGTCATTGATGGTGTCTTCTTCAAGCTGTTCCGCTTCGTCTGTGTGCCTCAATTTCATCTGATCAATGTGCCTCCTGCATGTTTGCCCATTAGTCAGCCTGACAATAAGCACCCTGTTACCCTCCTTGGCCGTAACAGTGCCAGTGATCCACTTGGGGCCTTGACCATAATTTAGCACATATACAGGATCATTAATAGAGATGTCGCGTGACACGGCAGTACGATCATGATACCACTGTTGATGTTGACGTCTGTTTTCGAAGTGATCATTAAGATCAGGGTGGACAAGTGAGAGCCTGATCTTGAGACCTCTCCATCAAAGGTTCAGCAGGGGAGACCCCTGTAAGCATGTGGGGCCTCATCCTGTAACTAAGCAGTATGTGTGACAAGCAAGTCTGCAAGGAACCGTGAGTTACACGTTTCAGGCTCTGCTTGATGGTTTGGACGGCCCGCTCCGCTTGACCATTGGACGTGGGTTTGAATGGTGCTGACCTTACGTGCTTGATTCCATTTAATCTCATAAACTCTTGAAACTCCAAACTCGTGAAGCACGACCCGTTGTCGCTCACAACGATGTAGGGCAGACCATGAGTGGTGAACATGACACGCTGGCTCTCAATGGTGGCTGTGGATGTGCTGGATGACATGGTTACACATTCTATCCATTTGGAATATGCATCCACCACCACCAAAAACATTTTGCACAGGAAAGGACCCGCAAAGTCGATGTGGATCCTCGATCATGTTTTGGATGGCCACGACCGCAGAAGTAGCGGAGATTCCACTGGTGCATTGCTTAATTGCATGCAAGTGTTGCACTGATGCACACATAACTCCAAATCAGAGTAAATGCCAGGTCACCAAACGTGAGACCTGGCAATGGCCTTCATCATCACAATATTTGGATGGGTACTGTGTAAATCCTGTGCAAATCTCTCCCTGCCTTTTTTCGGCATAACAGCACGACAACCCCACAGCAAACAATCAGATTGAATGGATAGTTCGTCTTTGCGATGGTTGTAAGGTTTGGTCTCATCACACACTTCCCTGGGAATGGCTGGCCAATCACCACTAAGGACACAATGTTTTACAACCGATAAGATCGGATCCTGGCTGGTCCAGGTCCTAACTTGTTGAGCAGTGACAGGCGACCCTTCACTCTCAAAGGCATCCATGACCAACAGTAGGTGTGCGGGCTGTGATGTTTCCACCTCCGGTGTGGGCAACAGTAAACAGCTCAATGCAAGGCACAATTCTCAGTGCCAGGTCTATGGCGAATGACATAATCATAGGCAGATAATGTCAGCGCCCACCTCTGGATGCGGGATGACGCATTGGTATTGATACCTCTGCTCTGAAAACAAAGATATGAGCGGCTTATGATCGGTTTCAAGCTCGAAACGAAGCCCAAACAGATACTGGTGCATCTTTTTAACCCCATATACGCAGGCTAAAGCTTCTTTCTCTACCATGCCGTAGGCTCTTTCTGCTTTAGACATGCTTCTCGACGCGTATGCAACGGGTTGCAGTTTGCCCGACTCATTGGATTGTTGGAACACGCAAACAACCCCATGTGATGAAGCATCTCAGGCCAATACTAAACACTTGCACGGGTCATAAAGTACCAGTACTTTGTTGGAACAAAGCAAATTTCTAGCCTTCTCACAGGCCCTGTCTTGAGATACACCCCAAATCCAGTTGTCGCCTTTTCTGAGCAGCATGTGCAGTGGCTCTAATAATGTGCTCAATTTAGGTAAGAAATTACCGAAGTAATTGAGACCCAGGAATGAATGCAGCTCCGTCACATTCTGGTGTCTGGATGCATTTTTGGTGACCTCTGTTTTCGAGTCCGTAGGTCTGATGCCATCTGCAGCAATATTCCTTCCCAGGAATTCGACTTCCAGTGCCATAAAGATGCACTTTGAACGTTTCAGCCTGAGCCCCACTTTGTCCAAATGACATAGAACCTCTTCCAGGTTGTGCAGGTGTTCGGCAGTGTCACGACCTGTGACCAGAATGTCGTCTTGGAACACCATGGTTCTCGGGACGAACTTTAGTAAACTTTCTATGTTTCTCTGAAATATGGCTGCAGCCGAGTGAATTTCGAAAGGACACCTGTTGTAAATGAACAGCCCTTTATGCGTATTGATGCACATAAGTTTCTTCGACGATTCGACAAGCTCCTGTGTCATATAGGCCAACGTCCGATCCAATTTGTTGAACGACTTTCCCCCGGCTAGAGTTGCAAACAGGTCATCAGCCTTTGGTAATGGGTACTGATCCTGTTTCAAAACTCGGTTGATCGTAACCTTGTAGTCTTCACAAATCCTGACAGTGCCATCACTCTTCAGCACAGCAAAAATGGGACTAGCCCATTCATTAAATTCGACCGATGAAATGAACCCTTCACGTTGGAGCCTGTCCAGTTCAATTTCGGCTTTCTCCCTCATGTACGGGACCGCCGGGCTTTGTGATGACCGATCCGGAGCAATGCAAACCGAGGTACCCGAGGAGGAAGTGTATAGTGTACATTCATTCCTGACAAAGAGCCAACCAATAATGATTGAAGTAAAATTGAATGGCGTGCCGGTATCTATGGACTGCATCCGAATCCAGGTGGATCTGCACCTTGGCTCCCGTAAATTTGCCGATGCCCGGTTCAAACAGCGAGGGAAATTTGCTCAGCACTTGAGCACATGAAGCATCATCCACCGATGACAAAGTTTTAATATCGTTCCAGTTCCACTTTATTTTTTCGAGCGAACTCCTGCCGAACAGCATTGGACCATTGCCTGCAACGATCCACAGCGATAGATCATGAACCATCCCATCATATGACACCTTGACTGCTGCACTGCCAATCACTGGTATGAGCTCTTTGGTGTAGGTACGCAATTTTGCATTTACTGGTCTCAGCTTGGGTCCCACAGCTTTTCAAAAGTTCTCTGACTCATAATTGACTGACTCGCACCTGTGTCTAATTCCATAGATACCGGCACGACGTTCAATTTTACTTCAATCATTATTGGTTGGCTCTTTGTCAGGAGTGAATGTACACTATACACTTCCTCCTCGGGTTGCATTGCCGGATCCGTTCTGGATCGGTGATCGGTCATCATCATCCACGTGGTGTGTCGCAGCACGCTTGCTGAGCTGCGGACACATCTGCTGAAGGTGCCCCATTTTTGCACAGCCTCTACAAATATACTGTCTGAAACGGCACTGATGAGGCCGATGATTGCCCCCACAACGCCAACAAGGTGAAATCGGATTTGTGCCCAATGGCGGACTTCGAACAGCTTCGCAAACACAGTCGGGTAGGCCCTGCCAGGTGCAGCTCTGCCAACCGACAACACAATCTGGTGCACAGTACTTGCCGTGGAGTTCCGACTCTGCGAAGATATCTGCTTTGTACTGTCGACCGTGGTCAGGCAAGCCTGGGTGATCGTGATGGCCCTGCTCAGATCCAGCATCTCCACAGCCAGCAGCTTCCACAGGATCACCTGTTTATGCCTATTACAAAGATGTCGTGCAGCATGTCTTCCAACGCGGTTCCAAACTTACACGGCCCAGCGAGACATCTCAGGCCGGCAATAAATTCCACCAAATCCTGGCGCTCAGAACGAACATGCTTGTAAAAGCGATATCTCGAGATAATGATGCCTTCTTTCGGTTTGAGATGGTTCCGAATCAGAGCACACAATTCCTCATAGGTCTTTTCCATTGGACATGCAGGTGAGAGCAGATTCTTTGAGGCCATAGATTTTTGGACCACAAACCGTGGGGAAAACCGCCTAACTGCATCAGCGTCTTCATCCATCTTGTTGACCACGAAGTACTGGTTGAGGCGATCTATAAAATCCTCCCAGTCTTCTCCCTCCACGAATCGCTCCAGGATTCCAACGGTGCTCATTTAATTTTTGTACTTGAAAGTTCGTATTGTGCCTCGTTGCCAAATGTTGTGTATGCAATAACTCGTTCGGCTTAGTACCGTGAACTCAATCAGGTGCGACCTGACTCTACTTTATTAGCTTTCAAAATGAGGATTAAACATGGAGGCTTTCTTTATATACAAGGGCTGCACGTTTGTGTCTGTGGCCCAGTGACCTCCGACGGTCGCTCCCCCTGGTGGCAGGTTAACCCAGGCATACATACATTACACATTTGTTTGGTAATGTTGCTGTAAAGTGCCTTGGAACACTTTACTACATTAAAGGTGCTATACAAATGCAAGTTGTTGTTATTAACACCAGCAATCTGTGCAGTCTGCTTGGCATACTGTCAAATGACTGCATGAACTGCTGATGTTGAGCTACCAAACTGCATTTGTGATTTCCAAATGTCTCGGCTCAATAGCTGAAGAAATGATCAAGCTGAACCTGTGGACAGCAGATTGCTTCTCTTCCAATTCCAATTGCACCCATTCCTTCTCTGTTTCACCAAGTGCTCACTAACTGACCTCTCTTAAGTGGCTAGATCAGGCCTGTACGTTTGCCACTGTTGGAATGGGTAATGCTGATTGCTGTGAGTTGTTCAGTTTAGTCCGAAAATTAGGCTCCGCTCCTTCCTTCCTGAGGAGTTTGTGTCTTGCTTGTCCGGCAACTGGCAGGAGTTGGAGGCCAAAGTCGCCACTCGCCTAGGGTGCTGGATAGGACTGCTCCGAGTGCTGTCCTACAGGGATCGCGCACTAGTCATAAATCAGCTGGTGGCCGCTATGCTGTGGTACCGGTTGGTCACTTTGAACCTTGCCCCTGCGTTTGTCGCCAAGAACCTGGTGGCCTTCTTCTGGAACAACAGGAAGCACCGGGTCTCTGCTGCAGTTCTGAGTCTCCTGCTTAGAGAGGGCGGTCAGGCGTTGGTGTGTGTCAGCACCCAGCATGCGACTTTCTGTCTTCAGACCCTGTAGAGATACCTGTGCGTCGAGCCCCCTCCTAAATGATGTGCGCTGGCGACGCATTTCTTCCGTCAGCAGCACTGCCTCAATTACAACACGCAGCTCCTGTTTGTGAGTCTGGGGGTTGTGAGGACCACCATGCGGGGGCTGCCTGTCTTTTACCAGGAACTCATCAGGGTCTGGAACAGAGTCGCCACCAAACGCAGCTCTCCCCCGACTGGAGTGGCGGCTGTCCTTCGGGAGCCGCTGCTCAGGAATCCGTACCTCCACGACTGCGGTTTTAGGTGGCAGGCGGCCGAGAGGGCTGTGTCTGGCAAGGTGACCAGGGTCAGGGACCTGCTCGATGGCAGAGGAGTGGGCTGGATGGCGCCAGATGGCACGGTGCCTATCCTGGACCGACGTCCGGCGCGCGGCCAATGCCATCGAGTCGCTAAAAACAGCACTGGGCCCTGACTCCGTTAGTTGTGTCGAGGAGGCTCAAGCACATGGGGAGATCCCGTCCGAACTGACCCCTGTCTGGACGGAATTCCTCATCAGCGCCAAGCCCCGAAACCTCCCTCGGGAGCCGGCACCTCACAACTTGAACCTCCTCCGGCCTTTCAGTTCTGCGCGGAGGGGATTCCTGTTTGGGCTACTCTTGTACACTCTCCACATTGCCATCCTCGACTGCCGTCCGAACACGCCATGGCACACCATCTTGCCATCCAGAGGAATCCTCCCCTTATTTATTAGGAACTTGGCCTGGAGGGTGTTGCCTGGAGCAGTCCCTTGCAATAAGTTTTTAAATCGATTCACGGGCTCCCAGGCTGCCTGCAATTTCTGCGGTCTGGAAGAGTCCGTGTTCCATGTGTATGTTGAATGTGCGAGGTTGCAGTCCCTCTTCCAGTATTTGAAGGGGCTGCTCCTCAAATTTTGGTTGCACTTCAGTCCCACACTCCTGATCTTTGGGCACCCTATGTGGAGGGGAGCGGGCAAGTCAGAAGGCCTCCTCATAGGACTGCTCCTGGGCATGGCCAAGGGGGCCATCAGCTGGTCCAGGCAGCGGGTAGTCGAGGGGGTTATTCAGCCGCTTTTCCGCGGTTACATCCGAGCCAGGGGCAATAACTGCAATTTCACAGCTGGGGCGGGAATTCCGTGCTGCCTCACCTCGGTTTTCACCTTAGTTCCTGTTCTTCTTAAATATCTTTAATCAAGAAAAATTGCACAGCCAGAGATAAGCTGTGGGTGGTGAAAGCTTTTGCACCTTATTGTTTACAACAGCATGCAGGTTGTCTGCAATGAGCAAACCAGGCTGTTTGATCTAGCATTCATTAGTTAAGGGGTATGAATGTATAAAGACGACGGGAAGGAAAAGACCAGCTGGTCCACACCATAATGGCTGGACCTTCATGGCTAAACACTTCTTCCCTCCCCCGACTGGATTCCTCTCATCTAATATCCTAGTGGCTTCCTCCAAAAACTCAAATTAAATTTGTTGGGCATGGCTTATTATTTTGGAAGTTATGTTGCAAATTTCTAATGACCTCTTCCCTTTCCCTGTGATCATAAAGGACATCTCTTATGATCCCTTCTAGTATCTTCCCAATAATGAGCTCGATTCCAGTCTAAGGGAACTATCCCTGACTCCATTGAAATATTGAAGATTGGGGCAAGGGGCGCACAGAGCACTTGTCCCATCTCTTGGTTGGATATTATCTGAACCTGGAGCCCTATCAATATTGAGCTTTCCAATCTATCCAAGATGATACTACTGTCTATTTTAATATTAATAATGCTATTCAATACTGCGCACCCCTTATTTGGAATCTAGGCATCATCTACAGGAGGATAGACTGATATAAAAATAGTCATTTTGCAGTTCTCCCATATCAATTTGAATCAGCCCTACGGTCCTATATGATCCTTTATGATCTGTTGACTTCTGACATAGCTAAAAAAGCTTTTGCTATTACTGTCACAATTAACACCATCTTCTTTTCCAGAGATATCTTGGCTAATTTGATGGCTAATTTTGTCTTCCTTAATTGCATGCGATACTTTTCCCTGTTCTCATGTGAGTTAAATGCCTTTAAGTGTGAAGAACGCCTTCTGTTTCAATCGAATTTGCCTCTTTATTTTTATTTGTTCATGGGATATGGGCGTCGCTGGCAGGCCACTGCTTATTACCAATCTCTAATTATTCTTGAGAAGGTGGTGATGAGCCACATTTTTGAACCACTGCAGTCCGTGTGGTGAAGATACTCCCACAGTGCTGTTAAGGAGCGAGTTCCAGGGTTTTGACCCAGCGACAATGAAGGAATGGCGATATATTTCCAAGTCAGGATGGTTTGTGACTTGGATGGTGTGCTATATTCTTATGACATCACTAATAAACACACTCTACAAGAAAGGTCCATTACATAGAAACTGTCATGACCCTTTTATTATTTACATCAGTAGTTGCATTACCACAGTAGTCCACTAGGTGCAGTAGTAGTCCACTAGGAGGAGTTCTATTGTACTTCTCCCTCCTTAATGAAAAAGTGATTATAACAAAATAATCATTATACATAACTTACATGGCTATGCACAACAAAAAACCACTGGTCTTCTGTTTCGAACAGGATATCTTTGCTCTTCAACAGAACTTGCCAAACTTGGTATCGAACCTAGACTCATTCTAGGCTGAGCCTGAGGGGAGTTTTTCTCCAAGGGCAACCCTTGATCTACATTTGAAGTATTTACAACTTCAGACTGTTTGTCTGCCTGACTCGGACTCGGACTTAAATTCTGACTTTCTAGTGGACTTGTTTCTAGTACATCTGATGTAGGATTTGCTATTGGTACTCCTACTTGTAACAAGACTATCTGGCTCATCTGAAATAATCGAATCAATCCAATTTTCAACACCTTCCACATCTGAAGGTAAAATATGATCAATGTGAACAAACTAACCTGTCCATGATCAAACATCTTGACCAAATATAAACGAGCGTCACATATCTTTACTACTCTTCCTGGTAACCACTTTAACCAATTATGCTGATGGTTCTTCACCCTAACCTTCTGATTCAATTTCACACTTCTCTCTCTTACTCTACCTCTATCATGACTCTCTTTCTGTCTTAATTGTTTGTCTTCTACTGACTGTGCCAAGTTTGTCTTTAATAACGAGAACCTAGTTCGTGGCTACCGTTTGAGAAACAACTCTGCCAGTAGTTGTATGAGGAGTATTACGATAAGTAATCAGAAAATTTGCCAGTTTGTGGTCCAACAACAACTGCTATTTCTTTGGATGTGGATCCAACATTTGCTTGATGAGAGCACATTTTTACAATTTGCACTGTGTGCTCTGCTGCACCATTTGAAGCAGGGTGGTATGGTGGAACTTTGTTATGTTTCACACCGTTTCTGCTCATGCTCACCGTACAAATTCTTCTGAACAAAATCATATTCCATTATCAGACACAATTTCTTCTACCTTCGAGATAACGTTCTCAGTCTCTAGTCTTTTGAGTTCTTGCTCAACTTTCTCCTTGAGTGCGTATGGTATGGGACGTGGCTTGCAGTAAACTGGTCTTGTGTCCTTCTGCACTATGACACGCACTCTGAAGTCTTGGAATGGACTGCCTATTTCACAGAAAACCTTTGAATACTGCTTGATGATGTCATCTTTTGATGCAAATTTATTTTCTGCACGAAAAATCTCATTCCGATCCAGCTTCAGTGATACCAACCAATTTCTACCTATCAAGGCAGATTTGTCTCCTGTCACAACTATGAGAGGCAAGCTCTGAAATGGATCCTTGTATCTTACTGGTATAGTGATACGTCCTACCACAGGATTTACACTCCTGAGTAGCCTCGCAGCTCTATCTTCGATTTCTCCAATGGAAAATCACGCAATTTGTTGAGAGAAAGCGATTCCGGTACTACGCTGATGGATGCACCAGTGTCGATTTCCATGGGTATCCTGGTTCCTGCAACATTTACTTGGATGCCGATACATCGCGAATCGTGGTCAGATACCCTCGGCTCCTGATGGCGTGTATCTTCAGAACCTCCTCGTCCTGTTGCTTCTCTTCAATGCTATGTTGTCTCTGATGATTTCTACCTATAGCATTAAAAGTTGGTTTACTCTTCAGTCGGCATGCCTTCACAAGATGCCAAGCTTTCTTACAATAGAAGCATTCCGCCTTCACATATGAACAGCTTTGAGCAATGTATCGTCCTAGGCACTGATAGCACAACTTTAATGTATTGCTACCATGGCCAGTTGCTGAGGCCTTGGGGCTCAAATGCCTTTTACTTTTAACTTGCGGGTGATTCAGCTCGGTTGTCTGATGACTGGAAATGGTATGAAATTATCGGAAGTATTGGTCAGCCATATCCATCAACATAGCTGTCTGACAAGTTAAATCAAAAGTCAAGTAAGGGGCTGTCAACAACTTTCTTCTGATTGCTTCATTTTTCATCCCACAAACAAAATGGTCACGCAATTATCGGTCCTGAAAGTTTCTGAAATGACAGTGAATGGATAGATTTTTAAAGCTACAATATAGTTACTGATACTCTCGTCGTGTAATTGATTTCATGATCCAAAACGATAACTTTCAGCAATTTCCAGAGGCTCAGGACTGTAATGCTGTTCTAAATTGGTTAGAATCTCCGTCAGTGTCCTTCGGTTTGACGAGAACAAGCACATTTTTCAGGGTTTCATACACCTCGGGGCCTGCTTCATTCAAGAAAATAACGCATTTTCTTTCTAAAATCACCCGGTTACGGTTTTCATAATGGGGGACTTCGACGATACTATTCGCAGAGAAATAAATTTCTAGCCACTCCACATACATTCCAAAAGTCTTTCGGTCGCGCTGGAACTCACTCGGACGCCCTATTATTCCCATAGGTTCGGCCATCTGGACTCCGGCTATGTTGACAGTTCAGCCAAGTGTGCTTGAAAATTACCTTGGGTTTCTAGCCATGGTGCAAAACAAAGAACCTCTCAAAGTCTCTCTCTTGGTTGGCTGGATTATCCACCAACAAAAATTTCAGCTAGGGAATGTGATTATCCTATCTTCATCTCCAATATAATATATTCTTATGACATCGCTAATACACACTCTCTACAAGATGGCTGAATTACACAGAAACTGTCATCATATGACTCTGTCACATGACCCTTTTATTATTTACATCAGTATTTGCATTACCGTTGTAGTCCACTAGGTGGAGCAATGGTACACTAGGGTGAGCTCTATTACAGAGGGGAGCCTGTCACAGGTGGTGTTTCCATGTGCCTGCTGCCTTTGTCCTTCTAGGTAGTAGAGACCGAAGGTTTGGGAGGTATATTCTTCATCAACCATAATGGTCTTGCTTCCCCATGTGCCCTTCTTTTAACCATGAAGACACACATGGCTTCATCCCCTTTGAGAATGGTTTTAAATAGAACACAATGTCCTCAGTACTTGATTGCCTGTCTAGTACGGTTACCCAGTCAACTTGTGCCATTTTTGTAAAGTTAGCCCTTTTAAAATCTGGAACCAACATTAGATTGGTTGCAGCCTCGATTGACTAATTAGATTTAACCTAATTTTATTATGATCTGAGCTGGCCAGGTGTTCCTCCAAATGGAGGTTTGATACAGCACAGCACTACTACGGTCACTGCTAAAAAGCAGAATTTATTTATTCCTAGTTGCCTCAACAACATGGTGTGTAAGGAAACAATCATTGATGGTGTCCACAAAAGTCTCCGCTCTCTGCACTACACTGGATGGTTCACCATCAGACTATATAATACTTGGAAAGTTGGAATCTCCCATAATGCAAATTGGGCCCAGGCTGGAAGCCTGAAGAGGGAGCATGTGCTTGATGTCTTCCACAATTCGTGGGCACACAGGATATAGAGTGTCTTATAGACATTGATGATAACATTGTGATTTAGTTGGGAAAGTTCTCTTTGTTTTTGTTGGGACTTTGTTGCTTATTTTGGCTTAGTTTAGTTTGATTGAACCATGTGTTTCTTTCCTATATTAATGATGCCCTAAAAAGGGTACTTGTTATGATGATTCTTGTTTGATGACCTTGGGGTCACCCTTATTGAGCCATCAAAAAAAGCCCAGGCTAGAAGCCATAGCAATTTGTGAACATCATCATCATAGGCAGTCCCTCGAAATCGAGGAAAATTTGCTTCCACTCTAATAGTGAATTCTCAGGTGGCTGTATAGTCCAATGCAGGAATTACAGTCTCTGTAACAGGTGGTCTCTGGTCAGGGTTGTAGTGATACCCGTCCTCCTGTATGGCTCAGAGACATGGACCATACGCAGTAGACACATCAAATCGCTGGAGAAATACCACCAATGATGTCTCCGCAAGATCTTTCAAATCCCTTGGGAGGACAGACACACCAACATCAATGTTCTCGATCATGTCATGTACGAATACCATATTAACTGTACAAACATATAAGTGTGCCACCAGAGGGCACTGCGGTGGGAGACCTGAGGGTCACTTGCATAGGTGTGCAGGGCCCAGTATAAAAGGCTGCCCACCATGCTTGAGCATCACTCTGGAGTTACAATAAATGGGACGGTGCTTGACGAATCTTCTGGAATTTTTTGAGGATGTAATTAGCAGAGTGGACAAGGGAGAACCAGTGGATGTGGTGTATTTGGACTTTCAAAAGGCTTTTGACAAGGTCCCTCACAAGAGATTGCTGTGCAACATCTAGGCACATGGTATTGGAGGTAATATACTGACGTGGATGGGGAACTGGTTGGCAGACATGAAGCAGAGAGTCGGGATAAACGGGTCCTTTTCAGAATGGCAGGCAGTGACTAGTGGAGTGCCGCAGGGCTCAGTGCTGGGACCCCAGCTCTTTACAATGTACATTAACGATTTAGATGAAAGAATAGAGTGCAATATCTCCAAGTTTACGGATGACACTAAACTGGGTGGCGATGTGAGCTGTGAGGAGGACGCTAAGAGGCAACTTGGACAGGTTAGGTGAGTGGGCAAATACATGGCAGATGCAGTATAATGTGGATAAATGTGAGGTTATCCATTTTGGGGGCAAAAACACGAAGGCAGAATATTATCTGAATGGTGGCAGACTAGGAAAAGGGGAGGTGCAACGAGACCTGGGTGTCATGGTTCATCAGTTACTGAAAGTGGGCACGCAAGTACAGCAGGCGGTGAAGGCGGCAAATGGTATTTTGACCTTCATAGCTTGGGGATTTGAATATAGAAGCAGGAAGGTCTTAATGCAGCTGTACAGGGCCTTAGTGAGGCCTCACCTGGTATATTGTGTTCAGTTTTGGTCTCCTAGTCTGAGGAAGGACGTTCTTGCTATTGAGGGAGTGCAGCAAAGGTTCACCAGACTGATTCCAGGGATGGCTGGGCTGTCATATGAGGAGAGACTGGATCAACTGGGCCTTTATTCACTGGAGTTTAGATGGATGAGAGGGGATCTCATAGAAACATATAAGATTCTGACGGGACTGAACAGGATAGATGCGGGAAGAATGTTCCCGATGTTGGGGAAGTCCAGAACCAGGGAACATAGTCTTAGGATAAGGGGTAGGCCATTTAGGACTGAGATGTGGAGAAACTTCTTCACTCAGTTGTTAACCTGTGGAATTCCCTGCCGCAGAGAGTTGTTGATGCCAGTTCACTGGATATATTCAAGTGGGAGTTAGATATGGCCCTTACGGTTAAGGGGATCAAGGGGTATGGAGAGAAAGCAGGAAAGGGGTACTGAAGGAATGATCAGCCATGATCTTATTGAATGGTAGTGCAGGCTCGAAGGGCCGAATGGCCTACTCCTGCACCTATTTTCTATGTTTCTATGTTTCTATGACTAAGGTCACAACAGCTCAAGTACAATACTCGACCTCGTGGAGTCATTCATAAGAGTATTAAAGACATAATAACCGGCGACAAGATTATGAACTTTCACATAAAATGACTAATATTGGTGCATTAGAAAAGTTCTCAGAGGGTGAAGATTGGGAAGCCTTTATGGAGCGGCTCGACCAATATTTCGTAGCAAACGACCTGGTAGGCAATGCTCTGGCCACGCTGGCAGATAAGCACAGAGCAATCCTGATGACCAGTTGTGGGCACGCAGTCTACAGCCTCGTCAGGGATTTGCTTGCACCAGAGAAAACAACGACCAAGTCATACGAGGAGCTGAAAGTGCTAATTCTGGACCAATTCAAATCGAAGGAGAGCATCCTCACGGCCAGGCATTGATTTTATACAGACCACCACCCCGAGGGCCAGGAAATCGCGAAGTATGCTGCCGACCTCAGGACACTGGCAGGACCGTGTGAATTCCGTGCATCCCTCGCCGATGCGTTACGGGACGTCTTCGTAATTGGCATCGGTCTTGAGACCCTTCTTCACAGGCTACTGTCTGCCGAAACCACCGTCACTCTTCAGAAGGCCATCAGCATCAGCCAGGCGTTCATGACCTCAAGCTGAAGCTCTAAGCAGACGATGACTCACTCTCAGGACTCAAAACCGGCAAGTACTGTAAATAGAATGGCGCCTTTCACAGGCAGAACAGTTGAACGTGAATCTGTCCAGGGGCCGAGTGTACAGGCCCCCCCGAGTCCTTTAATTCAGAGTCCGCTGAGGGGTGCAAACGTAAGTTGAGTAGCACCATGCTGGCGGTGCGGAGGTAATCACAGGCTCATCAGTGTCGGTTCAGAGACAGAGGCCCCAAGTTTCCACATGATTTGCTCCTGATTTTTAGGAGCAACTGGTGTAGAACGGAGTATCTTAGAAATCGGAATTCTCGTCATTTAGTTTGCTCCAGTTCTAGTCAGTTAGAACAGTTTCACTTTGGAACAGAATTTTTTTTTTTCAAAAGGGGGCGTGTCTGGCCACTTACGCCTGATTTCAAAGTTTCGTGAGTGAAAACTTACTCCAAACTAACTTAGAATGGAGTAAGTGAAGATTTTTGTATGCTCGAAAAAACCTTGTCTACACTTTAGAAAATCAGGCATAGGTTACAAATCAGGCGTAGGGAATGGTGGGGGGGAGTGTTTGAAGGGAAGTTTACAAACATTAAACACTTCAGTTTTACAAATAAAGAGCCATCATCAATAATAAATGATAAATATATCAATAAATCAACCAATACATCAATCAAAAAAAATTTCTAAGAAATAATTTTTTTTTTTAAATCAATAAATAAAACATTTTCTACTTACCGACTGCAGCACCGGGAGCCCTCCAACAGCGTGCTGGGATGCCCCCCTCAGGGGGAAGGAGATTGGGGGGTGGGGGAAGGAGATTGGGGCATGGGGGAAGGAGATTGCGGGGGGGTGGAAGGAGATTGGGGGGGGGGAAGGAGATTGGGGGGGGGGAGGCTGAACGAGCCGGGCCCGAGACTTCGGGCAGGGCCTGCCCCCAGCACCAGATTTACAGGTAGGTGGCGTTGGGTCGGGTCGGGGGGGGTGGTGGGAGGGAGGTCGGTTCGGTTCGGGTCGGGGGGTGGGAGGGAGGTCAGGTCGGGGGGAGGGAGGTCAGGTCGAATCCAGTCCGGGGGCGGGGGGGTGGGAGGAGCGGGTGTCGGGTCCGGTCCGTGGGCGGGGTGGGGGGGGGGGGGGGGAAGAGGGTGTCAGGTCCGGTCTTGGGGCGGGGGTGTTGAGCGGGTGTCGGGTCCAGTCCGGGGGCGGGGGGGGGAGGGGAGGGGGAGCGGGTGTCGGGCGGGGGCGGGAAGCAGGAGTTGAGTCGGGTCTGGAGGAAGCAGGAGCTGGGCGTGGGAGGAGCCTTATTCACGCAGCCCCAGTGAGGCCATTGGGCCAGGGCTAGGGGCTGCGTGCTTCAGCCCCTCCCACACAGTTTCGGGCGCCTGGAGCTACTGCACTTGTGCGCCCACTGTAGTGCGCATGTGCAGAGGTCCCGGCACTGTTTTCAGTGCAGGAACCTGGCTCCGCCCCCTACAGCTCCTGCTGCGCTGCGCCGAGGGCCAGAGGACCTGCAGGGAGGTGGAGAATACGGAGGGTTTTTTTAGGCGCACTTTGTGGCGCGAAAAACGGGCGTCCAGGTCGGGACTGCGCCGTTCTAGGCGCGGCTCGAAACTTGGGCCCTATGTGTGCAAAGGCTGCAGCACAAAGGGCCACCTCCAGCAAATGTGCATCATAGGCAGTCCCTTGAAACGAGGATGACTTGCTTCCAGGTCAAAAAGGGATGAGTTCACAGGTGTTTCAATGAAGGACTTAATATTCCAGATCCCGAACTACATCGTGATGGGTGGAAGATGTCTGTGCTTGGATTTAAAAAAATATGTGGTGGCCATTGCACACCAGCCACTACACGGTCTTGACAGAGCTAGGTCTTGGTCCAGTGGTAAACATAGAAACTTAGAAAATAGGTGCAGGAGTAGGCCATTCAGCCCGTCGAGCCTGCACCACCATTCAATAAGATCATGGCTGATTATTCACCTTAGTATCCCTTTCCTGCTTTCTCTCCATACCCATTGATCCCTTTAGCCGTATCTAACTCCCTCTTGAATATATCCAATGAACTGGCATCAACAACTCTCTGCGGTAGGGAATTCCACAGGTTAACAACTCTGAGTGAAGGAGTTTCTCCTCATCTCAGTCCTAAATGGCTTACCCCTTATCCTTAGACTGGGTCCCCTGGTTCTGGACTTCCCCAACATTGGGAACATTCTTCCTGCATCTATCCTGTCCAGTCCCATCAGAATTTTATATGTTTCTATGAGATCCCCTCTCATCCTTCTAAACTCCAGTGAATAAAGGCCCAGTCGATCCAGTCTCTCCCCATATGTCAGTCCTGCCATCCCAGGAATCAGTCTGCTGAACCTTCGCTGCACTCCCTCAATAGCAAGAACGTCCTTCCTCAGATTAGGAGACAAAAACTGAATACAATATTGCAGGTGAGGCCTCACCAAGGCCCTGTACAACTGCAGTAGACCTCCCTGCTCCTATACTCAAATCCCCTAGGCACCGGTAGCGATACCCTGCCTCAGAATGGTTTAACATTGCAGGCACCCGATGGCATGAACCGCCACGGGCCAGAAACAGTAAACTGCGCCTATGCTCGCAGTCGGCTACCGTCGCCCACCACCCGGGTGGAAAAGGCGCAGCTCACAAACCCACTCACCGCCACAACAATGTCCAAGAGCGAAGGGTCACCCGCAACGGCTCCTCCGAACGGGACCTGGACCAGCCAGGATCCCAAACTAGAGAGTGCTCACAATGGTGCCCTCAAAGAAAGCGAGTCAGCAGTCCCCTGCGAACTGCTAGACAAGACGAGGCAGCCCCACTGTCGCTTAGACAAAACGCTCACTGGTTCAGACCACTTCCCAGGGAGCAGCAGCGATACTAGTGCAAACGAAAAGGACCGGGAGGTCACAGACACATCAGCTGTCTTTGGGCCTGCCCGACACTAGGAGTAAGATCAAGAGCCCTGAGCTCCGGCAACTCGAGCAAAATGAGCTCACCTCCCCCACAGACCCACTAGCATGGGGCGCTGTGCCGCCACCAGACGACCCGGATCTCATCCGGCTGTGCTGGAACTAGACTGTCCTTGTGTACCTGTACTGATATACCTGTACTGATCATGTAAATGTACCACACAAAAAGAAACACAACTGTAATCCACCCAACAAATGTAGCAAGATGTAAATGTAAAACCCATGTGATGAACTTGAATGCAACTTGCCTGTAACGGGCCATTAGCCTGATCCCTGTGTGGGGGGGGGAGAATGGAGTAGTCATGGACTCACAACCAGAAACCACTGGGACCTCCACTGGCAAAAAATCTCACTACCAACCCACCCAAGCTAGAAGTGACCCTCCAATGGTCAACCAGGAAGAGCAAAGCCCAGGTCTCTGTAAATGTTCAAGTCAATTTGCATTAAAGACTTGGGGGGAAGTGATGTCATGTATGTAGACCATGTATATTAACTGTATAGTCGCATAAGGTGTGCCACCAAAGGGCACTGCGGTAGGAGACCTGAGGATCACCTGCATAGATGTGCAGGCCCAGTATAAAAGGCTGCCCACCACGCTTGTGCCTCACTCTGGAGTTACAATAAATGGGACTAAGGTCACAACAGCTCAAGTACAATACTAGACCTCGTGGAATCATTCATAAGAGGATTAAAGATATAACAGATCAGGCCAACATTCCCAGCATCGAAGCACTGACCATACTCGACCAGCTCTGTTGGGCGGGCCACATTGTTCACATGCCTGACACAAGACTCCCAAAGCAAGTGCTCTACTCAGAACTCCTACACGGCAAGCGAGCCCCAGGTGGGCAGAGGAAACATTTCAAGGACACCCTCAAATCCTCCTTGATTAAGTGACACCGACACCTGGGAGTCCCTGGCTAAAGACCGCCCGAAGTGGAGGACGAGTATCCGGGAGGGCGCTGAGCACCCCGAGTCTCGTCGCCAAGAGCATGCAGAAAACAAGCGCAGGCAGCGGAAGGAGCGTGCAGCAAACCAGACTCCCCACCCACCCTTTCCTCCAACGACTGTCTGTCCCACCTGTGACAGAGGCTGTAGTCCCATATTGGACTGTTCAGTCACCTGAGAACTCACTTTGAGTGGAAGCAAGTTTTCCTCGATTTCAAGGGACTGCCTATGATGAACAGATGGGGCAGGAAGTGGCACCGATACAGTAAGGGGTGAGGGAGGGGACCTGAGTAGGACTGGAACAAAGAATGTTCTACATATCGCATGAAAAGGCAGGCATAGCAAGGACCCATGCAGGTTCCCATAGCAACACCTTTAATTTAGAGGAACTGAGTGGAGTTAAAGGAGAAGTTGTTCAATGTGAGAACAAGTTCAGCCAGGCTTTTTGTTCCTTCACTTTTGCTCTTTCTTTCCTTCCCCCTTTCAGTGCTTTTTAAGAATCTGTTCTTTCTGAACACTCTCCAGTTCTGACGAAGGGTCATCGACCCGAAACGCTAACTCTGCTTCCTCTCCACAGATGCTGCCTGACCTCCTGAGATTTCCAGCATTTTCTGTAAATACTGGAGGGCTTTTGCTCATTCAGCAGTTCCGTTCTTGTTAATGAATGACTGCAGATGAGTTTGGCCTTGCATTAAACTTTGTTGGTCAGAAGTATAGGTCTGATATTGTGGACAGTGGTCAGAGCTTTGAAACTTATTAGTTTATTTCACTATTCTGTAATTTAAATGAGAAATACTGTGATTTATCTGTCTTCTGTTATTCTGATTTCTAATTCGACTAAAACATTTTGATGAACCTGATTCATAACTGAAGCTTGAGATACAATCTTTCAGAGTATTGTTTGTTCATCAGTTGGAGAGGGTCAGAGTGACTTTTTTTCAGTGTACATATTAATGGTAAACAGGGTTCATCTGGGCATGCTAATTCTCATTGCTTCACTCATAAGGTCATCTTTCATTTCATAAGCTTGTGGTTTGGTCATCTTTGTCATTTTCTGCAGAGGATGATTTGAAAGGACTGAGAATTGCAGTAGATGTCTTGGTTAGTTGTGTTTGACATTGGTTTCCTCTTCCAAATTCCCCCAAATAGTTTGTTACCATAAAGTGACCATTCCTACCACAAATTCTTTGTGAAGCAGACATATTTGGACTTGCACATATCAGAATTTGCCACATGAAATCCGGGTTGGAGTTGAGGCTGAACTTCTATACTATTTGTATATCCTGAATGACCGTGCTAATTCCTGGGCAGGCAATCAATAATTGTGGAATGGAGAGTCCAGTAAAGTCATCCCTAAGATGTAGCATTAGTAGCGTGTAGTCTTCCTAATAACTGCTTAGGTGTTGCTTCCTTCAGCATATTATAGGTAGCTTGTTATTAAATGTATCAAAGGAAATAGGCTCTCGACTAGAATGAGCCAGTTCCAATGCTTCCCCACTTTCCTCGTCTGTGGACTATTTCCACTTTACAATCCATCTTAAAACCTTTGGTAACTGCGCAATCAATATTTATATTTGATGGAGGGTGTGGAAATATGATCATCTGTATCATTTATGACACACAGAACTGGCTAGCAGCAGTATACATCATTGTAATTGCTGTTTAAGCTGCCGAGCAAGTTTCTTAATAGATTTCAGGATGGTAGCAAACCTTTACACCATGTAATTATCATCCTTGTTTACAAATCCCTCCATGGCCTCGCCCCTCCCAATCTCTGTAATCTCCTCTAGCCCCACAACCCTCCGAGATATCTGCACTCCTCTAATTTTGGCCTCCTGAGCATCCCTGATTTTAATCACTCCACCATTGATGGCCGTGCCTTCAGCTGCCAAGGCCCTAAGCTCTGGAATTCCCTCCCTAAACATCTCCACCTCTCTACTTCTCTTTTCTTCTTTAAGGCGCTCCTTAAAACCTGTCTTATCTGCCTAATAGCTCCTTATATGGCTCGGTGTCAAATTCTGTCTTATAAGGCTCATGTGACATGTCTTGGAATGTTTTACTATGTTAAAGGTGCTATATAAATACAAGTTGTTGTTGTTGTTGTTGTATTAGTATCATTATATTCCCAAAGTACTGAAAGACAATGGAAGAACTCTGATGATCCCACCATACTCGACAAGCATGGTCTTCATCCCTGTTTCAATTAACCTCATCACTTGTCATGTAATGACGTGATAACATGAACTTGTGGACAGTGGACCATTAAATGCACCATAGGAGGAGGAAAATGCAAGATAGCAAATTTGTTTTGGGAAATGTACCAGAAATATCAACCTTTCCATTGTCCAATAAAGGTTTTTGCTGAGTTAAAGAATGAACCTTACCATTTGTACTCCTTTTAAAAAAAAAAATATATAAAAAGAATTGTGATTTTTTTTTTAGCAGCCATATTGTTACACCTACTCCTAATGACTTTTTAGAACATTTTTGCATAAGCAGTAAGAGTTGATGAGTAATGAGCTTGACTGTATGAGGGACCTGAATTATCACATACAGTTGAAATGACAAGATTTATTGAAGCACCGTGGGTTAATGACTGCCTCTATTGATTCTGACAGCTCTTTTACAGTGTGTGGGCTCACCGGCAGTCCGAAATAATTTCATTTTATATACATACATCAAGATATGCATTTGTTTGCATTTTGGATACACAAAACATTTTTTTTAAATATAATCCTGTTAACTAAAATCTTACTGTTAATTTTATACGCCACTGAAATGTCTTTAATATATCATGTTTAACACTACCTAAGGAGTAATGTTCCTCTTTGAATGATAAACAGGAGAATACCTGTTTCCATCGGAAATTAACAATGGCCGAATTTAATTACACGTTCTGAGGCAGCACATTCCCATGATTCATTAATGACTCAGAAAAATAGACAATTTCTCATTTTTGTTTGTTAAAAGGAAGTTCGGACCCTAGGGTTTAATTGTCCTCTTTTGTTCAGGTACAAATGCTACTTGGTTGCAAATTAGTGTTTGTGCGAGGAGCAGAAATAGTTTTCAACACCTCACAGAATAGCCTGCCCCCACAAATCCCAGGGCAAAGTGGCAAATTGGATCCAAAAATTGACTTAGAGGTAGGAAGGAAAGGATAATGGTTGATGGATGTTTTTGTGAATGGAAGGATGTTTCCAGTGGGGCTCAGTACTGGGTCCCTTGCTTTTTGTGGTATACATCAATGATCTAGACTTGAATATAGGGGGTATGATTAAGAAGTTTGTAGACAACACTAAAATTGGCAGTGTGGTTAATAATGAAGAGGAACGTCATGGGCTGCAGGAGGATATCAATCTACTGGTCAGGTGGGCAGAACAGTGGCAAATGCAATTTAATTCGGAGAAGTGTGAGATAATGCACTTGGGGAGGGCTAATAAGGAAAAGGTATACACATTAAACGGTAGGACACTTAGAAGTGTAGATGACCAAAGGGACCTTGGAGTGCTTGTCCACAGATCCCTGAAAGTAACAGGCCAGGTAGATAAGCTGGTTAAGAAGGCATATGGAATGCTTGCCTTTATTGGCCGAGGCATAGAATACAAGAGCAGGGAGGTTATGCTTAAATTGTATAATACACTGGTTAGGCCACAGCTGGAATACTGTGTGCAGTTCTGGTCGCTGTATTATAGAAAGGACATGATTGCACTGGAGAGGGTGCAGAGGAGATTTATGAGGATGCTGTCTGGAATGGAGAATCTTAGCTATGAGGACAGATTGGATAGGCTGGGTTTGTTCTCCTTGGAACAGAAGAGGCTGAGAGGACGTCATTGAGGTATATAAAATTTTCAGGGTCCTGGATGTAGTGGCCTATTTCCTTTGGTGGAGGGGTCAAGTATGAGGGGGCATAGTTTTAAGGTGGTTGGTGGAAGTTTTAGAGGGGATTTGAAGAGAAGCTTCTTCACGCAGAAGGTTGTGGGGGTCTAGAATTCATTGCCTGGAAGGATGGTGGAGACAGAAACTCTCACCACATTTAAAAGGTGCTTGGATGTGCACTTGAAGGTTACGGACCTAGAGCTGGGATTCGACTGGATAACCTCTTGTTGGCTGGCACAGACACGATGGAATCATGGAATCTAATATGGCCAGAGTGATCTCCTGGACTAGTTTCGATCGCCTGGATGGGTCGGAAAGGAATTTTCCCAGATTTTTTTTCCCCAATTGGCCTAGGTTTTTATCTTTTTTTGCCTCTTGCAGGAGATCGCATGGCTCTGGGTGGGATGGAGTATAAAATGTTGCGATACATGGGGTATCGCAGTTGTATGGGGCGGACTGGTTGGGCCGGATGCTCTTTACCTGTCCACCATTGTTCATTGTTCAGGGCTGCTGACCGAAGGCCGTGTTGTTCTTTGTCAGCCGGCACGGACACGATGGGCTGAAATGGCCACCTTCTGCGCTGTAAATTTCTATGTTTCTATGTTTCTAAATCAATGAAAACGGCCAATTTGTATTAGTTTTTTTTTACATCAAATCCCTTTTTCCCTGTCCCCGTTGGCATAGTACATTTAATTGAAGACAGTTTTTCCAGTTTTCTTTTTGGTTTTTAACATTTCATTCTAAAAATATGGGCAGAACTACCAGCAAAGGCACTTACCAAATGAGTACTCACCTAAATGTATCCTCCAACGCACAACATATAAAATGGCTTACGATGAATAAATGCACCAATGTTCATGATTTAGACCCTGGAGATGTTGCTAAAAAGTTTGTTTTTGTACATGGACATGTCAGTTCCATTTTTACTCCTCTTTGCATGCATGTTAAGACATGGGTTTGGAGGTGGGGAAATCTGGCCCAAAAAAGTGACTGTTCTCTTTGCCAGTTTTTTCTTGCTCTCATTGTTGGTTTCATCGGTAGAATCATAGAATCATAGAATGTTACAGCACAGTAGGAGGCCATTGGGCCCATTGAGCCCACCCCGGTTCTCTGCAAAAGCAATTCAGCGAGTCCCACTCCCCCACCCTTTCCCCGTAGCCCTGCAATTTCTTTTTCCTTCAGGCACTTATCCAGGTCCCTTTTGAAAGCCACTATTGAATCTGCCTCCGCCACCCTTTCAGGCAGTGCATTCCAGATCCTAACCACTCGCTGCGTAAAAAGGTTTTTCCTCATGTTGCCTTTGGTGCTGCCACCCTCTGCTAATGGAGTCAAATGACCATTTTTCATGTCTGAGGCCTGAACAGTAGGTTTTCTGAAAGCTATTTGTTTATGCGGCAGGACGAGGGGATAATCACAATTGAACTGTTTTATTATTGCCCGATGTCTACACCCACTTTCCAGCAATGCTCATTGGATAGCATTCAGGAGTAGAAACCCTGTCTGATTTTCCACTTCCTAGCCAAAGACACTGAGGCTAATTGTAGCATCTTTATTACTACCTGGCTGAGATCCTTTGGAACTTGGGATCTCCTGGTCTGGTTGCATCAGTTACACACTGCCTTCACCAACTGATTGGGACAGTCAGTGGGATTTTTTTTGATTTCCTGCCTTTTACTTATACACAGTAGAAGATAAGATACATTATTTGTTTTATTATTGCACATTAGAATGATAAAGGAATTTAGGGGCCAAAATTCCCCATCACCCCAGTTGGGGGCGGTAACCTCTCCGGAGCTGGGCATTGCATGCCTGGTACAGATGTCCCACAGTGGAAGCGAAATTCCAGTTACCGCCCCTCTCAGGAAGTGGAGCACAATGTCGCGCCCTCCACCTGCTTTTGGGGCGGGATCGGGAGCGATACCCGGGCACATCGTGGTCGCTACGCGGCCTCTCCGCATGGGGCTGACGCATTTCAATGCCCCTCAGGCCGGCACTGAAATGGAGAGCCAGGCTGCACGATCGCAGCCCAGACACCACCAAAGGAGCGGACAACAACCCGATCGGTAAGGCGGGGAAAAAATGGTGTGGTGCTGCGCAGCGCACCTCCCCTTTAAGTTTCGCCCTGCGATGGGTGTCCAGCCCGGTTCGTGACCTGCGAGGCTGGCGGCTCACGGGGCGCTGGCCAATTTCTGCCGTGGGCAAAAAGGGGTCTGTCGCGCATGGCGATGACATGATCGCTGGAGGTGCAGCGGCCCACAGTGCAGAGCGCTACCAGTGGGGTGCGGCACTAATGCATTCTTGCCTCCGCTAACTCCTGCGCAATTTCGCGGGCGCTGGTAGCTCCCTCCCACCCCCCCAGGAAAAAACACTTTAGTGCCCCATTAGCAACCCCCCCACCCCCCCCGGGGGTACTAATGGGAGCTGCACAATGGGGGAATTTTGGCCCCTTAGCTTTTAGATAAAAAAGCACATCAATATGAATATTTTAAAATTGATTCACTTTTAAAACTTAGTGTAGATGTAAATGACAAATCTTTAATTTTGGCAATTTCCACAATTTCATTCCGTTTATGTATTTTCTAAATTGAGAAAGCAAGATGATCAAAGCCTGTTATGCAAGGCACCTGGAACATTGAAAGAATAAAAAAGATTAATTATATCAGGAAGCATTCTGTCTATATCCATATCTGGGGCGGTTTTTCAATATCTCTCTTGTGCACCTGTACAAGATACCAAATGGCTGGCATGCAACAGTACCCTAGTCAACAGTTCCCGGACAGGAGGGATGAATTTGTTTAAAAAATAAAATAAGACAATTTACCAAAGCTTTGAGTGTGTACATAATATAAATTTCACAAAAGTTTATTGAAGTACATTAGATGTTCTTGTGACATAAGATGGATCTCATTGACTAATATTTGGACCGATGATCAGCCATGATCTTAATGGCGGAGCAGGCTCAAGGGGCCGTATGGCCTACTCCTGCTCCTATTTATTATGTTCTTGTGTTCTTATTGTAGTATATGCAAGCACTCTAATAATGACTCTACGAGGTAAGGTTATAGTACTTGAACTGTAGTGACCTTAGTCTTTTAGTGCAGCTCCTTTTGGTGAGCTCCCTTTTATACTTGGTTACCTGCAGTGTACAGGTGACCCTTAGGTCTCCAGCAGCAGCACCCTCTGGTGGTACAGGTACATACATTAACATGCATACATGACACTTATGATAGAAGGCTAATGTAACCATTAATATTATATATGTATAAATGTCTTGGGACACTCCTACAGAGCTGAACTAACTATATAAAATACCAAACGTCAATACGGGAGTCCTAGCACAGTTACCAAATATACCAAACAGGAAACACAGTGCAAATTATACATTTCGATATGCTGGGATATATTGAAGATATTAATGTCACTAAAGCTGAACTTCTGGAGTAGTACTACACCCATATACTTTTGAGTCTCAGACTGTGGCAGAGTCGGGGTGCGACTTCTGGACCAAGGAGGGACGAACCAGCCAGTTCTTCTGTTTCTCAACTTATCTTATATATCCAGATTAGAAAGTGCATGAGTGTGGGTGGCAAGTGACTTGTGGTTACATGGGATGCACGTACGTACTGCCATACACAATGGCCACTGAGATGAATTACTGGATGTCTTCAGGCATCCATGAACCATACCCCAGCAATGCATATACAATTAATTGTCTCCTAATCAAATGATCCAGTAGAGCTTTTCAAAGTTAATTGTTTAGAATAGTAATTCTGCAAGTTTCCTCAGGTTGTGAGTGATGCCCAGGCATCGAGCTATGGATTGTAAGAACATTGATTTAACAACAAGGCAATGAACCCCCCTCAGACAAATCCTTAACATCCCCATTTCACTCCTCACTATGTCATTTTCTGGTGTTTTCCTGCCGTTTAAATCTAAGAGTAAGCGATGCCTGCATGTGGCTTGCCACACTGCTTTACACTAACCAGTTTGTATCAAATTTAAGATTATCGTTCCAACCCTCGATTAAACACCCATGAGCTACTGCCACATAAACTATGTGAGTGGGCAATGAAGTGGCAGATGGAGTAAAATTTAGGGAAATGTGAGGTTATTCACTTTGGTAGGAAAAATAGAAAAACAGAATTTTTTAAATGGTGTGAAACTTTTAAATGTTAGTATTCAGAGAGAGTTGGGTCCTTGTTCAAGAAACACAGAAAGCAAACATATCGGTACAGCAAACAATAAGGAAGGCAAATGGCATGTTGTCCTTTATTGCAAGGGAGTTGGAGTACAAGAGTACGGAAGTCTTACTATAATTGTACAGAGCCTTGTGAGACCACAGCTGGAGTACTGTCACAGTTTTGGTCTCCTTATCTAAGGAAGGATATATTTGCCTTGGAGGCGGTGCAACAAAGGTTTACTCGATTGATTCCTGGAATGAGAGGGCTGTCTTATGATGAGAGATTGTGCAGGATGGGCCTATGCTCTCTGGAGTTTAGCAGAATGAGAGGGGATCTCATTGAAACATGCAAGATTCTGAAGGGGATTGATAGGGTAGATGCTGAGAGGTTGTTCCCCTTGGCTGGAGTGTCTAGAACTAGGGGGTACAGTCTCAGGATAAGGGCTAGGCCATTTAAGACAGAGATGAGGCAGAATTTCTTCACTCAGTGGGTTGTGAATCTTTGGAATTCTCTGCACCAGAGGGCTGTGGATGCTGAGTCTCACTTTGGTTCTGTCTTCATGAAAGACCTTCCAGAAATACTAGGGAACCGAGGGTCTAGTGAGAAGGAGGAACTGAAGGAAATCCTTATTAGGCAGGAAATTGTGTTAGGGAAATTGATGAGATTGAAGGCCGATAAATTCCAGGGGCCTGATAGTCTGCATTACAGAGTACTTAAGGAAGTGGCCCTAGAAATAGTGGATGCATTGGTGATCAATTTCCAACAGTGTATCAACTCTGGATCAATTCTTATTGACTGGAGGGTAGCTAATGTAACACCACTTTTTTTTAAAAGAGGGAGAGAGAAAATGGGTAATTATAGACCGGTTAGCTTGGCATCAGTAGTGGGAAAAATGTTGGAATCAATTATTAAAGACGAAATAGCAGCGCATTTGGAAAGCAGTGACAGGATCGGTCCAAGTCAGCATGGATTTATGAAACGGAAATCATGCTTGACAAATCTTCTGGAATTTTTTGAGGATGTAACTAGTAGAGTGGACAATGGGAGAACCAGTGGATGTGGTGTATTTGGACTTTCAAAAGGCTTTTGACAAGGTCCAACACAAATTAAAGCACATGGTATTGGGGGTAATGTACTGATGTGGATAGAGAACTGATTGGCAGACAGGAAGCAGAGAGTCGGGATAAACGGGTCCTTTTCAGAGTGGCAGGCAGTGACTAGTGGGGTGCCACAGGGCTCAGCTCTTTACAATATACATTAATGATTTAGATGAAGGAATTGAGTGTAATATCTCCAAGTTTGCAGATGATACTAAACTGGGTGGCGGTGTGAGTTGTGAGGAGGATGCTAAGAGGCTGCAGGATGACTTGGACAGATTAGGTGAGTAGCCAAATGCATGGCAGATGCAGTATAATGTGGATAAATGTGAGGTTATCCACTTTGGGGGCAAAAACACGAAGGCAGAATATTATCTGAATGGCGGCAGATTAGGAAATGGGAAGGTGCCACGAGACCTGGGTGTCATGGTATATCAGTCATTGAAAGTTGGCATGCAGGTACAGCAGGCGGTAAAGAAAGCAAATGACATGTTGACTTTCATAGCTAAGGGATTTGAGTATAGGAGCAGGGAGGTCTTACTGCAGTTGTACAGGGCCTTGGTGAGGCCTCACCTGGAATATTGTGTTCAGTTTTGGTCTCCTAATCTGAGGAAGGACATACTTGCTATTGAGGGAGTGCAGCACAGGTTCAGCAGACTGATTCCCGGGATGGCAGGACTGACATATGAGGAGAGACTGGATCGACTGGGCCTGTACTCACTGGAGTTTAGAAGGATGAGAAGGGATCTCATAGAAACATATAAAATTCTGATGGGACTGGACAGGTTAGATGCAGGAAGAATGTTCCTGATGTTGGGGAAGTCCAGAACCAGGGGACCCAGTCTAAGGATAAGGGGTAGGCCATTTAGGACTGAGATGAGGAGAAACTCCTTCACTCAGAGTTGTTAACCTGTGGAATTCCCTACCGCAGAGAGTTGTTGATGCCAGTTCATTGGATATATTCAAGAGGGAGTTAGATATGACTAAAGGGATCAAGGAGTATGGAGAGAAAGCAGCAAAGGGGTACTGAGGTGAATGATCAGCCATGATCTTATTGAATGGTGGTACAGGCTCGAAGGGCTGAATGGCCTACTCCTGCACCTATTTTCTATGTTTCTATTTCTCTGAATATATTCAAGGCTGAGATAGGTAGATTTTTGGAGTCTAGGGGAATCAAGGGATATGGAAATCAGGCAGGAAAGTGGAGTTGACCTTGATGATCAGCCTTGACCTTATTGAATGGCGGAGCAGGTTCAAGGGGTCATATTGCCTACTTCTGCTCTATTTCTTATGTCCTTATGTTCTTATATCACTAAACATGGAGTCAGACCACAAGCCATGCACTAACAATTATTTGTTGACTACAAAATCACAAGTTAAAATTAATTATTGTGTGTACAAGCATTAAATAGATATGAGTAAATATTGTCCGGTTCCTCTAGCAGTTTGAGTAGTAACGGATGATAGATGGAAAGAGTTACTTAATAAAATGAGCAGCAGAAATTACATAAGCAATTCAGTGTATCACTGTAAATCCGCATTAATGGACCCTGACTCTCAATTGCAGCAGTGATCAGAGTCTGAGACTATTACAACTCTGATTATGATATTTTAAGGTTAAATGCCTAGATAGCAGACAAGGTAACTGCATTAGATAGCCAATCTATCAAATAGCTTAATATCTATATGCAAGATTAACAATGGTCCAGAGCTTATATGATCATGTCCTTCCTTTTCTGGGACACAGGTATCAAATTGATGAGCCCTTTCACAGCAGAGTTATGTGTTCCACTTCCATCTTCAGATCGGCTGAGCCCAGTTTACGTAAGAGCGACAATACTTGCTATCTGCTTTTCCTTCCCCTTTCTGATACCACTTGCAATTAAACAACGGAGATAATTTTGACCAAACTGGTTGGGCGGGAAACCCACGGGATCGGATGGAATGTCTGTTTTACACCCCGCTCAATATTACTCTCCATTGACTTCAATGGAGTTAGATTAGGTTAGCTTAAAATTAGGTAAACAATGTCCCCAATGTCTCTGCCCCACCCAACCTGTGATTAGAAGTGCACATCAAAGGCGACATAGACTGGCCACAATCCACAATGGCTCTCCCATTTCCCTCTTTGCCCTATTACACAGGAAATAGGCGCAAGTGGGCATTAGGCAGCGGAGGATTGACCGTTTCAGGCAGGAACTTCCTGCCCCTATTATCCCCGCCATGCTTTCTGTGGGCAGACATCCAATGTAACAGATCTCCACCTAGCTCCCTAAATCGAGTTTGTCTCATTTACAATAGAAAATCCAACTTTGTATCTTTAACGATGAAGACAATAGGAGGGAAAAAATGTAAAGTTAGGAACTCAGAATTTCCTCAGACATTCTCCCAGTCGGTCGCTGTCACTTCAGCGGGAGATCAGTAGAAACCCTGATTAAATACGCAGGGTGTCTGCCAAAGTTACCATGGCAAATCGGAAGAATTCTCGAGGAAATTCTCGGTGAGGGACTTTAATACGGATGGTAGATGGGAAATACATGTTTTACACACAAAATGCGTGAAGTTTGGAGTATTTATCACTAAGGTGGTTTCCCACATTACAACAGTGACTACACTTCAAAAGTACTTAATTGGCTGTAAGGCGCTTTAATACGTCCGGTGGTCTTGAAAGGCGTTATATAAATGTAAAGCTTTCTTTCTTCTTTCTTTCCTTCTGAAACATGTCATTGAACGTATATCAATCGTTGAATTTAAGTGACTGTGCCTGACTCTTGGCCTTGGTGTCATTCCAATTCTACTGTCAAATGCAGTAGAGACGAACAGGTCAAAAACCATAAAAAGGAGCCAGCGATATTGTTCATCCATGATAAGTAAAGGAGGAGGTGAGTGGTAATGGTGGGAGTGTTGAACACAAAGAGGGAAAATGAGAGAAAATTGCTAGATTAAGAAAAGAAAAACTGTGTGGGGCGACATGGGAGAATTGAGCACTACTTCAGTGTTACAAACACAATCCAGAGTAAGTCATGTATATCATGTCATACTTTAGGTTTCTTAAAAAAATCTCACAGAGCAATAGGTAGCAGTGTCTTGCAAAACAATCCAATTGTTTTATTAATGCCAGATGTAAGTGCAGAAAAATTCCTAAAGAAATACATCCACTTGATGAAAACAACAAAAATTGAAATGAGTGGGTTGGTAAAATTGTTCATCGGTGAGATCAGTCTTTTTATGCATTATCTGTATGGTTATGAGTCATCATTCCAGACGTATTCTGCCGCACAAGTAGCAACTCCTACAGATTTAATTTCCACTACGAGACAATGCAGTATATGTGACACCACCCTAGGAAGATGTACTTTAGGTGGCATGCTGAACACAGACTATGTAGCTTTTCAGGACCAATTAAATAAAACAGATTTGTAAATATGAAATAGTAATAAAATTCTTCTCCACTTAAAATACATTGTTTTTAACCATATATTGTAACTATTATCCTTCTACAAAATACATGTACAGCAATTTAAGGATGCAGCGTGCATCCATTTTTCGGTCACTGTGAACAGCAATACAGTATAGCTCTGGAGTCAAGTCCTAATGTGACTTTAGAATGCAGCAGTGTTATATACCCTACAAGAAGCTATCTCATTTGGCTTGGGCCTGACATATTGTGCAGTATAACTCCAGTGTAAATCATAGAATCATAGAAATTTACAGCACAGAAGGAGGCCATTCGGCCCAACATGTCCATGCCGGCTGACAAAGAGCTATTCATCCTAATCCCACTTTCCAGCTCTTGGTCCGTAGCCTTGTAGGTTACAACATTTCAAGTACATATCCAAGTACGTTTTAAATGCTATGAGGGTTTCTGCCTCTACCACCATTTCAGGCAGTGAGTTTCAGACCCCACTACCCTCTGGGTGAAAAAATGTCATCTCAAATCCCCTCTAAACCTTCTACCACTTACTTTAAATCTATGCCCCCTGGTTATTGACCCCTCTGTTAAGGGAAATATGTTCCTATCCATTCTATCTTGGCCCCTCATAATTTTATATACCTCAATTAGGTCTTCCCTCAGCCTCCTCTGTTCCAAAGAAAACAAACCCAGCCTATCCAACCTTTCCTCATAGCTAAAGTTCTGCAGTCCAGGTAGCATCCTCGTAAATCTCCTCTGTACCATCTCTAATGCAGTCTCATCTTCCCTGTAATGTGGTGACCAGAACTGCATGCAGTACTCTAGCTGTGGCCTAACTAGTGTTTTATACAGTTCAAGCATAACCTCCCTGCTCTTATATTCTATGCCTCGGCTCATAAAGGCAAGTATCCAGTATGCCTTCTTAACCACCTTATCTATCGATTCTGGAGTGTGGACATGCACTCCAAGATCCCTCTGTTCCTCTACACTTCCCAGTGTCCTACCATTTATTATGAAATCCCTTGCCTTGTTAGCCCTCCGCAAATGCATTACCTCACACTTCTCTGAATTGAATTGCATTTGCCACTGTTCTGCCCACCAGTCCATTGAATTCTTCCTGCAGTAGATAGCTTTCTTCATTATCCACCACACAGCCAATATTTGTATCATCTGCAAACTTCTTAATGATACCCCCTACATTCAAGTCAAAATCATTGATATACACCACAAAAAGCAAAGGGCCTAGTAGTACTGAGCCCTGCAGAACCCCACTGGAAACATCCTTCCGGTCACAAAAACAGCCATCGACCAATACCCTTTGCTTCCTGCCTCTGAGCCAACTTTGGATCCAACTTGCCATTTTGCCCTGGATCCCATGGGGGGTTTTACTTTTGTGACCAGTCTGCCATGTGGGACATTATCAAAAGCCTTGCTAAAATCCAAATAGACTACGTCAAATGCACTACCCTCATTGACCCTCCTTGTTATCTTCTCAAAAAATTCAATCAAGTTAGTCAGACATGAACTTCCCTAAAAAAATCCATGTTGACTGCCTTTGATTAATCCATGTCTTTCTAAATGAAGATTTATTCTGTCCCTCAGAATTTTTTCCACTACCTTTTCCACCACCGAGGTTAGGCTGACTTGCTTGTAATTACTCGGTCTAGCCCTTCCTCCCTTTTTAAACAATGGTACAATGTTAGCAATCCTCCAGTACCACACCTGTAGCCAGAGAGGATTGGAAAATGATGGTCAGAGCCTCTGCTCTTTCCTCTTGCTTCTCTTACAAGCCTGAGATATATTTCATCTGGGCCTGGGTATTTATCCACTTTCAAAGATGCTAAACCCCTTCATACTTCCTCTCTCATTTCATCTAATATTTCACACTCCTCCTCCCTGATTGCAAAGTCTGCATCATCTCTCCTTTTGTAAAAACAGACGCAAAGTATTCATAAAGAACCATACCCACATCTTCCGCCTCCACACACAGATTACCTTTGTGGTCTCTAATTGGCCCTACTCTTTCTTTCGTTATCCACTTGCTCTTAATGCATTTATAAAACATCTTTGGGTTTTCCTTGATTTTACGTGCCAAAATGTTTTCATGCTCTCACTTTGCTTTCCTTTTTCATTTTTAATTTCACTCCTGCACTTTCTATACTCCTCTCAGGTTTCTGCAGTATTGAGCCCTCGATACCTGTCATAAGCTTCCCTTTTATTCTTTATTCTAACCTGCTTGAATGCCTCCCACTGTTCTGACACTGATTTACCTTCAAGTAGATATTTCCAGTCCACTTTGGCTAAATCATATCTCAGCTTAGTAAAATTAGCTTTTCCCTAGTTGAGAACTTTTATTCCTGTTTTTTCTTTGTTCTTTTCCATAACTACCCTAAATCTAACTGAATTATGATCACTACCACCAAAATGCTCTCCCACTGATACCCCTTCCAGCTTCATTCCCTAAAACTAAGTCCAGAACAGCCTACCTACTGGCTAAAAACATTCTCCTGAATGCATTTTTGAGAATTCTGCTCCTTCTATACCTTTCACACTAATGCTATCCCAGTCAATATTAGGGTAGTTGAAATCCCCTACTATTACTGCCCTATTGTTTTTGCAATTCTCTGAAATTTGTGTACATATTTGCCCTTCTATCTCCCTCTGACTGTATGGGGGCTCTATAGTACACTCCCAACAGTGTGATTGACCCTTTTCTGTTCTTCAGTTCAACCCATATGGCCTCATTTGCTGATCTTTCTAACATATCATCCCTCCTCACGGCTGTAATTATATCTTTAATCAATATCGTGACCCCCCTCCTTTTTTAGCCCCCTCTCTATCTCTTCTGAAAACCCTGTAACCAGGAATGTTGAGCTGCCATTCCTGCCCTTCTTTCAGCCATGCCTCAGTAATAGCCATAATATCATATTCCCATATGTCTGTCTGTGTCCTCAGCTTATCTGCCTTATTCTGTGGACACCTTGCATTGAAGTACATACCATTTAACACTACCAAACTCCCTTGTTGATTATTTTCTAGCCTTTATTTCATCTGCCTTTCAAACTCGCTTACTAATTTTCTGCCTTCCATCTCTCCCTTCTGAAATACTCTCAGGTGCTTAATGTAATTGGAACTTAATGTAATTAATATAAGTAGAGAAAAGGTACTAGAGAAACTAATGGGACTAAAAGCCGACAAATCCCCTGGACCTGACCGCCGACATCCTAGGGTTCCAAAAGAGGTGGCTGCAGAGATAGTGGATGCATTGGTTTTCATCTTTCAAAATTCTTTAGATTCTATAATGGTCCCAGCGGATTGGAAGGTAGCAAATGTAACACCGTATTCATGAAAGGAGGGAAGGAGAAAACAGGGAACTACAGGCTAGTTAGCCAGACATCGGTCATCAGGAAAATGCTGAAATCCATTTTAAGGAAGTGGTATCAGAGCATTTAGAAAATCATAACATGGGGGTACAGAGACGATACACTAGGCTGATTCCAGAGATAAGGGGGTTACCTTATGATGATAGATTGAGTAGGCTGGGTCTTTACTCGTTGGAGTTCAGAAGGATGAGGGGTGATCTTATAGAAACATTTTAAATAATGAAAGGGATAGACAAGATAGAGGCAGAGAGGTTGTTTCCACTGGTTGGGGAGACTAGAACTAGGGGGCACAGCCTCAAAATACGGGGGAGCCAACTTAAAACCGAGTTGAGAAGGAATTTCTTCTCCCAGAGGGTTGTGAATCTGTGGAATTCTCTGCCCAAGGAAGCAGTTGAGGCTAGCTCATTGAATGTATTCAAATCACAGATAGATTTTTAACCAATAAGGGAATTAAGGGTTACGGGGAGCGGGCGGGTAAGTGGAGCTGAGTCCACGGCCAGATCAGCCATGATCTTGTTAAATGGCGGAGCAGGCTCGAAGGGCTAGATGGCCGACTCCTGTTCCTAATTCTTATGTTCTTAGGCAGAGTCAACATGGTTTTATGAAAGGAAAATCCTGTTCGACAAATTTATTAGAGTTTTTTGACGATGTAACCAGCAGGGTGGATAAAGGGGAACTAGTGGAGGTAATATATTTGGATTTCTAAAAGGCATTCGATAAGGTGCCATATAAAGGTTATTACACAAGATAAGGGCTCATGGGATTGGAGGTAATATATTAGCATGGATAGAGGATTGGTTAACGGACAGAAAACAGAGAGTAGGGAAAAACGGGTCTTTTTCAGGTTGGCAGGCTATAACTAATGGGATGCCGCAAGGATCAGTGCTGGGGCCTCAGCTATTTACAATCAATATTAATGACCTAGATAAAGGGACTGAGTGTAATGTATCCAGGTTTGCTGATGGTACACAGCTAGGTGTGACAGTAAGCTGTGAGAAGAACACAAAGAGTCTGCAAAGGGATATAGATAGACTAAGTGAATGGGCAGTAAGGTGGCCGATAAAGTATAATGTAGGAAAATGTGAAGTTATTCACTTTGGTAGGAAAATAGAAAAACAGAATATTTTTTAAATGGTGAGAAACTTTTAAATGTTGGTGTTCAGAGAGATTTGGGTGTCCTCATGCAAGAAACACAGAAAGCTAGCATGCAGGTACAACAAGCAAGAAGGAACGCAAATGGCATGTGGTCCTTTATTGCAAGGGGCTTGGAGTATAAGAGTAAGAAAGTCTTGCTACAATTGTACAGGGCCTTGGTGAGACCACACCTGGAGTACTGTGCACAGTTTTGGTCTCCTTATCTAAGGAAGGATATACTTGCCTTGGAGGCAGTACAACGAAGGTTCACTAGATTGATTCCTGGGATGAGAGAGCTGTCTTTTGATGAGAGATTGTGTAGAATGGACCTATACTATCTGAAGTTTAGAAGAATGAGAGGTGATCTCATTAAAACATGCAAGATTCTGAAGGGGATTGACAGGGTAGATGCTGAGAGATTGTTTCTCCTGGCTGGAGAGTCCAGAACTAGGGGACATAGTCTCAGGATAAGGGATAGACCATTTAAGGCAGAGATGAGGAGGAATTTCTTCACTCAGAGGGTTGTGAATGTTTAAAATTCTCTGCCCCAGAGTGTTATGGATGCTGCATCTTTGAATATATTCAAGGCTGAGATAGATAGATGTTGGGCTTTAGGGGAATCAAAGAATGTGGAGATCGGGCAGAAAGTGGAGTCGAGGTCAATGATCAGCCATGATATTGAATGACAGATCAGGCTCAAGGGGCCATATTGCCTACTCCTGCTCTTATTTCTTATGTTCTTATGTTCTTATGTTCCCATCACCCTGACAAGCTAGTTTAAACCCTCCCTAACAGCCAGGTTTAAAAAGTGCTCAGATTGCCTGAACCACCTAGGCACTGGCAGAATTTAAGTTCTCCTTTTTTAATGTTTTGAGAATGAGACTGCACACTGAAAACATAAAAAATTTATTGGTTTATCATGTATATACATTGGCACAGAGCTTTCTCCTGGTAGCTAGAGTACAAATCGCAAGCTGATAATACAATTCAGATATTGCATGCTACATTTTCCACTCTGCAGCTACCAGTCTCACACCATTAATGCAACATCATTGCAGCCTAAAAAAATGTTGCTGTTCTCTTCTGCAATTCAAATAATATCAGCTTCTGTGTGCATTCAAAACAAATACAATATGAAAAATGAAAAGTAATATTTTGATATTCAGCATTGAGATTCCATGTTAGTACATGTTGAGAAAGTATTGCATGCCCACTTCTGCGGAAATTTCTGTCAATAACATTTTTGGTAAATATTTGACAAGATACCAAAGCAAAATAAATCAGATATCAACTATAATGCACACAAAACAGATTTATTTGAAGGGAATGCAGTGGATGTTGTCTATATGGATTTTAGGAAGGTGTTTGACAAAGTGCCACACAAAAGTTTGGTTAACGCAATTGAAGCTCGTGGAATAGGAGGATCAGTGCCAGCTTGGATAAGAAATTGGCTTAAGGACAGAAAACAGCGAGTCCTAGTAAATTATTATTTTACAGATTGGAGGATGGGGTCAGTGCTAGGACCACTGCTTTTTTTGATTGATAGATATATATATAAAGGACTTGGATTTTGGAATACAGAGTAAAATTTCTAAATTTGCTGATGATACCAAACTTGGAGGTGTGGCAAACAGTGTGGATGATACCAATTGACTGCAACAGGACATAGATAGAGTGTCAGAATGGTTAGACCGCATTTAATACAGAGAAATGTGAGGTGATGCATTTTGGCAGAAGGGATAGGGAGATGCAATATAGACTCAATGACACATTTCTAAAGAGTGTGCAAGGACAGAGGGACCTGGAGGTTCATGTGCATAGATCTTTGAAGGTGACAGAACATATTGAGAGAGTAGTTAGCAAAGCATATGGGATCCTGGGCTTCATAAATAGAGACAAAAGCAAAATACTGCAGATGCTGGAATCTGGAATAAAAACAGAAAATGATAGAAATCTCAGGTGATCAGGCAGCATCTGTGGAAGCAGGCTCAATATCTAGTTCAAAAATTTCAGAGCGTAATCGCTGCCAATCTTTGGCTCCTTTTCCTCGCCCCCCCCCTCCCCAGAGCCTGATTCTTTCTTTTTTCTTCTCCTCTCTAATGGCAGTTGGTCATTATCCCACCATTCACACCCTAGCTTGACTAATATTTTTCTAACTCCTGGCATTACCATTTGAATTTGTTCCATCATCCCTTTTGTCTCTCTAATCTCTCCTGTCTTCCAACCGATCACAGACCTTCCCTTTGGTTCTTTCTTCCCCTCCCCCTTTCAGTGCTGGTTAAGAATCTGTTCTTTCTGAACACTCTCCAGTTTTGATGAAGGGCCATCGACCCGAAACGTTAACTCTGCTTCCTCTCCACAGATGCTGACTGAACTGCTGAGATTCCCAGCATTTTCTGTTTTTATTCATAAATAGAGATATTGAGTACAAAAGCTGGGAAGTTACGCTGAACCTTTATAAAGCTCTGGTTAGGCCACAACTGGAGTATGGCATCCAGTTTTATGCAGTGAGTAATAATGACCTGGAACTCGCTGCCTACGAGGGTGTGGAGACGATCAATGATTTCAAAATGAAATTGGATACGCACTTGAGGGAAATAAACTTGCAGGGCTACGGGGATAGAGCAGGGGAATGGGTTACTCTACAGAGAGACGGCATGGACTCGATGGGCCAAATGCCCTCCTTCTGTGCCGTAATGACGCTATGGGGCCAAAATTGCCCACCGCCGAAAACGGAGCGCACCTAACGTTTTCATCGCCGCAGTAGATGTGGTGGCCTCTTGGAAGAAATTCCGTTCTTTGGCATTTTTCGAGCGGCCCAGAAGTCGGTCATAATGGGGGCTGAAGTACGGCGGGGAGCGGAAGTTCGGTAAGTAGAGGGGCGGATGTTGGGCGCGGGTCGAGCGCCCACCGCTGTCACACATCAGCTTCGCACCGATGATGTCATTACGCTAGTGCGTCACTGCGTCTCTCCCCTTCACGTAACAGGGAGAGCCGCTGCAAGCTCTGCGACTCTTTAAGTTAGGTCCACTGGGCCACCAGGGAGGGTTTTGCCAGGCTGCCTGCTGGTGGCCCGGCCAAAGCCGGGGGCATAATTGTCGGCCCAACCTGGCAGTCGGCCAACAATAAAAATAAGATGGTGGCCCCAGCAGTAGGTCCTCCACTTTAATGGCAGCCTCACCGCCATTTTACAAGCACTGCAAGCACAGTGCACCGGCAGGAAAAGCTGTCTGTGGCACCGAGTGGCAGGAACAAGATTTTCAGCGCGGAATTTCATGTTCGGGGGGGGGGGGGGTCACATCGGCGGTGCGCGCTCTGATGATGCACCTAGGACAGATCAGCGGCAGCAGAGCGATAGTGGGGGGGGGGGGGGGGGAGGAGGAGAGAGAGGAGCGGGTCACCACCGGGATACCGCAGGAGGGCAAATTTCAAAATGACGGACATTCCATGAAAAATCGGCGGTCATTCCACTCCGCAGCATGGCCGGCGATTTCCAGCAGTGACGGGCCTTCAGGGAAAGGGCAATTTCGGCCCCGATGACTCAAAGAGCTGAATTTTGTGCAAGAGGCCACCACATCTACTGCTACAGTAAAAACAGTCAAAACATGGTAGGTGTGCCGTGTTTGCGGCAGGCAGGCAATTTCGGCCCCTATGACTTTATGACTAGTTTCAAAATTTAGGGATGCACCCCCCAAAATGGTTAATTGTCCTATTATTGCAGAAAATAACAATTCCAAATGAAGTTGCTGACTGCATGTGATTTTGTTGCTGAAGTTTTCATGCAATCCAAATTTATTTGGAGGAAGCAAAAGAGTACCTGCCAATCATGGTGCTTATGAAACTCTATTCACACTTCTAAAGCAGTTAAACATGCAATTTAGCTTGTATAAATAGTGAATATGTCATCCATCCAGTTCCATAAAGCGTGGTTCGAATGGCACAATGACGAAACCTACTCGTCGAAGTCAGGGATTTAACTTATTGCAGGTGGTCGGTTACTTATTGGCGCAATTAACATCGTTAGGAGACGTTAATGAGGTGTTTGCAAGTTGTTATTAACTTGGCTCCAAACTTAACATGTACAGCACGGGTTTTCCGGGGCTCAGGAAACTGACCAGGAAACAGATGAGAGTTTTGAGCAGCAGTTCAGGTGGTTATTGAAACCTGTCATTGTCCGATCTGAATAAAAGCTGACTTATTGCATCTGGTGTCTCGGTTCCCTCTGGGCAAACCTTTGGCAGAGAGTTTGTGTATGGATACAGCTTTTTTCAACCTTGGAGGCTTCCAAAGTGACAAGATCAGGATGGGAGGTGCATTGGATGTGTTTGACAGCACATCAGAAGAGGACGGCCATCACCATCCATGGCAGCAATGATATGCTTTGGTGGGATCAACATGTGCACAGGAGGGAGATGCACAGGAGAGGAGCTGAGGTCACAGGAGGCACAACTCCCGTCATAGTTCACAGACAGAGGCTCAGCTTCCTTGATTTCTTGGAAGAGCAGTGCTTCCACAGACTGAGGAAGTCTTGTCACGTGGTGGCAGACTCCCTGCTGGACCTGGTGGTCATGCATTACTAATGGATGCAGAAGTGTCTACCGCCTTAAACGCCTTCACCTCTGGCTCCTTCCAGCGTGCTACCAGAGACATATCTATGTTGGCTGAACATAAATGCATAAGGCAGGTCACTGATGGATTGTTTGCCAGAGTCTACAATTATGCAAATTTCCCATGATAGCCAGAATGAGCGAATTCACCTTGCTGGTTGGATTCCCACAGGTACAAGGTGCCATCGACTGCACACACATGGCAATCCGAGCACCGCCACAGCAAACAGAAATACTTATAAACCACAAGGAATATTCGTCCATCAATGTGCAGCTGGTATGCAACCATATAAAGAGGTTCATGCAGGTGTGCACCAGATTCCGTGGGAGCTGTCACGATGCCTCCATACTGCGGCAGTCCAACATTCCAGACCTTTTCATTCCAGGAAACAGATTTAAGGGCTGGCTCATAGGAAACAAGGGATACCCACTTCAAACATGGCTCATGACGCCTATGAGAAACCCCACCAATGGATCGCAGGAGCGCTACAACCAGAGTCACATGACCACCAGGCGTGTCACTGACCAAACCATTGGAATGTTGAGGAAGCTTCAGGTGCCCAGATAAATCTAGGGTACTCGCCAGCGAGGGTCTCCAGAATGATAGTGGTATGCTGCACCCTATACAACATTGCGTAGCAGAGAGATTGTAGGTGGAAGAGGACGAAGAGACTCATCACACATCTTTGGATGAGGAGAACATAGAGGAGAATGAGGGGGATGATGATGAGGAGGATGGGCCACTCATTGCCAAACCAGCTACTTACATTGCTGCCCAGGGGATGCCCTAATATCACAACATAGAAACATAGAAACATAGAAAATAGGTGCAGGAGTAGGCCATTCGGCCCTTCTAGCCTGCACCGCCATTCAATGAGTTCATGGCTGAACATGCAACTTCAGTACCCCATTCCTGCTTTCTCACCATACCCCTTGATCCCCCTAGCAGTAAGGACTATATCTAACTCCTTTTTGAATATATTTAGTGAATTGGCCTCAACAACTTTCTGTGGTAGAGAATTCCACAGGTTCACCACTCTCTGGGTGAAGAAATTCCTCCTCATCTCAGTCCTAAATGGCTTCCCCCTTATCCTTAGACTGTGTCCCCTGGTTCTGGACTTACCCAACATTGGGAACATTCTTCATCTAACCTGTCTAACCCCGTCAGAATTTTAAACATTTCTATGAGGTCCCCTCTCATTCTTCTGAACTCCAGTGAATACAAGCCCAGTTGATCCAGTCTTTCTTGATAGGTCAGTCCCACCATCCCAGGAATCAGTCTGGTGAACCTTCGCTGCACTCCCTCAATAGCAAGAATGTCCTTCCTCAAGTTAGGAGACCAAAACTGTACACAATACTCCAGGTGTGGCCTCACCAAGGCCCTTTACAACTGTAGCAACACCTCCCTGCCCCTGTACTCAAATCCCCTCGCTATGAAGGCCAACATGCCATTTGCTTTCTTAACCGCCTGCTGTACCTGCATGCCAACCTTCAATGACTGATGTACCATGACACCCAGGTCTCGTTGCACCTCCCCTTTTCCTAATCTGTCACCATTCAGATAATAGTCTGTCTCTCTGTTTTTACCACCAAAGTGGATAACCTCACATTTATCCACATTATACTTCATCTGCCATGCATTTGCCCACTCACCTAACCTATCCAAGTCGCTCTGCAGCCTCACTGCAGCCTCATAGCATCCTCCTCGCAGCTCACACTGCCACCCAACTTAGTGTCATCCGCAAATTTGGAGATACTACATTTAATCCCCTCATCTAAATCATTAATGTACAGTGTAAACAGCTGGGGCCCCAGCACAGAACCTTGTGGTACCCCACTAGTCACTGCCTGCCATTCTGAAAAGTCCCCATTTACTCCTACTCTTTGCTTCCTGTCTGACAACCAGTTCTCAATCCATGTCAGCACACTACCCCCAATCCCATGTGCTTTAACTTTGCACATTAATCTCTTGTGTGGGACCTTGTCGAAAGCCTTCTGAAAGTCCAAATATACCACATCAACTGGTTCTCCCTTGTCCACTCTACTGGAAACATCCTCAAAAAATTCCAGAAGATTTGTCAAGCATGATTTCCCTTTCACAAATCCATGCTGACTTGGACCTATCATATTACCTCTTTCCAAATGCACTGCTATGACATCCTTAATAATTTATTCCATCATTTTACCCACTACCGATGTCAGGCTGACCGGTCTATAATTCCCTGTTTTCTCTCTCCCTCCTTTTTTAAAAAGTGGGGTTACATTGGCTACCCTCCACTCCATAGGAACTGATCCAGAGTCAATGGAATGTTGGAAAATGACTGTCAATGCATCCACTATTTCCAAGGCCACCTCCTTAAGTACTCTGGGATGCAGTCCATCAGGCCCTGGGGATTTATCGGCCTTCAATCCCATCAATTTCCCCAACACAATTTCCCGACTAATAAGGATTTCCCTCAGTTCCTCCTCCTTACTAGACCCTCCGACCCCTTTTATATCCGGAAGGTTGTTTGTGTCCTCCTCAGTGAATACCAAACCAAAGTACTTGTTCAATTGGTCCGCAATTTCTTTGTTCCCCGTTATGACTTCCCCTGATTCTGACTGCAGGGGACCTACGTTTGTCTTTACTAACCTTTTTCTCTTTACATATCTATAGAAACTTTTGCAACGGTTCACCTAGTGCAAAACATAAGAAATTAAATCCTGCAGTCCGCTGCCCCCACCCCCCAGTGACGTGTTGCAAGGCCATGGATATAGAATCTGTCATCCTGTTCAAGGCAGCAGACAACTCCTGCATGACCGTGGTCATGGCCTACATGGACTCATTTGAGTCCTGCTAGAAGCTCCATGGAGGTGGCCACTCTATCCTTGGCAGACATTCTCACAATTCCCTACGCCACCAATCCACTAGTGATCGAGTTGGACAACTCCATCCTCTCCACTATAGTTGCGAGTGTGCATGGCACACCTGTCAGTACCTGACTTAGTTACTGATACACCTCTAGCATTCTCCTTCTCAACGATAGCCCCCGGGTTCAACATCTGTGTCTGGCTGAGGATTGTGCCTCCCGATGCGGACTTCTCACAGCTGCCTCTGCCACCAGTGTCTGCTCGTGCTCACTTGTGAGTTGTGAATCACCAGATGAAAACCCAACTAACTGTCTAAATGGACCCACCCAAGTGTGAGTATCTGTGTGGTGCATGGCTGTACATCCTGTGATGGTGCACCCTCAGAAGGAATGAGGTCATCTGAGGAATCATCCTCTTGGATGTCCTATGGCATTTGCTGTATGTGTGAAGGCCCTAGAAGACAAAAAAAGGGATATGATTTCGTCGTGGCAAAGTCACAACCTTACACTCACCATACTCAGTCTTCTCAAAGTTCAGTCATTGATGAAATAAAGTCAGCATGTGTGTGTCAGAGTTATTTATATTTTGTCACTAGCTACCTGTGAGCTCCCTGTCTCTCTATCTCCGACAAAAAGACGCAGATGTGCCATTTATCACCATGGCATCCTCCTCTGAATCTGTGTGCTGGGCTATTTGTGGTGGCCCACCTCCAATCCTTTCCCTCTCCCTTGCACTTTGCTCTCTCTTCTCCTACAAGGGTGAAAAAATAGACCTGTGAGTGAGTGATGGCCAGGTGGATGCAGTGCATTTGGTAAGGGTGACTATGAGACACGTGCATCACGTTGCATAAGGATTGTGGCGAGTGTCAACGGTGGAATAGTTAAATGGGGAGGTAATGAAGTGCAGAGAATGAAGGGTGCATGCTGCTGAAAGATGTATGGATGTGAGGAGTGATGGAATGGAGAATGTTTAGCAAGACAGAGTGGAGGATGAGTGGAGGCGGGAGGGGGGGCAGAGGTGGGTGGCTTATAGCACTGGATATAGTTGAATCAGCAAATGTACTCACTTTTCCTGACATGGTTAGGTCATTAAATCGCTTCCTACATTACATCCATGACTTGGGCACAATGCTCCTCCTGTTGACCTCCTGAGCTACCTCTAACCATGCCTTCTTGGTGAGTGCTCCAGGTTTCTTCCTCCCACTGCTGGGGAAAGGTATGTCTCTTCTGCTTCTGACTGCGCTCAGCAGTAATTCCAGCGATGCATCATTGAATCTGGCTGCTGCCCTTGCTCTATGTGCACCATCCATCCTGAACACCTCCAATTTCCATCTGTACATTGTCATATATAGATATATTATATATATATAAATATATAGAGCTAAAATCGTGTCATGCGGCTGCGCATCACGTCCATCCTGAACACCTCTGATTCCCATTTGTGCCCTGTCCCTTTTCAATACAGCTGAGATTGTGTCACGTGGGTTCACCCACTGTGCAGCTTGGAGATGCAAAACCTGGAAATCAAGATTAATTGGTTCAATTGAGTTGCGATCGCTGATTGGACCCGCACAGTTGACTTCTGTTTTTTTGCCCATCCCCTGTTCGGAAGCCGCCATCAGATTAATATCTGGGCCCATGTCCTCATTTTTATAATATTTCGATTTGATATCATTTATAGGTAAGTAGCTATATTTGTGACAATTTGAGAAGTAGAGAAGTGGAGCTGATTGGAACACAGGAGTTTCTCAGTAGTACAGGCTGAGGAGCGCGGAGACACAAAACTGAGATGCTACAGCACCACCACTGGCAGGAGACTGTAAATGTCATTATAATTGCAGACTTTGGAATATATAATAGGAAAAAAGTTGAAACAAAAGTGAGATAAGTTTGGACACTAGAGCATTTTGTAGATAAAAAGATAACAGATTTTTAAAATATTGTATAACCATATATAGATCGATTATAAATTTTACTGATGCTGGCTCTGGAGAATGGAACAGTTTCCATTTCGGATAACCAGAGTCAGCACCAAATATTCTCAGGTCAAGTATAGCTTACCTAGATGTATAATGTGTTTTTACCCCCACCTCAGTTCCATCCATTAAATCCAAATCTGAGGTGAAAGAACAATGTGCGCATATTAATTTGTTTTACATCACTGCATTTGCAGGGCTATTCAGTGAGGCCTTGCACACATACATTTTAGTAGAGCAGATGTGCTAAACTGAGTTGCTTCAGGGTAATTTACCTACTGTGTGTTCATTTTATAATGGATACTCACAGGACCCAGGAAGTGCAGTGCAGTTACCTCAACACTAAATTATGAACAGAAATGATCAAATACTCAGTGAAACAATCACATTGGTGCTGCTGGGATCACAAAATTGTCAACTTTAAATAGCAACATATCAGAGTTCATTATGGAGCTATGAGCATAAATAGGCAGTCTGAAGTTTTCATTCTTTATATTTGTGAGTCAAAGAAAAATTTTGAGGCTCTTTCCTCAGGAGATTAAATAACATGCTACATTCCTTGATGGGGCAGATTATAGATAGTTTCTGGCAGAAATGATCTCACTAGGTCAAATTATCTTTTCTTGTCTTTGTTTGTTCTCTTAAACTCTCTTTGTTAATTAGAAGAAGACTTTTGTTTATTTCATCTTGTCTTCTTCTGGAACCACTTTTATGTAGCACATGCAGAAAGGTGCCTTCACAGATACAACGTATTAAGGACAGAGAGATGTTAGAGAAATAATGTGGCTATAGCAGCCAATTACAAGCAGAGGTAAATATGTTGGACTGGATTTTTGGCTTTTGAGAGTTTGGGCAGTAATGGCAGTAGGGCGGTCCTGATACCGCCTGGAAAAGGTTTGCGCCTGATCTGCAAAATTCAGCAAAAAATGAGGTTCCATGATCGGGTAGCAAAATCAAACATTACACAAGGAAGTTTTTGCACCCCAGCCGAAAATCGTGGTGTTAAAAAAGTTTTGCTGATTTAAGCACCTTCAATGTTGCTCAGTGCTCTGCAACATAACCTTGTACATTGTATGGTTTTATTTTGGTGGGGGGAGTTTTTGTAACTTTGTTGCAGTAAAATTTATGATTTATCCTTTGCCACTGGTGTCTGGTGTATCATTCCAACATGCACTGGAGGTGTGTCTTTATGGGGGCACATAGCGTGTCCAGTATTAGCTCCATCTCTCAGTTTCCTCCATTTAGGAGAGCCGGTCCATTATGAGCTAGTGATGTGATCTGGCAGTATCGCCATGCTGTCTCCCCCCGTGGATGGTGTGGCTATCCAATGGGGGCCTCGCCAGGCTCCTCTACGTCATACTTATGCTTGACAAATCGTCATAATCATGCTTGACAAATCTTCTGGAATTTTTTGAGGATGTTTCTAGTAGAGTGGACAAGGGAGAACCAGTTGATGTGGTATATTTGGAATTTCAGAAGGCTTTCGACAAGGTCCCACACAAGAGATTAATGTGCAAAGTTAAAGCACATGGGATTGGGGGTAGTGTGCTGACGTGGATTGAGAACTGGTTGTCAGACTGAAAGCAAAGAGTAGGAGTAAATGGGTACTTTTCAGAATGGCAGGCAGTGACTAGTGGGGTACCGCAAGGTTCTGTGCTGGGGCCCCAGCTGTTTACATTGTACATTAATGATTTAGACGAGGGGATTAAATGTAGTATCTCCAAATTTGCGGATGGCACTAAGTTGGGTGGCAGTGCGAGCTGCGAGGAGGATGCTATGAGGCTGCAGAGTGACTTGGATAGCTTAGGTGAGTGGGTAAATGCATGGCAGATGAAGTATAATGTGGATAAATGTGAGGTTATCCACTTTGGTGGTAAAAACAAAGAGACAGACTATTATCTGAATGGTGACAGATTAGGAAAAGGGGAGGTGCAACGAGACCTGGGTGTCATGGTACATCAGTCATTGAAGGTTGGCATGCAGGTACAGCAGGTGGTTAAGAAAGCAAATGGCATGTTGGCCTTCATAGCGAGGGGATTTGAGTACAGGGGCAGGGAGGTGTTGCTACAGTTGTACAGGGCCTTGGTGAGGCCACACCTGGAGTATTGTGTACAGTTTTGGTCTCCTAACCTGAGGAAGGACATTCTTGCTATTGAGGGAGTGCAGCGAAGGTTCACCAGACTGATTCCTGGGATGGTGGGACTGACCGATCAAGAAAGACTGGATCAACTGGGCTTATATTCACTGGAGTTCAGAAGAATGAGAGGGGACCTCATAGAAACGTTAAAAATTCTGATGGGTTCAGACAGGTTAGATGCAGGAAGAATGTTCCCAATGTTGGGGAAGTCCAGAACCAGGGGTCACAATCTAAGGATAAGGGGTAAGCCATTTAGGACCGAGATGAGGAGAAACTTCTTCACCCAGAGAGTGGTGAACCTGTGGAATTCTCTACCACAGAAAGTTGTTGAGGCCAATTCACTAAATATATTCAAAAAGGAGTTAGATGAAGTCCTTACTACTAGGGGGATCACGGGGTATGGTGAGAAAGCAGGAATGGGGTACTGAAGTTGCATGTTCAGCCATGAACTCATTGAATGGCGGTGCAGGCTCGAAGGGCCGAATGGCCTACTCCTGCACCTATTTTCTATGTTTCTATGTTTCTATGTTTCTATACTCTCCTGAGGTGGGCCTGCAATCCCCACTGGCAATGCCTGGTCCCCCATGATGGCCAAGTTGTGCAACATGCAGCACACTACGACAAATTCAGAGGAGTCTTGAAGGCTGCCTCCAGAGTGGTCCAGGCATCTTAGGTTGCTGAGAGAAGTAAGGATAGAAATTAGAGGTGCTGGGGACAATCTTCCAATCCTCTTTAGATACAGGCGGGTTGCCAAAGGACTGGAGGATTGCAAGTGCTACACCCTTGTTCCAAAATGGGGAGAAGGATAAGCCTGGCAAATACAGACCAATCAGTTTAACGTTGGTGATGGGGAAGCTTTTAGAAACATTAATCGGGGAGAAAATTATCAGTTGGACAAGCATGGACCAGGGGCCAGCACGAATTTAAGGGCAAATTGTTTGGACTAACTTGATTGACTTTGTTGATAAGGTAACAGAGAGGGTTACCTCATCAACAAGGCAGTGCAGTAGATGTTGTGTATGTGGACTTTCAAAATGTGCTTGATAAAGCACCACATATTGGGCTTGTTGGGAAAATTGAAGCCTATGGGATAAAAATGGGGAGTAGCAGCATGGGTACAAAATTGGCTAAGGGATAGAAAACAGAGTTGTGGTGAATGGCTGTTTTTGGACTGGAGGGAAGTATACAGTGGAGTTCTGCAAGGTTCAGTACTAGGATCACTGCTGTTTTTGATATACATTAATGACTTCGTCTTGAGGCTACAGGGGCACAATTTTGAAATTTGCAAAACGTGGAAGTTTAGTAAACAGTGAGGATGATACTAATAGACTACAAGCAGATATAGGCAGGCTGGTGGAATGGGTGGACACATGGCAGATGAAATTCAACACAGAAAAGTGTGAGGTGATGTTCTGGTAGGAAGAATGATGAGAGACAATACATGTAAAATGGTACAATTTTAAAGGGGGTGCAAAAAGAGAGAAACCTGGGGATGCTTGTGCACAAATGACAGGACAGGGGGAGGTGGGACCAGTACAAACTGGACGGTCTGCACCTGGGCAGGACCGGAACCAATGTCCTAGGGGGAGTGTTTGCTAGTGCTATTGGGGAGGATTTAAACTAATATGGCAGGGGGATGGGAACCCTAGTTGGTTCCTCGACATATTGGTTGGCATGCAGGTACAGCAGGCGGTTAAGAAAGCAAATGGCATGTTGGCCTTCATAGCGAGGGGATTTGAGTACAGGGGAAGGAAGGTGTTGCTACAGTTGTACAGGGCCTTGGTGAAGCCACACCTGGAGTATTGTGTACAGTTTTGGTCTCCTAACCTGAGGAAGGACATTCTTGCTATTGAGGGAGTGCAGCGAAGGTTCACCAGACTGATTCCAGGGATGGCGGGACTGACCGATCAAGAAAGACTGGATCAATTGGGCTTGTATTCACTGGAGTTCAGAAGAATGAGAGGGGACCTCATAGAAACGTTTAAAATTCTGATGGGGTTAGACAGGTTAGATGCAGGAATAATGTTCCCAATATTGGGGAAGTCCAGAACCAGGAGACACAGTCTAAGGATAAGGGGTAAGCCATTTAGGACCGAGATGAGGAGGAATTTCTTCACCCAGAGAGTGGTGAACCTGTGGAATTCTCTACCACAGAAAGTTGTTGAAGCCAATTCACTAAATATATTCAAAAAGGAGTTAGATGAAGTCCTTACTACTAGGGGGATCAAGGGGTTTGGTGAGAAAGCAGGAATGGGGTACTGAAGTTGCATGTTCAGCCATGAACTCATTGAATGGTGGTGCAGGCTAGAAGGGCCGAATGGCCTACTCCTGCACCTATTTTCTATGTTTCTATGTTTCTATGTTAACAAAGTAGTTAATAAAGCATATGGGATCCTGGGCATTATAAAAGTCAGGAAGTTATGCTAAACCTTTATAAAACACTAGTTCGGCCCCAGCTGGAGTATTGTGCCCAATTCAATGCACCACACTTTAGGAAGCACAGATGCTTTGGAAAGGGTACAGAAGAAATTTACTGGAATGGTTCTAGGGATGAGGGATTACAGTTACATGGAGAGACTGGAGAAACTAGGGCTGTTTCCTTAGAGCAGAGAAGGCTAAGAGAAGATCTGGTAGAGGTGTTTAAAATTATGAATGGTTTTTGTAGAGTAAATAAAGAGAAACTGTTTTCAAGGACTGAAGGGTCGCTAACCAGAGGGCATAGGTTTAAAGTGATTGGCACAAGAACCAAAGGCATAACAAGGAAAACCTTTTTATGCAACGAGTGATTAGGATTTGGAATGCGCTGCCTGATCGGCTGGTGGATACAAATTCAATAGCAGCCTTCAAAAGGGAATTGGATTAATAATTGAAGGAGAAAACATTGCAGGGATATATGGAAAGGGTGGGACTAACTGGATTGCTTTTCGAAACAGCTGGCGCAGAATCGATGGGCCGAATAGCCTCCTTCTGTGCTGTACTATTCTTCGATTTGGATGAAGAGAAGGGCGAGAACCAGTAAGAACTTTTGGAAACCAGGGAAGTGCAGAATCATCGCAGAAGGAGAGTTCCCACCCACTGCCAACCAAATATATATTGGGACATGACAGAAAGCAATGCCTTCAGAGGCTGCAGGTCACCAGGATCTGCCAGTAGCAGTGAAGGTGACAGCTAACTTACATTTTTTTCCCGCTAGGAGGCCAGTAGCATCAGTCAGTCTGTAGTGATTCGCTACATAAAACAGATAACGTGTTGTTTGCCAGCGCAGACAGTTACATCACTTTTCCCATGGACGACACGGATGGCAGAATTGCCAAACGTCCAAGGTGACATTGATGTTACCTGATAGCCCTACAGACTACTGCACACTGGAGTGCCCAGTACATGATTTGCAAGGGTTTTTAATCCATCAATGCTCGCTATGCATGCTACCATTTTCACCAAATTCTAAAGTTGAATATAAGTCTCCATGGCAGCTGTAATGATGTCTTCATTTTATGCCAGTCCACCATGCCACCATTATTTGCAGGTACCCAGCAAGCCAAGGGCTGAATCCTCAGAGACCAAATATGCCTGCTGATATCATGGCTTATGATTCAGATCAACATAGTCTGCTGCATTCCCCATAATTTTGCAATTTAAAGAGGCAGTTACGTGGAGCAGCTGGAGCAAGAGCTGCTGAGAAACGGCTAGAGGATGTCACTTAGGAACCTGACGAGTTCGAACACAACAGCACAAGCACCTTTGGCAGCTGCACAATACACTCAACAAACACTTACTATTAATTCTCTCATGGAGCCTTCCCATTACCAATCCTCCCTGAAGCTTCCCCACCCCTGCAATACATCACAATGCACAACATTTCCATTGCCACCTGCATATCTGCCAGGAAGACCATATCACTGCTCGTACTCCTTACCCTTTGTCCTTTTATATAAGTTATAAATCCTTCAATCCAGTATCCATTCTAGGTCACCACACCACATCAGACCTCTTTGGCACTGCGTGATCTTGCAAGCCTATATTAAATGAATGCATAACTGAACATGATGTAAATGCATTTTTTCTTGTATCACTATGATCTGCATGTATAGCAGAGCAAAAAATAAGTATACATTTTCTTTATTACAAGCACCTTAAAAGTGAACATAAGCCATCCTCTTTTTTCCTCACATTGAGCTTGTTCTGGATGTCTGAATGTACACTTCTTTCTACTATTCAATTGTTCAATCTCGCCATATTGGGCGGGAGTGTGGGAGCGGCACCAGGGCCTTGTGCCCCGATCTCCTGCACCCGGAGATCGTGATGTCATAGCCATGTGCATCGTCTCGGACCTGAAATTCCCTTCCGTCCCCTGCAGCAGCACCGGGTGAAAACACCGGCAGCTGCAGGAGGCGTGGATCCGACGGCCGGCCGCTACAGGGGTTATGATTAAAAGCAAGGTGGCCGAGGCAAGTTTAAAAAAAACGTCTCTTTGTTGTTGCCGTTTTCTTTGCGGGTTCCTGCCCACGTTCGTTCAGGCCAGCACTCGTCTTGAGTGCCAGGCTGATCGCCCAGGATCACCACGGCCTTGATGGTCCAGGTAGGTGACTTTTTAAATTGCAGAGCCTGCAGCAATGGCCCTTCCCTTTAAAGAAGGAAGTGGAGCATTTGATTTTAGCGCTACGCTTCATTCCTGGAGCCCGAAAGCCACTTTTTATGAAACCAGGAAGCATTAGCGCCTGGAACTAAGTTTCCCGGCTTTCAAAAGCTCCCATAACCAAATGGGGCGATGATGAATTTCATCCCCTAGATGTTGCTTAATTTGTCCCCTACTGCCATTAGCTCTGTGGAGCAGGCGGAAGACCCCTTTGAGGATGATGGTAGCCAAAGTTTTCCCTTACTTGGAAAAAAAAAAGCATGATTTTTCTTTCCGAGTTTTCCCTCCTTTCCTAAAGGTGCTCACTAATTCTGGGTGGGAATCAACGAAACCATCTTCTGACCACCCGAAGTATGAAGCCGGGGAAATTTTAACTTCAGGGCCTTATGTCGCAATCAGGCGAGGGGAGAGGCCCCTGGCAGAGGAGGCCCCAGGTATCTTTTTAAGCCAGAAAGAGCATCTTGGCCCACAAGGAATGTTAAAAAATTAAAATAAGGCACTTATCTAGGTCTCCTTTGGCCAGAATCCCTTCTACCACCAGCTTTTGCTGATGGGTAGGAGACTTTGCTGGCCTTAGTCAGGCCTATGGTTAAAATAGCTTGCGTGTTCTGATTACATCATCATTCTATGAATATCAACAGTCCTCTTGGATCTCATCAAAATACCCATATTTCATGTATTAATCTAGACAGGGAGTATCATGTTGGCAAACAACTTGATCATGGGGGAGTGATACAAGAACATAAGAACATAAGAATTAGGAACAGGAGTAGGCCATCTAGCCCCTCGAGCCTGCTCCGCCATTCAACAAGATCATGGCTGATCTGGCCGTGGACTCGGCTCCACTTACCCGCCTGCTCCCCATAACCCTTAATTCCCTTATTGGTTAAAAATCTGTCTCTGTGATTTGAATACATTCAATGAGCTAGCCTCAACTGCTTCCTTGGGCAGAGAATTCCACAGATTCACAACCCTCTGGGAGAAGAAATTCCTTCTCAACTCGGTTTTAAATTGGCTCCCCCATATTTTGAGGCTGTGCCCCCTAGTTCTAGTCTCACCGACCTGTGCAAACAACCTCTCTGCCTTGATCTTGTCTATCCCTTTCATTATTTTCAATGTTTCTAGAAGATCACCCCTCATCCTTCTGAACTCCAACGAGGTAAAGACCCAGTCTACTCAATCTATCATCATAAGGTAACCCCCTCATCTCCGGAGTCAGCCTAGTGAATCGTCTCTGTACCCCCTCCAAAGCTAGTATATCCTTCCTTAAGAAATGTGACCAAAACTGCACGCAGTACTCTAGGTGCGGCCTCACCAATACCCTATACAGTTGCAGCAGGACCTCCCTGCTTTTGTACTCCATTCCTCTCGCAATGAAGGCCAACATTCCATTCGCCTTCCTGATTACCTGCTGCACCTGCAAACTAACTTTTTGGGATTCATGCACAAGGATAGGACTGCTCCTGGGCACGGCCAAGGGTGCCATCAGCCGGTCCAGGCAGCGGGCGGTCGAGGGGGTCGTTCAACCTGACTGCCTGCCTCTCTTCCGCTCTTACATCCGGTCCAGGGTGTCCTTGGAGATGGAGCACGCGGTGTCCACCGGTACGCTCGCGGCCTTCCGCGAGAGGTGGGCACCGGAGGGACTGGAGTGCATCATCACGCCCGGCAACCAAATTTTAATTTGATTTTACGTTTTAAAGTTTAATTTGTTTTAATTGCCAGTGCTTTTAGTGTCCCCTTCCCTTTTATAGGGGGCACTGGAAAAATGTGATTTTAGCGCCCAAAAAAAAACCAAAAAAAGGAAAAAAGGGCCTTGTAAATGTCTGGTGTGTCACCCAGGTCGGGTGGCACGGTTTAATGTTTTATGTTTTGCAGGTGAACTCCAAAAAGAGTTTCATGCACAAGGACCCCCAGGTCCCTCTGCACCGCAGCATGTTGTAATTTCTCCCCATTCAAATAATATTCCCTTTTACTGTTTTTTTTTTCCAAGGTGGATGACCTCACATTTTCCGACATTGTATTCCATCTGCCAAACCTTAGCCCATTCGCTTAACCTATCTAAATCTCTTTGCAGATTCTCTGTGCCCTCTACACAACACGCTTTCCCACTAATCTTTGTGTCATCTGCAAATTTTGTTACACTACACTCTGTCCCCTCTTCCAGGTCATCTATGTGTATTGTAAACAGTTGTGGTCCCAGCACCGATCCCTGTGGCACACCACTAACCACCGATTTCCAACCCGAAAAGGACCCATTTATCCCGACTTTCTGCTTTCTGTTAGCCAGCCAATTCTTGATCCATGCTAATACATTTCCGCTGACTCCTCTGACTATCACGGACAATCGTGCTTTTCACCCAACATTCACAAACTGCATTTTTCAGCAGCGGTTATTTATAACAATCAGAAGCAGAAATCCGAGCTCTCTTCTCGCTTTCTCGGCTGAGGTTAATTGTAGTACCTATTGCCCCAAGATAAATCAAATAACTCAGTGCAGACCATAAATTGAATGTGGGACCTTTTTGTTTGAATGGCATAGTGTTACAGGATGCAGTGCCTTTTCCCCTCGGCCATTGTTTGCAAATGCAATATGTAATTTACATTGCACCCTTTCAACATTCGAGAAGGATGAGACTTGCATTAATGCTTAGCATCAAAAATATTCACAGATACGTCTCACCCTTTAACGTCAAATACTTAATTCACATTGAGAACAGGTGAGATTTGTTTCTGGTTTTTGCCTTAAAAGGTCACTTGAATAGAATTGGAATTGCAGATAGTCTAAAAAAAACTGTTTTTTTTTTTGTTGTTCTAAAAATAGACAGCTACTGAAACTCAGCAGGGGTCTTCCTTGTGCAGCCTGCACTGTGACACTCATCTCTATTGATGTGCAGATTTGTGACGCAGTCTTGCTGCCGTGTCCAAAAAACCTGTTAGATATTTTTGTGAGGAATGGCATATATTACGCTAACACCCGATAAGCTTAACACTGAGCAGCTCCTTTATTAGTCACACACCCAATTACAAATTCCTTTTTTTTTCCACTGAAAATGTTTGCACTCCACTATGGTGGCCACAAAAATTTGTGAAAAGGTGATTAAAATTGCAAAAGGTTTTTGCTTGCTGAATAGAAAGGACTGTGAATTCAGATAGAGTACACTAATTGAGTTGCACTGACATTTCCATGGGCATTTTCGGCTTCCCTCTGCATAATGTAATTTTAATGCCAATAATTTTGACTGCTAATAATGTTTTAAACAGACGAGAGTTAGATTTTCTGTCCTTGTTAATTATGCCTGAGCTGCAGAGAATTTCAGCACAAGTGGCAGGTTTATAGACTCCTTTCCAACATTTTCCCTCATGATGGAATGATTTAAAAAGCAGCTGTATGCTGTAATGGGGGAACTGTAGGTTCTTTCTGGATGAATGAGCGAGCATTAGCCGTATGGCCCTTCATTCTTATTTATGTGTTGATCTTGTTATTAAGACATTCTGTATGAGTGAATTTGAGGCTATGCTGAAATGTGGTACAGCTGTGCATTGTTGATTTGCTTTGTGCATATTTTCAGCGATTGGAATACTGCTATTTCCACTTCAATACTTCAAATTTACTCCTTAACAGCATGTTTCCGCTCTCCCCTGCCCCCTCCACTGGCACCATTTATTTTCTGTTGGCTTTATTTGTTTTCCTGGATGTCACAAAATCTAGCCATTCCCCCCACCCCCGCCACCCCAAGGTCACCTTGGGGTTCAACTAAACCAAAATTACTCTAAAAATGGTTCCAAAATGTATGGAATGTATTATGAATTTACCTACTAGATGAATGAGTGTTATCTCTTTCCGTCTCTAAAAATCCAGCCCAGACTAATGAGATTAAAGTCCCCTTGTCTACTATAATAATAATAGCTTTTATTTATATAGCTCCTTTAACATAGTAAAACATCCCAAGGCACTTCACAAGACAAAACAGATAAATTTGAGACCGAGCCACAAAAGAAGAAATTAAGACAGATGACCAAAAGCTTGTTTAAAGAGGTAGGTTTTAAGGAGCGTCTTAAAGGAGGAAAGAGAGGTAGAGAGGCTGAGAGGTTTAGGGAGGGAGTTCCAGAGCTTAGGGTCCAGGCAGTTAAAGGCATGTCCACCAATAGTTGAGCAATGATAATGAGGGAGGTTCAAGAGGCCAGAATTTGAGGAGCACAGACATTTTGTGGGGTTGTGGGATTACAGAGATAGGGAGGGGCAAGGCCATGGAGTGATCTGGAAACAAGGATGAGAATTTTGAATTTGAGGCATTGTTTAACCGGGAGCCAATGTAGGTCAGAAAGCACAGGGGTGATGGGTGATTGTGACTTGGTGCGAGTTAGTACACGGGCTGCTGAGTTTTGGATGACCTCAAGTTTACGTAGTGTAGAATGTGGAAGGCCGGCCAGGAGCGAGTTGGAGTAGTCCAGTCTAGAGGTAACAAAGGCATGAATGAGGGTTTCAGCAGCAGAAGAGCTGAGGCAGGGGCGGAGGCGGGCAATGTTACGGAGGTGGAAAAAGGCAGTTTTAGTTATGTCGTGGATATGTGGCTGGAAACTCAATTCAGGGTCAAATGTGACACCTAGGTTGCGAACATCCTCAGACTGATGCTAGGGAGAGGGATGGAGTCAGTGATTAGGGAACGCAGTTTGTGGCGGGGAACAAAGATAATGGCTTCAGTCTTCCCAATATTTAATTAGAGAACATTTCTGTTCATCCAGTACAGGATGTCAGACAAGCAATCTGACAATTTAGATATCAAGCAGGGGTCGAGAGAAGTGGTGGAAAGATAGAGCTGGGTGTCGTATGCGTACTTGTGGAAACTGTGTTTTCAGATGATATCTCCAAGGGGCAGCATGTAGATGAGAAATAAAAGGGGGCCAAGGATAGACCCTTGGGGGACACCAGAGGTAAAGATGCAGGAGTGGGAAGAGAAGCCATTGCAGGAGATTTTCTGGCTACGATTAGACAGATAAGATTGGCCATAGCGGTCAATGTGAATGATTGACAAAATATTTACAGCATAGAAACAGGCCATTCAGGCCAACAGGTCCATGCCGGTGTTTATGCTCCACATGAGCCTTCTCCCACCCTTTTTCATCTCACCCCATCAACATATCCTTCTATTCCTTTCTTCCTCAGGTACTTATCTAGCTTCCGCTTAAATACAGCTATGCTATTCGCTTCAACTACATCTTGTGGTAGCGAGTTCCATATTCTAACCACTCTCTAGGTGAAAATGTTTCTCCTGAATTCCCTCTTCGATTTATTAGTGACTGTCTTATATTTACGGCCCCTAGTGCTGGTCTCGCCCGCAAGTGGAAATATCTTCTCTACGTCTACCCTATTAAACCCTTTCATAATCTTAAAGACCTCCATCAAGTCACCCTCCAGTCTTCTCTTTTCTAGAGAATAGAGCCCCAACCTGTTCAATCTTTCCTGATATAACGTCTCAATTCTAGTATCATTCTATAAATAAGAAACATAAAGAATAGCAGGAGTAGGCCATTTGGCCCCTCGAGCCTGCTTCGCCATTCAATAAGATCATGGCTGATCTGATCTTGGCCTCAACTCCACTTCCCTGCCCGCTCCCCATAACCCTTGATTCTCTTATCATTCAAAAATCTGTCTAGCTTTACCTTAAATATATTCAATGACCCAGCCTCCACAGCTCTCTGCGGTAGAGAATTCCAAAGATTCACGACCCTCTGAGAGAAGAAATTCCTCCTCATTTCCATTTTAAATGGGCGACCCATTATTTTGAAACTAAACCCCCTAGTTATAGATTCCCTCATGACGAGAAACATTTTCTCTGCACCTACCCTGTCAAGCCCCCCTCAGAATCTTATACATTTCAATAAGATCACCTCTCATTCTTCTAAACTCCAATGAGTACAGGCCCAACCTGCTCAACCTTTCTTCATATGACAACCCCTTCATCTCAGGAATCAACCTAGTGAACCTTCTCTGAACTGCCTCCAATGCAAGCCTATCCTTTCTTAAATAAGGAGACCATAACTAGGTATGGTCTCACAGTTGTAGCAGGACTTCCCTACTTTTATACTCCATCCACCTTGCAATAAAGACCAACATTCCATTTGCCTTCCTAATTACTTGCTGTACCTGAATGCTAACTTTTTGTGTTTCATGTACAAGGACCCCCAGATCCCGCTGTACCTCAGCATTTTGTAATCTCTCCCCATTTAAATAATAATTTGCTTTTTTATTTTTCCTATCAAAATGGATAACCTCACATTTTCCCACATTATGCTCCATCTGCCAAATTTGTGCCCCCTCATTTAGCCTATCTATATCCCTTTGCAGATTCTTTGCAGCCTCCTCACAACTTGCTTTCCCCACCAATCTTTGTATCATCAGCAAATTTGGATACATGAAATCTTTTTTGTACCTTCCTCCAGTGTCTCTATGTTCTTTTTATAATATGGAAACCAGTGGGCCGAAATTGCCCCATGCTGGTTTTGGGACACTTAATTCGAGTTAAGTGATTTTTTTTCCTCCCCGCGGTAAGCGGACGTAAAAGCCCCGGAATTGGGCACTTTAACTTAAAAAAGTCATCCGCACGCTCTCAGGACAGGAGGATGACGCGGATATGCCATGTCACGCTGACGCATCGCAACATCCCTCCCCTTCTCTTAAAGGGGAAGGACGCTATGAACCATGGAGCTGGCTCCATAGCGCCCACTGGGCCACCAGTGAGGGTTTCGGCCGGGCCAGTGACCCTGTTGGAAACCCAGCCGAACTAGTGGCCGCCATTTCAGAATCCAAAAAGGTCATTTTAATTTAACCCACTCAGCGGAAAGCTAACCTGATTGGGTCAGCCATCCATTTTACACCCCGCTCGATTTCACTCTCCTGCATTCATGGGCAGTCACTCAGTCTTATTCATTTAGGTGAAAATGAGCTCCTATATCATTGATGTAAATTAGAAACAGCAGGGATCCCAACACTGAGCCCTGAGTCATCCCACTCAGTACTTCCTCCCTCCGTGACATCAGCCCTCTAACTCGTACCCGTTGTGTTCAACCCTTCAGCCAATTTCTTATTAATACACAAGGTTTGTTTTGTAAGCCCATAGCTTTGAGTTTAAATAGAAATTGTAAGTGTTGAATTTCATCAAGTGACTTTTGGAAGTAAAAGTACACAACATCATAGGGTTTACCACAGTTGACTTGGACTGTCATTTCCTCAATGAAATCAATAAGATTGTTCAGACAAAACCTTCCGCATCTAAAACCATGGAGCAATTAAGTGCTGTGCTATCAGCCCTGCTATAACCTTCACATTGAATCTGAGTCCAGCCAGGATTAGAATTGAAACAAGTGCAGTGTGGGGAGAAAAAAAGAATAGTGAATATATAGTAGGGAATTTCAAAATGTTAACATAATCTTAGGGCTCAGATGACAACTGAGATTGGGACCTTGAAGCTTAAGTTTTCTTTAAATTACATCTACTGTTAACATTGTCTATTCTCGCTGTTAAGTCTTCAAATAATAGCGTCAAGTGAAGTAAATGTGGCCATGGTAAGGCAAACCCTGGCCTCCCGAGCAGCAATGTGGTCGGGTGCTGATGCCCTGTGTCCTGTGCAGCATCAGGTGATTGTGGAGATGGCTGGTGTGGTTGGTGTGCCTGGTGATGCTGGTGTGCCTGGTGATTGATGCTGGTGTTGGGGCTGATCGTGGTGGGATTCTGAGGACCAAGGTGAGAGAGTTTCAAGGGCACCCATGCTGATGGAATAGATGGCAGAAGACAGAAGTGATCTATCAATGGTGGGAGAGGTAATGAGATAAGACTAGGTGGAGACGTGTGTAAAGATGAAGCATCCTGAATCTGTAGTGGAAATGCAGTTTAACAAAGCTAGTGGTTAAGGGCACATATCTCAATTAGCTGGGAGCTTTGACTTGGCATTTAAAGCTGACAACTCATCAGCTGATTCAATGGCTTCTGACTTCCCGTCACAGCTTCACAGACGAGATCTAGGCACAGCGGAAAACTGGTGGGCGACCTGTCAAATCCAAAAAGCTGGAAAAAAACATTGATAAGTGGCTGTAAAAAAGCCACTAATGATTTTAATTGCCTCCCCCGCTGCATTGTGTCGGATCTGCTCAGCGCTGACAGACCCAACATTTGGTAAAGGTGCATGGCAGCGGGGTCCTGACCCGCTGGTGAAAAAAAAAGCGCTATCCCACCTGACCCGCCACCGATTGCGCCCACTGATCCCCGCAAAATCCAGACCTGTTATTGCTTTTCAACATACCTTGCAATTTTGTATAATGTATCCAAAGTTTTAGCTCCGAGTTGGCATCAACAAGTGCATGTTATAAGCATTGTGCCATAAAAAATATATGATATCAACCATATGACTCTTTAAAATGGTAATAAACGGTTAGTTTATTAATTTGCTTTGATATTCCCAGTTTGGTGAAAACTGTCAGAAATGACTATCTTTAGCAATAAGTTAGGTAATCTTTAGAGAGGTGCTCTCCTCATATGATGGTAAAGTTTATATCATAAATATCCTTTTGGGACTACAGTTGGAAAATGAAGTCCTCATAGAAACATAGAAAATAGGTGCAGGAGTAGGCCATTTGGTCCTTCGAGCCTGCACCGCCATTCAATATGATCATGGCTGATCATTCAACTTCAATACCCCACTCCCACCTTCTCTCCATACCCACTGATCCCCTTAGCCGTAAGGGCCACATCTAACTCCCTCTTGAATATATCCAACGAACTGGACTCAACAACTTTCTGTGGCAGAGAATTCCACAGGTTCACCACTCTCTGGGTGAAAAAGTTTCTCCTCATCTTGGTCCTAAATGGCTTACCCCTTATCCTTAGACTGTGACCCCTGTTTCTGGACTTCCCCAACATCGGGAACATTCTTCCTGCATCTAACCTGTCCAGTCCCGTCACAATTTTATGTTTCTATGAGATCCCCTCTCATTTTTCTAAATTCCAGTGAGTATAAGCCTAGCCAATCCAGACTTTCTTCATATGTCAGTCCTGCCATCCCGGGAATTAGTCTGGTGAACCTTCGCTGCAATTCCTCAATAGCAAGCACGTCCTTCCTCAAATTAGAAGAGCAAAACTGCACATTTTACTCAAGGTGTGGTCTCGCCAAGGCCCGGTACAACTGCAGTAAGACCTCCCTGCTCCTATACTCAAATCCTCTTGCTATGAAGGCCAGCATGCCATTTGCTTTCTTTACTGCTTGCTGTACCTGCATGCCTACCTTCAGTGACTGATGTACCATGACACCCAGGTCTCGTTGCACTTCCCCTTTTACTAATCTGTCACCATTCAGATAATAATATGCCTTCCTGTTTTTGCCACCAACGTGGATAACCTCACATTTATCCACATTATATTGCACCTAGCATGCATTTGCCCATTCACCTAACCTGTCCAAGTCACCCTGCAGCCTCTTGGCATCCTCCTCACAGCTCACCCAGCTTAGTGTCATCTGCAAACTTGGAGATATTACATTCAATTCCTTCGTCCAAATCATTAATGTATATTGTAAATAGCTGGGGTCCCAGCACTGAATCTTGCGGCACCCCACTAGTCACTGCCTGCCACTCTGAAAAGGACTCGTTTATTCCCACTCTTTGCTTCCTGTCTGACAACTAGTTCTCTAACCACATCAATACATTACCCCCAATACCACGTTTTGCACACTAATCTCGTGTGGGGCCTTGCCTTTTGAAAGTCCAAATACACCACATCCACTGGTTCTCCCTTATCCAGTCGACTAGTTACATCCTCCAAAAACTCTAGAAGATTTGTCAAGCATGATTTCGCTTTCATAAATCCATGCTGACTTGGACCGATCCTGTCACTGCTTTCCAAATGCGCTGCTATTACATCTTTAATAATTGATTTCAGCATTTTCCCCACCACCGATGTCAGGCTAACTGGTCTATAATTCTGTTTTCTCTCTCCCTTCTTTTTTAAAAAGTGGGGTTACTTTAGCTACCCTCCAATCCATAGATACTGATCCAGAGTCCATGGAATTTACTATTTCTAGGGCCACTTCCTTAAGTATTCTGGGATGCAGACTATCAGGCCCTGGGGATTTATCGGCCTTCAGTCCCATCAGTTTCCCTAACACCATTTTCTGACTAATAAGCATTTCCCTCAGTTCCTTCTCACTAGACCCTCGGTCCCCTAGTATTTTCGGGAGGTTATTCGTGTCTTCCTTAGTGAAGACAGAACTAAAGTATTTGTTCAATTGGTCTGCCATTTCCTTGTTCCCCATTATAAATTCACCTGATTCTGACTGCAAGGGACATACATTAGTCTTCACTAATCTTTTTCTCTTCACATATCTATAGAAGCTTTTGCAGTCAGTTTTTATGTTCCCTGCAAGCTTACTCTCATACTCTATTTTCCCCCTCCTAATTAAACCCTTAGTCCTCCTCTGCTGAATTCTAAATTTCTCCCAGTCCTCAGGTGGACTCTTTATTGAGTTGCTTTGAAGAAGTTTTGTTGGAACTCCTCCAATGGCCTAGTGAGTACTGCTCTGTGTAGTATTAAACCAAGTTATTAGGTTTTATCCCCACTCTATGCGGAGTTGACTCATCTCAGCCAGGGCAGAAATTGTGGCACCAGCATCCTTGGGCTAGGTAGGGTGTGGAAAGATCAGTTTGGATTCCAGCTCATGAACAGGTCAATCCTGTCTGAAAAGTGCACTTGTGTAGATGTTGAGTGAGCATAGGTATGCGCTCTACAATTGAATAACTTGCTGTCGTTCAGAGCTGCATTTTACTCTACTGTATCACTCATAGGACTACTGCCAAATCCTTATCCTATGTCGATCCTTTGAGATTTTTTCCTCCCACCAGCAGGGATCTCGACTGCTTGCCTCTTGATGGATTAAACTGTTTAAATGATGGGGCCTGGGTTCGGGAACCTTGATGATTTCCCTCCCTTCCTGCTACTGTACCACTGACCCACAGTACGAACAGGTGATACTGATTCTGAAGTGAAAAGAAGATCGATGAAGAGGCTAAGTTCCTGGTCCTGCCTACCTCTCTCATGTCCACCTAATGCCGACTGGTTGGTGCATGCAGAGCCATTTGCACAGTTTATTTTCATCTTCAGGAGGTTTATGCCCTGTTTAACTGAAGCTCCTACCCACTTGATTTACCAGCTGTGAATTGGGGGCCTGCTTTGCAGAATGGAGTTACCACCAGAATCCCACTCTGCACATATAATTGACCTTGACCCAGGAATGTGGGTTGGAGTCACAACAGGATTGGGGTGGACCACGGCATGTGTAAGTAAGTCCTGGTTAACCCTCCTCCAGCAGTGATGCCACCTCAGAGGAACATCCAGCACTCACTGTCTAAGCATAGACATGAAGAATGGTCACTTGGGGGATGTATAGGAGGGATGCCAGTGCCTGTGGAATTGGAACCTCAGCAAGAGTCGGCTTTCAGAGGAGAATGGAAGAAAATTGGAGACAGTTGGCAAAATAAAACTTTCATGGATTTATTGCTTTGCACCACTATAGTACTGCATTTTCAAGTACTAACTATGCACTTGCAGAGGAACACTTTGTTGGTACACCACATGGAAGCAGACTTTCCTGGAACATTTTTTCAGAAGGTGCTCGTAGCATACTGCTGATGTCAGCACTCAAGACATAGGCTGCACCTCTTATAAAAATACTTCTCATTAATTTTAAATGCTGCTGTTTTTCCCTTAACAAACATGTCTTTTGTGATATTGATGCAGAGAATTTTCTAGAGTCTGAACTAGCCAAATATATGCTGCAGTAGCTTTAAATGTACAGAGAAAGATAAAAGAAAGAAATGTTTGTATCTATTTAATGTTGGCAAAAAAATGAATGAACTTCTTGAAGTACCATTAGTAATGTTATGAAGGCAAACATACCAGCCTGCTTTATACAAGGTCAGAAGTGGGGATGTTCGCTGATGATTGCACAATGTTCAGTCCCATTCGCAACTCCTCTGATAATAAAGCAGTCCATGCCCACATGCAGCAAGACCCAGCCGACATTCAGGCTTGGGCTGATAAGTGGCAAGTAACATTCACGCCACACAAGTGCCACACAATTATATGCACAAGGCAATGACCATCTCCAACAAGCAAGAGTCTAAACAGCTCCCCTTGATATTCAATGTCTTTACCATCACCGAATCCCCCATCAACATCCTGGGGGTCACCATTGACCAGAAACTTAACTGGACTAGCCTCATAAATACTGTGACAACAAGAGCAGGTCTGAGCCTGGGTATTCTGTGGTGAGTGTCTCACCTCCTGACTCCCCAAAGCTTTTCCACCATCTACAAGGCATAAGTCAGGAGTGTGATGGAATACTCTCCACTTGCTTGGATGTGTGTAGCTCTAACAACATTTAAGAACTCAACACCATCCAGGACAAAGCAACCCACTTAATTGGCACCCCATCCACCACCTTCAACATTCACTCCCTCCATCACCAGCGCACCATAGCTGCAGTGTGTACCATCTAGAAGATGCACTGCAGCATCTTGCCAAGGCTTTTTCGGCAGCACCTCCCAAACCCGCGACCTCTACCACCTAGGAGGACAATGGCAGCAGGCACATGGGAACATCATCACCTGCAAGTTCCGCTCCTAGTCACACAACATCCTGACATGGAAATATATTGTCCTTTCTTCATTGTCGCTGGGTCAAAATCTTGGAACTCCCTCCCTAACACCACTGTGGGAGTTCTTTCACTACAAGGACTGCAGTGGTTCAAGAAGGTGGCTCACCACCACTTTCTCAAGGGCAATTAAGGATGGGCAATACATCCCGGAACGAATTAAAAAAACTATGTTCAAGTCCTAAGCTGAACCTTAATGCAGAAGTCTTATCAACTGAGCTAGCTAGTACTCGACCAATCCCAATTAAGTTTACAATTAAGTTTCAATATCTATACTTTATTAAAAATCTTATGTCTGCATGCACTGGACTTCCTGCTCTCCTGTTATTGTCACACTCCTTCAGAAATTCCTATATCCACATTTATTACGGGCTTTCCTTATGTATATTTATCAGATTGTATGATTTGACCACAGGGGTCCCACAATTCTTTCAAAAAACTCTTTGAATTTTTTTCACTGCCATTTTTTCGCCAATAACTGAAATTTCTAGGTGGTGAAATTGGTCCTTAGCGATAGTGCAGAATGTGGAATAATTAATCCACAGGCCATTTTACACCCTGATGTCCTTTTCCGTTGATGAGGGTTTTTAAAAAAAATAAAGTTTAAAAACAAGGTCCCATGGCACCATTTATAGAAGATATGGCCAGTTCTTCCAGTATCCCTCAACCAACATCATTTACAAAAAAAAGCGCAGATTTTCTGGTCCTTTATCTTGTTATTTGTGAGACCTTGCTGTGCATAAATTAGTTGCTCTGTGTGTCTACAATGACAACAGTGACTACTCTTCAAAAATAGTTAATTGGCTATGAAATGCTTTGGGCTGTCCTGAGGATGTAAAAGAAGCTATATAAATGCAAGTTCTTTCTTTTATCACCCATGCCTGATCAGCGATGCCTTTCTGCAGGTTGGGATTTTGCCCTGAAGGTAGCCTTTTGTTGCATCAGCAGAAAAGTTGTCTCAAGTAGATGGAAATTGAAGAAGCAGATGCAGTGACAGACGTGCACAACCTATATGCCAACCTGGGTAATAGTAAGTGATGGTGTGTCATGTAGCTGGGTTGCTCTAAATTTGGTTTGGGTACGAGATTAGCTGCCCAGCGATCACGAGTTCATAATCGCACCTTTGGCAAGTTACCTGGTCATTTGTGAGCTTGCACCTTAAAAAGTGATCATGAAAGGTGCTGGATATTTGTTCTAAAAAAAGCTGGTTTATTATTGTCCTTCAGGGAAGGGAACCTTCCACCCCTACGCAGTTTGGTCTACATGTAACTCCAGTCCCACACAAAATGGTTTTAGTGCTCTCTGAGCAATTAGGGATGAGCAGTGAGTGCTGCCAATATTTAACCCTCAACCAACATCACTGAAATAAATGATCTGGTCATTACCTCATTGCTGTTTGTGGGATCTTGCTGTGCGCAAATTGGCTGCCGCATTTCCTTACATTACAACAGTGACTGCACTTCAAAAATACTTCATTGACTGTAAAGCACTTTGGGAATTTCTGAGGTCATGAAAGGTGCTATATAAATGCAATTTCTTTCTTTCATGCCATGACAGTGTTGCTCAGATCCTGAGAACAATTTAAAAAAACAAATTATGGCCTTGCAAGATATGAGTATGGACAGCTTTCACTTATACTTTGCATCTTGAAGGTGTGCCCTCTTGAAGTATGGGTAAATGTGAGGGCTTGGCTTTTGTGAGATGTGCAGGTGGAACAGGCAGCTCACTGAATTAGCTAATCTTTGGGCTATCAGTGAGATACATCGCACTGTTGGGTAGTGTTTTCTTGCCAGATTTTTTTTTGTGTGTCATCTTATGCATCATTTCCAGGACCTGTCGGTAGTGTACACAATATTGATCCTGCTGTCAGCAATAGTGAACTGATGTCCACTGGAGAGCGTGCCCTGAAGTGACAAATATCTGAAATTGATTTTGGAGCTTGATAAAGGCGGCTATAAATATTTGTCTCCAAATGCAGGCCAGACCCCTTTAATTTACATCTGCTGGCCAGAATTTCTGCTTCTCCCAGCAGGTTTGTTCCCTGCACAAGGGCAAGGCTGTATTGGCAGCTATGAATAATTATTTAAATAAGCTGAAGCAGAAAACTTGGCACAATCAGTTCACTGCTCCACTGGTGGATGATGGCACAAAAGCTGCAATTACACCGAAGTAGAATTTTGGGCTCATGGTTCATTGAAACTTACACAAGTTCTTGGCTATTTCACAACATAGGGTGCTGAGTGACAGGATGGAAAAAGTATTTTCATACAGCTAGAAGGAAAAATCATTCCTCTTTAGGAGGAGCGAGATTTGACATATTCAGTCTTATCGTTCGGGAATGTATCTTGCCGCAGCCCCCAGCAGCTCAGTTGGTAAGGGCAGCAGATAACTAAGTGACACACACTGGAAGGGAGCAGAATAAGTTCATGTTTTTTTTAATTCATTCATGGGATTGTGGGCATTGCTGGCAAAGCCAGAATTTATTGCCCATCCCTAATTGTTCTTGAGAAAGTCTGTGATGAATAAGCCGCTTTCAGCTGGAGTAGCATTCAGTTCAGGATGCTATTATTATCCTCCGCATCTTTCACCAGGGATGGGAAAATCCTGCTGCTGAATATTATACAATGACCTGTGCCGGAATGTGCAAAGGTGTGCATGTTACGAACCTACAAACAATGACGGACAGGTAAAGACCATTTGGTCCATCGAGCCTGTCCACCCAATTGTGGTACCTTGTGCATCACAACGTATACGCTCCGCCCCACCCAAAACCATGTGATCTCCTAGGAGAGGCAAAAAAAGCAGCTAAAAACCCAGGCCAATTTGGGAAAAAAGTCTGGGAAATTCCTCTCCGACCCATCTAGGCGATTGAAACTAGTCCAGGAGATCACTCTGGCCATTAAATTCCCTGCAGTACAGTACCTATCTTCTGTGAGAGGTGATCTCTGCCTCAGCCAGAAGCAACTCTAGCTTTTGCTTGAAGGAATTCAGTGAGTCTGCATCCACCACATGAAATGGCAGCTTGTTCCAGAGGTCCACTATTCTCTGGGAAAAGAACCACTTCCTGACATCGAACCTAGATTTAGCCTCATACAACTTAAAAATTTGTGAACCCTGGTCCTGCCTAACCTATTTAATTGAAATAAAATGGTCAGCTGGAACACTGTCTATTCCCTTCATTATCTTATAAACCTCAATCGCATCCCCCCAAAGTCTACGCTGCTCTAAGGTATAGAGTGCCAACACTTACCTTGATAACTAAGATTCTTTAGACTTGGAATTACTCTAGTGGCCCTCTTCTGCACCCTTTCCAGAGGCTCAATATCACCCACCATGTAAGGAGACCAAAACTGGACACAGTATTCCAAGTGCAGACTGACGAAGGTCTTGTACTCATCTTATACTCAATTGTCCTATGGAGACACCCCAGACACTCTATTTGCTCCAACGAATCGCTGCACTGCATTGCTCATGTACCTTTCTCTTCTTAGGCAGTCCCTCGGGGTCGAAGATGACTTGCTTCCACACTATGTGACTGATGAATCCAATGCGGGACTTACAGTCTCTGTCACAGGTGGGGCAGACGGTGGTTGAAGGGACGGGTGGGGTGGGGTTCTTGGGTTGTCGTGCGCTCCTGCCGCTGTTTGCGCTTGGCTTCCGCTTGCTCCCGGCAAAGAGACGAGGCGTTTTGTGCCTTCCTGGATGCTTTTTCTCCATTTTGAGCGGTCTTGGGTCAGGGATTCCCAGGTGTCGGTGGGGATGTTGCACTTTTTCAAGGAGGCTTTGAGGGTGTCCTTGAAGCATTTCCTCTGCCCACCTGGGGCTCGCTTGCCATGTCGGAGCTCTGAGTAGAGCGCTTGTTTTTGGAGTCTAGTATTAGACATGCAGATGATGTGGCCTGTCCATCGGAGCTGATCGAGTGTGGTCAGTGTTTCAATGCTAGGGATGTTGGCCTAAGCGAGAACACAGACGTTAATGCGCCTATCCTGCCAATGGATTATCAGGATCTTGCAGAGGCAGCATTGGTGGTACTTCTCCAGTGCTTTGAGGTGACTGCTGTACATAGTCCATGTCCCTGAACCATATAGGAGGGTGGGTATCCCTACTACTCTGTAGACCATGAGCTTGGTGCCGGTCTGGACATCCTGGTCTTCAAACACCATCTTCCACAGGTGACAGAAGGCTGTCCTGGCACATTGAGGACGGTGTTGGACTTAGTCATCGACGTCTGCCCTTATTGACAGTAAGCTCCTGAGGTATGGAAAATGGCCACGTTGTCCAAGACCTCGTCATGGATCTTGATAATTGAAGCGGGGGGGATGGGGGGGGGGGGCGCGGAGTCATATTGTGTGGCGGGAGCAGGTTGGTAGAGAACCTTTGTCTTACGGATGTTTAGTGTAAGGCCCCTATTCTCATACGCTTTGGTGAAGGTGCTGATGATGGTTTGGAGTTTGACCTCAGTGTGCGCAAACACAAGCGCTGTCTGAATATTGTAATTCAATGACAGAGGATGGGACAAACTTGGATCTGGACTGGAGGCGACGGAGATTGAACAGTTTCCCATTTGTTCTGTAGACTAGCTCCACTCCAGTGGGAAGCTTGCTGAGGAAGATCAAGAAGAGTGTGATGACACAGCCTTGCTTGACCCCGGTCCGCACGTGTATTGGGTCTGTGGTGGATCCGTTGGTCAGAATCACGGCTTGCATGTCATCATGAATCAGGCGGAGGATCATGACGAATTTTTGAAGGCAGCCGAATTTGAGGAGGATACTCCATAATCTTTCCCAGTTGACAGTGTCGAAAGCCTTTGTGAGATCAAAGGCGGCCATGTACAGAGGCTGGTACTGCTCCCTGCATTTTTCTTGAATTTGACGTGTGAAGATGATCATATCCATTGTGCCCCTTAGTGGGCGGAATTCGCATTGCGACTTTGAGAGGAGCTCTTCAGCAACGGGGAGAAGGCGATTCAGGAGGATCCTTGTGATGACTTTCCCTGTGACAGACAGCAGGGAAACTCCTCTGTAATTGCTGCAGCCGGACTGGTCACCTTTCTTGAAGATGGTCACATTTACAGCATGTCTGAGATCCCCTGGCATGCTCTCCTCCTTCCAAATAAGAGAAATCAGTTCATGGATTCGTGCCAATAGTGCTTCTCTGCCATGCTTTAGTGCTTTGGCAGGGATTCTATCTCCTGAGGCCTTGTTGTTCTTCAGTTGTCGGATGGTCTTTTCAACCTCATGCGGTCTGGGGTTATGCTGAGGTGGTGGTGGGTAGCATGCTGCGGGATGGAGTTGAGGACACCAACATCGACGACAGTCTTGTTTAAGGAGATCTTCGAAGTGCCCCTTCCAGCGGGCACTGACTGCCTCTCTATCCTTGATGAGTACCTCTCTGTTTTTGGCCAGTAGTGGGGTAGGACCATGGGTGCTTGGGCCGTAGGTGGTCTGGACTGCGCTAAAGAATCCACGCATGTCATGGTTGTCGGCTAGTTGCTGGATCTCCTGCACTTTTTCCAGCCACCATCTGTTCTTTAAGTCGTGAGTTTTATGTTGGACCTCCGCCTTCAGATGTCTATAAAGCTGCTTTCTTACTCTCGAGTTGTGTTGCTGTTTCCAGTTCAAGGCCTCCATAATTAGCACCTGTGAAGAGATGCTTGCGGCTTATTAGCTCATGGTTTTCTTGGTAGTTCTCGTCGAACCAGTTTTGTTGTTTCCTGCTGGAGTGAACCAAGCATCTCTTCACAGGTGCTAATTATGGAGGCCTTGAGGGCAGACGAGGCATTATGGGGGCTTATGCACTGATGACCAGAGCACACTTGTTCCAGGCTAGGGTGAACCAAAGGGTCCTGAGGCATTCATTTATCCCACAAGAGGCTCCCAACTAGCTCATTTTTTATAGCGAAGCCTACCCCATGAAGGTGGCATTCTTCTTCTGGTTTACCTTTCCAGAAGGTGTAACCACCGCCTTGTTCCTTGAGCTGGCCTTCCCCTGCCCACTGAGTCTTGCTTAGGGCGGCGATGCCTATGTCAAATCGTCTGAATTCCTGGGCAATGATAGCAGTACAATGTTCCGGTCTGTCGCTGTTGGGGTTGTCCATGAGGGTCCTGACGTTCCAGGTCCGGAACTTCATTTTAAAGTGAAGGACAGGACAGCGAGGTCAGGACCCAGGAGCAAGGTCCAGACCTTCATGTATCTTTAAGGGTATATGCACTAAAACGCCCAAATTTCTTTCTATCTTCACCATCTTTAATGCCTTTCCCTGGAGGGTGTAGAATGTTGAGCATTTGCCCCGCCCACTGCACTTATAAGTTATACACATTTTCCAGTTTTGTGCCCAATCTCTCAATACATGAAGATCTGCCTGAATCAGATGAGTCTCTTCTACAGTTCTAACACTTGCACAGATCTTGGCATCATCTGTAAATTTGAAAATTGTGCCCCCTAACCCCAAAATCCAGATTATTAATAAAAATAGTAAAACACAACGGTCCCAACACAGATTCCTGTGGGACACCACTGGTGACCGGTCTCCAAACAGATCCAAATCCCTCTAACTATTCTTTGCCTGCGTCCTGCCACCCAGTTCTGAATCCAACGCAATATATTTCCACTAATAACAGAGGCTCTGATCTTAGAGAAGCCTCTTACGTGGTACCTTGTCAAAAGCTTTTGGGAAATCCAAGTGGACAATGTCTACTGGGCTTCCTCATCCAGCAACTTTGTAACTTTTTCAAAAAATAGAATTAGACGTGAGAGACATGATCTCTTTTTTATGAAGCCATGTTGGGTGCCCTTAATATGTTCCTCCCTATCCAAGTATTCATGTATTGCATCCCTTATGATTCTTTCAAGCATCTTCCCTATTACTGATGTTAAACTGATGGGCCTATAGTTACCCGGGCCTGCCTGGTCACCTTTTTTAAAAATGGGGACTACATTAGCCTCCTTCCAATCTGTAGGAACCATTCCACAGTGCAGTGAGCTATAAAAATACATGCCAGGGGCTCGCACAGTACATGTCCCATCTCCCAGGGGACCCTTGGGTGGATATCATCCGGCCCGGTTGTTGTATCTATTTTCAAATTCTTAATTCTTTCTAAAACAATTTGCTTATCTATGTTAATGTTACTAGTAGTAAAACTAGTATTATTACATTCTAATATTTGAGCATCATCGTCCAGGGTAAAGACTGATGCAAAGTACTCATTTAATATTTCTGCCATACTCAGTCATTTGTAACCTGTCCTTGGAACACCCTTCGGTGGCCCAATACAGTCCTTTGATAGTTCTCTGACTCTTCACATAACTGAAAAAGCTCTTCCCATGACTGCCACAATTGTCTACAATCCTTTTTTCCATTAGCCTTTTTGCTGATCTAATAGCAGCCTTTGTTTTCTTTATTTGTTCCTTGTATTCAACCCTATTTATTTGAATGTTAAATGTCTTAATTTCTAGGAACATTTTTGCTTACATCTTATTTGTTTTGTAGATAGCCAATCAGCCACCTTGGCTTTTTTCTCATCACATTTCCCTTCTTTTTATTTTGGGTACTTGTTTGTTTACCATATTTTTAATCTTGTTACATAGAAACATAGAAATATAGAAAATAGGTGCAGGAGTAGGCCATTCGGCCATTCTAGCCTGCACCGCCATTCAATGAGTTCATGGCTGAACATGCAACTTCAGTACCCCATTCCTGCTTTCTCACCATACCCCTTGATCCCCCTAGTAGTAAGGACTACATCTAACTCCTTTTTGAATATATTTAGTGAATTGGCCTCAACAAATTTCTGTGGTAGAGAATTCCACAGGTTCACCACTCTCTGGGTGAAGAAATTCCTCCTCATCTCGGTACTAAATGGCTTACCCCTTATCCTTAGACTGTGTCCCCTGGTTCTGGACTTCCCCAACACAGATAAATGTTGGATGAGGAGAGGACTCTGCTGTGATGTGCTCTGCTGTTGAATAGACTGATGAAATTCACTGTGGACTATACACATGAAGAATGACCACTTGAGAGAGATCCTGGAGGGTGTTGAGGAAATACATCTTGAATAGAGTCAGTACCATCAGTAGTGGAGGAGGGAGATGTTGTGTTCAGAATAACTCCACAAGACTGTCTACTGTAAGCTCAAACTGTTGTGACCTTGGTCTCTTTAATGTAACTCCAGAGTAAGGAAGCTGCATGGTAGACTGCCTTTTATACCTGCTTGCCCGGGGTGTGCAGATGAACCTTGGGTCTCCAACAGGTGCGCCCTCTGGTGGCAAGTCTTACACACTAGTAAAGTATACATACATAACAGGAGAAAATTGAGAGAGGGAAATCTTTTTTTTTAAATGCCTTAAATATGGAGTAGAACTTCCTGTGATCACCAGGGAACTGGATGAATTGTACCTTCTAAGCCCTTAAGGAACTTGAGTATGTAAACCCACTCCAAAGCATGGATAATTGTTTACATCCGATCCACAAAACCACTATGGAACATAGTACTATCACATCTATAAATTCACCAAAGTATGCACTTTCTAAATCACTGAGCAATTTAGATACTTTGACCCACCAGCAAACAACTGATTGTTGGCATTTGGTGACATCCCTGGTCTAATGAATTCGTATTTGCAGCACTGAGTGAAAAAAGCAGAAATGCTTTGCAAGATGGGGTAACCTAGGCAACCCAAAGGAGAGCTTAGCATATCTCCATGCTAAGTTCCATTATATAAAGACACTGTCCAGCTATTTATCTGTCATTCCAGCTCCAAGAGCAATTGGAAGATTCATTCTTGAGGCTGATATATATCATATCTCTATGGATAATGTAGAATATACATTGGCTCTTCCGGGAGTAGGGACATGTATGTAGCACTGGAAATAATCACCTCAAACAGGTGGAAGCTCATTTTAATTTTAATTTGAGTGGGGACATCCTGTGCGCTATTGCCCAGTATTTAGCTGCGTGGGAAATAGGGGATGACTTTCCGTGGGATCATTCCCACTCATCCACTGTAACTTCAGTGGAACGACCATGGAAATCCTGGAAAAATGGTGTAAATGATGCTTATGCTATTTGTTATGTATGCAACACCTTGTAACCAGCATTTTGCCATCACCATAGGGTGCATCGGTTGAAGTCCCAAGGGATCCCAGCATCCCTTGGGAGCACTGCATATAAGCAGGCCTCCCATGCTGTGCCAGGACTCTGGAGTCAGAATAAAGAGACTAAGGTCACACTTACTCAAGTCTACAGTACTCAGTCACATTGCTTTATTTGAGACAAGACAACTGGCAACGAGTAATAGATAATGAACCATCACGCGAAAATGCAGAGAACTGCTGGGATCCTGGAGAAATTCTCAGAAGGTGATGATTGGGAAGCCTTTGTGGAGTGACTTAACCAATACTTCGTGGCAAACAAGCTGGAAAGGAATGAGAACGCTGCCAAACAACAACCTATGGCATCATGAAGAGTCTTCTTGCTCCGGTGAAACCAACAACCAAATCGTAAGAAGAACTGTGTACGCTGTTCCGGGAGCACCTAAATCCGAAGAAGAGTGTTCTGATGGCAAGGTATCGATTTTATACATGTCAACGGTCTGAAGGCCAGGAAGTGGCGAGCTATGTCGCCGAACTAAGGCGCCTTGCAGGACATTGCGAATTCATTGGATTCCTGGAGCAAATGCGAAGAGACTGTTTTATGCTTGGCATTGGCCATGAGGTTATCCTTCGCAAACTATTGACTGTTGAATCAACGAACCTGAGCAAAGCCATAATGATAGCCCAGGCATTTATGTCCACCAGCGATAACACCAAACAAATATCACAGCATAAAGATGCATTGGCAAGTACTGTACACAAAGAAACATCGTTTTCAGGCACGAAGGCATATGGCAGAACGTACACGCCTGCAGCTGCACGACCTCAGATGACTCAGAGTCCGCCATCAAGTGTGAATGCGAGGCAATCAATACCTTGTTGGCGCTGCGGAGGTGATCATCGAGCCCATCAATGCCGCTTCAAACACTATGCATGCAAAGACTGTAGAACAATGGGACACCTCCAGCGAATGTGCAGACGAGCTGCAAACCCTGCAAACCACCAAGTTGCAGAGGAAAACCGATGCATGGCAGATCAAACTGAACTAGAGACTCAAACCGAGGAGGCAGAAGTGTAGCGGGTATACACCTTCACCACGAAATGTCCACCGATCATGTTAAAAGTTGAACTGAACGGAATTCCAGTATCCATGGAATTGGACACGGGTGCGAGTCAGTCTATCATGAGCAAAAAGGCCTTCGAGAGGCTGTGGTGCAACAAGGCACAAAGGCCCAAGCTGAGAACTTACACTAAAGAGCTGATCCCTATAATTGACAGTGCAGCAGTAAAAGTCTCCTATGATGGAGCGGTGCACGAACTACCACTATGGATTGTACCAGTAGATGGCCCCACACTGTTCGGCAGAAGCTGGCTGGGAAACATCCCTGGAACTGGGACGACATCCGAGCACTTTCGGCCATCGACAACGTCTCATGTGCCCAGGTTTTGAGCAAGTTCCCGTCATTGTTTGAGCCAGGCATCGGAAATGTCTCTGGGGCGAAGGTGCAGATCCACTTGGTTCCTGGTACACGACCAATCCACCACAAGGCACATGTGCTGCCATACATAATGCGAGAGAAAGTGGAGATCGAGCTGGACAGGCTGCAAGGAGAGGGCATCATCGCGCCGGTCTGAGTTCAACGAGTGGGCCAGTCCGATTGTTCGGTTTCTCAAGGGTGATGGCACGGTCAGAATTTGTGGGGACTATAAAGTAACGATTAACCGTTTTTCGCTGCAGGACCAGTACCCGCTACCCAAGGCAGACGACCTATTTGCAACGCTGGCAGGAGAGAAGACATTCACCAAGTTGGACCTGACCTCGGCCTACATGACGCAAGAGCTGGCAGAATCTTCGAAAGGCCTCACTTGCATCAACACGCACCAAGGTCTGTTCATCTACAATAGAAACATGGAAACATAGAAAATAAGTGCAGGAGTAGGCCATTCGGCCCTTCGAGCTTGCACCATCTTCAATAAGATCATGGCTGATGATTCCCTCAGTACCCCTTTCCTGCTTTCTCTCCATACCCCTTGATCCCTTTAGCTGTAAGGGCCATATCTAACTCCCTCTTGAATATATCCAATGAACTGGCATCAACAACTCTCTGCGGCAGGGAATTCTACAGGTTAACAACTCTCTGAGTGAAGAAGTTTCTCCTTATCTCAGTCCTAAATGGCCTACCCCTTATTCTAAGACTGTGTCCCCTGCTTCTGGACTTCCCCAACATCGGGAACAATCTACCTGCTTCTAACCTGTCCCGTCCCATCAAAATCTTGTATGTTTCTATGAGATCCCCTCTCATCCTTCTAAACTCCAAAGTATAAAGGGCCAGTTGATCCAATCTCTCCTCATTTGTCACTCCGGCCATCCCGGGAATCAGTCTGGTGAACCTTCGCTGCACTCCCTCAATAGCAAGAACGTCCT